>NC_134542.1:91560780-92178230 GCF_050624435.1 Tenrec ecaudatus | reverse complement strand
TGTAAAATTGGGAAAATCACTACCTTGTAAAATAGTTTATTTGTATCATCAATATTATTTCTGTTACTTGAATAGTAGATATTCATCATCATGCTTTTGCACTTGAATTTGCAACTGAATGGATTTTTAAACATAATTCTTTGATGGGATCATGAGCATGAAACGGGATCCTGCATCACTTGTTTTAACTATTTATTTTGCCATGTTTACATTTTGTATCTTGTAAAACTAAATCCAACGTTGTGTCTAATACCTTAAAGATTCATAGCTAGGAAATGAAATCTTGTAATTTTTTTCTAAAGGAACTGTAAAGTTTTCACTTGGTTCATTTCGTTTCACTATTTGACTACATGGACTGTTTGGTAAGTACTTTAGGGGCATTTCACTGTCAAATATGAAGTTCACGGCAAAATAGTATTTTCTATTACTGTGCAGGGGAAAGGGATGGATCGATACATGCAAATTTAATGTAGTAACTCACTTTTCCATATATTTTGAATGTATATTTCTATTTATAATACCAGTTTATACAAAAATAATTACACAGAAAAAATGGACTAGGAAAAATTATGCATCTAGCACATTTAAGCTGTGCAGATAAAGAAAATTTTTCAAGGATTACATTTTATCTGAAGACTGCGTATTTTAACTGGCTTTAAAACCGCAACACACCACATAAAGGATATTGGACCAGCTCTGTATTGCTTTCTATCATTGCAATGCTTCTTGGAAGTCTAGCTATCGAGCCATCCCAGGTGTTGGGAGGGGGGAGGGTTGTGGCAGAATGTCTTTTCAATTTTGGAAAGTTTTCCTGTGGCGACAAGGCAAGTAACGGGTTGGAAAAAGTCTGACTGTAAGCGTTGGACACCTTCATAGTGTAGTGTTTTAGTGACTTTTTTATACGGTTCTTGTAAATTAGATACGTGTAGTGGTGTTTCAGAATGTTTGTTTATGCACTAGTTCAGACAACTTTCCCTGTTACTTGTTCTTGATGAGTGAAAACTGCAGGGAAATAAAAATACATATCAAAGCATGGACATGCTGCATATGTGTTTATTTCACCATGTGCACACAGGAGCAGTGACCACGTGAGGGGACGAGAGCGCTTCACAGCCCTGTCATGGTCACGGCGCTTTGCAAGTGGAAGGATATGGATTCTAAGCAGCTCATCTGGGGGCATTATTGGGTTTCAGATAATCCAATATAAACGACCTTTGATAGGAAAAGTTCTTAAAGCTATTTTACTGAACGAATGTAAGTAATTTGCCGCAAAACATTCATTGAACTCTCATAAATGAGCCTCATTTTATAAATAAAAGTTTAGAGTAGAATTATATTGCAAAGGGGTTTTGTCAAGAAGTCCTGGGAAATGTAAATATTTTTAATGCATACAATTAAAACCATTTCAAACTTACATAATTTTATACTTTACATTTTTATATCCGCAGTCCTGAAAGTTGTAAATTAATATGCCAGTTGAATGAATGGACCATGTTTTCTACCGAGAATGGTTTTATTTGGGTCCCAAATGTGTAAAACAGTTTATGGCCAACACCACAGGAAAAAAAAAATGAATTTCATTTCATCATTGGTTGTGACCTGATAGGACCCTTACTCGTTTCTGCCATACTACCTCTGGAGTTACTCATTGCTGATTATATAAAGGAAATAATTTTGATTTGCTATGTATTATGACTGTGTGTTCATTCTGCTTATAGTTGGATTGTATCTCCTTGCTATTAAGAACTTAAATCAACTTCCGTGCCAATTTTGAAGAAAGTTTTTTTTTAATTGAAGTAAAGCATGACATCAATTGCCTTATGTGATATAATATACATGTTTTAAATAATTTAAAATGAACTGTCTTTCTGTACAGTTTCTGGAGGTGACGGCACTCAGAAGTATCAAAGATGGGTGACTAACTTAGTCCTTTTGGTGTGGTGACTGGTCTGTAGAAGGCAGCTCCGTTACTTGGACACACACTTTTCCAGTGTTTTTCAAAAACTCCAAGAAAAGGTTTGCACCGTCCCTGCCCTAGTCAGAAGCACCATCTCTTGGTTTTCTGAGGACAGGAGCACTGGTGCTTGTAAGCCATTAAGTGTGTGTGTGTGTGTGTGTGTGTGTGTGTGTGTGTGAGAGAGAGAGAGAGAGAGAGAGAGAGATGGGGAACGAGTGTATGTGTGAGAGAGAGCGCCATTAAGTTCTCAACTCCTTGGGTAATGTATGGAGTGATGGGGAACGTGTGTGTGTGTGAGAGAGAGAGAGAGCATTAACAAGAGTAAATCAGAGTTAGAATTCATGTCTTCTTAAAAAGAACACCTCTTCCTTTCCCAGTAATGCTGGGTCATCATTATGACCAATTATGGTGACAGAGCTCAAAATATCTTAGAAGTTAGAATACATAACCTTTTGCAAAAGAACATGGGAAAAATAAAAATATGTGAAGGGTACATTGTAAAAGCACAAGTACACCAAACACATACGTAGAGGCATATTTTTTCTGTCTTTTAAAAATTGAGAATAGAGTATTTGCATCTGTGTGCTTAATTAACTATTTCACTCCCATTGGTGTGGGGGAGAAGAGGTAAAGGGGACTACCATTGCAGACAGAAATGAGTCCCTGTTACCTATTGCTGTATTTTCATGTAAGGTACACACTTCTCAATTGGTTTGTCTTCCTCAACCGATCTGGAGAAATACTGGATTTCAAAAGGGAAGGG
The DNA here is from genome assembly GCF_050624435.1 of Tenrec ecaudatus. NCBI lineage: Eukaryota > Metazoa > Chordata > Mammalia > Afrosoricida > Tenrecidae > Tenrec > Tenrec ecaudatus. The sequence goes on along the minus strand of NC_134542.1, from coordinate 92,175,510 downwards.
TGTGTCGAGTCATTCTGAATATCAGATTTTCTAAGAATAGATGCTTTTTATCACCAACAAAAAATAACAAAAATAGCTTACCATCATAAAATAGGCAAATTTCTCTCAATGGCCTCATTTCATCCTAATAACCATTGTGTGAAGTACTATGCTCTCATTTGACAGATGAGGCGTGTGAAGCTTGGTGAAGGCCAGGGCTCTGTATCACGTAGGTGGTAATTGACAGAGCCAGGACTGAACTTCTGCCCACTGCTTCCCATCTTTAACCCAAAGGTGCCCGCCTTCCTCACAGAAGCTCCCCTGCTTCTCAGGCCGCTTACAGGCCGCATCCACAGCAGTTTCAAGGTTCATTTAGAAAACAGCTACTCACATTCCTACACGGCCAGGCCATTCGTGTCTTGCTCTTTGTTAGTGTTGGTTTTCCTCCCTCTTGCTTCCCAAACTGAGTCCGTCGGTGTCCTCTGCCCAGCAGACCCGAGCCAGTGGGGTTCTCTTCTGTCAGGCAGACCTAGCCAAGGACGTTTGCCCTCAGTCAACCCGGGACCAAGGGGGCTGGGTGTGGGCTTGCCTGTCTCTGGACCTCAGTCTCAGCAAGTACCTGGCACCACATGGAGGATGCCTTAGGGAAGGGACACGGGTGGTTCACAGGGCCTTCCTGAACGCTCGGCACTCTCTAAAGCGGTTTTTAAGCCAGCGCCACCAGGGCCAAATCGCGTGTGATAATTGCATAGCGTTACATAAAGAGCTCCATGAATTCTAGTCAACTTCAGTGACTACTAGTTATGAAAGGCCACTGGAACTTAGTCTGACATTTCTGCCAGTTCCGATGCCGTGGGAGTCTTGTGTCTCTTACACACACCCCCCCCCAAGTTCGCAGCTAAACCCTCCGAACAGTCCTGGTTGTCTGAAAGGAGCCAGGTGTTCCAGACAGGCTTTAAGATGTTATAACTCACTTCACAGCTAGGCATTTGAACGGAAAAGGTAACACTAGGCCATGTGCTTCCCAGCAGTGGCTGATTTAGTACAGAACTTGAGGCTTGGGCTGCCTTGAAATGTGCCACAATTACAAGTCCTGTGTGTGCTTGAGAGGCCTTGTCGGGTCTCATGGGCCCTCCCTGGTCGTCCTAAAGCGTGCTTGGGGAAAAGGCGGACTCCCCTGGCTGACTCCCAGTGACCTGCCAGGGTGAGACAGGCCGCCTGGAAAGGCGCCCTCAGAGGGCACCCCTGCTGTCAGGCCGAGGACTCCAGCCATCTCGACCTAGAGCAAAAGGGGCGAACCCTGGTTCCTTAAAAACCATGCATCCCCCTTCGGTGCACAGACGGCTGATTGAATGAACGACATTCTGCACTTCCTATTTCCTACGGGCCAAGCTCGAATACGTATAAATGCTACAGAACCCTGTGTACCCTCCATTCTCGGCCCTGGCGAGCGGCCCATCTGAATGCTTGTCTTGCGGGTGCTTTCCGCGCGGGCAGTACCGGGTTTGGGTCAATGGCCAAGTAGGCGCTCCATTTGGGACACCCCAGGTGCGAGCTGGAGTGGTCCTGAGAACCAGACAGGACGTCCGATGTGGCTACAGACTGCCGAGTGGCCAACCGCCACGCGAGTGAGGCGCCACCCTTACCCTAGCGCACGACTGCGAAGCCAGGAAGGGTAGTGTCCGCGCTGGGTGTCCCCTCAGAGAAAGCCAGTGTGGGGTGCAGCCAGAGCTGATGCAGCGCGGAGGGATCCTGGGGGCAAAGCTGCCCCGGGAGGTTGGCTAGTCCGAAATCTGAGAGAGAGCCCGGGACAGGCCTTGTTTCCCATGGACCAGCTGGTGGCTTTGAACTGACCCCGTGCTCGACCATTGCTCTGAAAGGGCTCACCTGATAAAGCTGGGCGCACCCGCGCGGGCTTCCAGCCAGGTGCTCCTCATCCAGCTCTCCTGTTGGACCGGAGCCCCGCCCCACTGAGTTTGCCGGGCTGCACTTAACATAGGAGTTTACGGCCGTCGCCAGAAAGACTTGTATGGCGGCGTCGCTGCCTTCTCCAGATTCATCCTATGCCTCTTCACGCCCCTCTCGCCACCCTCCAACTTCACTGGTGAGTGTGCCTCTTGACTTCAGCAAACGATCTTCTGCCCCAGTCGTTTGTAGAAGGAATTGCCCCAAATGCCACATTTTGCCTACGTACCTCCCTGCCCTTTAGGCCTGAGAGCCCCCTTTTCAGAGATGCTTTCTGACCACCCCATCTACAGCGTCTCTCTTACTCTCTGCCCCATCCCTTATCTGCGAGTGCTGTGAAAGAAAGACAAGGGGTACCCCCAAAAGATTCTCCCCCCTCCAAAGCTATATATTTAAATTGTTTAACAAAAAAACCGTATCGCCTTCAAAGCACTCTCCATTACACGTAATACCTTTGTCAAATCTGTGATTCCATTCTTAGGAACATTTTTTAATTAATCATTTTATTGATGGGCTCTTAATGAGTCTTTTAACAATCCATCGTTCAATTGTATTAAGCACACTTATATATGTTGCCATCATCATTTCCAAAACATTTCCTTTCTACTCGAACCTTTGGTATCAGCTCCTTCTTCCCTCCCTCCTCCACCCTCCGTCCATCGCGAATCCTTGATCAATGATATATTACTGTGATTTCGTATCTAGCCTCCTTTCACCCACAGTTCTGTTATTCGTCTCCCTGAGGGGGGGGGCAGTTATATATCCAACCTTGGGATGGGTTCCCCGTTTTCCTCCTCCCCCCTCCCTATCCTTATGCTATCACTACTCTCACTACTGGTCCTGAGGGATTTATCTGTCCCAGACTCCATGTGTCCAGGCCTCTCATCTATAGCAATGTGCGTACTCCAGTCTAATCAGACTTGTAGAACTGGGTCATGAAAGTGGTTTAGGGAGAAGCATTCAGGAACTAGAGGAATGGTGTGTGTTTCCTCAGTGCTGTACTGCGCCCTGGTTGAATCCTCTTTTCCTTGTGACCCTTCTGTGAGGGGATGTCCAATTGTCTACAGATGGGTTTTGGGCCTCTACTCCAACCCCCTCATTCGCTTCAATATAATTATTTGTTTTGGATCTTTTGATATCTGATCCCTTCGATACCTCATGGTCACACAGATCGGTGTGCTTTTTCCACGTGGGCTTTGTTGCTTCTCACCTAGATGACCACTTGTTTATCTAAAACCCTTTAAGGCCCCAGATGCTATATCTTTTGATAGCCAGGCACCATCAATTTTCTTCACATTTGCTTTTGCGCCCATTTTGCCTTCAGCCATCATGTTGGGAAGGTGAGCATCAAAAAGTGCCAGGTTATTAGAACAAAGTGTTCTTGTGTTTAGGGAGACCTTAAGTAGAGGCCAAAACCCATCAGCTATCTTAAGACTTAACATCTAAATATATATGTACATTGACCTTTATCCCTATCATTATGCATTAATGTATTTACATGTGTACATGCCTATACCTCTATAAATAGCTTTTGCTTCCTAGTTCTTTCCTTTATTTCCTTTCGCCTTCCTCCTGGCCCACTGTCCTGCTCACCCTCATTTGGCTCTCGGTAATACCTCTCGGCTACATTGCACTTGATCAAACCCCACCAGACATTCTATGCTCTCCTCACCATCAATTTTAATCTCTCCTTCCCTTCTCTGAGTTTTTTGGGTCCCCAGACCCTGTCCCCACCCCCTCCTCTCCCATGTCCCCCAGAACAGCCGGTCCCATTGTTTTCTCTTCGGGTTTATGTATCCTGCCTATCTTCTATAGATAGACATAGGGCGAAAGAAATAGAAAACAAAAAGCCTATAAATAGTTCCAGGTATGTCTGCTGACACTTATGAATGTTTCTCAGTCGGGTCTGAGGAGGTATGAAGCCCTGTCCCCGAGTCAGAAGTCTCTCTTCAGGGTTCCTGAGGGACTTGGTTACTTTGATGCCCTGTTGCACTCCCGTCTTGCTTCACCCTGCTGTGCATGGGGCAGATCGGACACACTTTCCACACACTGTCTCCACGGCTGGTCCCGTAGCACTGTGGGTCAGTCTGCTGGTGGAACTGACCCTTCGGTCCTCACTGTGCATTGGCTGCTCCGAGCAGGGACGTCATCCCGAGGGATTGGTGTGATGGGGTGCGTTCTCTCTCTGTCTCTTTCTGTGTGCCCATGGGGTCTGAACGGACAGACCCACCACTCTCTCGAGGCTGTATCCTCAGCGTTGTCCTCTGCATTACCTTCTTCTGGGGAGGCGGTCACCATAGGTTGGCTTGGGTCCGGCCCCCGTAGAAACATTGTCAAACATCTGTTTGGATAACTGACAGCGCCTCCCTCCATTTTTTCTTTCTTCGCCTCTTCTAAGTTGTCAAATCACTGTCCTTTCAAATCCCCTTTCATTCACATTTTTTTTAAAGTTGCATGAACTGAGGTCAGGTGAGTGGGACAAGAGAGGCATGCCGTTTTTTGCTAAAAAGTGGCTCACTGAGATAACTTTGTGAGCCGGTGCATTGTCATGGGAGCAAAATCAGTCCCCTGTTGGCCACAAATCAGGTCTTTTTGTCACACACTGTTAGCAATCTTTTCAGAACCTCTAAATAGAAAGCTTGATTAACAGTCTGACTTGGTGGAACAAACTCCAAATGCACTATCCCCCCTCACATAAAAAAACAAAAACAAATGAGCATCATCTTGATCTTTGACTTCACTTGACAAGCTTTTAGGGGGGTGAGGTGACAGTAGTGTCTTCCACTGGCTTGATTGATGCTTGGGGCTCGGAATAGGACCATGTCGCGTCACCAGTAATGACCACGGGGGAAAAAATCTGGGTGCTTTGGAACTGATCTTTCAAAGCGCGGCATGTTTCGACTCAACGCTCTTTTTGCTGATCAATCAGAACCCGAGCCACACATTTCACAGCCACCCTTCTCATTCCCAAATCTTCTGTTAAAATTCAGTTCAGCTCCAAGGTAGTCCAGATAACTTTCCTATCTCTTCAATGGCCCGGTGTCAGTCTTTGAGCACAAGTGCATGAATTTTGTGGACATTTTCATTAGTTTGGGAAGTTGATGGACGTCCAGAACGAAGTTTGTGATCAATCAACATTTCACCTTTTTTGAAATGAGAAAACCACTTGTACACTTGAGTTTTTCCCATAGCTCCGTCCTTGTAAGCTGTGTTCAACATCGCAACAGTTTCTGCGGCCTTTTTTCCAAACAGGAAACAAAATTTCACAGCCATACATTGTTCTCTTAAATCAGCCCTCACCAAAAAAAAAAAATGAGGTTTGAGAAAAACTGCTTTTACAAAAAAAATCACTAGGACCAGAGAGAACGTTCCCAAGGCAATGCCACTGGGTGCACTAACTCAGAGCAACTTCGCCCAGAGGAGGTTTTTCCAGTTTTGGGGTATATCCTCGTGTGTATGTGTGTGTGTGAATTGTGGTTTTGGTTATTTTACGTGGCAAATTAGATTCCTGTCACCATTTCCATACCTGGTGTTCACTGACATTTGTAACGTTTTTAATAGTTTTATTGGCATATACTTCACAGACCATACAATGTAATTGTTTAATTATATTAAGATTTGTGTCATCATCACCACCAATTCCAGATCATTATTCCTATATTCCTCATGCCCATCATCATCCTCCTCCATGTCCCTCAGCTACTATCAATCCAGGTACAGTCTATGTCTACTTACCCAGGATTTCATACACAGAAAATTATACGACCGTAAATAAGCAATCAAGCAAAAACAACTTCTAGACAAAACATAAAAATTACCTCAAAAGGATAGCAAAAAATATTAAAAAGTGCTTTAAGGTGAGTCAACCAGGAGAGCAAATATAAGATGCTGTAGTGTACCAACCACCCCTACATCATCAACTTCACAACTCTGTGGATTGAAAGATTCTTCACATGTCCCGACCTTGGTCACATTTTTGATCATTGGAAAAGCCCTCGAAGTTTTTGCTCAGGTTTATGACCTTTTTGCTAATTTAAGTTTTCCCTACATCCCACTCACCCTCCCAGCTTTCCTTTTATCAAATGCTGACTGTTCTCATGTAAGTGTTTTTTAATAGCTCAGTACTCATCGGAGGTATTATTTATTCATGAACCAGCTGGCTGTGTAAAGTTGCTCTCCGAGAGGGCTCGCTGCCCAATGAGCAGGGTACCTCAGGAAGAAAACCTGGCGAGTCCCGGGTCTCTGCCTGTGCATCCGATGGCCTTCCTGCCCCTCTGCTCACGGGCCCTGACTGACACCTCAGCCTGCTCCACTGCGGAGCCTTCACCAGCGCTGCCGGGCGACTCATTGGTGCGCTCTGCAAGGATCCGTCCAGGACAGGTGACGGAGATGCGGGAGAGTCCTCCGCACTAACTACTCTATTTGGGCTAGGGGCTCTATGTGCTTACACACTTAATTTCTGGGCGCACATGATCAGTCTTATCGCAGAAAGAGCAGAGCAGTCAGGCGGTGGAGCGGAGGGAGAGAGCGTGTGGTGAACACACTGTGATTATGGCCAGGGCACCGTCTGCTGTCGGCTCTGGAACCAGGCCTCACAGATAAACCCTCATTTACAGCCCAAATCACCACGTAGAATTCCTAGACCCGGGTAAAAACCTTTGACGTCACCCCTGACCACCCAGAACAGCTTTGTGAGGCAGTGCAGTTCCTGCCTTGGTGGTTGGTGATTGGAGAGGGGAAGGGCTAGCACCGGGAGACTGCAGACACCGGTACCCCGGCGCCTAGAGAGAGGGGACCACTGGTCTCCTCGTTGCTGTGAGGAGTGGAACCTGGTGAGCCCCACTTCCGTCCTACAGGTTCTTGAGGTTTGTTTTGTTACTGCGCAGGTGTCTTCCACAGGATGTCAGCCGCTGGAACACATGCACCCCAGATTGCTGCTGGCATCAAACAGGAGTGATGGCCAGGTCGGGGCATTCTGTGCACTCCTGAAGGGTTAGTCTTAGACACGAAGACTCAATACTTAGTTCCTCTCCCCATCATCCTCATCATTCCTCCCCTCCTTTTATTTGTTTATTTATTTATTTATTTAGTCATTTACTTATTTATTTATTTTTTTGGTATCAGACCTTCAGTTTCTTCTGTGTGATCATTTACTTTTTAGAGTCTACAAACATTTCCTTCCCAGCACTTCCTGCAGCACAGTCTAATGGAAAAGCCAAGGAGAGCCCCACCTGCCCTGAAGACAACGAGACTACCATATTGCACCTCCCGTTTGGGTGACTATTCTGCTTGGTGCTTCTGTAAAGTCTTTGTAAGCCGAGGCCTCTGTCCCCTGGACCCACTGACCCGTTAGTCTCTTCCCCTCTTGCTCCTGTGTCATCCTAAGTGCCCCAGAGAAGAACGTCTAGGGATGGGGTGGGAGATGGGAACTCTGGAAGAGCCTACGAGTGAATCCAAGATAAGCAGATCAGGAAAGTGCCAGGGTCAAAAAGGACGACAAGGAAAATGATCCATAGAAGAAAGTATAAGCTATAGAAAGATATATATAAAATGGCATGAGTCAGTACATAGTGCCAGTTTCATTTTGGACATGAAAAGAGATCTGTGACACAGTTCCACAGTGTTAACTTCTTGTCTTTAAGCAACATGGAAGAGGCAGTCACAGGCCTGGAAGTGCTCTTTCCAGAGGTAAAGCCTCCACTACCTTTCATTGTGGGAAGGGTTCCCATGGATACTGACCCGTCTAGTCCTCCGTATCAGGAGGGAAGTGCTCAAGGCTCTGAAGAATGAAATTCCCAAATAGACAACTTCCCACAGAAACTTCTTTGGATGGGAAATAAGACCCTGAGAATACCCTAATTTCTCACTCTTATTCTGCTGGGATTGAAAACAATGAGAAATACAACAGAAGTCCCTACCTGTGCTGTCAATGACATTCTGGCGGATTCCATGCCTCCATCTTAACTGTCCACAAAATGGGCCTAGTGCTGCTAATCCTGCCTCACTCACGGTGTTAGTCTGCCTCACGGTGTTAGTCTGCCTCACTCACCGTGTTAGCACTCATGTATGTGTGCAAGAGAGAACTTTATATCAAAAGACAATTGTACATTAACAAACCATCCTAGGTTAGTCCAGATCTGCCACTCCTGTTATCGCCCAATGGGCACATGAACAAAGTGGACATGGCGGCAGGGATGGAGGTTATGTATGGGCACAGCAACATGGACTTCCACTCACCAAGGCTGACTTGGCCACTGCCACTGCTGAGTGCCTCATTTGCCAGCAGCAGAAACCAACATTAAATCCAAGATATGGGACCATTCCTCGGGGAGATCAGCCAGCAACTTGGTGGCAGGTTGATTACATAGAACCACTTCCATCACGGAGGGGACAGTGTTTTGTTCTTACTGGAATAGACACCTACTCTGGATATGGATTTGCCTTCCCTGCACGTGATGCTTCTGCCAAAACTACTACTCGTGGACTTACAGAATGCCTCATCCACCGGCATGACATTCCACATAGCATTGCTTCAGATCAAGGAACTCTCTTCACAGCAAATGCAGTGCGGCAATGGGCCCATTCCCATGGAATCCACTGGTCATATCATGTTCCTCATCGTCCTGAAGCAGCTTGATAGAACGATGGAATGGGCTCCTAAAGACACAATTAGGGCACCAACTAGGTGGCAACAACTTGTGGGGCTGGAGCAATGTTCTCCAGGAAGCTGTATATGCTCTAAACCAGCAACCAATATGTGGTGCTGTGTCTCCAATAGCCAGAATTCATGGGTCCAGGAACCAAGGGGTGGAAGCTGTGTTCCTCAGGCCTGGAGGTCCTGGTCCCGAAGGAAGGAACTCTCCCACCTGGAAACACAGCACTGATTCCACTGAACTGGCAGCTGAGAATGTCCCCTGGCCACTTTGGGCTTCTCATGCCTTTGGATCAACAGGTCAGGAAGGGTGTCACTTTGCTACATGGTATGATTGATCGTGATTACCAAGGAGAAATTGGACTGGTGTTACATAATGGATGTAAGAAAGAATATGTCTGGAATCCAGGAGATCCCTTAGACCGACTCTTAGTGTTACCATGCCCTGTTATTAAAGTAAATGGTAAATTACAGCAACCCAATCCTGACAGGACTTATAATGACCCAGACCCCTCAGAAATGAAGGTCTGGGTCACCCCACCAGGCAAAAAACCACAGCCAGACGAGGTGCTTGCTGAGGGCAAAGGTAATACAGAATGGGTAGTAGAAGAAGGTAGTTCTACCTATCAGTTACGACCACGTGATCAATTGCAAAAGCAAGGCTTGTAATAGTCAATGTATTTTCTTTTTATGTGCTTATTGCATATCTTTCCTTTGTTCAGGTATGATATATCATACAACTGGACTCAGTGTGGTTTCATTTTTATGTATGATAGATGATTGATGATAAGTATAAATGTGATTTCATCAATGTCCGGAAATTATATAAGTATATATGGCTAAAGAATTGTGTATGGGTGCCAGGTTGGCAAGGGGTGGATTGAGATAGTTTGTTGTGCCAGCCTGGCCGATAAACACAAGTGGGATTAATTGAAAGGCAGAGAGATAAATGGCTCAGTGAGCCTCACCTTTCTTGTCTCACTCTTTGATCATCGGACTAGTATGTGGCTGCCTAGCTTGTTCTGTGCCTCAATTTACAGGCTACACTACCTGTGGGATGCCTAGCCTGTGGACTGTGTCGTTGTAAGTTGAGGTCCCTTTAAGAACACACGATTGGAATTTACATCTCTTGAGCTGGAGACTGAAGGTTGGTGACCTGGCTGATACTTGGTGAGCTGCCTTGCTGTTTGCTGCCTGTGCTGAGATAGCTTAGCTCTCTCTATCTACAGAGGACGAACTGACTAGCGTCTCACAACTCTGTCACAGGAGAGAGATGCACTGAGTCATTTGTACAGCTTTATAATTTAACTGTTCATTTCTTATATTATATATCTATCTATCTGAATGTAATTTAATAGTTCATTTCTTATGTTACATATCTAGCTATCTTTATAAATATATATATGTATAATTATCATCAATCTGGTTTTATCTCTCTAGAGAATCCTGTCTAATACACTAAGTCTGATATTACCCCATATGTTAATACTAGTCCATAAGTTCCACTGCAGGTTCACCCAGTCATGCAATGGCGCTGAATTCAGGAAGATCACGGGCGGGGGTAGAAAGTCTTATGGATACAGCAGTAGTAGCATTTTAGTGCTGCGTGGATCCCCACGTGACTCCTCCAGCTCCAGGACTCTGGCTCTATCCACGTAGCTCCATGTGGCTTGCAGGAATATCTCCCAGGAGTGTATGTGTCTGGCCTCCAATGAGCTCTTTATATCTGTCATGCCTCCAAATGAGGTCATCAAGCTGAGGAATGCCAGAGCATCTCAACTGTGGGTGTGTTAGGGTTCTCTAGAGAAACAAAACCAAAGGGCTAATACACACACAGATAGAAATAAACAAAATTAAATTATAAAGCAGTACAAATGGCTCAGTGCAACTCACTCCCCTGAGACAATTGTGAAACACTGGCAGTCCTTCAAGTCTTGAGGGCTGTTGGGTAGTCCTCTGTAGAGCAATTCAGGTTATCCAGGCACAGGCAGCAAACAGCAAGGCAGGTCACCAACAGTCAACCAGATGACAGGGTCCGACAGTCCCCAGCTCAAGAGATGTAAATTCCAATAGTGTTGTGAAGCAGTTCTTGAAGGAACCTCAAATTACAGTGACACAGTCCACAGGTTAGGTGTCCCACAGGTAGTGTAGCTTGCAAATTGAGGCACAGAACAAGCAAGGCAGCCATACACTGGTCCAATAATCAAAGAGCAAGAGACAAGAGAGGCGAGGCTCACCGAGCCATTTATCTCTCTGCCCTTCAATTAATCCCATATGTGTTCATTGGCCATGTTGGCACAATAAACGTTAACTATCTCCGTGGGTTAAGTTTAATTTACAAGGGGAGAAAAAAATGTACCTTCCCACAGTCCTCCCACATGCAAAAGGAGACGAGGAAGAGCAAGCAGGCAGCTCTGTGTTTACAGATGTCCTGAGGTCAGACTATAGCAACATTGGAGAGGGACAGAGGTCTGGTGATTTATAAACCAGTAGAGAAGCAAGTACTGGATTTTCATTTTTAAATAAACCAAGGCTTCCTTTGGGAACATGGAACCTACATGTGTTCCAACTGGGACTGGATGGCACAAGTCACTTCAGGGTGCACCAAACACCATGGTGGCAGCAGCAGCTTGGGAGAGAGCCAAAGCAGAGCTGATGAGACTGGTGTCCCTGCTGATTGTCCCTGGTCTGGTCCAAGAAGCCAGGTCCACCTGTTTCTTGGCGGGGGCAGACTGGAAATGCTACCTTTGCCCCATACAGCCTTTGTTTGGGCCCCTGGCTTCTCAGCCTGCTTTGCTGCTCATGTCATTTGCCTTACTGGAGAGATGGTCTCCCCAGCCTCTGTCTCAGGAGGCGTGGGCTACAGGAAGCAATTGGTTTTATTTCTCAAACAAGACTTTATATATATATATATATATATATATATATATATATATATATATATATATATATATATATATATATATATGGATCTTTTAGGCACTGGCTGTTCTCATCTGCCCTGATTCTGTAGCATTCTGTAGTTTGGGTCCCAGCAAAGGTTTGCCTTGAATTGGTGAGTCCAACTAAACGTGGGCCTGTGAGTTCTTTCTCCACAGCCTGGATAGTCCCAGGAATCCCTACCGGCTCTGGGATAACACTCAGGTGGGTTTACCTGGGCTGGAGGTCATTGTTCTCCGCTTCCTCACTGACAGGGAGTCCTGGTGTGAGTGCTGAAGGTTGAAGGGGTAGACAGTGCTGGGGACAGTGCTGGGGGCTGTGCTGGCATGAGGTGGTGAGGATTTGTATCTCACCACGAAACGCTGGGAGGGAAAGAATGTCCACATTGGTAATAATACCTGGGACAGCGTGCCATGTCCTTTACCAGGACACAATAAGGGGAACTCTGGCTTTCTTCACATTAAAAAGTCCAGAGGCATGGGAGAGGGGGAGGCAGGGGAAAGGAAGGGGGATCCAAGAAATCAAGTGACAAGGTAAGTGATCTAAAATCAATATCAAGAGGGTGTAAGATGTCTTTGGGGACTTGATCAAGGGTAATGTAGCCAAGAGAAATTAATGAAAGCCAAATGAAGGTTAAACATGATAGTGGGACAAGAGGAAAGTAAAAGAAAATAGAGGAAAGAACTAGGATGCAAACAAAATGTATAGAGGTATAAATACAGGCAGGTACATATGTAAATATTTATATATAATGATAGGGAAATAGATCTATGTACATATATTTATATGTTAAGTATTAAGGTAGCAGATTGACATTGGCTCTTTACTCAATACTACATCAACGCAAGAACACTTTGTTCTAATAACCTGGCATTCCATGATGCTCACCTTCCCAAACAAGCATTGAAGACAAAATGGGTGTGTAAGCAAATGTGGTGAAGAAAGCTGATGGTGCCAAGCTCTCAAAAGATATAGCGTCTGGGGTCTTACATGCTTGAAGATAAGCAACAAGCGGCCATCTAGCTGGGAAGCAACAAAGCCCACATGGAAGAAGCACACCAGCCTGTGGGATCCGATGTGAACCGGGGAAGGGCAGAGTAGAGACCTAAAGCCCATCTATAGACAATTAGACATCCCCTCACAGAGGAATCACAATGAAGGGATGGGCCAACCAGGGTGCAGTGTAGCACCAATGAAACACACACTATTCCTCTAGTTCTTTAATGCCTCCCCCACCCCACTATCATAACACCAGTTCTATCTTACAAATCTGGCTAGACCAGAGCATGTACTCTGGTACAGATAAGAGTTCAAAACACAGGGAATCCAGGATAGATAAACCCCTCAGGACCAATAATGAGAGTAGAGATACCATGAGGGTAAGGGGAAAGTGTGTGTGTGGGGGGGGCGATCAGAATGATCAACATATGACCCCATGCCCAGGGGGACAAATGACAGAAAAGTGGGTAAAGGAAAACAGTGAATGATGTAAGATATGAAAACAATAATTATAAATTATCAAGTTTTCATGAGGGAGAAAAGGGGAAAAATGAGCTGATACCAAGGGCTCAAGTGGAAAGAAAATGTTTTGAAAATGATGGCAACACATGTACAAATGTGCTTGGCATAATGGATGTATGGATTGTTATAAGAGCTATAAGAGCCCCATTTGATAAAATGATTAAATACAAAAAAGTTAAAAGTCCAGAGGCAAGGTCAACCCACAGCCGGAGTGCTCTTGGTGAAGGAAGGTAATCAGACTCTGAGGTTCGTGAGCCTGAGTTGATCACAGGCTAGAGATGCAGAAACAGGACACATGGGCTGTGCTAACAGTCAGGGACCAAGGAGGGTTGAAGCTTGGAAAAGAGAATCAGGAAAGAAATGGGCAGAGAGGTTGCTCTGAGCATGTAGGATGGACTACTGTTATGGCCACCTAATACTCTGCAGAGCGTGCCATCTCCGTGTCCTCCTCTGACTTCCCAAAGAGAAGCCAGGAGCCGGAGAAAGACAGGGTGTTAGTTGCTTCCTTGTGAAGCAGTGTAGGTGACTGTGGGACACCGTTAGCTTCTCACTAGTTGCTCAGGATGCAGGTTCACTCACCAGCCCAGCCAGCCAGGAGCAGGGGGTAGCTGGAGTCACTTCCTCTCGGGGACCCCAGGACTTGGTACAATGACAGGAGGCAGAAACATCAGGATGCAGAAAACTCAGGTTGTGTCCCTGCTCTGAATGGTGATTCTTTGCCTACAGGATGAGAACCCACCACGACTGACGCCTGCCCTGCCTGCCTCCTCTGGGTCCGCTCCTGATGGATGCTCCAAAGAGATTAAAGCAGGGCTGCGAGAGGCACATCTTCCTGCCTGGTTGGAGTTGGGGAGACACCCATGCAACAGAGGACAGAGGACAGACTGAAGGAAACAAAGTATTTCAAAAGGGCTCACACACCTTGACTTGGGGTGTCCCGGACCATTCCCATGGTCCCCACGGGCTCCCGCCTGTCCCATGGCTTGGGAGAAGCAAGATGAGCTGGAACCAGACTTTAGGACTCAGAGTTCTCAAAAAGGTCAAGAGCTGAGAAGAGGCGCGGGGAGAGCCAGGTGCTCATGCAGGAGGGCATGGAGCAGAGGAAGCCTTTCTGGGGTGTCCCAAAGACTAGCACAGCCCCGCCTGCTCCCCCTCCTAGCATGTCAAGAGGGTGAACATCAGCACAAAGCAACCGCTTCCTGCCGCAGACGTTAGGGATCCATCACCAGGGCTCACTCAGGATCTTTGGGGTTCACCTCTGGGCCTTTGGAATGACGTCATGGGGAATCGCCCTGAGCATCCGGAGCCCTTCCTTTGGCCCTTTTGGAGGGCTTCTTTCAGCCCAGCTTAGGAGACGAACAGTGGAAAGACGTTTAACTTCTCCAAGCATCATTCTGCCTGGGAACCATTGGTCCTGAGGACAGACCACGCCTGCTTCATTTGCTACCTGTGCATCCTGGCCCATCCAGGGAAGGCAAAGACCACACTGAACACAAGAGGTGGGAGCCCACTGAGTAGCTGCTTTCTGTACCACCATACAGCTGGCTGGGCCTTTGGCACTTTCCTGTCCAACAAGGCCTAACGCTCCACCTAGTCTCAGGTGGGGATGATTCTGATGACACCTGCAGAGTTAGAAAGGGAAGATGGAAAACCCTGAGCTGTCATGGAGAAGGGCAAACTGTGAGATCTTGCTCAGCTCGTGAGGAGCTAGCCCATCCCAGTTCTAGAGATGTTTCCGCCCGTTAGTAAGTAGTCTGTCTGTTTGTAGATACTCAGATATGTTTCCAGAAGGAGACAGGTTATTGCCAGTGACCCCCTTCCCTTCCTTGTCCTCCTCGTCTACTATAATTTCACACAGGTCCTGACCAGGTAAGGGGCATACTGGTGGTTTTTGAGACTCCATGACGCCCAAGGTCAAGTTTGTAGACAAGCCACCGGGGCCAGGCCCTGGGTTGACAGGATGGGAATCAAGATAAGCAGGAAGGGAAGCAGAGATTTGTGGTAAATACTACTGTCCGCTGAGCTACAACAGGGATTGGAAGGGAGAACCAAGAGAGAGGTCAGAACAGACTCACAGTAACACCCAGACACTCAGACACATACAAAGACTCAAAGATGCAACACAGAAATACTACAAGGCAAGGTGAAATGAAGAAAAACCCACCTGCGTGGACAAGGCACACCTAGTCAGACATGCTCAAGGAGACCGGCACACACACGCACATGCACGTCCAAGGCAGATGTACACGCGTAACCGACAGCCCATCTCTCAGACCCCCGTAAACCCAGCCTAAATGCACCCTTCCAAGCCCCATTCCCCCACCTGGGACCAGGCTTATGTGTCTTCTCCAAACTGGTTGTAATTTCTCTCCCATTGTTTGCCTTTAATCCGGAAAGACTTCGATTCACGTAACGCACTGGGTTTCAGCAATTTGGCGGTGTGCTCTGTAAAATGTGTCGAGCTGGTAGTGAGTTCACTGCCCTCGCCAGCAGCTTTGTCCTTGACCTCCACGCCCCTGTCTCTTCAAAGGCCCTCCACCCTCCACTAACCGCCGGCCCCACCCTGCAGGATTCCGATTCCTGCACAATGGACATGGTGGAAGGTGACAGCAGGGGAAGAACAAATCAGACAGGCAGACGCTGTGAGGGCAGTCTCAGGGAGCCATGGCGACACAGATCCTGGGTCCCCAAAAGGGAGAGCTGGGGACACGCGGTGTGACGACGACGACATGTGTAACTCCAGCCCACATGTTCATGTCACTCCAATCCCACCCTCCTCAGCCCACATCAACTCCAGCCCGATTCGCAGACACAACTCGGAAGCAAGATGCTTTCAAGAACAGCCCTTGGAGGAATTGCAGCTCCGGCAGGTGAGCGGGGCATTCTGTCGATAACCTGAGGGCTGGCAGGTAACGTCTTCCACAGCCAGGCCTCCAGATGAGAACGCAGACTCGCCAACCCCGTGTCTGCAGCCTCGTGAGAACACAAGCCAAAGGACTCAGCTAAGCCAGGCCTGAACTCCCAAAGCCCCCACACACTACGGTCTGAGTGTGTGTGGTCTGCTGGTATGCAGAAATATATTCGTTGTATATATAACAAAGCAAAGTTTTGCCATTCGAGGTGAAAAGACTCAGCCACAAGGGCAAGAGAAGACCATCTTGCTGTGTCTGTGCGGCAGAAAGGCACGCGGGGCAGTTTGGACTGTGTGGGCGTGCAATGCAAACGCATTCTCAGAAAAGCCCTGCACAAGTTCACTGCCAAGCTCGACAAGTGCAAGAGTGTGTAGGAGGAGGATATGTTAGTCTAGGTAGACCAGAGAAATAAATCCAGGGAGACTCGTACATGTATAGGAAAAAGCTTGATATCAAAGAGTAATTGTGTATTAAGAAAACATCCCAGCCCAGTCAAGATCAAGTCTGTAAGTCTGAAATTATCCCATATGTCTGATATGAGTCTATAAATTCCTCTCTAGACTCTTGCAGCACATGTAATGATGCTGAATGCAGAAGGACCACAGGCCGGTGGGTAGAAGGTCTTGTGGATCCAGTGGCAGTGGACGCTGGTGCAGGTTTCCACGTGTCTCCTCCAGCTCTCTGAGTGTGTCAACAGCAGAAAGGGAAGGCAGAGGGAGTGGGTGCTGCCTTCTGTGAGCTATTTGTCTCCGCACCTCAAATGAGGTCATCAAGCTGCAACCTGATTGACAGGGTAGACTCCACCCCTTTGCTCAAGTTGACAGATTATGTAACTGCCACAGAAAAAGGAGACTTCACAGAAGAGCCTAGACAGGTAAAGAAAGACATCTGGGGAGCCCCTCCTAGGCATCTAGGAGCCCCTCCCCTCAACTGTCTATAAAGCTAAATGTCTGCAGTCCTGTGAGCAGGATGGGGACCCTCGTCCTGCATGCTAAATGCAAGGCCCCCTGGTGCCATCATGTGATAATACACGACACGAGAGGAACAGATGTCTGGAAAATGCTCAAAAGCAGACAACCAGCACCTAATGGGTGTAGAAGGAGGGAGGGCTGTCCAGACAGCAACAGCAATCGTGTAAAGGAAAACTTGGAAAAGGGAGTCCGAGGAAAGCAGTCCAAAGGAAGCTCCAGGCTCTATCTGAGCTCGGGAAGGAACAAAAATCGAAATGGATCGTGCTGCTTACAAAGAGCAAGACTTTACTAGCTTATGATGGAACAGATGCCGCAAAGCTGACAGGAGCAAACGAAGGGCTTCCTGAGATCCCAGCGCCAGCCTCCCCGGTCTCATTCAACACAGGCAAAAGGCCCCCAGGCCCCGTCTGCACCACTTGCTTCTAGAAGCGACTCAGTCACCAGCTCATAGGCCCTGGGCCTTCAGAGGTGGCGTCTTCACAGCGTGTGAAGGCGAGCAGGAATGAAGGCAGGTCTCCCACGCGGTAGCTACGGGTGCTTTTTCTGATCATAGGCAGGGCTGCTAGCGTGTGCGACTTAGCCGCTTTCCACAGTCACAGTGAAGACAGGACCACAGTGATCAGAGTCGACAGTGCCCTGCTTCGATGCTCCGCCACGTGGCTCTGCGTCCTGGCCCACAGGAAAACACAGGGCCTGCGGGCACAGTTTCCATCTCTAACATTTCTCCCACTTTCACACCACAGGGATTTTGGTCTCCTGGAGGGGCTCAACTCGTGTGTCCTTTAAGTGTTTAGTTTGGGGAACAAAAAGTTCTTCAGAGGGAAAACCAACGCTGCAGTTGGACGGGGTAAGGTTTCCAAATTCGCCCAGGACGGCCCCTTGCCCTCCTCCCAGAATGGGCAACTGAGCTGCCTTGATGGGAACACTTCCTTGGTTCGACTCTCCCAGCCTTTCCCTCATCAGAGCAGCTTTCCTTTTCTTAAGACGTCATGATCAGTCCTTGTTCATCTGTGTCCTTCAAGAAATCTATCGCAAATGTGGTGAAGAAAGCTGATGGTGCCCGGCTATCAAAAGATATAGCATCTAGGGTCTTAAAGGCTTAAAGATAAACAAGCAGCCATCTAGCTCAGAAGCAACAAAGCCCACATGGAAGAAGCACACCAGCCTGTGCGATCATGAGGTGTCAAAGGGATCCGGTATAAGACATCATCAGAACAAAAAATCTTACCATAGTGAATGAGGCGGGGAGTGCGGAGTGGTGACCCAAAGCCCATTTGTCAGCCACTGGAGATCCCCTTGCAGAGGGGTCTAGGGGAGGAGACGAGCTAGTCAAAGTGCAATGTAGCACCGATGAAAAATACAACTCTCGGCCCACCAGGCCGTGAGGATGATGTTCCTTATTAGAGCAGCCAGTCCACAGAGAGGACAACATGGCTGGCCCCACTATGAGACATGAAGATCCTTAGTGACCAATGGCGCTACAGAGGACAGCACCGGAGACACAGTGTGCGAATTGCACCTGTACTGATCCCACCACACCGAGGCAAATCACTGGGGGAGTGCAGCAGAACAGCAAGGGAATGGAGTGGCAAGGTCCCCAGGGAATGCTGAAAGTGGACTTTGGGGCCAGGGCATGGTGCCCCAACAGACTGGACTGGAAAACACTCCTAAAGGCCAACAAACGATCCTTGAACTTAAAAAAAAGAAAAATACAACTCTCCTCTAGTTCCTAAATGCTTCCTCCCCCCAACCCCCCACCTATCATGATCCGAATTCTATCTTGCAAGTCTGGCTAGACCAGAGGATATACACTGGTTCAGATAGGAGCTGGAAACACATGGAATCCAGGGAGGATGATCTCTCCAGGACCAATGGTGTGAGTGGTGATACTGGGAGGGTAGAGGGAAAGTGGGTTGGAAAGAGGGAACCGATTACAAGGATCTACATGTGACCTCCTCCCTGGGGGATGGACAACAGAAAAGTGGGTGAAGGGAGACCCCGGAAAGGGCAAGATATGACAAAATAATAATTGATAAGTTATCAAGGGCTCATGAAGGAGGGGAGAGGGGGGAGCGGGGAGGGAGGGGAAAATGAGGACCTGATGTCAGGGGCTTAAGTGGAGAGCAAATGTTTTGAGAATGATGAGGGAAATGAATGTACAGATGTGCTTTATGCAATTGGTGTATGTATGGATTGTGATAAGAGTTGTATGAGCCCCTAATAAAATGATTAAAAAATAATGAAAAGAAAAGAAATCTATCGCAATGGTACCTTTGGGATTCCCCTAAAGCAGTCACCATAACCATATGAGCTGACTTCTCTGCTTTGAATTTATCTTATTATTATTATTTTATTGGGGGGTTTTACAGCTCTTATCACATTCCATCCATCACATTTGTACATATGTTGCCATCATCATTTTCAAAACATTTTCTTTCTACTTGAGCCCTGGGAGTCAGCTCATCCCCCACCCACACCCCAACTTTCTCATGATTCCTTGATACTTTATAAATTATTATTTTTTTCATATCTTACAATGACCATTGTCTCCCTTCACCCACTTTTCTGTTGTTCACCCCCCTGGGAGGGGGTTATATGTCAATCATTGTGATCGGTTCCCCCTTTCTCCCCCTACCTTTCTCCTTAACCTCCTGATATTGCTACTCTCATTATTGGCCCTGAGGGGTTTATCTGTCCTGATTCCCTGTGTTTCCAGCTCTTATCTGTACCAGTGCACATGCTCTGGTCTAACCAGATTGGTAAAGTAGAATTGGGGTCATGATAGTTGGGGTGGGGGGTGCGGAAAGCATTAAAGAACCAGAGGAAAGTTATATGTTTCGTCAGTGCTATACTGCACCCTGGATGACTTGTCTCTTCCTTGTGACCCTTCTGTAAAGGGATGTCCAGTTGTCTACAGATGAGCTTTGGGTCTCCACTCCACCCTGTCCCCATTAACATTGATATGATTTTTTGTTCTGGGTCTTTGATGCCTGTTACCTGATCCCATCGACACCTCATGATCACACAGGCTGGTGTGCTTCTTCCATGTGGGCTTTGTTGCTTCTCAGCTACATGGTTGCTCGTATATCTTCAAGCCTTTAAGATATCTTTTCATAGCCAGGCACCATCAGCATTCCTCACATTTGCTTATGCATCCATTTCATCTTCAGCGATTGTGTCAGGAAGGTGAGTATCATGGAATGCCAGTTTATTAGAACAAAGTGTTCTGGAGTTGAGGGAGTACTGGAGTAGAGGCCCACTGTCCATCTGCTACCTTAATACTTAACATATAAGTATATATATATATAGTTCTGCTTCCTGATCGTTATATATTGTTCTTTCTCTCCCTTGAATTTAAAAGGCCCAGCTGATCCCCTCAAAAACCACTGTTTTGGCAGAATCTTTTTTGAAAAACAGCCTAATGCAAGAAGGATTTGTATTGGACAGGGTTCTCTAGAGAGACAAACCAGATTGCTAGTAATTATGTATAAATATATTTATAAAGATAGATATATAATTCAAGAAATAAACCATTAAATAATATACAGAGAGATAATACAAGAAATTAACAGTTAAATTATAAAGCAGTGAGACACTAGCAGTCCTTCAAGACTTGAGAGCTGCCAGTTGTCAGTCCCCTTCTGTAGAGAGACCTGGGCTATATATACCCAGGCAGCAAACAGCAAGGCAGGTCCCCAACTGTCATCAACTGTCAGTCCCCAGCTCCAGAGATGAACATTCCAATCGTGTGGGCTTAAAGGGACCTCAACTTACAGCGACACAGTCCACAGGCTAGGCATCCCACAGGTAGAGTACCCCTTTAAACTGAGGCACAGAACAACCAAGGTGAGGCTCACCGAGCCGTTTATCCCTCTGCCCTTCAGTTAATCCTACTTGTGTTTATCGGCCAGGCTGGCACAATAAACTATAGCAGGATTCTATTTCTCACTTTTCACTGTAAGGAACTCATTGATTGCACAGACAGGTGTGAGCATATTTTTTTTGGAATGAGCCATGGTCTTATGAATCAGACGCTAGTTTGTTTATATGACAGTGAGAAAGAATGTGTGATGTATAGATCTTGGTCAAAAGCTACATCTCGGTGTAGGTTTAATTTAGACTTCTCTAACAGTGAAAGAGATTGAGCATCTTTTCATATTATCTAAAGGTGACTTTTATGGCTCTGTTTATATTACTGGGGTTTTGTCTCAGAAATGACTTATGTAATGGAAATTTTAGCCTTTTGCTGCTAAAGTAGATATCTTCTGATTTTTCTCATTATATTTTTATCATGTAAAATTTTGTTCTTTCAATATTTATGCAGTCAAGCCTGTCAATTTCTTTTTATGCCTTCTGGTTAAGAATCATAACCTTATTTTTACCCTGATATTATGAAAATGCTTAATTGTATTGATTCTACATAATTCCCTTTGATTCCCAGCTACTTCCCATGGTGCCATCACTGTGCTTCCTCTACATCCCACTTTCTCCCCCATTTGTGTTAAATGTGTTATGTTGAGTAGAATTAACAACACTAAGCACCTATTCCAATCTTTCCCTGAACGACTAGGGTTTGAGTAGTCCTTACTGTCTCGTAAGGCCCTTGGGTGGTACAAGCAGCTATGCTCACCTGCTAACCTGTAGGTTGGTGGTGTGAACCCAGCGGGGGGCACAGTGAGAGAGAGGCCTGGTGATCTGCTTTGGTGAGGATGAGAGCCGAGCCGAGGCCGTGGAGGAGCTCTGCTCCGTGACGCCCGAGTCGGCAAGGACTGCGAGGCAATAGGCTTGCTTTATGTTGCGTGTGTGTGTGTTTATTGCATTAGAGGTACCAATTTCTAAACAGCCATGGTCCTTCTTATGACTTTCTTTCCATTTGAATTTCAGAATCACTTTCCAAGGGAAACCATGTAGGCAATTGACTTGGAATAGCATTGGATTTTAGATACACCGGGTGGCCTGTCTCTGTAAGTATTTTTTAATATTTGTCTTACTGCTGGTTTTGGTTTTGGTCGATGTGACTTAGTTGGAAAACGATGGTTTCTACATTAATCAAATGCATACCTTTCCATTATACCAACGGAATCGCCTGACCCCTTGTCCCTCCTTGCACTTCCTCCAAAAGTGGGACCTGCCCTCCAGTCTTGCAGGGTACCTACTTCCTCTACTCAGTAACCACGGAAGCCATTCATCTCACCATCCTCCACCTCCATCCAGCAGACGCAGGCCTAAGGCCACGTAGCCAATCAATTATCAGGACCAAAGTTATCCTTGTCCATCTTTTCTGATTTTAATTGATTAAGCTTCATTGTTTTTAATGAAGAGGTTGCTGCCCCAGCTTTGGGTAGTTAATGAGACCCTGAGCTGGTCGTGGGAGAGGAGAAAGGACAATAAGGAGCCCGTTTGCAGGCAGAAGGTTCAGTACTTGGAGTGCCAGCAATAAGCGGGTATGCCCTGGAAGTTGAAGGCGCTTTCTCTCATCTCATGAGAACTCTCCGCAAAGGGCCCAAGTCCCAGACGACTAGAGGATGTGGCCCAGGATTTCAGGTCATGGTCGTACAGTAGCGGGTGTTCCTCCCACCTTTGACAAAGTGTCTCCGTACAGCGACTGCTACCTCTGGCCCTCCGCCCTCCGCAGCCTCACCTGGCCCACCTTCCACACACAGCCCCGCCCTTCCCTGTGCGGCCCATCTGGGCTTCCATTCCTGAGCACAGCTGAAACTTTGCCTGCTGTTTGCCTCTAGTTTGCCACAGGGAGCTTGGGCTTCTCACAGCCTCCCCGTTAGCTAGAGGAGTTCCTGCAGGCTCCTGGATCTGTGCCAAGAAGCCTCTCGCACTAATGTACAACCACAATGTCCAAGAAGGCTAACCTTGAGAATGTCAGTGAACCACGCACACATCCCTCCCCCTGTGCTGGCAGTCACACCAGAACGCCCAGGGGAGAAGGCTTCTTGGGAGTGGTGCCCAGCACAAGGCTATCTGCAGTCTTCCACCTGGTCCCCTCATTGTGTACCACTTGGCTGTTCCATGCAGGTTCCATGCAGCTGTGTGTCTGTGCACAGAAGTGGAGCCTAGGGTCCAGCCCAGCCTGGGCGAGGAGCGCCTGAAATAATGCTAATTGTGTTGGGGCACCAGGACGGTTGCTGGATTTCAGAAACTGAGGTAGTTCTCTCTCTCTCTCTCTCTCTCTCTCTCTCTCTCTCTCTCTCTCTCTCTCTCTCTCTCTCTCTCTCTCTCTCTCTCTGTTCAGAAACTGCTTCAGCATGATTTTTTATTTTCAGTCATGTCAAGATCTCCCACCTTCCCACCCTCCTTTCTTCTAGATCCTGATGAGCAAATGCCAGTCCCCAGTGAGAAGTGCTTTTCTACACCCAGAACAAGGCCTCGGACCGTGCTTTGCTTCATTATCACCCAGCTCTCAGGATCGCTTACTTTTGTTGCTGTTATTTAAGGGTTTTAAACCCAGCTGGTAAGTGTATAGACCAGCACTATCCGTTAACAAAGCTATCCAAGACTGAGATGGTTAAGATTTATTGTGCCAACCTGGCCGATAAACACATGTGGGGTTAATTGAAGGGCGGAGAGATAAATGGCTCAGTAAGCCTCGCCTTTCAAGTTCTCGGGTCTCTTGCTTTCTAATGGTCGGACCAGGGTGCAGCTGCCTTAACCAGTTCCCTGCTTCAGCTGGCAAGGCTCACTTCCTGTGAGATGTCCCTGAGGAGAAGCCACATGGACCTACCCTGATGCAGCCCTACGTGCTGGAAGAGCTGTCTGGAGACCCCTGCCAGCGCTGAGATGCTGACACTGCCACTGGATTCAAAGACTTTCTACCCACTGGCCTGTGATCCTCCTGCATTCGGTGTCCTTGTGTGTTTGAGGAGGACTTTGTAGATTGGTGTCAGACATATGGGCTAAGTCGGATTTATGGGCCTGGACTGGGATGCTTTCTGAATGCACACTTACCATATATATATGAATTTCTGTGGATTTGTTTCTCTGGTTTACCCAGACTAACACAAAGACGCACATATAATTTTTAAAATTCTAATAGTCACAGAAAAGATGTAAAAAGAAACAGATGAAATTAATTTTAGCGAGATATTTTAAACTCTCCAAACGTAAAACAAACTCACTGCCCTCAAGTCCATGCCGACTCATAACCACCTGCGGACAAAGCCGAAATGCTCTTGTACTTCCCCATAATGGTTCATCTTTAAACTCAAACATTCACTGCCCTCAAGTCAATGCTGACTCGTGGCAGCCCTATAGGACAGGGTAGAACTGCCTCTGTGGGTTTCCGAGACTGTCACTCTCTACACAAATAGAAAGTCCTGTCTATCTGCTGTGGAGCACCTGGTGGGGTCCCACTGTGGACCTAGCAGATTCCGGCCCAATGAGTAACCACTACACTATGAGAGTAAATGTTTACAGGAGTAGAAAGCCTCAACTTTCTTCAGAGAAGTCCCTTGTGGGTTTGAACTGCTGACCTTGTAGTTAACAGTTCAATACAACCCACTAAGCAGCTAGGGGACCTTCTTTTAAACTCCATATATCCACAAAATTGCTATTTAAGCATGCAACCAATACAGAGATTAGTTAATCACATTTTATATTCTAACTATGTTTAATGAAATAATATCTTTGCTGAAGATTTAAAATTGAAATTTGCACGAACTGAACCTAAATCAAAATATTTATTTGAGAGTCTCAGTCACATTGACCTCAATTCAAGTGGCTTGTAGCCAGGGGCTACCGTATGAAACAGCACAGGTAGACAGTAGACTAATGAGCTGAGTTGATTCTGACCCATTCCGCCCATTTGGACAAAACAAAAAAGAAAGTAAATGTTTAGAAAATGATGATGGCAACATATGTACAAATATGCTTTATACAATTGGTGTATGGAATGTTGTAAGAGTCCCCAATAAAATGATTTATTTTTAAAAAAGGACAGCCGGTTACAGATGGACAAAGAGTTAAAAAGACATTTCACAAAAGAAGAGGGAAGATTGGCCAATGGACACATGAAAAGGTGCTATAGGAAAATACAACTTGAAATCCCCGTGGGAGATGTCCTCCCCCACCGGCACAGCTGGAGTCCAGAGGAGTAGTGATTCTCTGGATGGTGGGTAACTGGAACGCTCACTGCAGGTGGGCCTGGAACAGGGCCACTCACTTTATAACTGTGCAGTTGTTTCTTCTGAAGCACAGCACAGACTTTCAGCAGCACCCAACCACAGCCCAGAAGAAATAAAAACCCTGTTTTCAGAAAGATTTGTTGATATGTGTTTGTAGCTGTCACACTGTGGCCACCATGTCCGCTAAGTGTGAAAGGCTAAACCAATTCACGCGTGTGACTAAGCATCAAAGTCAATGAATTACTGATACCACACCACAGGAAAATCTCAAAAACACGATGTTGTGAAAAGCAGCCAGCCACTAAAGCATTTCTTTTGAATGATTATGTTCACATGAAGTCCAAAACAGAGAGATTTAATCTCGGGGGAGAGGAAACAAACCAGTGAGTGAGTGAGTGAATGAGTGAGTGAGTGAGTGAGTGAGTGAGTGAGTGAGAGTGAGTGAGTGAGTGAGAGAGTGAGTGAGTGAGTGAGTGAGTGAGAGAGTGAGTGAGTGAGTGAGTGAGTGAGAGAGTGAGACCGTGAGTGAGTGAGTGAGACAGTGAGTGAGTGAGACAGTGAGACAGTGAGTGAGTGAGACAGTGAGTGAGTGAGTGAGACAGTGAGTGAGTGAGTGAGTAGTGAGTGAGTGAGTGAGTGAGTAGTGAGGATTGATTACAAAGATATGATGAATCTTTATTTCAGAGCCAATTCCTTCCTCTGTGTGACACCAGGAACCAACATTCCTCTATGAAACTGGGAATTCCTCAACATTCTTCCAATGATTGAACGTATTCAGATTCTGGGACTATGGCATTGATGGGCCCTGAAAGCATGATGCTAAACAAATCAAAGTCAGACACGCAGATCCCAACAAGATAGTTCACCCACATGTATGAACTAGCTAGACCAAGAGTAGACTTAGTGATTGCCAGGAGCTTGTGTGTGGCGTGGGAAATGGGAAGGAATTGTTTAAGGGACACTGGGTTTCTGTTAAGGGTGATGAAAAATAGTAGAGATGGGTAAGTGGTTAGTTGTGATGTTTGGCGAATATAATTGTCACGGAATTATACACATAAAAGCAGTTAAAATGGAGTTATCTTGTTATATATCTCTCATCATTGGAAAACAAAATGAACAAAACGTACATAAACATAACAATTATCAGAGGTTTGTTGAAACCTATATTTTAGACTTTGAAGCGCTTACCCTTTGAATTAGAAGGCCAGTTCAAGATGTTCTTGAAAAACCCATTGAAGAAAGTGGTTTGTGTGTTTTAAGATAGATTCTTAAGTATTAGGTCAAAATCTTTTCCTAAGTAATTAGTTTGAGCCTTGTTTTTACTTCTACTGGCATCCAAATTTGGAATGGACTAATTTCAGGTTTACCAATGAATGAGATGCAAACAACATAAGTATACACTATACTTGCTGAAAGTGTATAATTTGAGACATTTTGATAAATGTACACTGTAAAACCATTACCACAGCTAGGCTGATTTTTTTAAAATCAAAGTACTGTGGTTTTCCCTTAAAAAACACACATACACGCACGCTCACTGCACAAACACTACAATGATTTTATATGGTAGAAAATCTAAACTGGTCAGAATTTATCTACAGAGAAAACATACATACAACGCTAAAATGTTTATTGATTTCTTTTAATATACTTATTTTGAAACAGCTTGTTACTTACAGAAAAGATGTAAATACACAACTAACCATTTATCTGTCTCTACTATTTTTTCTTCATATAATAGAGTTTTCATATAATACCCAGTTTCCCCTATTATTGAAATATTACTATGATGTTTGTTACCATGAATATTTCAGTGTTGATGCATGATTATTAATTAAGCTATATTTTATTACCACCACTTATCTGTCAGTTTGCTGATGGGAACTATGTCACTGGTATTTTCAAATATTAGTAGGGTCATGGAACGTGAACAGGCTTCAGCAGAGCTTCCAGACTAAGAGAAGACGACCAAGAATAGAGCAATGGTTAGCTTTGACACCCTTCTGGATAGCATCGAAGCATCGTCAGATCCTAAAAGCATCGTGCGTATCTGCAGAACACTGACAGATGCAGAGCCCAAAGATGAACTCCTCCGGTCAGAAAGTGCTCAGACCAGGACTGAAGGGAAGCTGCCTTCTCCAGGTGGAGCTGTTGGCCATGAGCTGGATGGAGTAAAATCTGCAGGACCTTCATCTCCTGTGTTAATGGAGCACAACCCGACACGAAATGGCCACAAAACATCGATGAGTGATGGGAACTTTGAATGTACAAAGTATGAGACTGGGAAAATTGGAAACCATGAAAAGATCCAATGGAACACGTACAGACAGGTATCCCAGGCCTTAGTCAACAGAAGTGGACTGGTATTGGCCACTGTGTGTGTGTGTGTGTGCAGAATATCAATTTGCAATATTTTTGTTTCTTTTTTATCATTTTATTGGGAGCTCTTACGGATGCTATAACAATCTGTAATTCAATTAGATCTAGCATAATGTTACAATTGCTACTACCATCAGTTTCAAAACATTTTCTTCTTGAACTTTTTGATATCGGCTCCCCTTGGCATTGGCCATTTGGAATCAGAGCATCGTATGGCCTACTGTGCGAGGAACGACAGGTGCGAGAGGAGTGATGGCACACGTCATCAAAAAGGACACAGCTGTTTGTGATGGGATAATACCCATCCACATACCAGGAAATCCAACTTTATTCAAATGTATGTATCAACCACTAAAGCTTGTGGTGCAGAGATTGAAGAATTCTACCTGTACATGATATCCTGGACAGGTAAATCTACAGAGACAGGAACGGGGCTAAGGGTCCCTTGGGTTTATGACAAGGGCAGTAGGGGGGGGGGGCGGTGCAATGAGGAGCTAATAATGATAAATATAACACTGAAGATATACTATGTTGTAAAACAGTATAATTCTTGTTGATGTGATTGAACTACTGAATTGTATAGTATGTGAATTATGTGTCAATAAAACTGTTGGGGGGCAAAGAATTCTACCAATAGCTTCAGTTTTAAAATTGATCAAACATGCAATCAAGAGGCATCAATAATTCTTGGTGGTTGGAGTTGTGAGGATTTGGGGATATCGCCAGGTTTAAAACCAGGAAAGGTGTGTACCAGGTTTGTCAACTGGATTCCATGAAGAAGAGGGCAGCACGTGGATCGGGGGAAGGCTGATGAACAGCCTGTGATGGACAGCCGACACAACTTTGCCCGCTGAAAATGAGGACGGCTCGAAGCACTTGCTGATAGAGATGGAAGGTGGCCGTCTTCAGTATGGGTTTCAGCTTCCAGTAAAGAAAACCAAAGTCCTCACAACTGGACCAAGAAGTAACCTCATGATGAAAAGATTGAAGTTGTCAAGGATTTTGTCTTGATTGACTACAATCTTTGCTCAGGGAAGCAGCAGTTAAAAGACAAACAGCACATTGCACTGAGGAATTCTGCTGTGCAAGACCTCTTTACAGGGCTGAAAGGCCAGCATGTTTCTTTGAGGAGGACTAAGGAGCATTTGATGGTATTTTCAATCGTCTCATATGCACGTGAACGTTGGGTGCTGCATTGGGAAGAGCGAGAAGGACGCAAGGTGTGTGAATTATGGTGCTGGCAAAGAACACCGAAAGTGCCACGGCCTGCCCAAAGGACCAACAGATGTCTTGGGAGAAGTACAGCCAGAATGCTCCCCAGAGGCAAGGATGGCAAGACTTGTGTTACGTATTTTGGACATGTTGTCACGAGAGACCAGTCCCTGAAGAAAGACAGCGTGGTTGGAAGTGGAGAGGCAGGGAAAAAAGATGATCCTGGAGGAGATGGATTGACACCGTGGCTCAAGCGTAGGCACAAACGTGAGTCTGGTGCAGGACAGCAGTATTTTGTCCTGCTGCACACGCGGTGGCTGTGATTCAGCACCGACTCGATGCACCTGACAACGAGCACCACAATGCCTTTCACTGTTAACTAAGAGGATAACATTAACGACAAGGTATTGTGTGAAGTGGACTGTGGTTACAAACACTTTGTGGTTTCAGATGACACAATAACAACGACAACAAAACCCAGTTGCTGTCAGAGTGCTTTTGATTCTTGACAACTCCACGTGCATCAGAACCGAATTCTTCAAAGGACTTGCAAGACTGGGAACTTCAAAAGTTCACCTGCCCTTTCTTCCAACCTGTTTCTGAGTGGGTTTGAATGACCAGCTTCTCGGATAATAGACCCAGTTATGCCATGCTAATCAGAGAAGAAATTGTGCCTCTTTATTCCATTCTTTATGTGTGGAATAAAGCAATTTCATACATAAAGTACGAGTTCTTCTCCTCTTTGGATCTGTACTGCAGATTCAATTCTAGGCTGCTCGGGGCTCTGCAATTAGTAGGCAGCCAAGGCATGTTTCTGAAGTGGGTGGACCACTGATTAAAATGGCCTGGGACTAGATCATTCAGGCTGGCCGCCTCCTGGCCTTTCCTCCATGTGTGGCCAGGCCTATCTCCACCAGCAGGGCCCTCTCAGGGACAGGGTGGTAACAAGAGCCTAGGACAGGCTATGGGGTTTGGGTGGGTGGTGTGGGGAAGGGTCTAAGGAAACAGGGCTGTGCTCTGGGTTGGAGACTGTCAGGAAGTAGGTCGGGAATCTCTGAATCTTATCCATAGGGAGAATGAAGCCCATGGGCAGTGCAAATGGTTAGGTGCTGGGCTGCCGGCCCCATGGCTGGAGTCTCAAATGGAGTCAGAAGCATCTCAGGAGAGAGACCTAGAGATCTACGGACTTTCAAAACCTCACCCTTTGCAAGCCCAGGGGAGCGAACGCTCTACTCTGAAGCTCTGGGGTCACCCTGGGTCTCACAGTGCCCTTGTTTGGGTCTCAGGTTATATTGTCTCAGAGTGCTTGTGTCTGATACTGCTGTCCGGGAGAGTGCTCAGATCCAGCAAAAGAGCCACATGCCCACTGGTGAGCGCCGGGCCAGCTGCTGATAGCATGGGGCCAGTTGTTGCTGCTGTTGGGGGTCGGTCTTTTCTTTCTTTCTTTCTTTCTTTCTTTCTTTCTTTCTTTCTTTCTTTCTTTCTTTCTTTCTTTCTTCCTTCCTTCCTTCTTTCCTCCCTCCCTCCCTTCCTTCCTTCCTTCCTTTCTCTCTGTCCGTCTGTCTTTCTTTGCCATTAGCGTTCCCTTTTCCTCTTGGAAGATCTTTCCACTAATTATCTTCTTTCAGTTCTTGCAACCACCTTCCAAGAGAGCTGTTTGCCTTGGTTTGGTTCCTCCTGGACACAGAGCCTGGAACCAGGACTGGGCTAGAGCTCACGGTCTAGGACGGTGACCCAGGAGCAGGGAAGAGTCACTCCAAAGTGAGTGCTGTAGCTAAGACCGGTTCTTTTTTTTTTTTTTTCTTTGCAGGAATGATTAGAGGTTATATTTACTAAACATATTGAGTGCCAGAGGAGAAGTAAAATTGATAAAATGCCAGGTAGTATTAGTACTTTTAAAGTAATAGCCATTGGGTGGAAGATGGTAGATCAATCTTACATGAGTTTGATGTCTAATGGTAATATCATTCCCACTGATACCACCTGAATATCAGGTGCTGAATGGGCTGTGTATACAAAGTCCCTCTGTATTTCCTTTGAACCTGGAATTTTTCCATAGCCTCAATTAGCAATAAAGAGGATCCGAGTAGTAACTTATTTGTCCTCATACTGTGAGGTCTCAAATGATCCATTATTAGAACACAAGCTTGACTTCAAGAAATAATATTCAGAGAACACTTGACGACGAGCTATCCATCTGCTCTTCTAGAGTGCTCCAAGTCCCGTCCCTGAGTCAAGACAGGCTTTTAGGATACAGTGCATTTGTGCATCTTGACACCCTTCCCTGACTGACATTCATGAGGGTTTCAGCCGGAGGCAGGTACGCTCGTTCCTACACTTGTTGTAGAGATGCTATTGAGGACAGTGACTACCACACCACTGCAGCCCCTATTAAACCCACTGAGAGAATTTGCTTTAGATTACAGTGACATAGGAAAGAAATGTCTTGCTTAGAAACTCATATGGCTCCTCCCTCATCATAACAGTAACATTGTTTTTTAAAAAAATAATGATGATTTTAATGACTGCGATTCCTAACCTCTCTAACTGACAACTAGAAAACTCAGAGTCCAAGTTGATACCAAATTCAACTTAATATCAACATGTTTCTATGATTCCCTCCCTTGTTACTGCTTTCTATTTTTTAATATCATTTTATTAGGGGCTCATACAACTCTTATCACAATCCATCCATACATTAATTGTGTGAAGCATGTTTGTACAATCATTGCCCTCATCATTCTCAAAGCATTTGATCTCCACTTAAGCCCCTGACATCAGCTTCTCATTTTCTACCCTCCCTCACTACTCTCCCCTCCCTCAAGAAACTTTGATAATTTATAAATTATTATTTTGCCATATCTTACACTACCCAATGTCTCCCTTCACCTACGTTTCTGTTGTTTAATCCCCCAGGGAGGAGTTTATATGTGGATCCCTGTAATTGGTTCCCCCTTTCCAACCCACCCTCCCTCCACCCTTCCGGTATCACCACTCGCACCATTGGTCCTGAAGGGATCATCTGCCCTGGATTCCCTGTGTTTGCAGTTCCTATCTGTATCAGTGTACATCCTCTGGTCTAGTCATATTTTTAAGGTAGAATTGGGATCTTGATAGTGGGGCAGGGGGGGAAGAAGCATTTAGGAACTAGAGAAAAGTTGTATGTTTCATCACTGCTACACTGTACCCTGACTGGCTCATCTCCTCCCCATGACCCTTCTGTAAGGGGATTTACAATCGCCCACAAATGGGCTTTGGGTCTCCACTCCACACACCCCCTCATTCACAATGATATGATTTTTTGTTCTGATGCCTGATACCTGATCCCTTCGACACCTCGTGATCACATAGGCTGGTGTGTTTCTTCTATGTGGGCTTTGTTGGTAAGACAGGTTCTGTGTTAGTCTGGGTTGACTAGAGACACAAATTCAAAGATACCCATATGTGTATAAGAAAGAACTTTATATAAAGAGTAATTGTATATTGAGAAAACATCTCAGCCTAGTCCAGATCAAGTCCATAAGTCTGATATTAGTCCATATGTCCGATACCAGTCTACAAATTCCTCTTTAGACTCACGCAACACATGCAATGACTCCAAATGCAGGATGATCACAGGCCAGTGGGTGGAAAGTATCCAGTGGTGGGTGGCAGTATCTCAGTGCTGGCATGGGTCTCCACGTGGCTCTTCCAGCTCCGGGGCTCTGGCTGCATCAGCATAGCTCCATGTAGCTTATCAACCGGAATGTTTCACAGGGAGACAAGTAGAGAGTCTGGGTGTGTCTCACCTCCAGTGAGCTATTGATATCCTTGGCTCTTCCAAATGAGGTCATCAAGCTGCAACCTGATTGACAGGCTAGACTCCACCCCTTCACAAGTTGACAGGAGGTGATGTCACTGCCATGGGCTCCATTTCTCAAGGCTGATTAGGGGCACATGCATTCCCCCCCAAATTGTCTATCTCAAGTCTGGGGAAATTGTCCTTGCCCGGGCTGCTGACCCAGCCTCCCTCCGCCCCTCCTGCTGCCCCCGACTCACCTGCTAACTTATCTCATTGTCCACTCTGGCCTTGGCCTATGGGTTTTCCTTAAGAGGAAAAGCTGTCTTGCTGATGGGTCCTGTATCTGATCTAGCTTTCCTAACTGTATTGAAAAACATATGAATGGACAGAACTATTTTTGTTCAACAAAGGCATCGCTTGTAGGAGTGGCTGCATCTCGGCGCTTTTTCCCAAGATGTTACTCTTATTAGTTCCTGGAGATGAATGGTCAACTATTTCCTGTTTGCTTTCCATCCCCGAACACCTGGCCAGAAGCAAGACGTGAGTGCCGTGGAGCAGCGTGGCGAACAGCAGAGATGCCACCAGCCCCTGGGGTTGGCGTTGGGCAGTTACCTGCTAAAGTGACTTATTCTGAAAACCCGAAAGCAAACTCACTGCCTTCGAGTCAAGGCCAACTCACAGCACACAACGCTATAGCACACGGGAGACCTCTCCCTGTGAGTCTCTGAGTACAACTCTTTAGGACAGTAGACACCCCATCTTTCTCCTGAGGAGCAGCTTATAGTTTTGAATCGCTGACCTTGTGGTTAGCAGCCTAAGTTAGTTTATTGTGCCAACCTGGCCGATAAACACATGTGGGATTAATTGAAAGGAGGAGGGATAAATGGCTCAGTGAGTCTCGCTTTTCTAGTTCTCGGGTCTCTTGCGTTGGGATGGTCAGACCAGGGTGAAGCTGTCTTAGCAGTTCCCTGCTTCAGCTGGCAAGGCTCGCTTCCTGCAAGACATCCCCGAGGAAAAGCCACATGGACCTACCCCGATGCAGCCCTGGGTGCTGGAGCAGCCATGTGGAGAACCCTGCCAGCGCTGAGATGCTTACATGCTCACTGATTCAGCTTTCCTCCTGCAGTCGGCGTCATTGCATCTGTTTTGTGAGATGGAGGAGGACTCTGGGGACTGGTGTTGGACATATGGGTTAATGTTGGACTTGTGGGCTTGGGAAGCACTGGGTTGAGATGTTTTCTTGATGTGCACTTACCCTTTATATAAAACTCTCTTAGACATGAGTTTCTATGGATTTGTTTCTCTAAAGTACCCAGAATAACACACAGCCCAACAAGTAACCACTACACCATCAAGGTTTCAGTGGGTCTACAAGAGGCCTGACAATCGGAGGAATTGCTATAGGACAGGCCAGCGACTTGAAGATCAATAGGTTTCATAGAGAAGAGTGAGGAAAATCAAAGACAGATGGGAACAGTTAGTACAAAGGATCAGGGAACCCCTCAACCTTCTGCCTCCACAGCCCTGAGACCAAAATGAGGTGGGGCCCGGCTATCATGATGCACTGCCCGAAAGGCAGCACAACAGAGGGGCTGGGATAGAACGGGACAGAACTGTGGGACAAACTTAGAAACACAAAACTGCACAGGCTGACAGAGACTGACGGAGATTGGTGGGGCCCCGACAGCTGCGGTCCTTAGTCACCCTTTAAACTTGGACCTCAACTCACCCCTGGGTCTCAAGTTGCAGTCAAACAATAGACAGGTCTGTAAGGTGAACACTACATCAGGGAGGTGCTTGCTCCTTAAAAGAAGCCTACTGCCCGAGATGGAGAGGACAGCCTTGGCCAAGGGATACAGCTGAGAAGGCATGCAGGAAGGGTGGATGGATTTTAGTCCGACCCTGTCTAGAGCCATCATGGTGGGGTGGGGAGTTCTTCCTGATATGCCCCCTTTCTGTTGACTAATCTCTGATCTAGAGGTGGGCAGAGTTCACAAGACAGCAGCTGGCTGGAAGCAGCAGGTGGGAGCAGAGCCTGGGGGAGGGTGCTTGGGTGCTGGGGCTCATCTGGGCCCCAGACACATTTTTGCTGATCCTCCAGGGCTCTGTTGCCCAAAGTGCATTAGTGCACAGAGCCAACGTCCTTTGGCACCTGCAGCAGCAGTAATATCTCCCCTGGCAGGGCCCTCTCGGCAATAATGGCATTGAAGACGAGATGGGGTCAAGGCCAGAAAGTAGAGTGCTGGCCCACTTACCAGCACTCCTGCTAAAGAATTCGGAAAAGTCCAAGAGTTGCTGAAGCAGTGGCAAAATGTGGAATAGATGTGGAAGACTAGCTGACTTCTCTGGGCTCATGTTCCGGTTTGGGCCTCAGTTCTTCCGTCCTCTGTGGGGCCTTTTTGCTCGGGCAAATCTCTCCCAGCCACTCTGACCCATGGTACCGGCAGACAGGAGTCTAGAACTATTGTGCACCCAGCAGAGATGCAGAGAGGTGAGAACAGCTCTGCCCCCAAGGGGCTCACAGTTGGGAAGGAGGGGCGTCCGCCTGACTCTGGAAAGGTTGCCTAGTGCAGGTCCTGGATTCCCAGGGAGGTGTATACAGTTGGAGAACACATTTGGCTGCTGATTAAAAGGTGGGGCATTCTAGTCCACCCAGAGGTGCTTGGGGGGGGGGGGGGTTGGGGGTGGAGAAGGCCTGATGATCTACTTTGGAAAATTCTGTCACTGAAAATCCTGCGGAGCACAGTTCCACCCTGACACCCATGGGGTGGCCATGCTGTGGTAAGGTGCCATCAGTTAGTTCCAGCGCAGAGAAACCTCTCTGCACCGGCACCGTGAACCAAACCACACATATGCCACAGAAGAAAACCCTGCCTGGCCCAAGGCCACCCTCTCAATTGTTCTGCTCCAGTGGGTGCTGCAGCCACTGTATCAATCCATCTCGTTGAGCATCTTCCTTTTGTTTTTTTGTTGGAACGTTACTTTGCCAAACATGCTGCCCTGCTCCATCCAGGGATTGGACCCGCCAGGTAGCACGCCCCAAGGACACGAGACAAAGTTTTGGCAGCCTTGCTTCTAAGGAGCGTCCTGGCTACGCTTTCTCCAAGACAAAGACTTGCTCTTCTGGCCGTCTAAGGCACATGTGATGCACTTGGCCAACGCCGCGACTCACCTGCATCAAGTCTTCTTCAACCTTCCTGACGCATTGTCCGGTTTCCTGAGGCATAGGAGGTGAGTGAAAAGACTGTGACGTGGGTGAGTCGCACCCGAGTCCTCCAGGAGACACCTTTGTCCTGTAACATTCCAAGAGGTTTGGCGTAGCTGATTTGTCCAAGGCATATGGTCCCTCTGAGCCAGTAACAAGTGCTGGTAGACACGGCCGGGTCGGGGGTTGGACACTGCAGCTGACCCACGACTGCCCTCATTGGATAGATGGGCTAGGCTCTTGCCCTCCATTTCCCGCTCATTCTGCATTGAAAGCACACCACGGGACTGCTTGTTCAGGCCACAGCTGCACATTGGCCAGGGGCTTCCGAATGGTCCAAGAGGCCTCGAGCCAAGAACACTGGGCATCTCACTAATCATTTCTGAAATTTCATTTTCTCCTCTGTAGAAATGAAGCAGTTGGGCTTTTCAGTGGATGTTTATTAATGACCTTGTAAAGACTAAGTAGAGCAAAGCCTCTCAGCTGTGTAATGTGCATTCGAACCACTGGAGGTGCTGTTAGAATCCATCATTGGTTCAGTAGGGCTCCGTGGGCACTCCGAGGCTGCGTTTCCAAACAAGTTAAAGGTGCAGCTGATGTCGCAGTGCCAAGGGCGCTGCTTGGAGGAGCAAGCAGGAAGATGTATCAGATGCGGTACTGGAACTGAAGACATTTAATCAATCAACTCTGGATTTGAAATTCAATCCAATTTCTGTGTGGGTTGGGACAGGCTCCTGGGTTTCACAACCTCAGGGTTGCGTGGAGGGATACGTTAGATAAATGCTGGGAAAATGGGTAGTGTCATATTGGCAGGTAGCAAGCACTCAGTACCCCTCAGGAGCCCTGGTGGCACAGTGTTTGCTCATTGGGCTACTGACTGAAAGGTCAGCAGTTCGAACTACCAGCCGTTCCTGGGAGAAAGACAAGGCTTTCTACTTCTGTAAAGACATACTGTCTTGGAAATACACAGGCGTTCTACCAGTCAGGATCACTGTAAGATAGCCATGAGTTTGGAACTGCCCCTCAATTCCTAGAAACTTCGCTACACCAGCACCATAGAACACAAACAAAGGACAAACGGCCAATTAATTCCTCTCACCTGTCAGGGCATAGCACTGAAGCTGGTTTGCACTCCAGGCGCTGTTCTGGAGAATCTAGATTATCCCTGATGCTCTTTGGAACAAACACCCCTCTTGGGTCTTAGTATAAGACGACACAATTGACCCTTGCCACACCATTGGTGGAAGGGATCTTCCCTGCACCGAGCAGCAGTGTCATGTCCAGGGCTGGTGGCTTGGAGAAGCCTAACTGATGAATTTTGTCTTTTTTTTAAATGTTCTTTTGCCCCACAACTAAAAAGACTTGTAGGGTGATTGAGACCTTAATAGACTTTTAAAATATATTATTTTAGGTGGACATTTACGCAGCAAACTAGCCTCATCGAGCCATGCATACACAAAATGCTCGGTGACCGGTTACAGTCCCCACACTGTGCCAGCGCTTTCCCATCCCCATCGCTCCTGCCACATGTCCATGCATCCAGTTTCCCTGCCCTTCTCTGCCTGCTCATTCTTGCTTTTGGGCCAAGGCCGTGTGTTTGGTTTCTATGGCAATTAGATTTTATGTCAACCTGGACCTGTGTGAAAGCGCAGTGATGGAGGCCGAGCTTTCCATGAGATCGCGGCTTGGCGATGCCTCTTCCAGGAGGTAGCCTTGTTATCAGACAGACCCTGGGACATTCACTGCCTCTGGTCCTTTGCCTTCCTCCTCTCCGGGACTCTGCGTCTGCCCCAGGGGTGGTCCCATGTGGGCCGCTGACCTGCAGAGGTGTCGGTTCCCTCCACGTTCCCAGTGAACTTGGGTCCGTGCAGCTTTGCATCCAGGGGCCTATGGTCTCCCTGCTTCCCGCTTCACCTTTCCCCGTCTCTGGCCTGCAGCGATGAGGGTCCAAAGAGGGCTCCGGCTTCCATCAGACTCGTGGACTTGAGTTGGACTGGGCTGGGATCCCTCCTTGATCGAAGGTCCTTTGTTATGAGAGTCACTAGTTTTGTTTCTCTAGAAAACCTAGCCTAACAGAGTGTCATATAGATGATACTTGATATCCACTCACTCCCTTCGTCAGCATAGAACTCCGGTTTTATTGGGGGCAGCAGATAAAACCACTGGAGAGGTTTCAGCAGCTAAGCATTTGTGTAAGTGAGTTCTCTGGCTAATAAGCTCTCAGTGGAACTTTTGCATTGTACGAAGCTGCTTCACGGGAGCTGTTTAATCAGGAGGATGACCCTCTTTGCCTGTCTGGCTGCCTAAAATTTGGCCTTGATGGCTGGTGTACTAGCAGCCATCGTGGACAATGAGTCAATCTTGAGAATGAAAGCCAATGCTGAGGAAAGAGAAAACGTTTTGCTTTGATGTCTGGGTCCTTTTTGACTCATTGGGGCTGCCATACCACACCTACACTATCTTCCTGTGGAGCATGACGCCTTGTATGTATAAGCTGCACACACACACGCCCCCATCTCTCTCTCCCCCAAATGTCATCTTCCCTGTGAAACGTGGCCAGGGATCTAACAGCTAGAAATGTTTTTTTTTTCCCCTTTGAATTCTTATAATATATCTCACACTCTCCTGTGGCATGGGTACATATTATCACCTTCTCCCTCATATTAATGCTATCTGGATTTTGTTCTAACAGAGCTGGTTGGCTAGCCTAATAAAACCCAGTCCAGATCCTCAAGGCTGGCTCTGGGGCAGGATTCACCACGTGGGCATGCTGGCTGGGTCTCAGAGCCCTGACTCTGACTCCCTGAGATTCACTCTTCTCCTGGGCGCCTCTCTCAAGAATTACCCCTACCACCTGCAGGCTGGCTTCTAGGACTGCAGCTTCACTTTTTAAGGTTCAGTCCAAGCAGGAGGACAGACACCTCTTCCCTTCTTTATACTTGGCACAACTGAGATCAGGCTGGAATATATTTTGTGACGGTTACTTATAGCTCAGGGTTGCTGGGTGGGGAGCAGGGGAATAAAGAGAGTAAAAGACAATGGTAACTGAGGTAGTTTATTGTGCCAACCTGACCGATAAACACATGTGGGATTAATTGAACGTGGAAAGATAAATGGCTCAGCGAGCCTCGCCTGTCTTGTCTCTCGCTCTTTGATCATCAGACCAGTGTGCGGCTGCCTTGCTTGTTCTTTGACTCAATTTGCAAGCTACACTACCTGTGGGACACCTAACCTATGGACGGTGTCACTGTAATTTGAGGTTCCTTCAAGACCTGCTTCGCCACACCATTGGAATTTACATCTATTGAGCTGGGGACGGTCGGACCCTGTCATCTGGCTGACTGTTGGTGACCTGCCTTGCTGTTTGCTGCCTGGGCCCGGATAGCCTGAATTGCTCTACAGAGGACTACCCAGCGGTCCTCAAGACTTGAAGGACTGCCAGCATCTCACAGTTGTCTGACGGGAGTGAGTTGCACTGAGCCATTTGTACTGCTTTATAATTTAATTAACTGTTTATTTCTTATGTTATATATCAATCTGTATAAATATATATAAAATTATAGCATTCAGATTTTGTTTCTCTAGAGAACCCTGTCTAACACAGTAACTAAAAGTTTGGCAGTTTGAATCCAACCCTCTAAGTGCTCTGTGGGAGAAAGATGAGGTCTGAGTTAGTCCAGGTAGACTAGAGAAACAAATCCATGGACATGCATATGTGTATAAGAAAGAGATTTATAGATAAGAGCAATTGAACATGAAGAAAACATCCCAGCCCAGTTCAGATCAAGTCCATAAGTTCGATACTAGCCCATATGTCCAATACCAATCTATAAAGTCCTCTTCAGACTCACAAAACACATGCAATGAAGCTGAATGTAGGAGATCACAGGCCAGTGGGTAGAAAGTCTTTGGATCCAGTGTCATTGGAAACATCTCAGTACTGGCAGGGGTCTCTGCATCAGGTGGGTCCATGTTGACAGACTAGACTCCACTCCTTCACTCCTAATCCTCTCAAATTGACAATTATATAACGACCACAAGCCCATCTACGCCAGTAAAGTTTCACAGCCTGGGAAACCCATGGAGCAGTTCCACTCTGTCCTCAGGGTCATCATGACTTGGGTTGGACTTGATGGCATGGGTCCTCTTTAGCTTGATGTCCCCACTGCCTATTTGCTCATTGCAACAGTTGTTTGGGTCTCTCATCAATTGTAGTATCCAGCGGCTTTTTGAAAAGTATCCAGATACATCCGTTACACGATCATAAAACCTTTGGCCTGTGAGGGTTCAGGGTGTATGTAGCTGGTATGTGCCTTTTAAATCTGGATCCTAAGAATTTTTGAATTCTCGATAACTAGAAGAGAAGAAGCTACTTTGTAACTGATCGCAATGATCTACACCCGGAATCCTGGACAGATACCCTGAGGAACAGCAATGGGAGTAGCGATACCATGAGGGTAGAGGGACAGAAGGGGGAGAATGGGGAGGAAGAAGGAACCGAACTATGCTCAACGTTGAATCCTCCCCCCGGGGGGAACAAACAACAGAAATGTGGGTGAAGGGGAACAGCACATGGTGTAAGTTATGAAAATATAATAATAATTTATAAATTATCAAGGGTTCATGAGGCAGGGAGGAGTGAGGAGGGAGGGGGAAAATGAGGAGCTGATACCAAGGGCTCAAGTAAAAAGCAAATGTCTTGAGAATGATGATGGCAACAAATGTACAAACGTGCTTGTTACAATGGATGTATTTATGGAGTGCAATAAGAGTTTTACGAGCCTAATAAAATGATTTTTAAAATTATAATCTATCAAGGGTTCACAAGGGTAGAGGGGTGGGATGGGAAGGGAGGGGGAAAAAGAAGAGCTAATACCAAGGGCTCAAGAAGAAAGAAAATGTTTTGAAAAGGATGATGGCAACATGTACAAATGTGCTTGATACAATTGATGTATGGATTGTTATAAGAGCTGTAAGAGCCCCCAATAAGATGATTGATCAAAAAGAAGCTCCATTATAGACATCACAAACTCGTTTGAGCTGGGACATTTTCGTGATGCCAATGGAAGCAAGGATCCTCTTCTAAAACGAAGGTGTTGAGACCAACTCCAAAGGGCTACCCTTCCCTAAACTTGCTTTCTCCCTGGAGCACCTCGTGATTCTCATTGCAGACCCTGCTCCAGCCTCCATGGCACCAGGGTTCCTGGGTAGGCCCTGAGTTATATCGTGGGAGGTTTTCATTGCTTTTGGACTCAATAGTCTCCAGTCAGAGGAGGGGCCAACATGAGAGGCATAGCTACCATGGTGCCTGGAAGGACAAGGACTGGGAGATGATGGGACTGACCTCATGAGAGAATGTGTGAGATGGATGCGCAAGCCCAAATTCCGGGCTTGACAAAGCTTGGCTGAAAGTCAATGATGAAAGAATCATAATCACAGAAGAGAGAGTGGAGCACATCCTGGCTCACCAAGCCTTGACAACAATATTCCCGCTCAGAGCAGCCAGTCCACAGAGAAGACCATACAGCTGGCTCTACTATGAGACACGACATCCCTCACTGACCTGTAGCCCCACAGGGGACATAACTGGAGACACAGTGTGGGAATTCTGCCCGATCTGATCCCACCACACCAAGGCAAAACACTAAGGGCATGCAACAGAATAGCAAGGGGAACAGAGCAACAAAGTCCCCAGAGAATACCAAAAATAGACTTTGGGGCCAGGGCTTGACACCCCATCAGACTTGACTGGAAAACACTCCTAAAGGCCAACAAATAGTCCTTGAACTAACTACAAGCTTTTCTTTTTTGTTGTGTTTATTTAGGTTTTTTTGTCATTGGCTTTTGTTGTTGTTGTTTTTCTTTTGTTGCTTGGTTTTGCTCTGTCTTGTTATTATGCATGTTATTATCTCCGCAGGTCTGTCTAAATAAGATAGGCTAGATGAACAATCTGGAGGAGAAAACAATGGGACCAACAGTTCCAGGGGGACATGGGAGAAGGGAAAGAGGGGGAAAGGAAGTGGTGTTAACAAACCCAGGGACAAGGGAACAACAAGTGATG
The DNA here is from genome assembly GCF_050624435.1 of Tenrec ecaudatus. Lineage (NCBI taxonomy): Eukaryota > Metazoa > Chordata > Mammalia > Afrosoricida > Tenrecidae > Tenrec > Tenrec ecaudatus. The sequence continues at coordinate 92,133,797 of NC_134542.1, read as the reverse complement.
CAAATCGGTGGTGAGGAGGGTATACGAGGCCTGGTAGGGCATGATCAAGCCTAATGTAACCGAGAGGAATTACTGAAACCCAAATGAAGGCTGAGCATGATAGTGGGACAAGAGGAAAGTCGAAGGAAATAGAAGAAAGAGTAGGAGGCAAAGGACATTTATAAAGGTCTAAATAAAGGCATGTACATATGTAAATATATTTATATATGAGGATGGGGCAATAGATCTATGTGCATATATTTATAGGCTTAGTATTGAGGTGGCAGATGGACATTGGGCCTCCACTGAAGTACTTACTCAATGCAAAAACACTTTGTTCGGTTAAATTGGCTTTCCATGATGCTTACCTTCCCTACACGATCGCTGAAGACAAAGTGGGTGCATAAGCAAATGTGGTGAAGAAAGCTGATGGAGCCCAGCTATCAAAAGATATAGCATCTATGGCCTTAAAGACTTGAAGGTAAACAAGGGCCATTTAGCTCAGAAGCAACAAAGCCCACACGAAAGAAGCACACCAGCTTGTGCGATCACGAGGTGCTGAAGGGATCAGTTATCAGGCATCAAAGAACAATCATATCATTGAGTCCTCACCTCCCTGATACGATCACTGAAGACAAAGCGGGTGCATAAGCAAATGTGGTGAAGAAAGATGATGGTGCCTGGCTATCAAAAGATAAACTATATATATATATGCATCTGGGATCTTAAAGACTTGAAGGTAAACAAGTTGCCATCTAGCTGAGAAGCAACAAAGCCCACATGGAAGAAGCACATCAGCCTGTGTGATCATGAAGTGTCGAAGGGATCAGGTATCAGTCATCAAAGAACAAAAAATCATATCATTGTGAATGGGAGTGCAAATTGTGAATGGGAGTGCAGAGTGGGTACCCAAAGCCCATCTGTAGGCAACTGGACATCCTCTTACAGAAGGGTTGCAGGGAGGAGACAAGCCAGCCAGGGTGCAGTGTGGCAATGATGAAACATACTACTTTCCTCTAGTTCCTAAATGCTTCCTCCCCACCCACTATTATGATCCCAATTCTAACTTACAAATCCAGATAGACCAGAGGATGTACACTGGTACAGATAGGAACTGGAAACACATGGAATCCATGGATGATCCCTTCAGAACCAGTGGTGAGAGTGGACATACCTGGAGGATGGTAGGAGGGTAGGCTGGAAAGGGGAAACCGATTATAGGGATCTACATATAACCTCTTCCCTGGGGGATGGGCAACAGAAAAGTGGTTGAAGGGACATGTTGGACAGTGTAAGATATGAAAAAACAATAATTTATAAATTGTCAAGGGTTCATGAGGGAGGGGGAAGTGAGGAGGGAGGGGGGAAATGAGGAGCTGATGCTAGGAGAGCAAATGTTTTGAGAATGATGAGGGTAACTAGTATACACATGTGCTTTATACAATTGATGTGTGCACGGATTGTGATAAGAGTTGTATGAGCCCCCAATAAAATGATTAAAAAATCATAATCACGCTATCAAATGCTTTATATATGGATATGTATAGATGTCCATAAGGATATATGCTTTCATGGTGCTTATTCTATGCCAGGTGCTGCTCTAACACGTGAATAGCCCAAACGAGGTTAGTATGATTATGATGCTGATTTCTAGATGAGGGACTTGAGATGCACAGAAGTTAAGTAGTTTGTTTGAAGCTACACAGTTATGAAGAAGCAGAGTGGGAGTTCATACCTGTGCTGTCCAGCTGCAGAGCCCAGAGTCCTTACACCCTAAACTAGTCCCTCAAGGATAGTGACCATTTCTTGACACCACTCCCTGGGATTCCGGTGCCTGATAGCTCTTATCAATAGCATCCCGCTTGGAAAGCTGAATACTGCTGATAGGAGAAATGTGCATGATTCTCATCTCTAGCTTTCATCTGGTCATCTTTCTGAATACTGACAGTTTTCTGTGAGCATCTCGGCTCGCTCTCCTGTGATCCCAGGAGGCAGTAATCATCTTTCCTGCAATTCTGGATAATTTTGTTTCCACTTTTCTTGTAGCGATATCCCATGCCTGCTGCTTGCCATATCACGTTGACTATAATTTAGGGAGTGGCCATTGGAAGGGCAAGGACGCGATTGGAGAATAGAGGAGCCCGGGGGACAGGCATGGATGCTGCAGTCCTTCGGGCCTCGAGTCACGATGTCTTAGAGCAGGACGATTGCTGCAGACACGGGAAAGGGAGGGTTTGGTGGGGAAGGTATTGGAGGTGGGGCGATGTGAAGAAGCAATAAAATAAATGTGTCCTACCTGAGGACCTCATACTGGACTTGATGTTGACCATTTAGAACACATGCTTGTGTCTGTTGAAAGCATATCGGGTCCTCTCCCAGGGACGAGAGGAAGGAAGCGTATAGCAGGATAACAGATATGTGTGTCTGTACATTGAATTACAAGGTGCCTAGTGGCACGGTGGTTCAGGGCTTGGTCACTAGCTGAAAGGTTGGCTGGGCGAATCCACCCACCGATCCACAGAAGGAAGCTGTGACAGTTGGCTTCCAGCCAGAAAGGCCTGGGGATCTGTTCCTAGAGCAGGGGCTCCCAACCTTCCTAAGGCTGCAACCCTTGCATACAGGTCCTCACGTTGTAGTGACCCCCATCCATAAAATTATTTTCATGAGAAAAAAAAAAGAAAATGATTAGGGCAAAGAATGTACAGATGTGCTTTATACAATTGATGTATGTATATGTATGGAGTATAAGAGTTGTATGAGCCCCTAATAAATTGTTTTAAAAAATTATTTTCATTGCTACTTCATAGCTGTAATGAGTCGTCATGTAAATATCTGATATGCAGGATGTATTTTCATTATGACAAATTGAACATCATGAAAGCACAGTGATTATTCACAAAAACAACATGTAATTATATATTGTGAAGTATTTATTTCTAATTGGAAATAAAGGAAATTTTGTCTTGAAGCATGGTGCAGCATGGGTAACAGTAGGTGGACGTATCTGCATGTGGGTAGACCACCTGGAGGCGGATAGAGGAGCGGTGTCTTAGTTCCTAAGACCATCAGAAATATGTGTTTTCCAATGGTCTTAGGCAACCCTTGTGAAAGGGTCGTTCGACCCCCAAAGTGGTTGAGACCCACAGGTTGAGAAATGCTGTTCTAAAGGGTCTAAACTTGAAACCCTGACTGGGGAGCATCTACTTGGAAGCTCTACGGGCAGCTTTACCCGGTCTTGCCCGTTTCCAGCCACTCCCTCTCCCTGACCTCCCAGCCTTGTCATCGGGGTCCATGTTGACGGTGTGGATTTGTACCGTTGCTTGTTTAAAGGAACACAGTTCCTCATGGGTGCTATTTGTTTTCTAGGCCAACCTGTTTTCTGGGTGAATGGGGTGCAAAGCGGTTCTTAGGACAATAGTCTCAGGGGTTCCTGCAATCGCTATCATTCTAGTAAGCCCGGGGTTGTTGTTAATGAGTTTGAGTTGGGTTCTGCCTTTTGTTCTCCCATGGTACCCCAGACCTTCCATGGTTCCCTGGGTCAGGACAGGGCCCCGGGTCTGTAGAGACAACAAGTAAAATAAAGGTTCCTGGGGATGCGCTGGGGGAGGTGGGGTGGATAAGGGGGGACTGATAGCAAGGAGTTTAAGAGGGAAGAGAATGTTTTGAGACCTGACTTTGGTAGCAATGCTACAAGGCCATTTGGTGCGATTGAACTATGCTCCAAATAAAATGATTTGGGGGAAAATTATGATAAATAAAGGGAGTTCCTCCTAGTGGTAGCCAGGCACCATCTACTTCTTCTGTCTCCTAAGAGGCGGTGATGCACTCGGGCCATTGGTCATGTGGACTCAAGGCTTCCTTGACTGTTTGCGATTCTTCACTCTCTGTGTGAGTCTGGGTAACTTAGAGAAACAAATCCACAGAAACTCATATAAATAAGAGAGCGTTTCGGGAGCTGAGCGCCGAGACCCGGAGCTAAACCCGAGAGATTGAAAATATGCAGACCACCGGGGCACTACTCATTCCTCCAGCTCTGGTCCGCTGCTGTGCCAGGGGTCTCATCAGGCCTGTGTCTGCCTCCTTCCTGAATAGGCCGGAGATCCCATCTAAACAGCCTTCCTACAGCAGCTTCCCGCTCCAGGTGGCCAGGCGGGAGTTCCAGACCAACGTGGTCTCCCGGGATATTGACACCGCGGCCAAGTTTATCGGTGCTGGGGTGGCCACAGTCGGCGTGGCCGGTTCGGGGGCTGGCATTGGGACCGTGTTCGGCAGCTTGATCATTGGCTATGCCAGGAACCCATCTCTCAAGCAGCAACTCTTCTCCTACGCCATCCTAGGCTTTGCCCTGTCTGAGGCTATGGGGCTCTTCTGTTTGATGGTCGCCTTCCTCATCCTGTTTGCCATGTGAGGCTCCGTGGGCTGCACCGACCTGTCCCTGCTGCTTCAACTCCAGGCCATGCCCCCGTGCTGGAGTGCGCTAAGCTTTACCATTAAACACGACGTTTCTCTAAAAAAAAAAAGAGAGAGAGAGCGTTTCATATAAAGGCTAAGTGCACATCAAGAAAACATCCCAACCCAGTGCTACCCAAGCCCACAAGTCCAACATTAGCTCATATATCAGACACCAATCCACAAAGTCCTCCTCCATCTCACAAAACACACGCAATGATGCTGGCTGCAGGAGGAACACTGAATCAGTGAGCATGTAAGCATCTCAGTGCTGGCAGGGGTTTCTACAGAGCTGCTCCAGCACCCAGGGCTGCATCGGGGTAGGTCCATGTGGCTTCTTCTCAGGGATGTCTTGCAGAAGTGAGCCTTGCCAGCTGAAGCAGGGAACTGGCTAAGGCAGCTGCACCCTGGTCCGACCATCAGAAAGCAATAGACCCGAGAACTTGAAAGGCGAGTATCACTGAGCCATTTATCCCTCCGCCCTTCAATTAACCTCCCATGTGTTTATCAGCCAAGTTGGCACAATCAACTTTGACTAACTCTCTCTCCTTGGCTTCAGACGGAGAGAGACCACAGTTGAATGCTAGCTGGCCACGGATTTTTGTTCTTTAAAGTTCTTTTCCATAGATTAGCATTTTACGTCTATCGAGTCTTCATATAGACCAGTGGAGAAACAGACATGGGATGGTCAGCCGGCATCAAATGCATGTGCCGTGTTTGCATCTGCATCCTTCTGCTGGTGTTCACTCAGACCCTGGCAGCTTACATTTCAGCAGAACTGTGGGCTGTGAGCACGATATGCTCTCTCCGATTCTCCATCTTCAACTTGCAGGCCCTTCCCTCCACTGAGCTTGTGCCTCTGCTGTGGAGGCACTATCGTGCACCACCTATAACTCTATGACCATGCGCCAAGCTGCTGGGAGAGCTGGCTGTTAATAGCTCACAGATGCTCCCTCCTCTAGCAGAATGGCATCTCCTTAGCAGAGAGGAACATCCCACAGCCAAGGACTGTCTGACAGGCACAAAAGGCCACTTCCATGCCTCCAGATGGGTTTGATCCTGGGCACCATTTGGGCTCCAGGGTTTCCTCACCAATGAAGCCAGTCTCCTGCAGCAAGCCCACATCTGCGTTTAGCTTCTCCCCCAGCCCCACCCACCAGTCATTGCCCACTTCAGCCACAACAAAAAAAATCACTTCTTTAAGAATTTAGTCTCTATTGCTTCTCGGCCTTTTAGCTAAGATCAAGTGTAGTATCTGTTCTTATCAGTTTAATATCTGATACGTCCTAAAAGAAAAGAATTTAGTCTTGAGTGGCAATGATGAAACTTACAACTTTCCTCTAGTTCTTAAATGCCTCCTCCCCCCACCCCACTATCATAATCCTAATTCTACCTTACAAATCTGGCTAGACTAGAGCATGTACACTGGTACAGATAGGAACTGGAAACACAGGGAATCCAGGGCGGATTATCCCTTTAGTACCAGTGGTGAGAGTGGTGATACCAGGAGGGTGCAGGGAAGGTGGGGTAGAGAAGGGGAACCAATTACAGGGATCTACATATAACCTCCTCCCTGGGGGACGGACAACAGAACAGTGGGTAAAGGGAGATGTTGGACAGTGTAAGATGTGACAAAATAATAATTTATAAATTTTCAAGGGTTCATGAGGGTGGGGGTGACAGGGTGGGAGGGGGAAAATGAGGAGCTGATATTAAGAGCTCAAGTAGAAAGCAAATGTTTTGAGAATGATGAGGGGAACAAATGTACAAAAGTGCTTGACACAATGGATGGATGGATGGATGGATTGTGATAAGAATTGTATGAGCCCCCAATAAAATGATTTAAAAAGTCCAACATAAGATATGACTGCCAATCCACCTCATAAATGTCTATGCATCCTATAACAATGTTCCCCAGAGAAAATGCTGCTTCTTCCCCGGAGAGGATTAGACTGGGGGTCCAGACAGTGTGGTCCTCACACAGGAGACCACTGGCTGGCAGCTAAGGAGGGCTCTCGACAAAGTTGTTCTTTAAGAGGGTTGTCCTACCAGCCTTCATTCCTAGGTTGAGTTGCGGCCATAATTAAAGACACACGATGCTCGCTCCTTACCTGCCCTCCTCCCGTTTCTAAAGCCTGAAAATAAAGGGAGGGGAGTCTTTGAGCTACACAGAGCGTTTCAAGGACAGGATGCTATGTACATAGAAGGGACTGAAACCCAGGCTTGCACCCGCCGCACACTTGTGGCTACGCTGGGTCTCTGGTGGAGACCACTGTGTCAATTGTCGAGCCATCTCATTGCAGGTCCTCCTCTTTTCCGCGAACCGTCTGCTTCACCAAGAATGAGGTCCTTGTCCACGTCCGGTCCCCTCCTGATAAAGTGTTCAAAACACACGAGACAGAGTCGCGTCGCTCTCCCTTCTGAGGAGTGTTCTGGCGGGGCTTCTTTGAAGATAGATTTGCTTGTTCTTCTGGCAGCCCAGGGTAGATTCAATAGTCTTTGCCAATAGCCCAATTCAAATACATCAATCCTCCTTCAGCCTTTCTTCTTTGTTGTTCAACTTTCAATGCATAGGAGGCCGTTGAAAAATGCCAAGGCGTGGGTCTGGCACAGCTTAGCCCTCGAGGTGGCAGCTGAGCTTGTTAAGCCTGGTCATTTGCAGATTTGTCCTGTGTAATGGGTCATCTTATTTCTTGACTGCTGCGTTCATGGGTGTCGATTGTGCATACAGGTAAAGTGAAATCCTTGTGAACGTCAATATTTTCCACGGCAACGTCTTAACAAGAAACATACAAATAACCCAGTCAAAAAATGGGCACAAGATATGAGTAGACAATTTACCAAAGATGACATCCAGGTGGCCAACAACCATAGGAAGAAATGTTTGCATTCATTAGCAATAAGAGAAATACAAACTAAAACAATATTGAGATACCGCCTCATATCGACCCTTTTAGCAAAAGTCAATAGAGGAAATAATAAATGTTGGAGAGATTGCAGAGTGATTGACGAGTTCTTACACCGCCGGTGCCACGGTAGACTTGTACAACCACTGTGGTACTTCCTTCAGCAAGTGCAAATGTAAGTACTTTATGATGCAGCTGTCTCTCTGCTGGGTACACGCCACAAGAAACAACGAAGACAGCATGAACAGACACATGCACACCTCTGTTTATTGCAGCAATTTCCCTAACAGCAAAACCATGGAAACAACCAAAAACTCTGATGCTAGAGGAATGAATAAACCGCAATGGAATATTTTGCCTCAATAGACAATGATGGCAACTCTTAAAAAAAAAAAAAAGACCCTGAAGGCCTGAACAAAACTAGAGAACGTTATGTTTAACGGACTTCGACAATCATAAAGAGAAACCTTTAATAACATCATTATCATTAGGAAAAACCAAGAAAAAGAAATGTTTTTTACATCAAAAGATAAGGCTTTGAAGGCTCTAAGGAGACTCGGGGTGGGGGTGGGAACAGACAGTGATAGGGATAGGAAACTCTGGAGGGAGGGAGGAGGGGAAGGGGTAAACAAAAGAAAGAGCTACATTTATGCGGGGTCAGTTAATGGTATATTATTACCGATTTCGTTTGTTGAGATGGGCTGTATAAAACTCGATAGAATAGATTTCTTTAAAATCCAAAATAAGTGATTAAAAAAATCCCTAAAAACCTAAAAAAAAAAAATAATAAAACCACAGTGAAAGCCCACCACCTTAAAAACAAGCAAACAAAACATGCAGATTCCTTACGCGTCCTACCTAAGTATTGGTCGAAGTGGCTGAAAAAGGAGGAAAAGTAAATCTTCAGTGCCCTTGGAATGTTTAGTGGCACACAGGGTCATTCCAAACAGATGGGGAAATTCATTAATCATGATGTTCCTTATTGATTGTGAGGATTGGTATATTTTTAAATAATTTTATTGGGGGCTCCTATAATTCTTATCACAATCCATCCATCCATCCATCCATCCATTGTGTCAAGCACATTTGTACATTTGTTGCCATCATCATTCTCAAAACATTTGCTTTCTACTTGAGCCCTTAATATCAGTTCCTCATTTTCCCCCTCTCTCCCTACTCCCTTCATGAACCCTTAATAATTCATAAATTATTATTATTTTGTCATATCTTACACTGTCTGATGTCTCCCTTCACCTACTTTTCTCTTATCCATCTCCCACAGAGGAGGCTATACCTAGATCCTTGTAATCATTTTCTCCTTTCTATCCCACCTTCTTTCCACCCTCCATGTATTGCCACTCACACCACTAATCCTGAAGGGTCATCTGTCCTGGATTCCCTGTGTTTTCAGTTCCTATCTGTACCAGTGTATATCCACTGGTCTAGCCGAATTTGTAAGGTAGAATTGAGATAATGATAGTGGTAGTGGGGAGTGGGGAGTAAGCATTTAAGAACTAGAGGAAAGTTGTATGTTTCGTTGTTGCTACCCTGCAACCGGACTAGCTTGTCTCTTCGCTGTGGTCAGTAAGGGGATGTCCAGTTGCCTACAGATGGACTTTGGGTCTCCCCTCTGCACTCACCCTCAGTTACTATGAGATGACTTTTACTTCTTTGATGCCTGATACCTAATCCCTTCGACACCTCGTGGTCACACAGGCCGGTGTGCTTCCTCCACGTGGGCTTTGTTGCTTCTGAGCTAGATGGCCGCTTGTTTACCTTCAAACCTTTAAGACCCCAGACACTGTATCTTTTGATAGCTGGGCACCATCAGCTTTCTTCACCACATTTGCTTATGCACCTATTTGTCTTCAGTGATCATATCGGGAAGGTGTGCTTCTTCTATGTGGGCTTTGATGCTTCTAAACTAGATGGCTGCTTGTTAACCTGAAAGTCTTTAAGACCCCAGATGCTGTATCTTTTGATAGCTGGGCACTATCAACTTTCTTCACCACATTTGCTTATGCACACATTTGTCTTTAACGATCGTGCCAGGAAGTTGGGCATCATGGAATGCCAATTTAGTAGAACAAAGTGTTCTTGCATTGAGTAAGTACTTGAGTGGAGGTCCAATGTCCATCTGCTGCCTTAATATTAAACCTATAAATATATGCATGTAGATCTATTTCCCCACCATCCTATATAAATATAATTACATATGTACATGCCTGTATTTTGATCTCTATAAATACCTTTTGTCTCCTAGTTCTTTCCTCTATTTCCTTTTACTATCATGCTTAGCCTTCATTTGGGTTTCAGTAATTGCTCTCAGTTACATTGCCCTTACCAGGTCTCTCACACCCTCCTTGTCTCTAAATTTGGATCACTTGTTGCTCCTTTGTCCCTTGTTGGTCACACCACCTGAGGAATGGTATTTCTGTTGAGGTGGAATTCATACTGATGAAGACTGAAGTCTATGCTTGTCATCAGTAAGGACTTCACGCCACTTCATTCTCAGCAAGAAAAGTTGTATCACCTGTATCCCACCAGTTGTTAAAGAATCTTCTTCCAATCCTGGTACAGCATTGTGCTTCACATAGCTCAGCTCTTTGACTGTTTAGGCAGCATGCAGTTTGGATAAGTGTGGGGAAAGGACACAACCCGACACATTTTCCTTGATTTTAAACTATTTGGTAGCCCCCTTTTCCTGCTCCCACGACACCTCTTGATCTGTGTACAGTTTCTGCATGAGCACGAGGAAGCGTTTGGCAATTCTCGTTCTTTGCAGGGTTATTCGTAAGTTATGATGATCCACATAGCTGAGGGCCTATGCGCCGTCAGCACAGCCCCGATCCTTCCAGTGCCAGCAGCGACACCCCTCATTTCATGCCCTCTTGTGAATTTGGCTTGAATTTCTGGCATTCCCAGTCTGGCAGCTGAAGCCATTTAAAAATGATCTTTTGCAAAATTTAACCCGTGTGACATGATATTCATTATATATTCAATAATTTCCACACCCTGTTGCATCCCTTCTCTTTGGGATGGGGACAGATTTGGCAGTGGTGTGACTAGGGAGGTTTGGGGGGGCGGGTATTTACCGAACTAAGTGACACCGTCAGAGCAGGTGACACCAAATGATGGCTTCTCATGTGTCTGTGCAACATGTCAACAGAAATTTATTGTTTTTATAGCTAGCTATATAAAACAAAAACATTTTTGATATGTTCAGCTCACGTACGTTTATATACCCTCAAGGCTAAAACTCTATGCTAATTTGCTTTGTGAACCTTCTAATGAGCTCTGGTCCGAGGCGTCATTATTACCCAGGTGCAAGGATGCTTCAGGCCATGTGGCTTCATCTCTGTGCGTTACAAGCAGGTGCCAGTGGTCCCTTTGCTGCTGGTGTTTTCACGGCCACCACCGACTTTGTCAGCTTGCTGGTGTTTCAGATACGCTCTGGTAGTCATTCGCATTTGTCTGTTTTAGTAAGTGAAGGTCTTACCAAAGGAAAAGAAGGAGAAAAAGGCTTTTGCTCAGCTATCAATAATGTTATAATTCAATGTAGAAAGATTTTACCAATTTGTTGTTAATATTCAGGTATGTAATCTATTACATCTTATATTAAGCTGTTTACAACTATATTGATCACATATTATTTGATGATTAAAATTACTCCGTGTTTGACAGAATTGTACTTTAGGATAGATACTGAAATGTTCTTTGTGACGATGGGTGTGATGTCAGTCCTCTTTACGTGGCCATTCCATCTGACCTTCTGATTCAGAGTGTCCAACACCAGTCCATTTTAGTTCACGGATGCCTAAGATATTGATAGTCAAGTATTCCATTTCAGTTCTGACGGCTTCCAAATTTCCTAGATTCAGACATCATTCATTCCCAGCATAGGCAACCATATGACCACATAATCTAATTCCCAATTATAAATGGATGCTTACGGATGTTTTCCCTCATTTTGAGTCCTACCACATCAGCAGACGAAGACCTAAAAACTTTATTCCATTTATATCATGAAGGTCAACTCTACATTGAAGGACCATCTCTTCCCAGTTGTATTTTGAATGTCTTCCAACCTGACCGCTCATCTTCTGACACAACATCAGGCAAGGTTCCGCTGTTATTGCTATGGTTTTCACTGGCCAATGTTTCTGGAGAGTCATTTGCCTGGTATCTCTTAGGCTGGGAACTCCACTGCACCCTGTCTACCATAAGTGACTCTGCTGGTATTGAAATCCCAGTGTCATTTCTCAGAATCATGTCACTACTCTGGTTATTACCATAGTGCAAACTGACAGGTGAGTGGTCTTTGCTCCTCCCTTAGATGGGAAACTTTGGAATAGTAACAAGCCTATCTTTGTGGCTCCCAAGAATGCATTCCCTTTTTTTACATAAGAAGATATGTTGGAACATTGGCTAGGACCCAGTCTTGTGATCAATTTTATTAGCGACTATTTTCTTTCTTGTCCTGTGGGAAGTTTGACACACATAACGATAAGCCTCAAATGTCAGGGATTAAAGGAATCCAACGGACCGGAGCTATTATTTATTTGAATCTCTATTTACAAGGGTCATCTGTTTGGCTCTGCTGGACAGTGAAGTCAAAGGCACAGGATTGGAAACTTTAGCTTGGTCACAGGATTCATAGTGTATCAGTGGTTCCTCTCACTGTACTTAGAACATTTTGTTCGTTTGGTTATTCTCCAACATAAAGACCTCCTGTGCTTCCCACTGCCAGTTGAATGCCACCCAGACACTGTGACCTGTTGTACAAGGCTCTGAAGAACTTGGCAACGAACCTGCCTTTCCAATCTTGGCCCCCTGGGACATGCGTGCAGTTATGCAATTCTTGTCCGAGGAAGACCCAACGCCTCTGCGCTCCATCAGGATGTGTGCACCTGTACACTTCGCAGGATGTTGCTGTGTATGCTATCCCCACCTCTCCACAAAGAAGTGCCCTCCTGCCAGTAATCCTTCTAGAGAACTCTGCCTTTGCTGACCTCATAGCCATTCTTTGTTTGTTTTTCCCCCTGACAAGGTAACATCACTTCTCCCACTTCCACCCCCACCTCCCCTTTTCCCCTAACTTTTCCTGCCACCTGAAGTTTGTCCTTGGACAAACGCTGCCCTTCTGATCTCAAATGATTGACCATCTAAGGAGAGCATGCCTCTCCGGTGTCATTGAGCCCCGCGGGTGAGTTCAGTCGCAGGTCTCAGGGGTGCCACCAGTCTGTACCTGACCAATAAGCCCCATCTGTCTTAGGATTCTGAGTTCTTTCCCTCATTTTTCTCCCACTCTGACCATGACCATCAATGTGATATTTCAGAGCAGTTAGCAATCCAAAGATGACCTGATAATGCCAACAGGGCTTCTATTTTGAGGTATAGATTTTTTATTTTTAAGAGTTGAAATTTTCCCTCTGAGGGTTGATTTCTTGGGTATTTTGCTTAGAACAACTGTTATTTCTCCTTTGATCTCCATTTAACTTGTATTCGAGTAAAAATGATGCACATTAAGGGAAGTATCTATTTCATTAAAAAACATCATTTTGTTGGGGGCTCTTACAGCTCTTATAACACTCCATACATCAGTTGTTTCACGCATATTTGTACATATGTTGCCATCTTCATTTTCTAAATATTTACTTTCTATTTAAGCCCTTGGTATCAGCTCATCTTTCCCCCTGCCTCCCTCCCCCCCCCCAGTGATCCCTTGATAACTTATAAATTAGTATTGTTTTCCTGTCTTACACCAACTGCTGTCTCCCTTCACCCACATTTCTGTTGTTCGTTCTCTGCGGGGAGAGGATTATGTGTCGATCAATCATTGCCATCAGTTCCAACTTCCTTCACTCCCACCCCCTACCTCCTCCCTACCCTCCTGGTTCTATTTCATTTTAAAAGTTGTATCTCTTGCTCTGCCTCTCTTTTATTTTGGCGTATAAGACCAATTAATGAAAAGAGTCGATTCTTCTGACATGCTGGGTGGTTTTTCTGTTCTTTCATCTTCTAGAATTTTTAGGCTTTCAAATACTCAGACTCTGCCATCCTGTTATCTAGCAGGCATAAAACCCTGACTCACCGACATCAAGTTGATTCCCACTCAGAGTGACCATATAGGACAGGGCAGAACTGCCCCTGTGGGTTTCCAAGACTGTAACTCTTTTTCTTTCTTAAAAAAAAAATCATTTGATTGGGGGCTCTTTACAGCTCTTATAACAATCCATACACCAATTGTGTCAGGCACATTTGTACATATGTTGCCTTCATAATTTTCAAAGTATTTTCTTTCTGCTTGAGCCCTTGGCATTAGCGCCTCTTTCCCCCCTCCCTCCCTCCCTGTCCCACCCTTAAGGACCCCTGATAAATTATAAATTATTATTATTTTCATATCGTATACTGCCTGCTGTCTCCCTTTGTCCACGTTATTGTTGTTCATCCCCCTGGGCAGGGGGGTGCGTGATTGATTGTGCATCATTAAAGTCCGTTCCCCATTTGTCCCCCTCCTCCCCCCACCTTCCCCTACCTTAATGTATCACTGCTCCCATCGCTGCTCCTGAGGGGTTTATCTGTCCTGGATTCTCTGTGTTGAGAACTCTTGTCTGCACCAGTGGACATGCTCCGGTCTAGCCAGATTTGTAAGGCAGAACTCTTGCCATGAGAGTGGGTTGGAGGAAGCATTAAAGAACTAGAGAAATGTGTGTTCCATCTGTGCTGTGCTGTACCCTGGCTGTCTCATTCTTTTCTTATGAGGGAATGTCCAATTATTTACAGATGGGCTCTGGGTGTCCACTCTGACCCCCATCATTTGCATCAATATATGTGTTTGTTTTGGGTCTTCTGATGCCTAAGACTCTATCCTGCTGAAACCTCATGATCACACAGGCTGGTATACTTCTTGCATGTGAGCTTTGTTACTTCCCTGCTAGATGGCTGCTTGTTTATCTTCAAGCCTTTAAAATCCCAGACACTATATCTTTTAATAGCCGGGCACCATAAGCTTACTTCACCACATTTGCTTATGCACTCATTTTGACTTCAGCGATCATGTTGGGAAGGTGAGCATCACAGAATGCCAAGTTATTAGAACAAAGTGTTTTTGTGTTGAGGGAGTATGTGAGTCAAGACCCAATGCCCGTCTTCTACCTTAATGCTTAACATTTAAATATATGTACATAGACCCATATCTTTATCATTATATATTAACGTATTTACATACATGCATGCCTAAATGTATGCCTCTATGTCTTTTGCCTCCTAGTTCTTTCCTCTATTTCTTTTTCCTTTCCTCCTGTCCCACTATCACGTTCAACCTTCATTCAACTCTCAGTACTTTCTCTCAGTTTCATTGCACTTGATCACACCCCATCAGGCATTCTGTGTCCAGGACCATAACTCTTGATGGGAGTAGAAAGCCTTATCTTTCTCCTTTAGAAGGGCTGGTCGTTTCGAGTGGTTGACCTTGTAGTTAACAGCTCAATGTATAACCACCACACCAACAGGGCTCTTTAACAGAAATAGAGAGATAAAATTTCACACAGTTTATGGCACACAGTGTTCAGACCATACTCCCTCCTGTGTATGAAGAAGAGGAAAATTGGCACTGTGCCCCATGCTGCGAGTCACTGGAATATAAAACTGAGGGAGGGATTTACCTGTGGTGCAGGGTTGGGGCATGGGTAGAAGCATTTCCTTCTTACCTGGACAGTTCTATATCTGTCTTGAGCGAGGGCAACTGATCACCATGGTGCTGTGCCTGCTATTTGTTATCTATTGTCTGTCAGTAATTAAAATGGCTTTCACTGGCCAAGTCTGTATCTTGGATGTGCGGCTCAGTCAGACTGGAGTGGGTCTAGCAACTGTGACCGGGTTTATGCTACTGGTTGAGGCCTTTGTCCTAGGAGCTCTGTGGTGACTTTGGATCTTGGGACTCCTCCTGAGATGATAGCCTGCGTGTGCCCTAGAGCAAGTAACTACTAATTTGTTTATTTGTTATTGTAGCAGGCAGCCATCAGAGATGCTGTGATCCACCTGTAGTCACACACTTGTGTAATTTGCTCCCTTGGAATGTATGTGTGACTTAGCTAATGGCTTCTAGTCAATGGAAGATGGTAAAACGATGAGATGTGATTATGTCATTTAAAAAAGTGACTCTTCCACTCTATCTAATTCTCTCTGATAATGTCAGTTTGTTATCATGAGACCCATGTGACAAAGAACTAAGAGCAATCTCTGGCCACGACTCCACCAGGAATGTAATCTCAACAACAGCCCCCTGTGAGCTGAGAAGCAGATCCGTCCACAGTTCAGTCTTGAGATGACAGCAGCCCTGGGAGCAAACTCCAGCCACCTAGTGTCCATGTTCCTGACCCACAGGAGCTGTGAAAGAATGCATGTCATTGTTGTAAGCCGCCAAGTTTGGGAATCATTTTGTTGCACGGCGATAGATTACTCACACAACTGTTGGTGGGGAAAATACTTCTGTTTTTGTTGGGTAGTTCTCTTTGCCTGTGGAAGAAAACTTCCTCACATTTACTGCTTATACAGGGAGAATGGTCAACATCATCAATCACTAGGGAAATGCAAAGAAAACCATAATGAGATACTGCGTTACACTCACTGATATCATGGGTCCTCGAGTCAATTCCAGCTCATCACTGCCCTATTCAAGAGGGTAAGTCAAAAAGCATGGTCCCTGGGGATCCAGTTCACACACGCATGAGTTTATTCCAAACAAAAGGTGGCTTGCAGTGTGATTGACTTGGCCAGTTGAATTCAAAGCAGATAAGTCCGCTAGAAGGGTTATGGTGAATGGTTTTGTGCTTTTATTCCAAAGGACACAAGACCACCAGGGGAATTAATTAAGGAGACGTTTGCACAAAACTCAAAACTACATTCATTGGCCATTGAAAGGCAAGAGGATTTGCATCGATGAATTGTCTTTCATCATGGCAAGTCGCTTGCTCATTTTTCTCACGTGGCACGGGCTATTCTACAACAATTGTTGGGAAACCATATCCCTTCCAGTCGACAATCCTAATCATGTCCACTTAGACTTCTTCTTGCTCCCCAAATTGAAAGAACATCTAAAAGACACATGATTTGAGGCCCTCACGATGCAACATGGCCAGTTTGGCGCCATGCACATCAAAGAGAGCAGAATTCTTTTGGGAAGGGTTAGGGAAGTGGGGACACCACCTTTATATCTAGTGCATAGACCTAGATGGAGGGCATGCCAAGACCTGATGGCCTCACATTTTGATGTTTTTGTTTAGTAACTCACTGTCATCAGGTTAATTCTGACCCAAGCAACCCTAAAGAACAGGGTAGAACTGCCCTTGTAGGTTTCCAAGACTGTAACTTTACCGGATTAGAAAGCCTCAACTTTCTCCCACAGAACTGTTGACCGTGGGGTTAGCAGCCTAAATGCATAACCACTATGCCACCAGGGCACCTCTTTGTTTAATGAAAGTCTCTGTAATCTTGTGCAATACTGTTTTAACAATTTTGTTTACTTTTAATCATTTTATTGGGAGTTCTTACAGATATTATAACAATCCATAATTCAATTAGATCAAGCATAATTGTACAATTTCTTCCACCATCATTTTCAAAACATTTTCTTTCTTCTTGAACTCTTTGATAGCAACTCTCCTTTATCCCCACCCTACTACTCAGGAACCCTTATAATTTATATATATATATTATTATTATTATTATTGCCATATCTCACACCATCCAATGCATCCATTCACCTACAATTCTATTATTTGTTCCCCTCGAGAAGGATTATACAGTCATCATTGCTACTGTACCCATTCAATACCTTTTGACTTCCCTTCCTACAACAGAATCGAATACTGCCTCGTCTTGTGCCACCCTCACAGTCAATTGTTACACGTGAGCCCATGGTAGCTACAAGAGGCAATCCCTTCTGTTGAACATCTTCTTCTTCCTTGACCCCTATTTTTTCCTAGCATGATGCCCTTCTCCATGCTAGGAGTGATCCCCGCTGACAACATGCCCCCGAGTGAGAGGTAAAATCTCCCCTTCCTTGGTTTCAAGGAGCATCCTGGTAGTCCATCTCTCAAGGCAGATGCATTCATTCTTCTGGATAGCCAAGTTCTATTCTATATCCTTTGCTAATGCCATCATTCAGAGGTGCCGGTCCTGTTTCGGTTTTCCTGATTCGTTGTCCAGCCTCTGCCTGCCTGTGAAGCAATTGAAAATACCAATGGCTTCGGTCAGGTGCACCTTTGCCCTCAAAGTGATGTCTTTGCTTTTGAACACTTTAAAGCAATCTTTGCAGCAGATTTGCATAATACGGTAACAAGGGTTTAAAGATGTGGAGAAACTGGAACCATCTTCCATTGCTAGTGGGGATGAAAATTGGTATAGCTGTTTTGGAAAATAGTTTGCCAGATCCTCAGAATATTAAGCATAAAATTATCATATGACCCAGCAATCCCACTCCTGGGTAACATCAGAGAAATACGAGAGCCTAGGTCTACCCCAAAACAGGGGCAGGAATCCGTTAGCAGTCTTATTCATAATAACCCCAAAGTTGAACCAACCCAATGTCTAGCCACAGGAGAGCAAAGAAACAAATGGGGCGATGCTCAATGAACCCTTACCTGGCCATACGAGAGATGTCATTCTCATCCATGCTACAGCACGGGTGAAACTTGGAAGAAACCAGCCCCCAAAGGTCATCTATGACATGCTCCGTTTACATGATGTGACACATCTATAGAGACAAAATGTCCATTGGGTGTTGCCAAGGAAGGAGGAAATTGGGACAGGTTTTCTTCATGGGGATGATGGAAACGTTCTGGGTTACACATCGGTGACATTTGCACAAGACACTGCAAAGTATACAAAAGTATACTTTAAAATGTTTTGCCTTAAGTACAGATTCTCCCTGGTTAATGATGGGGTTACATTCTGATAATTTGGTCTGAAGTCGGTTCCGACATATTTTGAATGTCTTTTTTTTTTAAGTTTTCATTATCCTTGTCTTTTATGATTCACCTCTTTATGAATTTGATCTCCATTTGTCTTTGGGGCCTCAGGGGAATATCGTCAGCACACGTGGTCCTGCAATGTAGCCTGCAAAACATGACTCATGGTCAGACGTGCGGCAGCAACAAAAAAAGGGGCGGTTCGTGGTCACTAGAATATGGTGTCTGTAGGAGTCTGCCTACCTGTCTGAATTTTAAAATGCTAATTAAACAGAAAGGAGCCCTGGTGGTGCAACCCTTAAGCAACTGACCACGAATTGCACCAGCCATGCAAATTAGTAAAGTTTATCTCAGACTGGATGTCCACTCTTGTAGAAAACAAAGGGGTTCTCTCCTTCTGAAAATCAGGTGCCACCTTCAAGGCGTGTGACTGTCTTGGCTTCCTCCTCTCCACGGAGCTGGGCTGTCTGGACCTTGTGAATGGAGGCAGCCCATTTGAATAGACATCCCAGTGCTCTACCCCAGGGCAATGGATGCTATTTGCAAATTTTAAAGGAATTTTTTGCTATCTTAAATTAAAACGGTTTCTCAACCTGTTCGCTTGGCTTTGAATCCTCACCAGGGCCAGGCGTTCTTTGTGGTTCTTTGTGCTCGTGGGACCGGAACTGGGCTTGGGCAGACAGATGATGAAACCTGGTGCTCACCTGCAGACACCAGGCTGTGAGTCAAATGGCTATCCCCAGCGACTGACAGGAAAATGGAAGCAATTATCTGGATCATTCAGGCAGAAGAATTTCTGAAGCTCTTTTTGCCTTGAACAATCCAGATAATTGCTTTCCATTTACACTTGTACTGGCAGTAGAGACCCGGGCAGAGACTGCTCTCCAGGAGAGAGCTACGTACATACAGAGAGAGTGCTCAGAGAGGGAAACAGGGAAGGGGGAGGGGGCAGAAAAAACGTCTCCGTGTTGGCCTTGATTCCTATGAGGCGCAAGCAAGTCAAAGGGAGGCTGTTCACTTTTGCCTGAGTGAAACCGATAATTCCCTGTCGCCCCTTTCATCCCCACAGTGTCACGTGAAAGCCTTTTGAGATTTGCCTGTGGCAGTGATTCCTTCTGGGGAGCTTCACTGTTCCAGAGGGCGGATTCCTCAGTTCCTTTGTTACTATTTTAGTGGCCATTGAATAAAAGAGACGATTCCAGGGCTGGACGTTTCTTTTTATCTGTTTGAGAAAAGGAGTGTTAGTCTCACATTGTCCTCTGAGGGAAGGTGACATCTTCTCAGGGGTCATGGATCCCTCTTCAGCTCAGCTGTGGAATCTCTGCTCTTTGCTCTGATCACTGCCCGCACCTCCAGGATCCTTGCCTTTCTGCAACATGTTGCTGCCATGATGATCTCAGCAGAGGGGCAGGTGGTCTTTTCCATCACCCTTCCACACCCTCCCTCCACTCCCACCCAAGTAATTCCTTCAAATACCCAAGCCTGGTGGGTACAGAGAAAGATGGAACTAATCCTCAAAACAAAATTCAACTTTGTTTCCAGCATCCAGTAGATCAAGATTCAAGACCATCCATATCAAACCAAAGCCATTGTCATTGTGTTGATCCCAACTCATAGTGACCCTGAAGGCATACTAGAACAGTGCCACAAGGGTTCCAGCTTATAAATCTTTACAGGAGCAGACTGCCCTAGCTTTCTCAGGGAGCCTGGTGGATTTGAACCACCCCCTTTCAGTTAGGACACAATAAACTCCATCATCCGTTTCTTAATCTGATTTCCTGACCAAGTTGAATTGGCAGTAAAATCTAGACCAGTGTTGCCCAATAACAATACAATGTGAATTGCCAATATAATTAAAATTATTTTCCTAGTAGGTAGATAGCTCCAGTCACGTGGACTCTGAGTCATGGAGGCCTTGTATCTAGCAGAACAAAATCTTGCCTGGTCCTGCATTATTCTCATGATTGCCAGCATGTTCAAGTCTATTGTTGGGGGGATTCTGCCCATGTATTTCCACCGAGATGCCCCCTTGCCTTTGTCAGCTGTCTACTTCATCAAATACGAAGCTGTCGTCCAGTAAATGATCCCGTCTGATGGTTTGTGGGGCAGATAATGTTCTCATGATCCACGGAGGTTTCATTGACAAATTTTTGGAAGTAGAGCTCCAGAATTTCCTTCCTGCTCTTGTCTTAGGTTGCAAATTCTTTTGCAACCTGTCCACCACGGGCTACTCTGCTGATATTTAAAATACCTGGGGCACAGCTCCAAGGATCACAGCCACACAGAAGATAGCTTTGTACAACAAATGGAAAGGCAGGGAGTGGGGTTGAAAAAGACATTTTATCATTGATATGTTTTACAGAACATGACCCAGTATTTTCATCTCAATATGCAAAGAATATAAAAACAGTGTTAGTGAGAAATATTACATTTTAAAAACGAGTTATGCTTCCAAAAATTCTGTTTATATTTTACACTGAGTACATCTAGTTTGGGACATTCCATATTCATCAGAAATGCTCAATCTATATTTAGAGTTCATGAAATGTACAATATCAAACAGTCGATTTCACATGCCCAGTGGTTCTAATTGCACCTACAAGTTTTCTTATGAGGGATTTAAGAACTGTTTTGGAATTTAGTTTTCATTAACAATGACTTAATTCCATCATCGGTGATCCAGGTAAAAGTCGATTTCACTAAGTAAGATTGGTTAGATGTCAATTAACCAAGGAAAATTAAAAATCATCTCACAAAGCACATTAGCTACACTTCAAGCGCTCAGATGCCAACCTGACTGTGGTTGCTCTAAGGGACAGCACACATTTAGAGAGCTGGTGCACAGCGGATCGAGCCAACGTGATTATTTGTTTTGCTGTGTGTCCAAGGATGGCTCCAGGATAGGCCCGTGAGAAACATTCTCTTTGTCCTTCAGGTTGCCTTTTGAATTCCTTTCACTGAATCCAATCAAGATACATATGTCTCCTTATTGCCCATGGGCATGCCACACTCATTCAGCCTCCATCCTGTGACTGTTCCTGCCTCCTCACTTAGTCTCCATAGTCCCCGACATCAGTGAAAAAGGCAGTGGTACCATTCACATCTTTCATGCTAGAGCCAAGGGCTGATCCCCAGCCAATGAATGACCTCATGTGCAGCCCCCGCCCCCTGTCAGTGAAGGCTCGCTTGCTGATCTGATGCTGACCCCGTCCAAACTAAGGGGCACCAGGAGAAAGGTCTGGTGATTCACTTCTGAAAAGAGCCAATAAAAACTCTAGGGACCATGGCAGTCTAAGTCTCTACCCCTCATGGGGATGGTACAATGTTTACTTAAGCATGAAGTCATCATAAATTGGGAGCAGATTGATGACAGCTAACATCAAATAAGGGATCACCAGCAAGCTTTAGGAGTCCCGGTAACCTTTGACATAGTATGCAACAGCTCATGAGTATAGAAATGTTTGTTTTGTTTTGTTTTTCGGCTATGGAAAAGGTCTCTAAATTTCATGCCATATTAAAGGAGCCAACAGAATGTTATGAGCCACTATGTACAGGCATTTGCTGAATAACTTCAAATACCCAGGTTATTGTTAGGCACCATGGAGGAGGGTCTGCCGCATAGCAACTTATGTTCGGCAGAAAGAGATGGTACCCGGTTCTGCACCATCCTCACAACCATTCTCAGGTTTGCGCCCCTTGTTGCAGCCACTGTGTCGATTATCTTGTCAAAGACTGTCCCCTTTGTCGCTGCCTCTCTGCTTAAGCAAGCATGGAGCCCTTCTCCAGAGATTGGCCCCTCCTGAAGACAGGTCCAAAGGCTGCGAGGCAAGACTGACATCCTGGCTTCCAA
This sequence comes from Tenrec ecaudatus, assembly GCF_050624435.1. Classification (NCBI taxonomy): domain Eukaryota; kingdom Metazoa; phylum Chordata; class Mammalia; order Afrosoricida; family Tenrecidae; genus Tenrec; species Tenrec ecaudatus. Next base: position 92,111,640 of record NC_134542.1, on the reverse strand, counting down.
GGAGCATTCTTGGCTGTCCTTCTTCCGAGATAGATTTGTTCTTTTGGCAGTCCGTGGCTCTTTCACTATTCTCTTCAAGCACAATCCAAAGGCATCGATGCTTCTTCCATCTCCCAGATTCAATGTCCAACTTTTACACGCATATGAGGTGATTGAGAAGACCATGGCAAATCTCAGTGCCCCCAACTTTTTACACAGTTAAAAAAATCATTTTATGGAGGACTCATACAACTTTTATCACAATCCATCCATCCATCCATCCATCCATCCATCCATCCATCCATCCATCCATCCATCCATCCATCCATCCACCCATCCTATTGTATATAATCTTCCATCCCGATCTTGGCTTGCAGTCTTTCGGAGATTGCACCTGGCAACCGGTGCCACGTGCCGAGCGCCAATTCCAAGCATCCCGGTCCTGCCCCCTTCAGGTGGAGCTACTACAAGTCCCGGGGTTCGCTGCGGCGGGCTCAGAGCAGCCGAGGGCTGGCGGAGCTCCGCAGTGACGTCATCACCGGGGCGGGCCCGGAGGGGAGGGCGGGGCGGAGGGCGGGGCCGCGGAGGCTGCGGAGCGCCGGGTGCTGATGCAGGATGGCTGAGCGCGCAGGAGCCCGGGAGGTCTGAGCCGGGCGAGGCTCGCTCCCTGCGCACCGCCTCGTTCGCCCGCCGCGTGCTCGCGGGCAGGTGGGCCCGGGGTGCTGGGCAGGGACAGGGCTGGGCAGTTTTGCCGCGGGCGGCGCCAGGGGCTGGTAGGCTTGCCCACCTCCTCGGGCTCCGAGCGGCCGGAGCTGCCCAGCTGCCCGAGTTCGCGATGACCTGCTGAGCAGCGGAGTCGGAGGCTGCAGGAAGCGGCCTCGCTGCGGGCGGTGCGGTTCGCGGCCTCCTCCCTCGTGGTGCCCAGCCCGGGCCCCCAACCCATCCCCGCTCTCCCTCCCTGTCTCCGGCCGAGATGGCGGATCCAGCCGAATGCAGCATCAAAGTGATGTGCCGGTTTCGGCCCCTCAACGAGGCGGAGATCCTCCGTGGGGACAAATTCATTCCTAAATTTAAAGGCGATGAAACCGTGGTGATCGGGGTAAGTGGCCGGGGCGTCTGGCCTCCCCTCTTGCTTCGCGCCGCAGCCCCGCACCCCGATGTCCCAGACGGAGCGGAGATGCTCGGGGAGCCCCTTCGGACATCCCTGCAGGGCTCACCACCTACGCTTGGGTGGACCCGAGGAGTGACCCCCTACCCACCCACCCCTAGTGGCCTCCAGGTTGGGTGGAGGGGCGGCTGAGGGTAGAGGGGGTGGGGGTGGGAGGCGAGGAAGGGCTCGGCGCCGCCATTGTTCGCGGGGTGGGGGCCCGGGTGGGCCTATTGTTCCCCACCCTGGCCTTGCTTCGTGGGTAGGGTTAGTGTACCCTCAAGCTGGGGTGCCCAGCCTCCCTGTAAAGTATGTTCTATTCAACCCACAAATGCTGCCAGACCCGAGTTCGATTTACCCAATACTTGGACGGCTCATCTCCCAGCCTTATCAAAAATGAAGGGAAGATTGACCAGAAATGCTGGCCTGGATTTGGAGCTCCCACGGTGGAGTGATGTAGACCTGGCCACCCAGGCGTTTCACCTTGCCCCGCGCGGTGGCATGGCGTGGGGGAAGGTACGCTGTTGGCCTGGATGTCCCCCAGAGGCCTGGTGTATTTCACTTCCCTTTGCCAACTCCCTGCTGTGGTGAAACCCCACCCCCCAATATTGACGCCCCCCCCCCCTTAGGTTTCTCAGACTCTAGGATGTGCTTGTTAGGGGTGGAAGAGATTGTGCCCCCAACTGTGGAGCTAAGGAGCCCAGATCGTAACCGAATGGCCCCCGTGGGCCAAAGCAGAAGTGACATTGTGTGGTTAGGGGTCCCCTCCCTCGGAACCTCTTTTTCACCTTTCCCTCCACTTAGCTCCCTTCTGCAGCTAGAGCTGCTGGTGGGGGTGGGGTTGATGGATACCATTGGATTTTAGTTTTTATGGAAAAGATCAGCCCTGCCCTTCATCCCTTCCCCCTCGGGGTCCCCAGCATGTGGCTGATGGGGCCCCCCTTTGTATTTCAGCGGCGTGGGGAGGGACTGAGTTAATGGGAGCCTTCAGGTCCCCGCTGACATGCTCCTCCTGGAGGAGGCTGCTGCTGCCGCCGCCGCCTTCCCTTCCCCAGCATTGATTAAATGATGTCATCCTGATCACTGAGCATGCTCCGACTACCCCCTCTCTCCCAAAGTCCCCCCCCCCCCAAAGTGGCTGGTGTATTTAGGTCAAATGATTGACAGGTGACTATTGCACCGAGGGGCTTGCTGAAGCTACCCTGAGTTTGTCTGCCGCACTGGAGGCCCGCGCTTGCCAGGGCCCTGCTGGTCTACAGCATCTTGGCCCAGGTTGTCTGCCGCAGCCCTGTGAAGGGCCCCGGGGACCAGCAGGTGCTATCTGTACTAGTAGGCTGATGCCCTCCACGGCTGGGGACCCGAAGCAGGGCTTCAGTGCACACCTCGCTTACCAAAGCACTTTTTGACGGCCCTCTTCCCCACTCCCCTCCTGCGTTCACAGCGACCGGGAAACCTTGACCTCCAAATGCTATGCGGATGGGCGTTCTTTTTGACACTTGATCTGCAAGGGTGGGAAACAGGGTTTTAGGATGTATGCCACCGTTATTGCTGAGGAGGGAAATTCGACAGTTAATGGCAGACAAGGGTTAGTGACATATTCGTGGCCAGAAACCGAGGCTGATGCAGGCTTGTTTGGGTTAAAGTTCTCAGTCAAGGTCTGCCTACAGTTGGATCCACTATTTCTGAAGCCAGGGCTGACTTTGGAATAGATAGAGTGGGAGCTACACAGAACAGCCAGTTCCTACTTCCTGACTGATAAGACATTTTTACCAGATAATTGTGTAGCGCTAGAACATGTCCTGGTGACCTCTTTTTTCCCCAGAGCCTTTTAAGAAGAGCCTGGAGAGATTTTACTTTTTTCTTTTAATAAAGTAAAATAGCAGAACAATTGGTGAAGTAATACTTTATCTTCTTTTTATTTATTTTTAATCCCTCTTTAGTATACTGTGATATTAATATGACTGTCTCCAATATAGGTATATTATTTTCCCATCTAAAAGTATATTATCTTATATTATCTTAATACCTGGAAGCAAAGTCACTGTATAAAATAGCAAGTAATTTGAACAAAAGTTTTTGTGTGTGAATACAGGAGTGGCTTGTCAGCTGGAAATTGATTTTTTTGCTTATTTTACTAGAAACCTTAAAAATAATGACCGATTTTCAGCTTTTTTTGGTGTGTGTGTAAACAAAATGTTATAAAGGAAAACACTTATATATGAATATGCTCTATAGTTTAGTGACTCTTCATCAAGTAACTACCCCTGTAACCATCTCCCAGATTAAGCAACAGAACACTTCCAGAACCCGTACGTGTCCAAAATGCCCACTTCTGGTCACCACTGCCCCACCCCTCAGGGCAATTACTATTTGATTTCTAATGCCACAGATTAGTTTTTCTTGTTCTTTAAATTGCATGTACATACAGCCATACAGTATGTGCTCTTTGGTATGTGGCCTTTGTTCAACATCTTGCTTCTTAGATTCATCTGTGCTGTGGATGGAACAGTTCATTCATTCTCATTGTTCTGCATCCAATCCAATCGGAGGCCATGGGGGGGGGGTCTATTCTGACTCACAGTGGCCCACGTATGTCAGTGTAGATCTGTGCATTGTGCGGTTTTCAGCCCTTTTGTCTGAGGCCCCGCTCAACCTTGGACAGCAACATGGACAGAGTATGTTAGCAGTTTGCATCACCCAGGGACTCCATGTAAATAAACCACAATCGATTGATCCATTGACTGGTGGTGGGCGTCTGAATAGTCTCGGATTGGGGTCAGTATAGACAGTGTGAGAGTGGACATTGTTTGACACCTTCTGGAACATAGGTGTATAGAACGGAAGACTGATTGATGCTAAAGGATTTTGGGATGAGTTGGCTTGAGTTAGGGTCTTTCCCATTTCTAATTAATAATGTATAGCTAAAGGCAATGACTCTAACAGACTGCATCAGGCTGTACACCCTGAGTAGAATGGGACCCAAGTCCGATCAGTTGCAATCAACGGAAACGGCTCCCGGGGGACTGCTTCATGTGAATATTCCCTTCCCTGTGTAGACTGTGGCTGCCCAAAGAGCCCGGAACCTAACAGATAGTGGTGACGTTCATTTCCAACAGACACCGAATGGATTTCAGTGGATCGGGTTAGTCCAAATCTAAAGTCCTTGAGATTCTTTGTGTTTTTTAAAACTCGTACCCAACCCGAAAGGAACTCTTTTCTTCAAAGGACTGTTCCATTCTTAGTAAGGCGTGTGCTCATAGCCCGATTTCACACGCAGGGTTTTTAAGATCTCCTTTGGGAGAAAATGCCTGGGATTGGAGGAGTTATCATCACCATTCTTTCATCTCGTGCACAATTTTACTTTCTTGACTGTCTCAACCTCCATCTCTTACCACTTTGAACTCCTTTAATACTTATTTTGCACGTCATCTTTTTGCCTTAGACCAGTTGGTTCTCAACCTTCCTAAGGTCGTGACCCTTTCATACAGTTCCTCATGTGGTGGTGCCCCCCCGAACCATAAAATTATTTTCGTTGCTACTCCATCACTGTCATTTTGCTACTGTGAAAAGGCGACCCACAGGTTGAGAACTGCTGCCTTAGATCTTATCATTTAGCTAACATAGTAGGCCATGAGGGGCTGGGCAGAGGGGAACAAGGGCCATCTCTATTTTGCTTCTTTGTACTTCTCAGGGCCTTGCCCACCCCATCCTGAAACCAAATTCATTGCCATTAAGTCCATTTCAACTCATAGCAACCCTGTATAGGGTTTCCAAAACAGTATTCATAGGCGCAGACAAGCCTCATCTTTTTCTCTTGGGGCAGCTGGTGGGTTCGAACCTCTCATCTCTTTTCCTGTAGGAGGAGCTTAGTGATAGTGATTGTTCTCTTGGTTGATTCTGGAAATCGTTACTTTGATAGGATGGATTTATTTATGGACCCTTAAAATAAGGGGCTGTAGGCTGTAGGAAGTGGTTAAAAATCAATTTTAAGAGAATTAGCATTCTTCTGGGTCAGAGTACATTAGACGTAAATATTATCAAAAACTTGGAAAGAACTGTATTCACCTTTGTTAGATTGAGGCAAGCTAATGACACTGGTGGTGAGCTGGACTTGGAGGGTGGGGAGGGGTGCCTAGTGATTGATTAAGACAGGGATTCATTCCCATAATAGATCAATTCTGCAGAGGAAGATATTGAATTTACAGCCTTTCTCAAGAGTACTTCATTTGCTGCTGAAAATCCTGGCATGTGATCCGTTACTTTGGGCACTGCCTATTGGTTTTGCTATGACTGTTGGCTGTCCTAGCAAAACAAGCTTCTGGGATCTTGTTAAAGATGGTGCTTCCTTTCAAGGCATCGAAGCAAAACATAGCCACCAGCCCTGTGCTGCTTAGTGGTGTGGAAAGGACCCTTTGTCCCCTGGAGCCTGGATTAGTGCAGGGCAGGGGATGGACAGGCGGGGAAGGGCAGGGGCAGATACAATTCCAAGCCTCCGTTATCATTTGGTATATTAAGGTCTAAACAAGCGAAGAAATAGGACCAGGCCCTAGAATTTGTACTTTTCTTTTTGGGGAGTTAATACATATGTCATTCCATGGTTCAATCACATCAAGCAGTGTTGGGCAATTGCTCCCACAGTCAGTTTCTAAGCATTCTTTTCTTTCCTGGACTCCTTGACATCATCTCCATTTTACGTCACCACTGTGCCCTCCGCCCCCAAACCCTTATTCTACTTGCTGTCCCTACAGGTTCATCAATCCTGGGTTTTATCTACCAAAAACCAGAAAAACATATAACACAGAATTTGTCTTTTCTTTCTTTTGGCCTCTAAAAGTAATCATCTTTGAAAATAAGAACCTTCTTAGAAGGGAGACGCCAGACAGGGCAGTATATGACAAAATAATGATTTATAAATTATCGAGGGCGCATGAGGGAGGGGGAAGTGGGGAGGGAGGGGAGGAAAAGAGGACTTGATGCAAAGGGTTTAAGTGGAGAGGAAATGCTTTGAGAATGATGGGGGCATCTACAGATGTACAGATGTGCTTTATACAATTGATGTGTGTATGGACTGTGATGGGAGTTGTATGAGTCCCTAATAAAATGTTTAAAAAAAAAGAACCTTAGAATTTATTATTAAATCCGTATAGAGTAAAATCACTCATCTTGGGGACATGCAGCTTCTGTGAGTTTTGGCAAGTCCACAGTCATGTAACCATTCTGTTTCATTTTCCTCTTGCTGCTGAAATAAATCACCACAAATTTAGTATCTTAAAACAACTCAGTTGTATTATCTCACCGTTTCCATGAAGACAGAAGTCTGGTAGGCTCAGCTGGTGTCTCTGCTTAAGAGACTAGTCTCCTAAGGCCAAATTCAGGGTGTTGCCAGGGCTGTGTTTCTTCAGGGGGGTCTAGAGAAGGATCCCTCTCTTTGCTCATCCAGGTTGGTGGCAGAATTCAGTGCCATAGGGTTCTAGGACTCGAGTCCCTGTTTCCAAGTCGGCTGTCAGCAGCTGCCATTAGGCCTCCTCAGATCCTCACCATTGACCTTCCTTTTCCACCTTCAAAACTAACCACGCTGGTCAAATCTCTGTCACTCTGGGCATCTCTCCTTCCTCCCTGGCATTTCGGTCTCACTGACCACTGCCTTCCTGTTCCTTTTGGTTTGGTTTTCCTTTACTTCTTTGATTTCACTTATCTTGGTGTTGTTGAGGACCCCCAGTAAAATGCGCGTACCATCTAGTGGCATTGAGGTGTGCAACCCTCTGGCCCTCCTTTCCTGCGTTCCTCCTCTGTTAGCAGCAGCATCCTGCCTACCAACGTTCCTAGCGAATCGCCCCTGTTGCTGCTGTCAAGTTGACCCCTTCCAGATAGTTCTGAAAGAACTTAATGGTTAAAGCAGATTTTTTTTTTCTTTTTACTGGTAGCTCATGAGACTTTTATTTATTTATTAATCATTTTACTGCGAGCTCTTACAGATATTATAACACTTTGTAATTCAATTACATCGAGCATAATTGTACAATTGCCACCACCATCAGTTTCAAACATTTTTTTCTTTTTGAACTCTTTGCTATCAGCTCTCCTTTATCCCTTTCCACTCCCACCCTACCCCCAGGAACCTTTATTATTATATTATATGTACGTTTGCCATGTCTATCTATCTATCTATCTATCTATCTATCTATCTATCTATCTATCTATCTATCATCTATCTATCTATCTATCTATCTATCTATCTATCTATCTCACCATCCAATGTATCCGTTCACCTGCAATTCTGTTATTCATTCCCCTCGAGTGTGGCTCTCCAGTCATCATTGCTATCAGCTCCCTTTCGCCCCCCTCACATCCCCTCTTCCCATATCCTCAGGGAATCGTTACTCCTATTGCTTCAGAAACTCCTGTTTCTGAAGGGTTATCTATCTTGTCTTTCGTGCATTGAATGATCTTAATTATACAAATGAACATACACAGGTGTAACAAGATTAATGAAGTAAAACAAAGATCATAGTAGTAAGGGGAGGAACTATGAAAGAACTCGAGGATAGTTTTGTGTTTCATCAGGGCTGTACCACACCCTAGGTTTATCATGCCTTCCATGTGGGCCTTCTGTGAGGGGGTATCCAGTTAGCTTACAGGTGGGTTCTGGGTCTCCACTTTGTCCAAGCTCGTTCACCTCAATGTGATTGCTTGTTTTTGAACTTCTGATGACTATTAAAGCTGATATGTTTTATTAGTCGAGTTACACTGTTGTTTGGTTTTAATGTTAAAAGATGGCCCCAGGGCAAACGTTTTAGGGCTTTATCATACACTCTTCATGGCTCCAGGAAGTCTGATGTCCATGAAACTTTGAAGTTTTGTTTTGTGTTCTCCCCGCTTTGATCCAATTTTTTCCCTACATAATCTTTGATCAAAAGGTTTAGTAATGGTCGCCAGGCACCATTCAGTTCTTCTGGCCTCATGTCAGAGGGAGTGTTTGCTCAAAGAGGCGATTAGCCACACATTCCATATGGACACTCCTTTCTCGTTGCTCCAGGTAAATAGAGACCAATTGTTTTCCCTTGGATGACCACTTGCAAGGTATAAAACCACAGGCATTATGCACTGAAAGAGGAGGTTGAACAGAAGCACCCAACATGTTACTAGGTCAATAACTGTGATGTCCTGTGTAACCATGATGCTAAACACGAAATCCTGTGAGGGTTTTGGCTTTCTATAAGCAGCCTCAGCTTATATACTCTGTGTTATTGTTTTGTTTTGGAGGGGGCGGCTGTCATTGTTGTAAATATATCTGACACCTCCTTTTACTAAGTCAACTTTTACAGGTGTGTAACTTATTGACAGCAATGTAGAAGAATGTGTAACCTGACCCTTAATCAAAGAGTACTCCCTCCCCCGCTACCCACTAATAATCTCTATTATTCATACATTTGCTTTTTTTGTCTCTTAAAAATAATAATAATAATAAACAACCCCTCAAACTCACTGCCATCAAATTGATTCTGACTCATAGAGACCCTGTTGGGCAGAGTAGAATAGAATTGCTCCTGTGGATTTCTGAGGCTGAACATCTTTATGGGAGTAGAGACATAATCTGGTGGTTTCAAACTGCTGGTCTTGTAGTCAGGAGCCCAATGGAACCCACTACACCATCAGGGATCCTCATCTTTTTATATAAGTGGAGTCTTTACATGTTTGTGCTCTTGTGATTGACTTATTTCACACAGCAAAATATCTTTAGGCTCAAGTATGTTGTGGCTTGCACCAAGACTTCATTTTTGCTTCTAGACAAGTAGTAGTATTCCATTGTGTGTATGTACCAAAATTTATTTACCCTTTCTTCTGTTGATCAACATTTACATTGTTCCCACATTCTAGCTATTGTGCATGGTGAACACTGATGTACAAGTCTCAGTTTGAGTCTCTGCTTTCAAGTCATTTGGGGTGTGGACCTACGAATGGAATTGTTGGTCTTCTGGTCGTTCTATTTCTAGATTGTTGAATAACCATTGCACTGTTTTCCACAACAACGGTGTCATTTTGCATTCCCACAACAATGGGTATGGGTTTCGATTAACCCACATCCTTGCCAACATTTATTATTTTCAGTTTTTAAAATTTTAGCCGCTGTACTTTCAAACTCACTGCCATCAAGTCAATTCCAACTCACAGATAGTCTTTAAGGACACAGAGTGAGTGGGAGTGAAAAGTGCTGACTCTGTAGTTAACAGCTCGAGTGTAACCATTACGCCACCAAGACTCACATAAACTTAAAAATGGTTTTGACTCACTGTGATCTTCTAGGGCAGTTTAGAACTGCCCTGTGAGTGTTTGAGACTATAACTGTTTATGAGAGTAGAAAACCCCATCTTTCTCCAGTAGAGCTGCCGGGGTTTCTAACTTCTGTCCTTGAGGATAGCAACCCAACTCATAACCACTACATTAAATCGAAACCACCATTGGTTTCTAATATAAAAACCAAACTTGCTGCCACCGACTCATAGTGATCCCCTCTGAGTTTTCGAGACTGTAACTGTTGATGAGAGTCGAAAGCCCAGTCTTTCTCCCGTGAAGTTGCTGATGGTTTTAAACTACTGACCGTGTGGATCAGCCCAGCTCATCACTACCATACCACCAGGGCTCCTCAGGGCTTCTGTAATGTGGGAGTGAGATGTTGTCTCCTTGTGTCTTTGATGGCTAATGGTGGCGTTGTTGGGTAAGCAGTAGTCTGCTAACCATGGGATAGGTAGGCAGTTCAACCCTCCCTCATCTTTGCAGGAGAAAGATGGGGAAATCCGAGTCTATCTGCTTTCACAAAGGTTTGCAGCCCCAGAAGTGCCACACAGGGCTGATTTGAGCTGAATGGACTTGAAGGCAATGGGTCTGGATGAGACTGAATCTACCCTGTGGCCCCGGGATGGCCAATGATGTGGAGCATCTTTCTATGTATCTGGTAGCCATTTGTATTGGACAGGGTTCTCTAGAGAGACAAAACAGATTGCTAGTAATTATTTATAAATATATTTATGAAGATAGATATATAATTCAAGAAATAAACCATTAAATAATATACAGATAGATAATACAAGAAATTAACAGTTAAATGATAAAGCAGTGAGACACTAGCAGTCCTTCAAGTTTTGAGAGCTGCCAGGTGCCAGTTCCCTTCTGTAGAGAGAGCTGGGCTATGTATACCCAGGCAGCAAACAGCAAGGCAGGTCCCCAACTGTCATCAACTGTCGGTCCCCAGGTCGAGAGATGAACATTCCAATTGTGTGGGCTTAAAGGGACCTCAACTTACAGCGGCACAGTCCACAGGCTAGGCATCCCACAGGTAGTGTACCCCTTTAAATTGAGGCACAGAACAACCAAGGTGAGGCTCACCGAGCCATTTATCCCTCTGCCCTTCAGTTAATCCTACTTGTGTTTATCGGCCAGGCTGGCACAATAAACTATAGCACCATTCGAATTGTCCTCTTTGGTGAAGAGTCTGTTCATGTCCTTTACCCATTTCATCACGGGGTTATTTATTTGTTGTTAAGTTGTGGAAAATATATGCATATATTATTAGGTTCATGTTAGACACGTGTTTTCCAAAAATATTTTTTAAGTCAATAGCCGTCTTTTTGCTTTTTGGTAAAGTTTTTTGTTGAACAAAAGTTTTTAGTTTTTATGAGATCCATTTATTTATTTTGTGTTTTGGTGTTTGTGTTTTTGTTGTTATATTAGATGATCCATTGTTGAAAGGTAGGCCCGACAGCATGGCTCTTGCTAGTTCTTCTCAAATTTTTATGGTTTTAATGGCCACATTTAAATCCTTAATCCATTTTGAATTTGTTTTTGTATATGATGTGTGACAAAGATGCTGGTTCATATTCTGGGCTGTGGTAATTCAATTTTCCCAACACCATTTATTGAAAAGACTCTTCTTTCTATCCATTGAATGGATTTAACAGTCTTCTCAAAAATCAGTTGACTACGGATGTGTTGGTTTATCTATGAATGCTTGACTCTTTTCCATTGGCCTATGGGTCTGTTGTTATACTTGCACCAGTCTGTTTGGGTTAGTGTCGTTGTATAGTACTTTTTAACCTCTTGAAGTGTGAGTCCTCCTATAGTTCTTCTTTCAGCATTGTTTTAGCTATTTAGGGATGCTCATCTTTCCATATAAAGTTAAAGTTGATTTCAAAAAAATCTGTAAAGAAGTTTATGGCAATTTTGATGAGGATTATATTGCGTTCGTAGATTGTCTTGGGTAGGAATAAGACCTTACCAGTGTTGTGTCTTCCAATCCACGAACATGGAACCCCCTGTTTATTCAATCTCTTTTTGAGCCCTGGTGGCAGTCTCAGAAACCTACATGGGCAGTCCTACCCCGTCCTATAGGGTCGCTATGAGTTGGCGTCAACTTGATGGTAAGTTTGGTTTTGTGTTTAATCTCTTTTGGCAGGGTTTTGTAGTTTTCATAGTGAAAGTCTTTTCCACCCAGGGTTAGATCTATTCCTAGGCGCTTTGTTCTTTCAGATGCTATTGTACAATATAGAACTATTTCCCTAATTTATTTATTTTTACTGCCTTTTCACCTTTACCAATGTGTTTGCATAGTTGCTTAGCAAAGATTTCTTGATTCCCAAGGTGCCCCCACCCCCAGTTCCTGCCTCGCTAATTTCTGCACCTTGAGTGTCACTAGAGATTTTTGTCAAATTATACTGTGTTTGGCTGATCCAACTTCCCACTTTAATGAGACTGTTTTCCATTGTCGGCTCGTATTCCCCAATCAAGAGTGGTCCTCCCCCACCTGTGGTTTCCCTTTACTTTCTGCCTCAGATCGCTCATCTGCATTCTACTTATAAAAAAGCAAAAACAAAATTGCCTACTCCCCGATGGTTTCTCTTGAGTTACAAAAACAATCTCTTGGTAGATCCAATTTCCCTCGATTTCTCTGAGCCTTTTCCATCAAAATGTGTGTGTGTGTGTGTGTGTGTGTGTGTGTGTGTGTGTGACAGCCCCTCCCTTAAACCAATTTGTGGCACATCAGCCCCGTTCCTTTCAGTGAGAGCTGAGTTGTTGAGTTTGGGAGTATGTGCAGATATTGCAGCTGGCTTGGGAAGAAGAAACGGAGTGGTCTAGCCATCCTGTTCTCTCTCCGTGACCCTGAGTCAACAGGCCAGGATGAACTCGGGCAAATTGCTGAATGGCACCAAGTGTCAGTGTCACCTTGAAAATAGGGAGAGCGGCCCTCCACCTTGCTGGGTTTTGTCGTGAAGTTTCAATGAGCCGATGCATGTAGTGTTAAATCCAGCGCCTGATGTTCAGAAAATGTACGCTTTTACTAGATCGCTTCTTGGTTATCGCTCAGTACTGCTCTTAGCCCATATCATTCACATATCACACCTTTGTTTATAAGAGAAAATAACAACAGCAACAGGGAAACTCCAGTGTTCATCAGTAGGACATGGTGAAGTAAAATATTTATTAGATTTTTAATGGAATTATATGCCATCTTTAAAAATGTTGAGGGCTGAAAATCAGGGACTTCAAAACAGATTGATACAGTATCTTTGTTTAAAAATATATAGTATTTGTGTTTTGAAAAAGCATATTGTAAGAGTAGAAAAGAACTGGGCTATATGAGAGTAAGCCAAGAAGTATTACTACAGAATCCTATATGCCTTAATGAGGTGAAAAATATCAAATGGGAAGCTGTTTTTTTTCTCAATATACCCTTCTGTTTCCGTCACTTACACCCTTCGGTGGAATGCCGCATTCAAGTTACACTGCATGAAAACTGCAGGTCTGCCATTCCAAACATGCCCTTTTGAGTTTGGGGAGCTCATCGAAGCTCGAAGGGGCAGGATCGGGGCTGGAGGGTGGATGGGGCAAGGTTGCTCAGTGAAATTCTCCTAGGACAGCCCTGCTACCCTCGAAGAATGAACAAGGGTATTGTTCTGAGGGGGGGCAGGGTGACAGCAGGGAGAGAGGGGCTGCATAAGAGTGGCTCCCCCTCCCTTGATTACTATGCATTACCAAAATATCATTATCTGACTATGCAAGAGATCTTCAGAAGTTCATGCGAGAAAAATGCAGTATCTTTTAAATTCCGTTTTCCCACACACTCTTGGAAGCCCCCTCATAGAAAATTTCAAACCAACACCAAAATAGCATGACAAAATAGATCCCAAGTGCCCAGATTAGTCTTAACCATTATCAACAAACAGCTCATCTCATTTACCTTACTCAGTTCTTAATTCCTCCCCGCAACCTCAGCAAAATCTTAAATCAGTTTATCCATAAATGCCTGCATGTGCGCGTGCGCGCACACACACACACACACACACACACACACACACACACACACACACAGCCATGGAGGTGCTCTGCACCAGCTCCCTGGCAGGGGTTGTTTTGAGTCATCGCAGTTCTACAGGACAGGGTAGAACCGACCCAGTGAGTTAGGGGGTAGAACGCCCCATCCTTTTCCCTCATAAAACCTCCCAATAGGGAGCGGGGAGGGAGGGGGTATAAGGAGCAGCGGATACTAGGGACTCAAGTAGAAAGCAAATGCTTTGAGAATGATGAGGGAAACAGATGCACAAATGTGCTCGACACAATGGATGGATGTGTGCATTGTGATAAGAGTTGTACAAGCCCCCAATAAAATGATTTAATAATACAGAAAAGCACCTCCCAATAACCACAATAATATGATTATGATTTCCCGCAATCATGCCTTAATATCACAGACTCAGTCAGATTCCCTCATTGCCTTAAGTTTCTTCTCACACTTCGTGTGTTCTAATCAGAATACTTTGCATATTGATTTCAAGCGAGGAGCAGCCATTCTGTGGATACCGGCCAGGACCCCGAGGGCTGTGGTGGGACAGACTCACCAAGCCTTGCTGTGTGGCTGCGCGAACCTGCCCACGGTGTCCTGAGCATTTAGAGGCAGGCGAAGGCCTGGGCAGTATTTTGTCTTGTGAGAAAGTCACCATGATTCTGAGGTCGATGGTGGTAATAATTGTACCTCTCATTTGTAATGTATTTAAGCCATTGAATTGTAATGTGATTTATGGGTCCATAACACGGTTTTAAAAAGTCACCGTGTGTTGATGTCAACACAGACATAGAGCTCTGTGTGTCTGTGCCTCTCTCTCTACTATCATATTTTCAGTCAGTGACTGCCCATCGAGCTGTGAACTGAATACTGGAAAACAGGTCCACAGAGCTGATGAAGGGCAAACATGGACGAGAGGAGAATTCAATGGAACACTTTAAGGGAGAAAGGACTTGCGGTTCTCTTTGCTGTTGCTTATTCCTTCTTTATTCACGAAAAAGAAATCTTCTGAGGGCAGAAGGCTCAAAGTGCAATGGAAGGGAGACATCGGACAGTGGAAGACATGACAAAATAATAATAATTTACAAATTATCAAGGGTTTGTGAGGAAGGTAGGGGAAATATGAGGAGCTGATAGCAAGGGTTCAAGTAGAAAGAAAATGTTTTGAGAATGATGATGTACAAATGTGCTTGACACAATGGATGGATGGATGGATGGATGGATGGATGGATGGATGGATAGATGGATTGTGGTAAGAGTTGTATGAGCCCCCAATAAAATGATAAAAAATAGATAAAATAAATACCCCCCAAACAAACAAACAGAAACCTAATGTATTCTTTTAATTTCCCTGACTGCAGGCTATGGCCATAAGAGTGGCAAATAAATGCTATTCATTGAGAAACACTGCAAGATCATCCTTACATAATTCTGGATGGAAAAATCCCAGGCAGGCTTCCTTCCCTCTCTCCTCTCCTGGAGTCATATTTTCCCCATTCCCAAGGCTCCCTTTGCCCCAGGAGTACATGCAGCCGTCTCCTCGGTTCTCTCAGGAGGCTACATCATGGTTTTTCTCTGAATGAACTGTCTGGCACCTCGCTCCTCAGAGATTATTGATTTTCATCTGTGAACCTGGGTAACTAACAATCCATCTGACATCAGACACTTCGCCCAGATAGTCTTAAGGGAGGAGAACTTCTGTTCCCTTCCCCCCTCCTTGCCTCCTGTGGCAGAGCGAGATGCCAATGCCAATCTGATTGGTCAGTGTCCAGACCTCCATAGGCCCTGGCTGCTGATGGGCGGGATTCCGGGCAAAGGAACCCATTCCTCCCTGCGCCTGGCCTCTGTGGTAAGCGACCTCTGCCTTCGTGGCCTGGCTTCCAGGGGCCTTTCCTCCCAATTTCCAGTGCTGCTGCTGAGTGGATAAATTAGAATGGGCTACAGGTTGAGGTTGGACTGCGCTGGTCTCAAGATTCCGAGCAGGCTGGGTGTGGCTCTGTAGCCCCCAGTGCCTAAGACTTAGACCAGCCTCAGTTTGGGGAAACCTGTGCTGATGCACCCGAACCAAGGTGGTGCTTGGTGTGTCGTTGTCCCTGTGTAGAGCGAGCCCGGGTGGGGGGGGGTGTCCCTGGCACTAATGTCATCATTACCCATTGCATTGATTCCGACACATGGCGACCCTACAGGGCAGAGTCCTATACATGCCCTGCAGAGGCTGCTGCCAGCTCATCATCCTGATGGAAGAAGATCCCTGGACTTCACTCCCACAGAGTGCCTGGTGGGTGGGTTGGATCCAGAGACCTCTCGGTGCCCAGCTCAGTGCTTAACCTTTGTGCCACCAGGGCTCCTCAATGTCATAAAAATCGCACCAAGTCCTACTCCTAACTACTCATAGTTTGTTTATATAATATTTGTACCAAGTAGAATTTACAAGGGAAGTGTGCAGCTCTTGGTGATAATTAATCACTAAATAATGCAACCTACTAATTAGCTGCTCAAGTACGTGGGGGAGAAAACACTTGCTTACTCATGTGCTTGTTAAATTTTCTTTGATAAATTTGGCTCCTGGTAAAGACTGTCTTGAGAATCTATTTTAAACAATATTCCTGGTCTAGACACTTATTCAAAAAAATGCCTTGAACAAGTAGAAAATACATAGTTATTAAATACGTATCATCTCCTTACTTCTATAGAAAACAGTTGTACAGCAGTTACCTGTAGACTGATGGACGACAATTATACAGCAGTTACCTGTAGACTGATGGACGCCTTGAAGTTAAAGGGGTTCTTAAGGACCATGACAAGTGTGTCCTTTTATGAAGCGGTGCCTTTCTGTACCGTGGAGGTTTTTAGAGCACCACTCTAATCCTGTGTTATCCAAACACAGTACCCCCTAGCCGTGCGTGGTTTGTGAACACATGCCATATGGGATGTCATACCCATTACCACCCTCAAGTCCATTCTGACTCATAAAGAGGGTAGAGTAGCACGGCTCCCGGGGGTTTCAGAAGCTGGGAATATTTCCAGGAGCAGACAATCCCATCTTTCTCCTTCAGGGTGCCAACCGTGTGGTTAGTAAGGAACCAGGGTTTCTTCATGTGAACATCCCAAAACTCACTGCCCTCGAGTTGATTCTGACTCAGCGTTCCTATAGGACAGGAGAATTGTCCCTGAGGGTTTCCAAGACTGTAACTCTTTACAGGTGTAGAAAGCCTCATCGTTCTCTCAAGGGGCAGCTGGTGATTTCGAACAGCTCACCTTGCGGTTAGTAGCCCAACTGGTAACCACTATGCTACCAGGGCTCCTGGTATGAGATACTAATAGAAAATACAGACTAGATTTCAACAACTTAGTATAGAAAGAAAAAGTGTAAAATAACTCCCTATTTAAAAATATTGATTACATGTGAAATGATAATATTTTGGATTTAGTGTTTTAAATGACATATTTAAAAAAATCGATTTCACTTGTTTGTTTTTACTTTTTAAAACGTGGCTTCTAGGAAATTTAGGAGCTCTAACGTTAGCAAGGTCAGCAGTTCAGAAACCACCAGCTGCTCCTCGGGAGAAAGATAAGGCTTTCTGCTCCCTTAAAGATTCATAGTCTTGGCAGTGAGAGAGGGTGGTGCCAGGGAGCCTGAGCTGCAGTGATTTTGGTTTGAGTTTGAGGGTGGCTTGCATGAGCACTAGACTACCAACCAAAAGGTTGGCAGGTCAACCCCACCCAAAGGCGCCCCCAGGGTAAGAGCTGATGACACACTTTCCGAGGGCCACAGCTCGGAAAATCTTGTGGAAGACAGTTCTGCTCTGCACCCTCGGGCTCACCGTGAGTTGGGATCCACCCTGAGTTGGCAACGAGCAATCACGGGGGCACAACGTTAAGTGCTAGACCACCAACCACTGGATTGGTCCTTAGAGCCCACCCTGATCTGCCGCTCTGCTTCCAAAAGGTCCCAGCCGGAAAACCAAGGGTAGTTCTAAGAGAACAGCTGGGGAGTTGCCCTGACTCAGCATAAACTCAGTGGCAATTGTCTTGGTTGTTGTTGTCTTGCTTTTAACTAGGACATTTAAATGGGCATCCTGGCTGCAGTCTGTGGCTGGCCATATGTGTGCATAGGGCAACACTTCTGGAACATTTGCACGTCAGCATTTAGATTGGCCTTTGTTTCCCTTCCAGTCAGGGACATTGGGGGCCTACTGTGTGCTAAACTCAGCAGTGCGCATTGTGGACCTGCTAGGATAAGTCAGAGACACACCTCTGCCATTCATATCCATACAGAAGAAAAGCAAGTTGAAAAATGAATGCCCAGAGAGGCGGAAACAATGCCTTAGTGGAATTACAAAGAGAGGGAAAGGGGAAACCTCCAGCAGAGGGCTACTTGAAGCCCAGGCAGGAACCTCTTCTGTGAGGGGAAAACTGACTCCTTCCCCGAGCTACCTTGCACCTCTTTGAGTATATGGCACTGCTTTAGAAATTTCGACTTTGCATATGATCCAGAAAATATCCGAGAGGTTAGCTATGCTAACTGCAGCCTGATCTAAACGCCCTCACTAACCTCCCCCGACCCCACCCCCGCCCCTTGACGTGACCATTATGACCTTGAGGTTTCTGGCTGAGAACTCCTTAGAAGGCGCCCACCCACAATCAAGTACAAGCCAGTGGTGGCAGTGGGTAGTGACATTGAGAACACCGAAAGGTGACATCATCAGCACGTTGTCTTGGGAGACGTCCTTCCTTGAACGAGCGAGCGCCCTATCAGTGACCCTTGGGAAGGCTACGACGCCTGCTGACCCTTCATCCATCATCGCTGGGAGGGTGCCTTCCCGGGATTCATTTCCAGGCAAGGAGCGCCTCCAGGACTGTAAATCTTACTGCCTGCCACCCTCCCTAAAGCTACCGGGCAAACCTCTTGTGCTGGAAGTGCCTCGTCCAGGAGCACAGGCGCCTGTTAAAGGCCCTCCCCGGTGCCCCCACCCCCGCCCCAGCATTCTGCTGGACCAAAGCGAGGGCTTCGGAGGCGGAGGCTGGAGCCCTGTCCCGTCCTTGCCCTGGGGTCTGCGTGCCAGCGAGGTCGTCTGCAGGTGGAGGAGCTGAGGATGCGCAGGCGCTCTCTTCCCCGCCCCCACTCAAGTCTCTCCGTGTCTGGGCTGGCAGCCGATCGATTTTCCCTCCTTTGTAAAGAGCAGGGAACTGAGGGTGACTGGAAAGTACAACGACAAAATCAGCCATAATCTCACCACCCTACAGCGTCCCTTAATCGCCCCCCTCCCCACTGCCCTTTCCTGTCTTGTCTGATGCCTTACCGGTGGAAAATGTAATTCACTCCATAGATTTAGTCTGCGTCCTCATAGCTATAAGGACCATTGATCTGATAGAGGATCATTTGCTAAGCCACCTCACCGCCTTTCCTGGGCTGTTAACTGCATCCGGTCAGCTCCAAAGGAAGCATGGCCTGGGACCGTGGACCTCCCTCCTGTGCTGCTTTGTCTCACCCGGCGGCCTGCGTTGGTGTTCTGGCTGCTGTGTCGTGAACATCCACGCGCCCAGAACTGTTTTCTGAGCTTGGGTTCTTCCTAAAGAATAGCTTCTCCGGAAGGGAGTTGGCTGGGCCCCGTGGTGTGAAGATTGGAATCGATCCTATTAAATTTTATCCTGCTGCTTTCCATGTTCCTCCTGTCCCAGGGGATGGATGAGTGTCCTCTTTTTGAGGGAATCGATTTTTGAAGTAAAGAAGATGAATCACCCGACAGGGTAGAGCTGTGGTCTGGGATTTGTGTGTCTTGAGTTTTGTTACTGGCGTTTCCTCTGATGTGTATGGTGTTTGGATGACTAGTTTGTGATCGGTTTTATGGCAGAATATTGTCAGAGGGCAATCCCCAGTTAGGCTGGTAGGTGAGGAGTCTCCTACAGCATCAAACAATCAAATAAACAAACCTCACTGCCATCTCACAGTGACCCTACAGGACAAGGTAGAACTGCTCCTGTGAGTTTCCCAGACTGTCACTCTTTATTGGAAAAGTGACTTGCAAGGGCCGCTGTACCAGGCCATGTACCTCTTTAATCCCCACCCCAATCTCTGGGCTCCTCACGTCATCACTTGGGTGATGGACTTGTGTCCTCACAGTTTCCCTCATGGGGTACATTTTGCTAAATAACCTAGGTGCCAATCAGCCCTAGGCTCAGCGGTTTTTGGTGGGAACCTATTAGTCCTTTGGGAGCTATATGGAACAACACAAAAAGCATAGTTTCCCTCTTGGATATCTACAAGGGTAAGTGAAAAAGCATTTCCCCCAAGGTTCTAGTTCAAGCACGCACGAGTTTAGTCCAAACAAAACTTGCTTAAATGTGATTCTACGATCAGTGGATGGCTGCAGTCGTGTTCTCTGAGCAATACACATGTCTCAGTCTTGTTGGGGTGTCTTTTAAAAAAAGTTTGAAATCAAAACAATGGCGCCCAAGGAGATCTGCTGGGCAGAGAACTCAGCGCAGAGTTATGAGGACTATTTTGATATCTCGAATGGTTAATATTGATATGCTTTCTCAAAGGACACAGGATGATCATGGGGGCTTACGCTCAAGATGTTTTAAGAAAACAGAAAACTATTGGTGAGAAAAAAGGCCAAGAAAGTTAAGATATGGAACGTCCCCCCTCAGGACCATGCACCTGCTCATTCTTTGAAGGTAGCAATGCTTATCCTGCAAGAATTTCATTTCGAAACCTTACCCCATGCACCATGCAGCCCAAACCTTGCCTTCCACCCTTCTTTTTATTACCAAGAGTCAAAGGACATTTTGGAGGAGCTTGAAGATGCCAACATTGCCATCTTGAGGCGATGTAAATTGGAAGAATACAGAATTCTTTGAAGGACTAGAGAGATGGATACCTGGCCTTAAAAAGTATATAGACCTAGATGGAGGATATGTCAAGATATAATAACTTCACATTGTGATACTTTTAATTAATAAAGTTTTTGGTGATTTTGTGTCAATACTTTTTTATCTAAGGCATATATATATATATATATATACACACACACACATACATATATATGTTGAGGCTTAAGCTAGTTTGTGGGAAAATTGAACTATCTTTTAATTATTTTTTTCATAAACTCTTTGAAGCCCTTCATACTCCAGGGACCATGTGCTTTCCCACTGTAGGACAGTGTACCCCCCAGGCTTCTCGTCTGCTGTGGCCACCGCTGGCTAACCTCAGGCTGAGGTGGGAGCACATGGCATGAGGAAAGCTGGGCCCAAGAACTGTGGAAAGGAGTGCAGTGGGCTTGTTCCTGGGTGTCTCTGTTCCCCATCTTACCATGGAAGACGGCAGTATTTCCTTTCTAACAAAATGCTTTAAATGCTAACTGCTGCTGTGTGTAGTCCCTTGAAAGGAGAGATCTTTTTAACTATCATATTGAGTACCATTTATTTATGCAGTAGTTTCTTTGTGGGGTTTTATCCATAACTTGGTGTGGCAGTTACATAATCTCCTGTCAATTTTTATGAAGGGGTGGAGTCTAGCCTGTCAATCAGGTCATAGCCAATCATGCCTCTGTGTGGGCATGACCTTTTCTTGAGGATTCTGGGAAATTCTTCTTCCTCCTTCGAGGTGGGACACTCTCTCTGCCTTCTCTTTCCTGTTGTTGAGACACTCAGAGAGCTGGAGGAGACATGTGGGGACCCACACCAGCGCTGAGATGCTTCCACTGCCACAGGATCCACAAGACCTTCTACCCAGTGGCCTGTGATCTTCCTGAATTCAGCATCATTGCATGTGCTTCATGAGTCTAAAGAGGAATATATAGATTAGTATCTGACGTAAGGGCTAATATCAAACTTACAGGTTTGATATGGACTGGGTTGGGATGTTTTCTCAATACACAATTGCTTTTTAGTAGAAAGCTCTTTTTTATGCACATGAGTGCCTATGAATTTGAATTTGTTTCTCTAGTCAACCTGGACTAACACACTGGGGTTAAATGAAAGTTTTTTTTAAATGATAAGACGTATAAAACTCAAGAACATAGATGCATGTAAAGAGAAAGGATTGATGGGGTAAGAATGTTTCCAGTGGAAACAGGTGTTCAAGGTGATCTCTGTGTGTTCAAAGGTGGGCAGGTGGTTTCAAACTGCTGACCTTGTGGTTAGCAGCCCAAATCATAACCACTATGCCACCAGGGCTCCTTAGGTAGCATATACAGGATGCAATAGGGTGTTTAGATGAGAATAGTCTCTAAGGGATCAGATGGCAGATAATCTTCCAAGTGGGCTAAACGCAAATCTCAAATCAAGCTCACTGCCATTGAGTCGATTCTGATTCACAGCAAGGAGAGCACCACATCTTTCTCCCATGGAGCAACGCCTGGGTTCAAATGACCACCCCTTTGATTAGCAAGCTAAAAGCGTGTCACCTCCTTTGCAAGTGGGCTCCAGGAATCAAACTTCATTTGGTTAATTATGATTCTACTCTATACTGTCACCCGCTCAGAGATACCGTATATACTCGAGTATAAGCCAACCCGAATATCAGCTGAGGCACCTAATTTACCATTAAAATGTGTTGAAAAATTCAGCTTATACACGAGTATGTACAGTACCCCCCACTTAAACATTTCCTTTTAACTCTATATGTTCCATGGCTTCAAACAACTTTTTCCAGGTTCCTATGAAAGTGAGTATGATTGAATTGGTGGTAATTGTTTTAGTTATTGAATTAAAACTCACATAGCTGTTTTCAAAATTAGAATTGCTTTGAGGCACTGTTTTCTTGGAAAACCCTCTGATAAAAGAGGTTCATGCCCATTGACTGTGTGACATGTTGCTCCCATCCTTTGCCTTTTTGTTTAACTTGGTGTTCCCATGGCAACCCGCTGTACAGAGACATACGGCGCCTGAGTAGCTTTTGGGGTTCAGTGTTGGGCTGCTACCTGCAAGGTCCATGGTTCAAACCCACAGCCACTCCTGAGGAGAAAGATAGGGCTGTCTGCTCTTGTAAAGACCCGCATCCTGGGACACCTTCCTGGGCAGTGGCATACAAAGTGTGTGCCTTTTAATGGGTTGGCGTTAGTTGGAATAGACTTGAAAGCAGTGGGTTTGTTTCAGGGGGATGGTGACTGAGGCTGGCAAAGAATATGGAGAGTACCATGGACTGTCAAAAGAGCAAACGTCTGTTTGGGAAGAAGTACAGCCAGAGTGTTCCACCTAGACGCAAGGATGGCGAGGCTTTGTGTGACATAGTTTGGACATCTTGTCAGGAGAGACCGGCTTGGGAAAGTAAAGGGGCAGTGAGAAAGAGGAAGGCCCTCAAGGACAGATGGACGCAGTGGCTGCAACCATGGGCTCAAACAGAAGAACAGTTGTGAGGATGTGCAGGCCTGGGCAGTGTTTTGTTCTGTTGTTCACCAGATCCCAACAGACTCGACAGCACCTTAAAAAAAACCAACAACAACATAGGAGAGACACCCTAAGTGCTGTAGGATAGGTAGTTAGAAACCTACATCAGACTTAACAGTGGTGGATTTTATTTTCTCAACTTGTCTGTTGTTTTCTCTTCTCAGTGGGATTTTTGTCCGAAAGGCTGCTAGGACATTGTGTAGAGCAGGAAGCCTCCTCACGGTGACTGTTGCTGACAAACCTGGGTCCCATGTCCTGCTAATCTACTGGCAGACCTCACAGATGCCGCAGTTCAGTCCCAGCCTATTACAGTCAAGCAAATACTGCCGCAAAAGGAATCACATGTCTTTCTGGTTTCCCAGTGCATGTAAAAGTTATGTTTACATTATACTGTAGTCTGGTAGCCCTCCAAGAGTATTATAAAAAGTTTCAAGTATTGTGGGGAAGGCCCCACAGATGGTGCGGACACTCTCCCCACTGAGCGTGCCCTTCCCATCCCTTCAATTTGTTTAAAGAACAGAACAAAACAGAATCGCAGTATCTGCAGAACACAAGACAGCAAAGTGCAATACAACGAGGCAGGCCTGTTCACTGAGAAAAGAACTGAGGCCTTTTAAGTTAAAAAATGTGCTCCAGGTATCTTAAAAGTGGAGAGATGTCTTTGTGCTTGCTGGGTTCTAAAGTGCATCTGGGAGCTCAACGTAGCTAAAGGCATGTGCAGGCATTGCGTAGGCGACGAGAGATTCATGTTTCTGCCCAGTGCTGGCTTTTCTTTCCAGGTACCATGTGTTTTTGATACTTTTGGGCTTCTCCACTAATTTAGATCTTTAGTTATATCTTTCAACACATGTAGAAAATTTTAAATTAATGTTGCATATCTTTTGTTACTTGAGTTTCTAGGCATTTGTTTCGCTTGTTTTTAATACATGTTTTCCTTTTAAAAATATTTATTGTGATTTAGGAGAACATTTGCACAGCAAATTAGAGTCTCATCCAATGATTCATACACAAATTGTTCTGTGACACCGGTTCCAACCGGCTATAATCCCTGCAACGTGTCAGAAGTGTAAGCGTTTTCACCTCACCCACCCAGTTCCCCTGCCTCTCTTTGCCGCCTGTCTTGGCTTCTGGTTAATGTTGACTCTTTGGTTTCATCTAACTGATTGTTGAACGGCGCCCATTGCTCCTGGATGCTACTTATTCTATAGACTAATCTATTATTTGCCTGAGAGGTGGCTTCTGGGAGTGGCTTTAGCTCCAGGTTCCTCTGATCGCTAAGAATTCAATAAGTCAGTCTTTTGTAAGAGTTTGAGTTTTGTCTCACATTGTTCTCCCATTCCAGCTGGGGCCTTCGATTGTGTCCTTGGTCAGCATGGCAGTGGTAACCGGGTACTCTCCCATTCTTCTTTCTAGAGGAGTCTATGGGTGGCACAGTGGTTATGTGTTAGGCTGCTAAACACAAGGTCAGCAGTTCGAAACCACCAGCTACTCCAAGGGAGAAGGAAGAGGCTTTCTCCTCCTGTGAAGAGTTACAGTCATGGGAATCTACAGGGCAGTTTGGTCCTGTCCTGTACGGTTGTTATGAGTTGGAATGGGCTCGATGCAGTGAGGTTTTTTTTCCCCCCCCACTTTTTTGGTTCATATGGACCATAGGTTCCCAAACGTATTTGGCCTAATGCTCCCTGGAAGTTTTGTGCATGCGTTCACACTCCAAGATAAAGCGTACTTACCTGCTTTTGCAGGCCCCTTGGGTTGTTCCAGTGGCCTGCAGTGGATGGGATCATCCACGTGGGAAACACTGATGTGCACTATGATCCTTGACTAACTTCTTCCTCGAGTCTTTGGTTTCCTCTGCTCTGCTTTGTCTCAGATGGGAAGAGACGAATGGTTATGTCTTAGATGGCTGCTCTCAAGCTTTTAAGACCCCACAGCTAACTCACTAGATTGTTGACCTTTATGTTTATGAACTAAGTCATGCCTATTGACCTAGTTGTCCCATGAGACTTTTACATGCTTTCTTTAAAACATTATACTTTTCTAATTTTGTTACTGGCATATAAAATGCATATTTGCATACTGATATTATAACCAACTTACATTAAAAACTCTATTCTATAAAGTTGTCAGCAGTTCTGTTTTTATAGGTATATCATAAAATGCTACATAAACTGAAAATTATGGAAATTTTGCTTCCTTATGGTGTCGTGTTTATACAAATTATACTGCTAATCACAAGGTCAGCAGTTCAAAACCACCAGAGGCTCTGAGGGAGAACGTTGAGGCTTTCTACTCCCATAAGGAGTTACAGTCTGGAAACTCACGGGGAAGTTCCACTCTGTCTTTTAGAGTCATTAGGAGTCAGTGTCAACTCAATGACCGTGTGATTTTTCAAAACAGAGACACCTCCTCCTACTTATTGACTGTCTTATGCAATATTTCTCTTTACAACAATACTAAAAATCTACTATCCAACTCTTTAATGCATTAAAGAGATGAACTGTCCAAACAAATGCCATGGTGCAAGGTGAGAGCAATGCCACTGGGATAGGTAAGGTCATACATTAATTTGGCTGGACCATGATTCTCAATGGTCTGACAGGTATCACATGATGTAATTGGGGAGTTATTTAATGATGGTCATCTTCCATTTTGCATTGGATAAAATGACCGGGGTCTTCTTGAATAAGTATTATGATAACAAGAACCCTAGTCTTGTTTTTAAAACAATGCGTGCTAGAGATTTTTCATAGATATCATTTATCAGGCTAAGAAAACACCATCTCTTTTAGCTAACTTAAAAAAAATAATTGAATAGATGTTGAAGCATTTTTTGCTTTTGGCTTGGATTTTTCTCCTCCACTGCCAATCTTTCTCAAGACTGTATTTTAACTTGATAGCTAGATCGTCTTTCTGAAGCCCCACTCAGATGATGTTAATCTTCTGCTCAAAGGCATGTAGGGACTCAGCTTTGCTCATTAAAATAAGTTCAAATTCCCCACGTTGGTTCCTGTGATTCAACAAAACTCTCCTGAATGTATTCAGTGTTGCACCTAGGTCCTTCCGCCGCATCTCAGGACTGTCTGAGGCCAGTTGGGGAAACCCAAACTCAGCCTGCGCCTTCGCTCATCCAGGCCTTGGCGGATGCGTTTATTCCTTCTTAGAGGGCCATGTCCATCGCTCTCTACATGTTGGAATTCTCGCTCAAGAAATCAATCTCTACGAGGTATGTCCTTTGGCCTTTAGCCTCCCCATTCCCTTCTAGAAATTATTTTTAGTGTGAGTTTCTTTAGGGTCATGGTGTGACTTATTTTTTATCCTCAATATTAATGTAGTTGTTATCATTAGGTGCTGTCGAATGGATTCGGACCCATAGTGACCCAATGCAAAACAGAACAAAGCCCATCGCCATCCTCAATATTAATAGTTGGTTTTGGTTCAGAATAGGTGCATAGTACAGAAAAGACTGAATGACATTTCTATCCTCATTTTTATGATTATTTTTGGTCTCAACCTCTATGCTCCACATTCCGTAAGTTCCCACTCCAAGCTTAAGGTGCCCCCATGTGGGTCTTGTCTAGTGTGCCAGGCCTGAACCAACTGCAAAGGTGGGCACTCCTTAAGGAGCACATTCCATTACCCCATTTCCTCTCAGGTACCTCACTGTCCAGTGGGACACACACACACACACACACACACACACACACACACAGAGTCAGTACTACTGATAACCATATGAAATATTATTTAGGTGGGACAGATGCCCCAAATAAAAATTGGTGGCTATTTAATCTCGGAAACCCACAGGGGCAGTTCTACTATGTCTTATGGGGTCGCTGTGAGTCACCATCAGCTAAATGGCCTCAAGTTTGAGCTATCTAAACCTGGCCGCGTTGATTTCAGCTCTTCAGATACAAAGGAAAGTAATCAGGGATTCATTAGGTTTGAACACTGATTGTCCCCAAGTTATTCCAATTCTTTTATTAACATGTAGAAGCCATACACAAACCCCTTCCTTTTGGTTTGCAACATTCTAGCCTCCTTCATGATGCGAACTTGAACTAACAGCTGGCACCGTATAGAACGACGGGCCCAGGAGGTTCTAAGTGGAAGGCATGAACATGAATAGATCACACGTACAGTTCTATTGATAGCTCTCAGCTCCGAAAGGGAAATGTCTGTCATTTTCCTAAATTGCTTTGCAATCGAAAGAAATAAGAGACTTCCTTCCTTGGATGTCTGTTTCCTGATGTTTTCCTAATAACCAGGTAGAGTGAATGAATTATTATTATAAACCCAATAGCAATTATATTCATTTCAAAAGAATGTGGGTTAATTCCAGCTGAAGCTTACATTTCAAACCGCCTTATGTGTACTATGTACAATAAATCAACACTGAGCTACAGAATCTGAGGATGGAAATGATTTTAGACCAGCCAGTGTATTTTTCTCAAAGACAGTCCATTCTAAGTTTATTATCCAGGAAAATGCAAAGGGAGGGTGGGGGGGGGGGAAGATTAAAGAACATAAGAAAACAATCAGAAATATTCAGCAGGTTCTTTCCTCCATTCATAATATTAAATATACATCTTAGATCATTAGAAAGATTCCGTGAAATAAGTTTTGGAAAGTAGGAATCTCCAAGTGTTCCCTCCCAAATATTACAATTAACTGATGGGTGTTATATTTTCTCCACATCTTTCAAAATTCAGTTATAAAATCTTGAATGCATATAAAATGATATATAACCAGAGTCAGCTGTGAGAAATTCCGGTAGCACAAACACCCACCCTCCCCAGTAGCCGTACTCAACCTGTGGCTGATTTCCTCACCCTCTTGCATGGTACCTCGCACCGCAGAAGCAGGCTCCACGTTTGCACTCATTGTTCTCCTAATGTTATTTATGGTTTCATTGCAAACATTTTTTTTCACCTTAAATATTATATTTCTTAAATACTATATTGCTTAATTAAATACTATACTGCTTGGTTTTGAAATGATAAAAATACTGTCTAATCCCCTCACAGAAGGGTCACAAGGAAGGGATGAGTCAACCAGGGCGCCGATGAAACACAAAATATTCCTCTGGTTCCTTGAGGCTTCCTCACCCCCCACTATCATGTCCCCCGTCCTGCCTTTCACTGGGGGCTAGGGCGGGGCATGTACACTCATGCAGATAAGAGATAAGAGCTCACCGAGACACACGGAATCCAGAAACAGGAATGGGAGTAGCCGGACCAGGAGGGTAGGGGGAAGGTAGAAGAGGAGGAGAGGAAGGGGGAACAAATCGCAATGATAGACACATAACCACATCTCCCTCCCCTCCCCTTCCAGGGGGACGAACAACAGAAACTGTGGGGGAAAGGAGACAGCGGTTGGTGTAAGATATGAAAATAATAATAATTTATAATTTATCAAGGGGTCACAAGAGTGGGAGGGGAGAGGGAAGGAAAAAGGAGGAGCCAATACCAAGGGCTCAACACAAAGTAATTGTTTAGAAAATAATGATGGCAACATATGTACAGATATGGTTGATACAATGGATGTTTGGGTTGTTATATATGAGTTGTAAGAGCCCCCAATAAAATGATTTCAATAAAATAAAATAATTTTTAAAAAGAAAGAAAATCAGGATGGGAAGAAGACAAAAATATGCTCTCTATCTTGTTCTGGGCCCTGCTCTCTGTTAACATTTATGTTTCAAAATCACTTCTAAAAGTCATGATGTAGAAAAACAGCTGGTTCACATCCAATTCAATATACGGGCACCCACTAAGGACACCCCCCACACCCCCACCCCCCGCACACAGGGTACACACGGCAGGGGACTCAGGTGACAAACTGCAGAACTGTCTTTTGAAGGTTCTAGCACAGTGGTTCTCACCCTGTGGCTTGCGACCCCTTTTCACGGGTCATCTAAGCCCATCAGAAAACACATATTTCTGATGGTCTTAGGAACGGAGACACCACCCCTCTATCTGTCTCCAGATGGTCCGCCCACATGCAGATATGCCCACAGAGGAGTACCCGCATGAAGACTGTTACCCATGCTACACCATGCTTCGAGACAACATTTCATTTATCTCTAATTCGAAATAAATATATATATTTCACAATATAATCCGTGAACAAGGCCATGACTCCCCAGTGGCAACCTGTGGCTTGTGTAAGCAGTGAAAACCACAGCTGAGTTAAGACGCCAAGCCAGGGGCCACGCTAGAAGCCAGATGACTCTCCCTGAGGACATGGACATCGCTGGGACTTTGAATCCTAAGTACTGATCAGGAATCACTGGAATGGACATCCCTGGACTGGGAATCCTGAGTACTCAAATGGCTTCCCGGGGAGCTAGATGCTTGTCACAGAGGAGTGGGTAGGCTACTTTAAAGAGAGGAATTCTACAACACAGAGACCATCTCTGAGGATTTCCTCTGACTTGGAGCCTCATGATGCTAGCAACACTGTTTTATTCAAGGAGAAGAAGAATTCCAGGGAAGTGTCGCCCATGCGGTAAGGGATTGAGAATGCCCTGCAAGGAAGGAGGAGGAGGTGGCCGCTCTCTTTGCATCCTGTGTTCCCTTGTCCTGCTGGAACTGTGTGAAATACCAGGCGCTTGCAGGTGGCCAAGAAAAAAGACAATAGGAACCCAAGCAGCCACCCATGAGCAGCGGACTGATTGCTAACTATATTTTAGACAGGGCTGGCCTCTTCTGGAATGCTGCGATGAGAACATTTTTACTAGACCAGCAGTTAAGCATTTTTTAAAAAGCATACTCAGTTTATAAGAAATCCAACACATAGCTCTTACATCACAACTCAGCACATCGACATCTAAACACACATTTGGAATAGTTTACAGAGACAGTTCTTACCAGTAATGTGGGTGATTTTAAATTATTTTTTAAAGATGAGATGGGCCAGTGAATCTATGACCCATCACCTAAGAGATCAGTTATTGTCAGACTTTCAGTAGTTGATGTCTTCCTTTTGAAAATTCAATTTTCTGTAAGATTTTAGAAGGTCAGGAGGTCACCAGAGATTTCATGCTTCACCATTCACATGTCCTGCTCAGCTAGGTGCTCTACCTGAGAGACAGCAATATGAAAGTAAGTGAAATTGTCTCACGCCCGAATCCCAGCTATGGGCAAGGCACTGTGCTCGGCACACTGGGAATACATTTTACAGACTGGTACCGTCTTTGTTAGGAGAGTCGAGGATACAACTTAATATGGGCATTTTCAGCTGAGCCCTTACTTGGTCCAAGAAGCCTTGATGATGGAGTGCTTTCCCAGCCACTGCTCCTTGGGAGGAAGACGTGGCCCTCGGTGTCAGGGAAGATCCTAGCCTTGGAAACCTGGGGGCAGGCTTACGCTGTCCTGTAGAGCCACTCTGAGTTGGAATGGACTTGATGGCAGT
This sequence comes from Tenrec ecaudatus, assembly GCF_050624435.1. NCBI lineage: Eukaryota > Metazoa > Chordata > Mammalia > Afrosoricida > Tenrecidae > Tenrec > Tenrec ecaudatus. The sequence goes on along the minus strand of NC_134542.1, from coordinate 92,081,374 downwards.
GGGTTTGGTTCTGGTCTTTTGCTACTGTATATACTCAAGTGTAAGCTGACCCGACTATTAGCCAAGGCACCTAATTTTACCACAAAAACTGTATTAAAAATATGCTGAAAAACTCAGCTTCTGCACTATCTATACGGTATATCGTGTGATGGCACCTGCGATTTGAGATTACCCCTCTCCCCTAACATCACCACCAACGGGTCCTCATGATGTGATTATACAATTTTGGAGCTCAGTATTGTTACCCGCCAGTCCGGTGGGTCCCAAGGAGAGGTGGTCTACGGGACTGGTGGAAACCCTGGAGTGTTAGGGAAGTAGCCATGACCGTATCCCACCCTGAATGCAAGTCACCCGGTTTAACCTGTCTGCGGTGATGTGGAGTTGCCCAGGCACCCACTGAAGTCCTGCTGCTTTCTTCAACCTTCCTTCCCACCTGATGGCTTGGCCAGCCCACCAAGCAATGGAGACAGATCTTCAGGAACCTCGCTGGTTGGGAAGCCTTAGACTGAGCAACTTTCTCCAATCTAAAAAAGCCCAAACTTGCCATTTGCCCAGTAGAACAGAACCCTGAGTGTGTTTGTGTCAGCCTTGGCTTCAGTGAACATCATGAGGATCCGTTTCTTAGATGCACATGGCCACAGGATCCTGAATGCTCCCCGCCCCAGGCAATTCCCATCCTAGCCCTGCATAATGTTTTTTTCTTTCCTTCCCCTTCCCCCACTTCCTCACTTCCCCAAAGACATTCTGTCCTTACATACTGGTACTTGGCAATGAGTTAGGCTGCCTGGTGAGGGGCAATTAAGTTTGCAGGTGGAATTGTAGTTGCTAATCAGGTGACCTTAAAATAAGGCCATTATCCTGGATCATGCAGGTGGGTCCAAGGTAATCTAAGCTACTGCCATCAAGTTGATTCTGACTGGTAGGGAAGGCCAAGGACAGAGTCAACTCCCCCGAGGCTTTCTGAGGCTGTAACTGGTTCTGGGAGTACAAAGCCTCATTCCCCCACCCCCAACCCCACAGAGTTGCTGGGGGTTTCCAGCTGCTGACCATGGGGTTCCATGACTCCACCAGGGCTCCTTATATAACCATAAGAACCCTGAAGCAGATGGATGATCCTTTCAGGACCAGTGCTAAGAGTGGCAATACCGGGAGGGTGGATGAAGGGTGGGATGGAAAGGGGGAATGATTACAAGGATCTACATCTAACCTCCTCCCTAGGGGAAGGACAACAGAAAAGTGGGTGAAGGGAGACGTCGGACAGTGTAAGATAACAAAATAATAATTTATAAATGATCAAGGGTTCATGAGGGAGTGGGGAGGGAGGGGGTAAAATGAGGAGCTGATGTCAAGGGCTTGAGTGGAGAGCAAATGTTTTGAGAATAATGAGGGCAACGAATGTACAAATGTGCTTGACACAATGGGTGGATTGTGATAAGAGTTGTATGAGCCCCCAATAAAATGATTAAAAAAAAAAAAGAGGAGATGAAAGAGGGATGGTGGTTTGAGAAAGACCTGACTAGCCACTGCTGCTTTGAATATGAGAAGGGGTCCTGAGCCATGAAAGCCAGAGCCTCTAGAAGCTGGAACCCCCAGAAAAGGAGGGTGCTCCAATATCGCCTCGGTTTTAACCCAGTGATAGCCATTTTAGATGCCTGGTCTCAAGCACTTTAAGATAATAAATCCGGGTTGCTTTGGAAAAGCCACTAAATCTGTGATCATTTGCTGCTGCAGGGATTGAATGCAACATCGCTCTCTCTATTTGGTGTAGTTTAAAGCCTTGTAAAGCAAACAATTGAAAAATAAATCGAAGATGAGGAAAATCAGTAATATTTTGGAAAGTTCATTTTCACAACATGCATCTGCCTGAAATTCAGCAGGAAATTTTATGTACACAACCCCTGCTTCTAAAGAAAAGAATTATATCAGGTGTTCGCTGTGTACAATGCTTGTTTGCCTTTTCTCAGAATTACAGACTATCTCTTTTATCCAGAGCCCTTTGAATAAAATGAAAAAAAGATTCAGTGGCAAGAAATATGAAGTCATATCCTATAGTCTTGTTTGAATTTCATTTATCTGTTTTAAGATAGTTGCTGCTTTACCTTCACCAACTCTACAATTTTAGCTTTTAAGTAAACAGATATGTAAAACTGGTGAAACAAAGCAAATTAAAGAGACTCATTTCCTCTCTTTGAATGGGGACATTAGAGGCAATCTTGTGTAGAAGGAAAACTAGAAATACGGCAATCATTTCTTCCCACTGACGAACAGCTCCTTTAAAAACTGGCTCAGCAGACTTTCTTAGGCACTGGGAGATTCTTCCTCTTGAATCCCATGGAGGGTCCTTAAGGCGACACATATTTTGTACTTGACTGTTAATCTAGAGGTTGACTATTTGAATTCGCCCAGGGGTGCCCAGGAAGAAAGGCCTGGCGATCTATGTCCCTAAAGATTGTTGTTAGGTGCCGACAAGTTGGTTTTGACTTAAGCCATACCATGAGAGTAGGAGGAAGGGGTGGGGAGAAGGGGGAGAGGGGAACCTGTCACAACGATCAATGTTTACCCCCACCTCCCAGGGGGATGAACAACAGAAATGTGGGTAAATGGAGATGTCGGACAGTGTAAAATAATAATAATTTATAAATTATCAAGGATTCATGGGGAGCGGGGAGGGAGGGGAAAATGAGGAGCTGATACCAAGGGCTCAAGCAGAAAGCAAATGTTTTGAGATTGATGAAGGCAACAAATGTACAAATGTGCTTGATACAATGGATGGATGAATTGTGATAAGAGTTGTATGAGCCCCCATTAAAAAAAAAAAAGAAAAAAATACACGCTATTTCAAGGGAACTTGCCAAACCGCGGAGAAGCCGTGAGTGGGCCCACACTAAATAGGCAGGGGCAACCTGGCGGAACTGTATTGTGCTCTGCGGTGAACTGAGGCCAGAGAGCCAGCAGCACTGCACAAGCAGGCCCCCAGGGCAGATGAAAAAGAGCCCGCCCTCCCGCTGCCAGGCTATGGTAAAGCTCTGCCTGGGGAGGCCTTCATTAGCTGAATGAAGCCCACCTGGGTGGAGTCATGAGCCTGGACCTAATTTGGGTTGCCCAGGTGTGACTTGGAGCATGCCAGTTAATGTTTTTTTTTTTTTAAACATTTTATTAGGGGCTCATACAACTCTTATCACAATCCATACATGTACATACATCAATTGTATAAAGCACATCCATACATTCCCTGCCCCAATCATTCTCAAAGCATTTGCTCTCCACTTAAGCCCTTTGCATCAGGTCCTCTTTTTTTTTCCCCCTCCCTCCCTGCTCCCCCCTCCCTCATGTGCCCTTGGTAATTTATACATTGTTATTTTGTCATAGCCAGTTAACGTTTTTTATGGGTGCCTAATGATTGTCTGATTTTTCTTCCCAACCTCCGGGAGGGGGCTGTGCAGGTAAGGGACAGGGACAACCCCCCGGTTTTGTCAACATCAGGTGATGGCCCAGGGTTCCGCTGTTTTTTTAAGTCCCCGAGGTTGTGTCTCCCATTTTCCTTGTGCCCCTTGGCTCGGCGGGTGCTTTCCTTTCGGAGAGTAGAGTGCTTTGGGGTCATTGAAGTAGCAGGGCGGTTTTAGAGGTCATTCAAAGCAAGGGTAACAAGCCATCTCACCCTGCCCTGCTTTAAGCTCAGCTCCACTGGTGCCCACAGGGGTGAGGCTGGCAGCTGCCCCAGAACCTGGCTGCTCGGCCAGCTTCATTGAGCTTTGTTTCCCCCTCTGCTCTTCAGGTTCCTTGATCGATTGTTCCTGGGAAAGCGATTCTGCTGATTTCGTGACTTAAAAACCCAAACAGCAGCAAATCAAAACAAAAACCCCACTTGCCTTCCCGGGAGCTCCCGGTCTGTTTGCGTCTCCGACTTTGAAGCGCATGCTTTTCCTGATCACGCTCATTGTTTTTCCACAGGAACTTTGCCCTCTGCCTGATAATAGGGCCACCTCCCAGCCGTTTTCTATTTCAAAGTTTACAGTTCAGTGGGATGCTGATGCAGTGATTTCCCCCCCCCCCCCCCCAACAGCATCAGACGCTGACAGCAACGCCCCTCCCTGCCTGCTGGTCTCAGTACACAAGGCCTTCCCGGGCTCTTCCACTTCCCTTGGCCCACAGCTGACCCCAGCTGGCCTCTTTGCAAGCCCCCCCCCCCCCGCCCCCATTCTGCCAGTCCCACTCCACTAGGAAATGGAATTCCTATTTAGTCACTTCCACAGCAACATCAGGTGGGCAACTGACACTTTGACCTTCGATTTACCAACTGCTGTGGGGAAAGGTTTTCCTAAGTATGGGGCGGGTGCTTTCTCAGGAGACGCCTTGAGACAGAGGCTTCCATCTATAGATGCTTTGTGCTGAAGAAACAGGCTGGGGCGTACAGACAGGGTGAGCGTGTCACTGCCAAGGCCGTGATGAGGGCGTGTTTGAGGCCAGCACAGGTGTGGGAAGCCACGGCGGGCGGCCAGTGGAGAAGGAGCAGGTGGGCGTGAGAGGTGGCCGCGCTGCGCAGTGGAGTGTCTCCTGATCACTCAGGGCCGGGCTCTCGCAGGAGCAGGGCGAAAAGTCAGCTTGCACTCCAGGGAGGGAGCCTGGACTTCTCTCATTGGAGGGTGGCGCTCAGTGCGTGGGGTGGCCAAGTCATCTAGCGGCCGGCTGTGGCTCTGTGCAGGCACTGTATGGAGATGAGATCGAAATCCGCGCGAGGACGTGCTTCGTGACTTCGTGTGGAAAAATCGCCAACCAGCATAAACAATGACGGTAGATCCACACGGAGGGGCAATGCCCATGGATCGAGCGGTGCCGTGTCACAGAAGGGGAAAAGTAAGAGTCTCTGTCTGTCGGCTTCTTGACGCATCAAATCCCCAGGAGAGCAAGGTGAGGAGGCAGCAGCACCAGGCACCCTGGTGGCCATGTGATTATGAACTGGGCTGTTACCTGAAGGCCAGCAGCTGGACCACTTTCTCTGTGGGAGCGAGAGGAGGCTTTGTACTATGCTAAAGAGTTAGGATCTCGGAAACCCGCAGGGGCCGCTGTGGGTCAGAATCCACTCGAGGGCAGTGACAATTGAGGTGGGCTGGGGCATGGTGAGCATCAGGGGAGGGAGGGAGATTTCCCACCGAGTCATGGGTGGGACAAATGGCTGACTGCAAGTCTGGCAGTTCGAGTCTATCCAGCGGCACCTCGATAGGAAGACCCGGCGATATACTTGTAAAATCTCAACTAACTAGAGACCCGTGGAGCACAGTTCTCCTCCGACTCACCCTGAGCAGCGGAAGGGTGATGGTCACGCCTGTGTATATTTGTTTGAACCTTTTATGCTTTTTGTTGTTTGAACCAGTAAGCATAATTCTCATTCAGAATATTAAAGAACCAAACCAAACAAAGACACGTGGGAACCACTAACGAAGTTTTAAGCTGAGATATCACTGGCCCATTACTTTTGCTAGCAGATCATTTGCCAATTAAATGCTTTTAAGCAACTTCTCATCCGCGCAATTGCAACTGGCTGGGATGTACCTGGCCCCAGTGGATGCCCCAATTGCAGACACTGTGGTTGCCGCAGGGAACCCTGGTGGCGGCGGAACGGACTAAATGGTAGTGAGTGAGATATCGCCACACCGCCCCTTCCCACTGAGCCGCCATAACTACACTCCTCGGGAACCTCTTGCAAACAATCTCGGTGGCATTTTGAGAGGAAGCTTATTTGCCACCTTTTAAGGAACCTGGAGACGGGCCTGTTTGAGACACGATCTCAGCTACACCCCTTTCTTAAAGGATGCGCATCTCTTAGCGAGACTTGAACACTTGGAACAAACACCACAAGGACTCATATTTAAACAAAATTTTCTCACTTGAATGAAGTAGGGTCTTTTTTTTTTTTTTTTCCCAAAGAGGCCCTGATTACCTATTGGGCTGCTAAGCAAAAGATTAGCAGTTTGAAACCACCAGGAAACTCCTTGGGAGAAAGACAGGGCTTTCTACTCCTGTGAAGAGTTGCAGTCTCGGAAACCTCCCAGGGACAGATCTGTTCTGTCCTACAGGGCTGCTATGAGTCGGAATCGACTCGATGGCATTGGGTGTTGCTTTCTTTATTTTTAATGTGTTTTTTGAAAAAATAATTTTATTGGGGGCTCATACAATTCTTATTACAATCCATACATCCATCATGTCAAGCACATTTGTACATTTGTTGCCATCATCATTCTCAAAACATTTACTTTCTACATGAACCCTGAATATCAGCTCCTCATTTCCCCCCTCCCTCTCTACTACCCCCTCCCTCGTGAACCCTTCATAATTCATAAATTATTATTTTGTCATATCTTACGCTGTCCGATGTCTCCCTTCACCCACTTTTCTGTTGTCCATCCCTCAGTGAAAAGGTTATATGTAGATCCTTGTAATCAGTTCCCCCTCTCTACCCCACCTTTCCTCCACCCTCCAAGTATCACCATTCTCACCACTGGTCCTGAAGGGGTCATTTGTCCTGGATTCTCCATGTTTCCAGTTCCTATCTGTACCAATGTACATCCTCTGGTCTAGCCAGATTTGTAAGGTAGAATTGGGATCATGATAGTGGGGGGAGGAAGCATTTAAGAACTAGAGGAAAGTTGTATGTTTCATCGTTGCTACCCTGCACACTGACTGGCTCATCTCCTTCCCACAATCCTTCAGTAAGTGGGTGTCCAGTTGCCTACAGATGGGTTTTGGATCTTCACTCTGCACTCACCCTCATTTACAATGATATGATTTTTTGTTCTTTGATGCCTGATATCTGATCCCTTCAACACCTCGTGGTCACACAGGCTGGTGTGCTTCTTCCATGTGGGCTTTGATGCTTTTGAGCTAGATGGCTGCTTTTTATCTGCAAACCTTAAAGACCCAGATGCTATATCTTTTGATAGCCGGGCACCATCGCTTTCTTCACCACATTTGCTTATGCACCCACTTTGTCTTCAGTGATTGTTGTTGGGAAGGTGTGCATCATGGAATGCCAATTTAATAAAACAACATGCTCTTGCATTGAGTAAGGACTTGAGTGGAGGTCCAATGTCCATCTGCTGCCTTAATACTCAAGCTATAAGTACATGCACGTAGATCAATTTCCCCACCATCCTATATAACTATATTTACATAAGTACATGTCAGTATTTAGATTCCATAAATTGGATGTTGCTTTCTAGGGAAATGGTTTTGCTTCATGGTGTGAGCTCCGTGCAGGAGATCCTGGTGCGCTCCTCCAGCACCCCCTTCCTAGAGGGACACATCCTTATCCCTGCTTCAACAGCCCTCATGGGAACCTGCCAATGCTTCCAAAGCCAGCCTTCTGTGTGTGCCGTCCTATTTGAAGCAATAATTCCAATGGCTAAATGTGCCAGTGCCCCATACTCAGGTGCCCGTCCAACCCTCTTATGCAAGTACGTACCCTCACAAACCCCGAGGACGTGGTTACTGTATTATCAGCTTCAGTTGAGCTCAGACGGCCTAAGGAACCTGCCCAAGACCACTCAACTGTGCGAGCCGGGAAGCCAGGCTTTCAGCTTTAGGCGGTCTGACCTTCATCTGTCTAATCAGTGAGGCGTGCAGAGCACTTGACTAGAAGTCAGAGACCTGCTTTGGCTCTACCTTTTTGATTTTGGTTCTGATGAACAGTTGTGCAAGGTAGCTGAGCTCCCTCTGCTGAGTTCCCAAGCCCCAGGCTGATTGGATTCTAAATTATATATTGAAGATACAGATGAGCTTCCATGGAATTTGACCAATAATCTATGCATGTGCTAGAGACACACAAATCGAAGAGAAGCCTGGGACATCCTCAGCACACACCCGAATTAGAGCTTGTCAACAGAGAGAAACTTATTTTCCCAAACAATTAGAGGACACCAGTAATTACGCTTAATTACATATTGAATGGTTTTCCTGTTGTGTCAACCCATTGTCTTAATTGTGCTTCAGAACAGCAGGCTTTTATTTTGAGGTCTGTGAGGTTTCAAATTGCTTCCTGTGAGCATCCAGGGAGCTGCAGAGGTAAGAGCACAGACTCTGGAGTTAGACGAACTGGGTGGGGGATCCTAGATCTGCCACTTAACTGGAAAACCGTGCCAAGTGCCTGCTCTACATTTTGGTTCCCACAGAATGGGAATAGGATGGTATCAACCTCATGGAGGTATTCAGAGGGTCTAAGCCAAGGGGTCCTCAAACTATGGCCCGCGGGCCACATACGGCCTGCCGAGGACATTTATCTGGGCTGCCCAGTGTTTTTCCTCCATTTTTTTTTTTTTACTTCAAAATAAGATATGTGGTGTGCATAGGAATTTATTCATAGTTTTTTTTTAAGTCATTTTATTGGGGGCTCTTATAGCTCTTTTTTTATTTTAACAATTTATTGGGGCTCATACAATTCTTATCACAGTTCATACATATACATACATCAATTGTATAAAGCACATCTGTACAGTCTTTGCCCTAATTATTTTTTTCTCCTCTTTTCTTCTTTTACATTTTATTAGGGACTCATACAACTCTTACCACAATCCATACATATACATACATCAATTGTATAAAGCACATCCATACATTCCCTGCCCCAATCATTCTCAAGGCATTTGCTCTCCACTTAAACCCCTTGCATCAGGTCCTCTTAATTTATTCATAGTTTTAAGAGAAAAAAAACCAAAACTATAGTCTGGCCCTCCCACGATCTGAGGGACAGTGAACTGGCCCCCTGTTAAAAAAGTTTGAGGACCTCTGGTCTAAGCAGAGCATATACACTCAGCGCCTGGCAGTCCTGGTGGTGTGGTAGGATAAACATTCAACTGCTAACTGCAAGGTCGGTGGTTCAAACCCACCAGCCACATGCACCACGGGAGAAAGATGAGGCTGTCTGCTCCCATAAAGATTTTCAGTCTTGTAAACCCTATGGAATAGTTCTACTCGGTTTTATGAATCAAGATAGACTTGATGGCAGGTGGTGGTGCAGTGCTTAGTACAGGAAACTTCCCACGTTAGCTATCATGCTGTTTATGATTATTATGATTGATTAGATGTTGATGGGTCTCAGTGCTAGCCTGGGTGGATTGTCCCTGTTCTTCAGTACCTTCTGACATCTGGGATGTTTGCTACCCATCCTGGATCAGGTTTCTGTCTGTGGTCCGATTTTTCTAAGGACAGGGAGGCTGGAGCTGAGATCCCTAAAAGAAATACAAATGTACATTTCCTGGAGAAAGCCATTGGGGACTCAGAACTAACTCTACTGTTTATCAGGAAAATTACCCTGGGACTTGATCATTTTAGTCAGTAAACAAACACATTGACTCAAGTAGTGAAACGTTATTGTGTTTTAATTCCTCTTTCAGCCCTACTGATTTTATCAAAGAAGTCTCCTTTTGGTGTGAGTCTTCAGTTTAGGGGAAGTTTCCTTTTTAATAAAGGAAAGAGTTGGCTTAGGCATGTTGCTCTGGGTGAGCAATGATGCCAAGCTAGAATTCATTAAAATTGTATTGATTTCTATCACCATGTATTTGTAGCAACAGGAGCCCCGCTGGTGTAGTGGTTAAGCCTTTTCCTACTAACCAAAAGGTCAGCAGTTTGAACCCACTAGCTACTCCATGGGAAAAAGATGAGACAGTCAGTTTGCACAACGATTACAGCCCTAGAAACTCTCTGGATCATTTCTGCTCTGTCATATAGGGTCTCTGTGGATCAGCATGGATAGCAACTTTTAATTCTTTTTTAAGACTTATAGCAAGGATCCCTGGGTAATGCAAACAGTTAAGTCCTCAAATACTGGCTGAAAGGTTGGTATTTCAAATCCACCTGAAGACACCAGGCAGGAAGAAAGCCCTGTCGATCTATTTCTGAAAGGTCATAGTCTTAACAGTCTTATGGGAGCAGTTCTACTCTGCGCACATGAGGTAGCCAGACATTGAGACAGATGCAATGGCAGGTAGCAACAATGTTTATATTATTATAAATTAATGTATAATATTATTATATGACCCACAATGTATGTGGGTAATACGGATATTTTACTTATGATAGAATATTAAAATGTGCTTGAAGGTGTCTTTAGAGGAAAATGAAAGTTCTTAAAGAGAAATGCGCCATTAAAAGTAGGACCAATTGGTAGATGGGTGTGGCCTAAGCTGGGATATTCCCTGTCTCAGACTCTTTACCCCCCATAGCCACCTCACATAGTGAGAACTGTTCCATAGTGTACCGAGACTGTCCATCTTTATGGGAGTAGACAGCCTTATTCTGTTCATTTGAAGCAGCTGGTGGGTTTGAACCATCAACCTTGTGGTTAGCGGCCTAATGCCTACCTACCCTACTGCACCACCAGGCTCATTAGAAATTGCCACAGAACACTGTCAAAGTCATCTGCATTCGTATGCACATATTACTATATCAGCAGGTCCACCTAGACAAGATAGGCTGGACAAACAATGAGAGAAGAAAACAACAGGACCAACAGTCCTGGAGGGACATGAGAGTGTGGGAGGTAGGGGAAGGCAGGAGGTGTTGGTCAACACAGGAACAAGGGAAAAACGAGTGGTTCAAAACCAGAGGAGGGAGGGGATGGGAGGACTGGTAGGGAGTGACCAAGGGCAAGGTAACTGAGTGGAATTACTGAAACCAGAATGAAGGCTGAACATGGTAGTGGGATGGGAGGAAAGCGAAAGGAAATAGAGGAAAGGAGTAGGAGGCAAAGTGCATACAGAGAAGCCTAAATACAGACATGCACATATGTAAATATATTTATGATTATGGGGGAAATAGACTTATGTGCATATATTATATGTTCAGTAGTAGGGTAGCAGATGGACACTGGGCCTCCTCACGCACACTCCCCTAATACAATAGCACCTCGCCCAGCTAAACGGTCATTTCATGATACCCACCTTCCCGACATGATCACTGAAGACAGACGTGTGCGTAAGCAAACGTGGTGAAGAAAGCTGATGGTGCCCAGCTATCAAAAAGATAGAGCATCTGGGGTCTTAAAGGCTTGAAAGCAAACAAGCAGCCATCTAGCTCAGAAGCAACAAAGCCCACAGAGAAGAAGCACACAGCCTAAGCGAATACAAGGTGTTGAATGGACCAGGTAGCAGACACCAAGGAACAAAAACAATCATTGTGTGATCACCTTCCTCACATAAACGCTGAAGACGAAGGTATGCATAAGCAAGTGTGGTGAAGAAGGCTGATGGTGCCCGACTACTGAGAGATATAGCATCTGGGGACTTAAAGGCTTGAAAGCAAACAAGCAGCCATCTAGCCCAGAAGCAACCAAGCCCACACGGAAGCAGCACACCAACATAGGTGATCGTGAAGGGCAGAGGAGACCAGGTCTCAAACAACAAAGGCTGTTGGATGGGGGCGGGGTGGGAATCACATCACCGTGAATGAGGGGAGTGTGTGATGGGGACCCAATGCCCATCTGTAGACAGCTGGACATCCCTTGCAGAAGGGTAGTGGGGAGGAGATGAGTCACTCAGGGTTCAGTGTAGCAACAATGAAACTCAAAACCTTCCTCTAGTTCTTGAACGCTTCCTCCCCTCCCAATTATCATGGCCCCAATTCTACCTTGCGGACCTGGTTATACCAGTGGATGCACAGCGGTGCAGTAGGGATCTGGAAACACAGGGAATCTAGGACGGATGAACCCCTCAGGACCAGCGGTAGGAGTGGCGACACCAGGAGGGAAGGGGGTGTAGAAAGGGAGAACCAATCTTAGAGATATATGTGTAGCCTCCTCTCTGGAAGATGGGCAATGGGAAGGTGGGTGAGGGGAGACGCCGGGCAGTGTAAGATAAGATATAATAATTATTTATAAACTATTAAGGGATCAGGGGGAAGGGAGGAATGGGGAGGGAGGGGGAAGGGGAGGGGAAAAAAAGGTAAACCGAGCTGATTCCAGGAACCCAAGTAGAAGGTGAATTTTGAGAATGACGAGTGCAGCAAATGTATAAGGGTGCTTTGCTCAATTGATGTATATATGGATTGTGATAAGAGTTGTATGAGCCCCAATAAAAAGATTTATTAAAAAAAAAGAAATTGCCACAGAAACCTGAGCTGGGATAAACCTGGTTTCAGAAGAGAAGTGGGCCTGGTGGCACAGTAGTTACATACTGAACAGTGACCCACAAGGTTAGCAGTTTGAAGCTACAAGTTGCTTCTCTGGAGAAAGATGAGGCTTTCCTGTTCCTACAAAGAGTTGTCGTCTCAGAAACTCACAGGGGCAGTTCTTCTCCGTCCTACAGTCACTATGAGTCAAAACCAACTGGATGGATGGCAATGGGCTTGAGTTTTGTGAGTTTTGAGAGAAGTAAGAGGGGCTAGGACATCCTTCCGGGGAAGACCCATACTCAGACTGAAGGGAAATGAGAGGGACCAGGAGAAAGCCAAAGATGCAGGAGGAATAAAGTCTGACGAGGAGGCGTTCAGCCGGAGCAGGTGCTGTGCAGAGGCCCATGCCGAGATGGCAGGAGAGGCCCCGGTTTGGCAAAGGGACCGCTTGGCTGAGGAGCGAGTAGAGCAGCAGCGAGTGTGCTGCTTCTCGAGGCTTGGTGAAGGAGGGAGAGTGATGATGGCACATGGTAGAAGCAAGGTGGGAGGAAGGCATTTGGGTTTCATCCTCAAAACTCTCAAAACTCACTGCTGTCCAGTTGATGCCAACTCATGACGACCCTATAGAACAAAGTAAAACTGCCCCCATGGACTTTCCAAACAGGAACTCTCTCTTTTTAAAATCCTTTTACTGGGGCTCGTACAACAATTACCACAATCCATCCATCCATCCATCCATCCATCCATCCATCCATCCATCCATCCATCCCATCCATCCATCCATCCATCCATCCATTGTGTCAAGCATATTTGTACATTTGTTGCCTTCACCATTTACAAAACACTTTCTTTCTACTTGAGCCCTTGGTATCAGCTCCTCATTCCCCCCCTCCTTTTCCTACCCTCCCTCCCACATGAATCCTTGAGAGTTTATAAATTATTATTTTTTCATGTCTTACACTGACCGATCTCTCTTTTCACCCACTTTCCTGTTGTCCATCCCCCAGGGAGGGGGTTATATGTAGATCATTGTGATCAGTTCCCCCTTTTTATTCACCTTCCCCTTACCCTCCTGGTATGGCTACTCTCAATATTGATCCCGAGGGGTTTATCTGTCATGGATTCCCTGTATTTCCAGCTCTTATCTGTACTTGTGTACATGCTCTGGTCTAGCCAGATTTGTATGGTAGAATTAGGGTCACGAGAGTGCAGGGAGTGGGAGACATTAAAGAACTAGAGGAAAATTGTATGTTTCAACGGTGCAATACTATACCCTGACTGGCTCAATTCCTTCCCGTGACCCTTCTGTAAAGGGATGTCCAATTGCCTACAGATGGGCTTTGGGTCTCCACACCACACTCCCCTTCATTCACAATGATATGATTTTTTTGTTCTTTGATGCCTGATGCCTGATCTTATCGACACCTCCTGATCACACAGGCTGGTTTTGTTGCTTTGTTGCTTCTGAGCTAGATGGCTGCTTGTTTATCTTCAAGTCTTTAAGACCCCAAACACTATATCTTTCGATAGTTGGGCACCATCAGCTTTCTTCACCACATTTGCTTATGCACCCATTTGTCTTCAGCAACTGTGTCGGGAAGGTGAGCATCATGGAGTGCCAGGTTATTAGAACAAAGTGTTCTTGTTTTGAGGGAGTATTTGAGTAGAGGCCCAATGTCCATCTGCTACCGTAACACCAAACCTATAAATATATGTACATAGGTCTAGTTCCCTATTTTCATATATAAATATATTTACATATGTACATGCCTGTATTTAGACCTCTATAAATGCCCTTTGCCTCCTAGTTCTTTCCTCTATTTCTTTTTACTTTCTTCCTGTCTCACTATCATGTTCAGTCTTCATTTGGGTTTCAGTAATTCCTCTCGGTCACGTTGCCCCTGATCAAGCCCACCAGGTCTCCTATACCCTCCTCGCCATTGGCTTTAGATCACTTGTTGTTCCCTTGTCCCCGGATTTGTTAACATCCATTTCCTTTCCCCCCCACCTTCCCCTCTCCCGTGTTCACCCCAGGAACCCTTGGTTCCATTGTTTTCTCTCTGGATTGTTTATCCCGCCTATTTTATCTAGATAGACATGCAGAGACAATAATAAGCACAATAACAAGACAGAGCAACAAAAGAAAGCAAAACAAACAAATAAACAAAAGAGGAAAAGCCTATGCTTAGTTCAAGGTCTGTTGATCTTTAGGAGTGTTTTCCTGTAGTTAGATGGAATGCCATGCCCTGACTCCACAGTCTATTTTTGGTATTCCTTGGGGACTTCATTGCTCTGCTCTCCTTGCTGTTCTGTTGTATGCCCTTAGTGTTTCTCCTCGGTGTGGTGCAGTCAGATCGGTACAATTCCCACACTGCATCTCCAGTGTTGTCACCCAAGTTCTGTGGGTCAGTGAGGGACATTGTGTCTTGTAGTGGGGTCGGTGCTATGGTCCTCTCTGTGCATTGACTGCTCTGAGTAAGAATATTGTCCTTGTGGCTTGGTGGGCCAGGGTATGTTCCACTCTCTCTCCCTCCCCCTTGGTTTGCTCCTGTGTGCTCTGATCAGACATGTCCCTCTTCCTGAGATGCAGTGTCACTGCTATCCTCTGAAGTGAATTCTTCTGGGGGGAAGAGGGGCCTCCAGACAGGGACTCTTAAGGGAGTTTCTCCCTTGGAGAAACTGGTGGTTTTGAATAGCTGGCTTTGCAGTTAGCAGCTGATGAAAGCATCATTGAGCTTCCTTGCAAGACCTTGACAGCAGCCCAAAGCTTAACCTACTCCATCCCCAGGGATTCTGCCGTGTTTTGTGGGGGACCAAATTTAGGTATGGTTTTAGCTACTGAGTTGCAGGAGATGGGGAAGGCGTGTGTGAGAGAAATTACGGAGCTGGCGTCTGGAATCCAGGCGGAGGGGCTGACTTTGGAAGGAGAGAGGGAGCAAGAGAAAGACCTCTTTGGGGCTGTTGGAAAACCGGGGAGCAGAACACAGGGGGAGAAGTAGTTCTGCATGTATATTGGCGCCGCTTCAATGTATGAATAATTTAGCAGAAGAGCCGAGAGGAGAGCAAACATGAGTGCCTGGATGGACGCAAGTGGCTGTGAAGGTGGAGATGCAGGGGGTCTGGGCAAAGACTGACTCACACTGATGTCTGCAAGGCCCAGAAGAGAGAGGAGTGTGTTACGGAAGCACTTAGCGACCTTGCTTTGGAAACTAAGGACGTTGAAGGCAGCAGCTGCTTTTTAGGAGGAGGGAAGGGACACTGGTCCAGAGCCAATTGTTTGGGGGCCCCCAGTGCTGTCTTGTGGTGGCGGCATTAGTGGGCGTGGAATTGGCCTCTGATTCTGGGTGACCGGTGTAGAACAGAATGAGACGCTGCCCGGGCTGGCACCATGCCCATGATTGTTGGGCATTGGGCTATTGGGATCTGTAGTGGGTCTTTTTAGTTTGTTGTTGCTGTTGAGAAAATCCACACCAATCGATAGGGTTTTCATTGGTGTTTTGGAAGGAGATTATCAGTCCTCTCTCTAGTTCATCATAGCCTGGAAGCTCCAACACCTGTCAGCGTCAGAGCAACATGTCGGCTCCTGCGGACAGACGGTGCTGACTGAGCATGAGATGAGTTGATTGGGAATTGAGCTTGCTTCCTTCACATGGGAGGTGAGACTTGTGTCACTGACCCCCACTGTTGCTGTTCCGGGAAGCTCTTCTAATTAAGGAATCTTTAGAGCAGGGGTCCTCAAACTTTTCAAACAGGGGGCCAGTTCACTGTCCCTCAGACCGTTGGAGGGCCAGACTAGTTTTTTAAATAAACAAATTCCTATGCACACTGAATGAGTTGGCTGCTAAGCAGGACAGGCAGTGGTGGCAAAATGTCCTTGGTGAGCCGGATAAATGTCCTTGGCGGGCCGCATGTGGCCCGCGGGCCATAGTTTGAGGACCCCTGCTTTAGAGATAGGGCTGTCTCCTTAGCAATCTGTGAAGGAAGTGCAGTCACCTCTAGGTGTGTCATGTAGACACATCTTCTCCTCAGAGATGTGGTTCCTGAAGGATAGCCCCAGGTCTGGGGCTTCAGACACAGGAGCACTAATGTCCCAGGTGAGCACTAATGTCCCAGGTATGACGTTATGGCAGGGAAAGGACCCAGCTCACTGCATGCCTGGATTTCCACTCTTACCTATTAACTCAGGAAACCAGAACCTTAGCTTGGCTAGGTTTTAAGGTACCCACGCATTTATGTCCCTGGCAACTTCCCCGTGGGTAATTTTGATCGTGAAGCGCGTGGGCGTAAAGTGATTACTGGGGCTGAAAGTCATTTGGAACTTGGAACAAATCTGATTTCAGAGGAAAGTCGTTTTGTGAGCATGGCTTCAAGTCCAGCTGTGCGCAGCCTCAAATCCGGGCTGATGAGCATCGGGGGCAGAATGCTGAGATGGAGGAAAGAATAGAGCACGACTCGGGCGTTGATGGGGCCTTGTGGGTGGAGATGGGCCTGAGGGAGGAAGGTGAGGAGGAGCTAGAGATAGGTGCTCCAGTATGCTTCCTCTTGGGTGGGCAGGTCTGTCAGAGGCCCAGCTGTTGTGACTCAGAGGCAGATGAAGGCTTTAGAGACCCAGGACATACCCCTGACCAATTTCCTGTCCTCTGATCCATCTAGAGCAGTGTATCCTAATGTCGCAACCCTTTAATACAGTTCCTCATGTTGTGGTCACCCCCCTAACCATAAAATTATTTTTGTTGCTATTTCATCACTGTCACTTTGCTACTGTTATGATTCAGCAGCCCCTGTGAAGTGTTGTTTGACCTCCAAAGGGGTCTCGACCCACAGATTGAGAACCACTGCTCTCGAGACCTATTCCCAGAGGGCCCAGGCCCGAGGCCCCTGCAGGAACCCTTCACAGTGGCTTACAAGCCATTTGTGGGGGGAGCAGAGCTACCTCATCTCAAATCTAAATACATCTTTCCAACTACTACTTCTTCTTATTATTTTAAATCTAAGTACTGCCCACAAGCTCCGATACGGAATTGATCTGGAAAAAGTGTCCTAGTTTCTGCCCAGGATGAAAGTAAAGCTTTCCAGACAGCTCAGGTGATTATAGAATTGTGAGTAACATGCATTTACTCAAGGACCCATTGAAGACACCTTTCGATGGTGCTAGGCACCAGCAAAAGAGCAGGGAAGTCCTGGTTTCTGCCCTCACTTGCCATTCAGCCGGGGAGAAGACATATCTATTGTCCATAGAGAAAGGTACATGCAGTGAGAGGTCTCAGCGGCGGGGTTCCAAGTGGCCCATGGAGAAGGAATAGGCTTAGAGGAAGCTTTCCTGGTTTGGCAAAACATTGGATGGGCCCCAGAGCTCCCCCAGGCCAAGCAAGACCCCAGTCTTACTTCTTTCTTCCCCTGCCCAGCTGAGAGCTAGGTTTCTTCTTCTTCTACCTCCAGGGAGAGCAGCTAGCTCCATTTATTGCCATAATATCCCAACTGTGCTTGAATGACTACTCAAGATTTGTTTCCCTAGTCCAAATAAAGCTCACGCCATCTACCCTTTCTCTTATTTTCAACCCTTCAGTTGTCCAGAGGGCTCCACTTGGCCTTAGCAGATTGGAAGACTGGTAATGCACGTGGGTTTTGTCCCATCCCACGTTTACTGGGGCCCCAAACCAACTGCCCTTAAGTGAATTCCTAGCGACCTCAACAAATCTGTCTTGGAATAAGACAGCCGGAATGCTCCTTAGAGGCAAGGCTGGGGAGACTTCGTCTCATGCACTCAGGAGAGACCAGTCCCTGGAGAAGGACATCATGCATGGGAAAGTAGAGGGACAGCGAAGGAGAGGAAGGCGCTCGACAAGATGGACTGACACAGAGGCTGCAACAACGGGCTCAAACACAGGCCAATTGTAGTGCGGGTGCAGGACCAGGCAGTGTTTCATTCTATGTTACACCCACAATAGGCAATGGGAGCCTAACAACAAGGTGGCCTCACTGTGTATCGGATGTAGAACTGTGCTCCAAAGGGTTCTCAGTGACACGGCCACCGTTATTTCTTTTGGAAGTAGATCATTTTTATGAGGCGCCTTTGAGTGAACTCAAACCTCTGAACCTTCAGTTTGCAGCAGAGAATGTCGACTGTTTGCCTTAGCCTTCTGCAAGTCATCTCCGCAGTCTAAAGTCCCGTTTGAAGACGTTCTGGTGACGTCATGAGTTAGGATGGGCTGCCAAACACAAGGTCCGTCAGCAGTTCAAGCCCCCCAGCTGCTCTGTGGGAAAACGATGAGGCTGTCTGCGCCTGTAAAGATGTATAGGCTCAGAAACCTAGTGGCAGTTCCGCACTGTCCTGCAACAGTGCTATGAGTCAGCGCCTACTCGATGGCAGTGAGTGACCTACTGGGTTCAACACTGGGCTCGCACTGCAAGGTCGGCAGTTTGAACCCAGCAGCCGCTCCTTGGGAGAAAGATGAGACGCTCTGCTCCTGTAAAGATTACAGCCTCAGACACATTAGGGAGCAGGCCCCCTCTGACCTGTAGGGTTTTCTATGAGCTGGGCTCAACTTGATGGCACCAAGTTTGGTTTGGGTTCGAAAGCTCAGTTTCTCCAGCTTTCCGACAGCTTTCCCCATACTGCCCTCCTGGGTGGGTTGTCTGGAGACTCCAGGAGATGATTGTTGCAGCCTGGTCCCTCGGTGCCTGGATCCGGCAGTCCATAAACACGCGCCATGACTATCATCCCCCACACTGCACTTCCAATCGGTCAGAGCTGTCTAGCGAGGGACTGATTAGCGAGGCTTACATTCTGAGTGCTGGCTTAAAATAGAAAAGACTAACTTTGCCCGAGACTTTGCATGTTTTAAGCTGACACTTTTTAAAATTACCCAGTGCTCTACAGAATAATAAAATGGAATGACTCTGTGAAGTTATCTACATAATGAGGCCAGTGTGGCAGAAAAGCAGCGATGTCCCTGAAAATAACAGCCAATTGTTTTCAGTGTCAGATGAATCTCAGCACACACAGAGCTTCCCAGCGGCTGCCAGAGGAAGCCTGCCTTCCTCCTGCCGCTCTGTCTCCCCCCTAGACCCTGCGCCCTTAGGGCTGGGGGCGTGGCCTTCGCACTCCTGGCCTCTTAGGATCACCGGCAGGTTGCCCAGCACAGGGCAGCACCAGTAAATGTTTTTACTAGATTTGTGGGAAAAGTGGAGCAACTGAAGTCACGGGGTGAACCTCGAGTAACCCGGAGTTTCAGGAGTACTGACTCCTGCTGGCGCTGCCGGTTGACTGTTAATGACAAAATCAGAGGTTCCAACCCACCAACTGCTCCAAGGGAGGAAGATGCATTTGTCTGCTTCCAATAAGATTTACAGACTGGGAAACCCTATGAATAGGAATGGACTTGATGGTAGTGGGTTTGCTTTTAGTTTGGGGTTATGTGCTCATGGTCCGTCCAACAGCTGGGAAGCTCCTTTTCCCTGGAGTGAAGGCTCTGGGTTTCGTAAGTGGGGTCATTGCAGGATGGTGGCCATTGGACCGGGCCCTGACTGTGAATCTTCCAGGCAGGCCTCAGCAGGTCTCCTCCTGTGAAGAGGAAAGTGATAAGGTGGAGACTGTGGGATTGTGGCGAGGAGGAGTTGTGGGCGGCACGTGGTAATTTGGTGGGATGTGGGTGGTTCTGTGGTAAACTTCCCACCTTCCACATGGGAAGCTCATGTTTGATTGCTGCCCCTCATGTTGCAGCTGCCACCTGTCAGTCCGGGGTGGGGTGGGGGCTGGTGTGTTGCTGGGATCTGAAGTGGAGCTCCCAGGCTAACGTGGGCTAGGGAGAAAAGCCTAGTGATCTTCTGACAGTCAGCCAATGGGAACCCAGGGGCTCGAACCCTACCTGCTCATGGGCTGGCTCAGGACGAGGCAGAGCTGTATCCCCTTGTATGTGGGACCACTGTGAGTTGGGGGCAAACTTGTTGGCAGCCAACAACAACAACACGTGGTAACCCCCGACCGTTTTCTTCTCCTTGATTTAGGGCCTCATCAGATCATGGCACCATTAGAGGTCAAAGCGGGGGATTAATCTCTCATGAGGGTTCTGAGAATAAGGTTGCATGATGTTGAACATCCTGGCCTGCTTGGGTGGAAAAGCACTGATGTTGGGCCAAGTCAATAGATGAGGTTTGGCCTGTGACTCTGGTGCAGAGACCGGTGTCTCAGAATCCTGGTCTTTTGCAGGAATTCCTTGGGTGGACTTTGTCATCCATCCTGTGACCTGGATCTGCTTCCCAAGTCTTCCCCAATTCTACTGTCTCTCTGTCTCCATTGTTCACTCCTTATCACCAGCGGCCTGTGTCTTTCTGGACTTTCTGCTGCAGTCTACTAACTGTTCTTTCTGCTGGTCTCATTCCACATTTCTGCCCCAAACACTGAGCAGCCAGAATAATCGTTTAAACACAGAAACTAAATCGCAGGGATCTGGTCGTGTGAAGCACAGGAGCCTTACTGAAAAAAAAAAAAAAGCGGGGGGGGGGGGAGGGGGGAGTTCTCGTTTCTCCTTGTCATGTGACCTAGAGGGTGAAACGGGACCATCTACTGCTGGTGTCTCCTGCAGTCATCTCGTAGTGTCCTGCTCTTTGCTTTCTCCCCAGAGACTGGTCCACTTCCCAGCACACCGAAGGTTTCCTAGCTCAAGGGTGCACTTGGTTACCTCTATGTGGGACACACACCCTGCCTCCTCTCCCCGTGACTGGCAGCACTCTAGACCTCTGCTGATGTCACATCTTCAGAGTAGTCCTCTAGTCGCCAATGCCTCAAGCGTAGCTTGGCTGTCTTCCTTCAATGCCACTGCTTCTTTGTTTTTTAAATCACATGCTATCTCCTGAAGTGGTGCAACATTGACCAGGTCTTTTTAGCGCAGTGGCTCTGTGTATTCCTTCCATCTTGCATCGAAGCTTCCAGCATGGTTCAGTATTTGCCCATAGACTCTTTCAATATTACTAAAAGGGTGATCTTTCCCCTCCAATTCTTTCAGCTAGAGCAATGTCTCAGCATGTCCTTCCCCTTTGGTTTTCCATCACACCCCAACACCAGCAGGAATGACTTGTGTTATGTTCCAGTAGTTTGGTCCCTGTCTCCTGTCACTCCATTAGAATAAAGGGTGGCGTAGCCGGTTGCAAGTTGGATTACTAGCCTCAAAATCAGCAGTTCAAAGCCACCAGGTACACTGCAGAAGAAACACGAGGCTCTCTACTTCCATAAAGATTTCCAGTCTTAGAAACACACAGGATCAGCTGTGCTCTGCCCTTTGTGAGTCGGGATCTACTTTATGGCAATGAGTTTGGTTTGGTTTGGGGTGTCTTGTCACTTTTACATTGGGACTCAATGTCTAGAACAGTAACTTGGCACCAGGAAGATCCTCAGGAAGTATTGGTTGATAGAAACGTCGAGGAGAGAAACGCTCAACCTGGAAGCATGTGTAGACTGTGTTCTGCTGTGTGCGGGGCAGTGGTGGCTATGCCCGTGGCCATGAAGATGTGGTCATGCTAAGTGGACTCTTTGCAGCATCTTTCGGCACTTTAGTGTATCAGGAAGAAAACCTTTCTGTGCTTCTAAGCCACAGGACTGGCCTCTGATGCAGGGAGTCTAGGAGAATTGGATCTGTATGTTTGGGAGTCTTGGGTTTGGGAATCAAGCCCGCCTGCCCCTGCTAATTACTACCTGTGTACTTTAAGTTGTGTATTCTCCCTGGCCCACAACTTTCCCATCTGTAAAATGGGGACAGTGATACAGATTGTGCCCTGTGGCTCTGGAGATTAGAGATCGCTCTCACAGGGCATAAGGAGCCCTAGAAGCGTGGTGCCTTTGTGCTTGGCAGCCCACCCATGCTTCAGCCATTTGACCCCAGTCTATTTCCATAAGGATGGCAGCCCTGAAAACTCCACACGGGGCTGACAGAAGTCAGAATCGATCCAGTGGCGGTGAATGAGTTAGTGGTACCTGGTGGCACAGTGGCTCAGCACTCGCTCAGCGGCTCACCCAAATATCAGAGGTTCAAACCCCGACGAACGTGGCAGTGTGTTCCCATGAAGACGACGGCTTTGGAAATCATATGGGGCAGTTTTACTCTGCCCTGTGGGCTCTCTATGTGTCAGAATCGAGGGGGAAGGCATGCCCGGCATATGTACATCTTCATCAATGACAGCCTGCGTCTTAGATTGAATATTACAAACGTCTGTGAGTTGAAGACATGACATTAGCTACCCAATTTCATTAAACAGTGATTTATTTGAGCACTTACAATAATTATGCTCCCTGCTGCAGGAGCTCCAGAGATGGATAAGATAGAAAACATGCCCTCCAGTAAGTAAAAAACCTCTGAGAGGGTCAAATGAGCGACACTGCTAATAACAAGTCACTTGCAAATGTCCTTTGTATGCATCTCATTGACTCTCAAAGCCACCATGAGCTGCGACCCTGCTCAAGTGAGCGACCTCTCTACACCTGCCTTTGTCCCCTCTAGAAGATGAAGGTGGTGGTTACGGTCCAGAGTGGCTGGGAGAACTGTGCTCATGACCCGGGGGAAGCACATGGGAGTTGTTCAAGAAGTGTTCTTTCTCGGACCTCCCCAGCGTTGACTCTAGGTCCTGTTTTTATTTTTATGACATGGGTTCTAGATTATTATAATCCAAAGCTTGCAATCGGAGAACCTTCCTGAGAAAATATCAAAATACCACTGACATTCAAAGAAGAGGAGAGAGAGAATTAAAATTTAGGAGACTATGGAAAAGTTTGATCTTGGGAAGGATAGTATTTGGTTAGAGTCTTAAAGGACAGGTAGAAAACCCAAATTCACTGCCTTCGAATCGATTCCGACTCATATCGGCACTATGGCACAATGAGAGCATTTTGGAGACAGTAGATCTTTCGGGACATGCAGCCTCATTTTTCTCTTGAGGAACAACTGGTTGGTTTGAATGATTTTAAAATAACCGTGGGATGGCCGCATGTTCACCTTCAAGCCTTTAAGACCCCAGACACTATCTCTTTCGATAGCTGGGCACCATCAGCTTTCTTCGCCACACGGCCATCTAGCTCAGAAGCAACAAAGCCCACATGGAAGAAGCACACCAGCCAGTGCGATCACGAGGTGCCAAAGGGACCAGGTATAAGGCATCTTGCAAAAAAAAAAAAGAATATATATATATGTGTGTGTGTGTGTGTGTGTGTGTGTGTGTGTGTGTGTGTGTATACCATAATGAATGAAGGGGGAAGTGCAGAGTGGAGACCCGCGGCCCAAGTGTCGGCCACTGGAGATACCCTCATAGAGGGATTTAGGAGAGGAGATGGGTCAGTCAGGGTGTGATGTAGTACCGATGAAGAACACAGCTTTCCCCCAGATCCTGGATGCTTCCTCCTCCCAACTACCATGATCCGAATTCTACCTTGCAGGACTGGATAGGGCAGAGATTGTACACTGGTGCATATGGGAGCTGGAGGCACAGGGAATCCAGGGTGGATGATACCTTCAGGACCAGGGGTGTGAGGGGCGATGCTGGGAGAGTGGAGGATGGGTGGGTTGGAAAGGGGGAACTGATTAAAAGGATCCACATGTGACCTCCTCCTTGGGAGATGGATGGCAGAGAAGGGGGGAAGGGAGACTCCGGATAGGGCAAGATATGACAAAATAACAATCTGTGGATTATCAAGGGCTTATGAGGGAGGGGGGAGCAGGGAGGGAGGGAAAAAAAAAGAGAACCTGATGCAGAAGGCTTAAATGGAGAGCAAATGCTTTGAGAATGATTGGGGCAGGGAATGTGCAGATGTGCTTTATACAATTGATGTGTGTATATGTGTGGATTGTGATAAGAGTTGTTTGAGTCCCTAATAAAATGTAAAAAAAGAAAAAATAACCATGGGAACAAAACATTGGCCATTTCACAGGTACAGTTTATCGATCTTGATTATGTACATCATGTCCATTGACCCATTATCTTTACTGGTTTCCAATTTTTTGTCCCCCTTTATGTCGGCCACTCACTCACCCCCGGTAGACCCACTGGGAAACTCTGGTCTTCGACACTTGCCTATTCTAGATATTTCATTCAAGTGGAGATCGTGCGAGGCTTGCCCTCTTGTGACTTGGCTGGTGTTTGCAAGGTACATCTATGTTGGAGCGTGTATGAAGACTTCGTTTCTCCTTAGGGTTGAGTCACGGACTGTAGGTGCGTGCCACCTTTTGTTTGCCCGTCCCGCTGGTGATGGGCATTGAGGTTGTTCCCACCGTTGACTCTTGTGAGTGAAGCTGCAGTGAGCGTAGGTCCGACGCCTTTTGGCAGGTAGTGAGGAGAAGGTCTGGAGGTGGTGTGCCAGTTCCAGGGGATATTGACAGCTGTCAGGTGGATGCCGGGAAGCTGTGAGTGCCCTGCTGGCATGTTGGGTAGGGGAGGACCCGCCACTTGGGAAGCGGTCGTAACTAGGGGGCTTACATAGAGCAGGACATCTCGGCCAGTTGTGGAGTGCCATCTAGTTGCTAGCAAGTGGCAGCTACCACGGAAATAACCTCTCTTAGAGTCTCTGATTACAAAATTAGGGAAAATTGAGCAACACTGAATCTTTCAAAAAATTCCCTTTGGTGTCCTGAGTGAGAATGTCATCTCTTAACTGGGTATTTGCTGCTGCTCCTTTGGGCCCATTCCCTCCTAGAGTCTCAGTGGCCTTGTAGGCATGAGCCGTCACCAGCCTGTGGTGGATCCCATTGCTCCTAGACCTAGGGGAGACCTCTGTGGAGCTGGCCCCCAGCAGCCCTCCTTTCCAAAGGTGAAGCCGCTGGGTGGAAGCTGCCCCGTAGACAATAATCGTGGTGTAGCTCTGGGGTTTTATGACGATTTCAGGTTCTACTCTTGCGCTCCCCGTACAGAGCATTGTTCTTCCCCTAACTCATGGGAGTTCTTTTGTCTTGTGGCAAGCCTTCACACTTTAGGTCATACAGCATTTTGTTAGAAATCCAAATGCAGAGTAGTTTTAGAAAAATAATCTATAATTAGGGGTTAAATATGTTCTTGGCGGCATGATAACAAGACGCAGGGTGGTGTTATAGAAATAGGGATTGGCATTCGAAGGGAATACCACAGAAAATGAAAGTAGATTGTCTGGAGTGGGAAAGGAACTGACCCACCACACCACATCCAGAAGGAAGCTGAAACAAAGGAAGGAGAAAGGACATAGTGGAGCACACCTGGGCCCACAAAGCCCACAGGACGATAGCCCAGCTTGGAGGGCCCATCGTACAGATAGGACCATACAGCTGGCCACACTGTGAGATGCGACATCCTGCACCAACCCATGGCCCTACACGGGACAGCACCTGAGACACAGTGGGGGATATGCGACTGAGCTGACCCCACCACACTGAGGCAAACACTGGGGGCGTGCAATGGAGCAGCGGAGGAAGCAGAGCAAAGGGATCCTGAGGGAGTATAAAGGATAGACTTTGGGGCCAGGACGTGGCACCACACAAGTTTCATCTGGAAAACACTCCTAAAGGCCAACAAATTGACCTTGAATTACTAGCAATTTTTCTCTTATTCTTTGCTATCTTTTTGTTTTGTCTTTTTTTTTAACCTTGTAAATTTCATATGTTAGTGACTTTTCTGCTTATCAGCGTGTCGGTGTTGCTTCTGTCGAAGCCATATTCATATGTGCCACTTGGGCACGGTCAAAGTAATATGCATTTGTATGCACATATTACTATATCAGCAGGTCCACCTAGACAAGATAGGCTGGACAAACAATGAGAGAAGAAAATAACGGGACCAACGGTCCTGGAGGGACATGAGAGCATGGGAAGTAGGGGAAGGGAGGAGGTGTCGCCCAACACAGGGACAAGGGAACAGGGAGTGGTTCAAAACCAGAGGAGGGAGGGGAGGGGAGGACTGGTAGGGAGTGACCAAGGGCAAGGTAACTGAGAGGAATTGCTGAAACCAGAATGAAGGCTGAACATGGTAGTGGGACTGGAGGAAAGCGAAAGGAAATAGAGGAAAGGAGTAGGAGGCAAAGTGCATACAGAGAAGCCTAAATACAGACATGCACATATATAAATATATTTATGATTATGGGGGAAATAGACTTATGTGCATATATTATAGGTTCAGTAGTAGGGTAGCAGATGGACATTGGCCCTCCTCATGCATATTCCTCCAATACAATAGCACCTTGCCCAGCTAAACGGTCATTGCAGGATACCCACCTTCCTGACATGATCACTGAAGACAGACGTGTATAAGCAAATGTGGTGAAGAAAGCTGATGGTGCCCGGCTATCAAAAAGATATAGCATCTGGGGTCTTAAAGGCTTGAAGGCAAACAAGCGGTCATCTAGCTCAGAAGCAACAAAGCCCACAGAGAAGAAGCACACGGCCTAAGCGAATACAAGGTGTTGAATGGACCAAGTAGCAGACACCAAGGAACAAAAACAATCATTGTGTGATCACCTTCCTCACATAAACGCTGAAGACGAAGGTGTGCATAAGCAAGTGTGGTGAAGAAGGCTGATGGTGCCCGACTACTGAGAGATATAGCATCTGGGGACTTAAAGGCTTGAAAGCAAACAAGCGGCCATCTAGCCCAGAAGCAACAAAGCCCACATGGAAGCAGCGCACCAACATAGGTGATCGTGAAGGGCAGAGGAGACCAGGTCTCAAACAACAAAGGCGCAGTGGGGGGTGGGTGGTGGGAATCACATCACTGTGAATGAGGGGGAGTGTGTGATGGGGACCCAATGCCCATCTGTAGACAGCTGGACATCCCTTGCAGAAGGGTAGTGGGGAGGAGATGAGTCACTCAGGGTTCAGTGTAGCAACAATGAAACTCAAAACCTTCCTCCAGTTCCTGCACACCTCCTCCCTCCCAATTATCATGGCCCCAATTCTGCCTTGCGGACCTGGTTAGACCAGAGGATGTACAGCAGTGCAGTAGGGATCTGGAGACACAGGGAATCTAGGATGGACGAACCCCTCAACACCCGCGGTAGGAGTGGCGACAGGATGGAAGGGGGTGTAGACGAATTCTACCTTGCAGGACTGGATAGGGCAGAGGTTGTATACACTGGTACATATGAGGGCTGGAGGCACAGGGAATCCAGGGCGGATGGTATCTTCAGGACCAAGGGTGTGAGGGGCGATGCTGGGAGAGTGGAGGGTGAGTGGATTGGAAAGGGGGAACTGATTACAAGTATCCACATGTGACCTCCTCCCTGGGAGATGGACGGCAGAGAAGGGGGGGAAGGGAGACTCCGGATAGGGCAAGATATGACAAAATAACAATATATAAATTACCAAGGGCACATGAGGGAGGGGGGAGCGGGGAGGGAGGGGGGAGCGGGGAGGGAGGGGAAAAAAAAGAGGACCTGATGCACAGGGCTTAAGTGGAGAGCAAGTGCTTTGAGAATGATTGGGGCAGGGAATGTGCAGATGTGCTTTATACAACTGATGTATGTATATGTATGGATTGTGATAAGAGTTGTATGAGTCCCTAATAAAATTTAAAAAAAGAAAGGAGGAAAAAAAAAAGAAAATGATTAGGGCAACGAATGTACAGATGTGCTTTATACAATTGATGTATGTATATGTATGGACTGTGATAAGAGTTGTATGTGCCCCTAATAAATTGTTTAAAAAAAAAGAAAAAGAAAAAAAAAGAAAAAGAAAAAAAAAGAAAGAGAGAACCGATCTTGTAGATCTATGTGTAACCTCCTCTCTGGGAGATGGGCAATGGGGAGGTGGGTGAGGGGAGACGCCGGGCAGTGTAAGATAAGATATAATAATTTATAAACTATTAAGGGATTAGGGGGAAGGGAGGAACGGGGAGGGAGAGGGAGGGGGAGGGGAAAAAAAGGTAAACCGAGCTGATTCCAGGAACCCAAGTAGAAGGTGAATTTTGAGAATGACGAGTGCAGCAAATGTATAAGGGTGCTTTGCTCAATTGATGTATGTATATGTATGGATTGTGATAAGAGTTATATGAGCCCCAACAAAAAGATTTATTAATTAAAAAAAAAGAGAATTTCCTATTAAAATCGGAATACTTTCAAATGAAAAAAAAAAAGAAATAGGGATTGACTGGGAACCAGAAATCATGGATCTTCACCTGGGCTCATGTGATTCTCACCATAGGGGTCACTTTCCTTTCTCAGAAAGGGAAGCCCATGTTCCTGGTCTCCAGCCCAAATCCCGAAGAACACATGGAGATGAGAGACCTGAATGTACCCGCAAAGTAAATTTGCCGTCCAATACGTGGGGTGACTGACAGTTGGGAGGAGCGAAGCCATTGCTCTACGCATCTGCAAGCCCCAACCAAACTCACTGCCGTCGAGTCAATGATGACTTACAGCAAACCCCACTGTGAGTTTCTGAGACTGTAACTGTTTATGGGGGTAGAAAGCCCTGCCTTTCTCCCAGGAGCTGCTGGTGGTTTTGAACTCTCTACTACCATGTGGGCTGCAACCCGACCCCTAACCATTGCATAATGCTTGTCAGCAGGCTCTCAGACTCCACGCTCAGCTAAGTGCATTTACTGAAAGATCTCAGTGGAAGCGTTTGCATTTTATTTTCAAATGGAAGGCAGGAGAATTTTGCATGTGCTGCCCTCTGGTTTCCATGGTGAGGCAGCTGCTGTGAGCTCCAGCCTATCTGGAGAGAGGTTTGAAGAGTGACTGCCGACCCACCAGCTGGCACAGCGCTGAGCAGGAGGCATCCAGCAGGGGGACGTGCCCTGGAGAGGGCACAGAGCTGCTTTGCTATCTTCCATTCTGGCAAAATAAATCTTCCATCCTACCTCCCACGACACGGCTACTTCAGTCCCTCACCACTGAGCAATGTTTGATTTTTTTCAGAATTGCCTTGGCAGAAAGCCACATCTAGTGAAGTAATGCTAGCAGCAGGGTTTTCTTTTTAATAGTCTCATTGTGAATATATATATGTATGTATGTATGTATTTGCCAACATGACATGTGTGACATGTACAATTTCGTGGCATTGTGTACAACCATCATATTGTAAAATCATCACCACACTGCTCCAGCACTGATGAGAGAAACTCAGGCCGCCCCAACCCCCCCAGCAGAAACTCCCTCCTTGCCCTCCCTCTCTCCCGGTAATCACCAGTAGACTTTGACCTTTATCATTTTGGATATTTCAGACCAGTGGGATCTGACACTATTTGTCCTTTTGTGACCATTTTATTTTACTTAGTTCTGCAAAGATTTACAACCTTGGGAACCTGATGGGACAGGCAGTTCTACCCTGCCCGACAGGGTCGATAGGAATCAGAATGGACTCAAAAGGCTTTGCTTGTGGTTGTAATTTTACTTGGTATAAAGTTTTCAAAGGTCATGCATGTCGCAGTGTGCATTTGGACTTCACTTCTCTTTGTGGTTGAGTTTCATTAGTCCACATGGTGTATATATCTGTATGTATATATATATGGTATATATATATGTCTCTGTTTATCTGTTCATCTGCTGAGGGTCATTTGGGTTGTTTCCACCCCTTGTCTATTGTGGGCATGGCTGCAGTGGGCATTAGTTTCTACTTGCATTTCTGCTTTCATGGATTTTGGGGTGTTAGACTGGTAGCCTCCAAGTCAGCAGTTCGAACCCACCAGCCACTTCCCAGGCAAACGATGAGGCTGCGTCTTCTGTCTCAGAAACCCTGCATAGGGAAGAAGCTATGAGTCTGAGTGAATTTGATAGCAGTGGGTGAATACAGAAGTTATATGTTTAACTTTTTGAGGAACTACCAACCATAGCAGTGTTTTTGTTTTTAATGAGTTTTTTTTAAATCACATAATAAAATTATCCATTGTGAAGTGTATGATTCAGGAGCATTTAATATATTCACAATGCTGTGCGACCATCACTTCTACCTAGTTCTGAAGTGTTTTCCTCGCTACAAAGGAAACTCTATACCCATTCGGCAGTTCAGTTCCTCCGGTATCCCCCTCTCCTCCCAGCCCCTGCCTAACATGAATCTGCTCTCCGTCTATATTCTGGACATTTTATAGACATGTAAACATCCATACATGGACTTTTATCTCTGGCATGTCACATAGCAAACATATTTTTGAGATCCATGCATGTGTCTATACAATTTTTGAGATCCATGCATAATTCTGAGATCCATGGAGTGCGTTCCTTTTTGTGGCGGAAGGGTATTCCCCTGTACTTGTACGGACGCACCTACCAGTCACTTTTATCCCTTGCTCGGAGTACATGGATCACCTAGCATGGGCTGTCTGTGGTGGGGCAGAAGTCATTTTTGGAGTGAAATCCTAGAACTCTGTGCTGTTAATCGTGATTGCACACAAGCTCCAGAATGATCCAAATCCCCTAGCTAAGGGCGAGGAAGCAGCCAGGGGAGTTGGCTGCATTCTGCTGTGAGCTGGAAATGACACACAAATAGGATCTTATTTTTGAAACACAGATTCTGGTCCTTCCTTTACCAAACTTCCGTCTTCATTACTTCCATTAGTCAAGCCATTAATTCAAAATTTCTTCATTATCACTCGGGCAGTTTGCCTTCCCAGGTTTTTTGTGATCCTGACAGCTCCTCGGAGTCCCTGCAGCGCGAGTCTTGGCAGGAAGGGGAGCATTATAGCCTCACTTCCTGCAGGAAGGAGGCTTACAAGATTCATTCTTGTGTGCTGCTTTTGTTCTGTGTCAGAACGTGAAATGGTTGGCACTGCCTTGGCAGCGGCATTAGAAGCCGGCGCTGCTCGGTGGACATCTGTTTCAGGGCAGGCTCTCCTGGGAGCAGCTTTAGCTTTGGCTTTGGCCAGCATTGGCACCAGCCTCCTTCCTTGGGGCACAGAGCCAGATGGGGTGGGGGTGGGGCTCAAACCTCTGCTTGAAGTGGAACATGGAACTAGTGGGAAGGGCTCCGCGGATGGAGGGCTCAGGTTCCCTGGTGAGGATGGGTAACCTGGGAATGGGTGTACCAGTGATGGGGAATGAGCTGAGGGTCACTCCTGGCTAGGGGATACTTTCCCCAACATGCCCTGTAGGACTTTGTCCAGATTGATGGAGATGGATGGTGGGGTAAGGTCAGGGCTAGAGGGATAGGGAAAGAGACAGGGCCGAGGGGGGCCAGAGGGTGGTCAGCAACATACAGAGGGCCTGGCCCACTGTGAAGACACCATGAACATGAGCTCCTGTATTCCCTTCCGATCCCCACATCATCCGGCTTCTTCTTTTTTTAGAATCCTCAGATCTTTTATTTTTAAGATAAATTTCTTCTCTCCTCCCAACAGTTTTATTGGCCCATCATTTCCATATCATAATATTGAATAGTTCAATCATATCAAGGGGAGTTGTACAATCACCACCACCTCTACCTTATGCCTTCCTTTTGAATGCCCAGCATTGCAGACATATAAGTTGATGGAAGAGGCTTTGGGTGGGTAAGTTAGACGCACTTGTCCTACACAGAATGTGTGACTGAACATTGAGAATTCCCTACTGCAACAGGTACAGGGGAAGGCTGGGCAAGAGAGTGAATTTTGCAAGGACCTTTGGGATGTCTTACAGGGGTGCTAGGACTGTCGGAGAAAGCGGGGCTTTCCACTCCTCTAAAGGGTTCGTTTCCTACTCTCACAAGGACAGGTCTACCCTGTCCTGTAGGACTGCTGTGAGCCACCATCAACTTGATGGCGGTAAGTTTGGGGGTTTTGGTTTGGTGGCACTGCAGGTTAGGCATTAGGCTGCTAACTGCACGGCCGGTGGTTCAAACCCATCAGCCACTCCACAGTAAAAAGAGGAGGCTGTCTGCTCCGACAAGGGTTCACAGTTTCAGAGTCAACATGCCATTGATTCAATGGCAGTGCTTTTTGGGGGGCTTAGAAATCTAGTGGCCTTTATAATCCAGGAAGCTGAGCTCAGGAAGCTGAGCTCAGGTGCTGACTTAGGGCAGGAGGAGCGTGAGGTGTGATGCAGCCCCTCGAGGTTGTTAGGGTGACTGTCACTTGTTAATATCCTGTCCTGGAAGGGGCAGGAGCCCTGGTGGCACTGTGAAATAAGCACCGGGCTGCTACCAGCAAGACTGATGGATTCAATGCACCACCTCCCCTGCCAGAGAGCGATGAGACTCCGCCTCTGTGAAGAGCTACAGCCTCACAGTGTGGTTCTGCCTACAGGGGCGTTGGGGGTTGGAATCTGCCTGAAGGCAGTGGGTTTGGTTAATTTTTCTTGTGTTGTTTTTAAAGCGGTCACCGCTCTGCAGATCGGTAACACAGGCACTACTGCAAAAACGCAGCCCTGCCCTCCTCTGGATTGCAGTCCATCCTTTCCCTGCCCGGTCACAGGCGGTCCTTGCAGGAAGTCTATGGAGTGGATATTGTTTCCGCTTTACAAATGAGGAAGCTGTGTCGCAGAGATCTGGGAATTCTGCACATGTCTGAATTCCTTTCTTACCCACCATGTACTTGGTAGACTGCATTCTTTGGAGTCAGAAAAAACAAAGAAACCGTCACTGCCCTGAGTCCATTTTGACATACAATAACCTTATAGAACAGAGTAGAACTGTCCCTGTGGGTTTCTGAGACCGTAAGTCTTTATAGGGGTAGAAAGCCTCCTCTTCCCCGTGGATCGGGTGGTGGATTTGAACATCTGACCTTTTGACTATCAGCTCAAAGTATAGCCCACTCTGCCATCAGGGCTCCTTTTCCCTTGGAGTATGACAGGTAGTTGGTCACACCCTACCTGTTGACACTTAGTACTAGTGCCACGTACATCTCTGTATGCATGGTATATGTTGAAAAACTGTTTTTTTTGTATTTTATCAAATCTTTCCATAGAAGCTATGTTATTGTGATATTATATAAATGTATCCCAATAGTTTGAAAGCACATATCTATTTATATAGTACATATCTGTAGACATAGTTGTGAAGAATGAGAATTCCAGAACACAAATTAAGACCTGTAGGCAGGTTAAGAAGCAGTTCCAACAGCAAAAGGTGGTCTGTGTTTTTTCAAGTGGGGAAAGGGCACAGCAGGGTTGTACCCCTTCGCCAAGCTTCATCTACCTGCTGAGCCAGCACTCCGAGAAGCTGGCCGACATCGATGAAGACGAGCGCAGCATCTGGATGAGGACAGGTGACCCAACTCGGCTTGCTGAAAGGGAAGAGGACTTGACGCATTTACTGATGAAGAGCTAAGTAGCGATTGCACCTCGGCACAAAGGAAAACGGGAGTCTTTAGAACTGGCCCAGTGAACAACATTGTGATAAACAATGAAGAAACGGCCGCTGTCCAGGAGTTCACTCTTCTTGGATCAATAATCCATGACCATAGAAACAGCAGGCGGGAAAGCAAATGACAGATTGCATTGGGCAAATCTGCTGCCAAAATCAAGACCAAACCTACTCCCATCAGATCGAGTCTGTCTCAGCTTGCAGCTCTGTGACAGAGTAGCCGCTGCTTGTCTTTGTGGGTGTCGCAGCCTCCTCTCTCTCCCGTGGGCCAGCTCCTTGCTTTGGATGGGTGGCCTTGCTGTAAAAAACCTCTTCAAAGTGCACGAAGACCAAGACAGTGCTTTGAGGAGTCAGGTGTGCTTGCCCCAGGCCGTGGTCTTGTCAGTCACCTCGGATGCCTGGGAGAGCTGGGCCGTGAATGGGGAGCTTGAGGAGGGATCCGCCCTCTTAAAATGGTGGTGTGGGTGTAGACTACTGGAACCACCATGAATGGACAAACCCTCTGGAGGAAGTGTAGTGAGAAGGCCCACTGGAAGTCAGAGGGCGGGACGGTGGCTCACCTCCTTTGAGCGTGCTAGTCAGGAGGGACGGATCCCTGCAGAAGGCTCAGGTGCTTAGGAAAGTAGAGGGCCAGCGGAACCGTGGGCTCAGAGATAGCCGCAGCAGTGAGGAAGGTTGTCGTAGAGAGCCAACTCAGTGGCACCCAACAACGACAACGACATCTCTGTAGTAGAGATATGTCATCTTGACCTTTTCGCTGTGTACATGCAGTGATGGTCATGATTCTCATCGTGGTGTGCTTCCGTCCGCTCGCTCTCCGTACCAAGGTTCTCTCTCACTCCAAACAGAAACGTGGGGGCCTCCAGCAGTAGCACCCATTCTGCCCTCCCCGGGCCGCTGGTAACCTCCGCACACATGGGTCTCGGTGCATGTTCACATAAGGGGGGAGTGTCTGACCGTATTCGTCCCTTTGCGTCTGAGTCATTGTGTTCAACACAGAGCTGTCCCAGTCTATGTTGTTGCTTGAATCCCAGCTTCCTTTCTCGTTATCGCTGCATACGACTCCACTGTCTGTCTGCACCACACGTTGTTCATCCATTCCTCTGGTGATGGGTTCTTTGGTGAGTTTGGCTGCAGTGAACCTGGATGGGTGTGTGTATTGGAGCTGAGTGCTTTGGGTCAGGAGGCTGGCTGGTGGAATGGGGTGCCTCTGGGCACTTCATTGGGGGAAGGGCTGGGCTTACTGGCCCACCGAGGTGGAGCTGAGTGGCTTCAGGTTGAGAAGTATCACAGTGTAGGAAACTGGGTTCCAGACCCCTAGGACTTGAGTTGAAGACCTGAATGCCGTGGGTTGAGGCTTACTGAGGAGTAGCGTGCTCACTGGGCCTCTTTTAGAAGCCTGGGAAGAACTTTGTAACATGCCCTGACTGAACAACTGCACCCTTAGCGCTTTCTGCTTGCATCATAACCTATAGTAACTTCCTCAGTAAACCTTCTTCACTTTGAGAATTGTCGGTAAGTTCTGTGTGGCTTTTGCAAAGACTATTCGGACCTAAATTTAAAAAAAGCAGAGAATGGTGTTTGAATGACAGAACAACACCTATTAAGATGGCTATAATCGGAGAGACGATAACAAATGATGGAGAGGATGTGGGGCAACTGGAACCCGAACACATTGCTGGTGGGAATGTAAAATAGCAGAAGTCAATTTGGCAAGTGCTCTAAAAGTTAAATACAGAGTAATCCTATGGCACATCTAGACCCACAAGAAATGAAGTCATATGTCTGAACAATAACTTGCACATAAGCATTCATAACAGCCAAAATGTGGGTGCAGCCTGATGTCCTTCAACTGGTGAAGGGACAAAGTGAATGTGGCATATCTGTACACCGGTGTATCAAGGATGAGGTATGTGCTGTAACATAAATGAAGGCCGAAAACATGCTATATGAAATGCTATGTGTCACATGATTTCATTTATATGATATATCTATAGTGAAGGGAGAGGGTCACATGAGGTGCATGTCTGTGGGTACTGGCTTTCTTTTCTTTTTTTCCAATCATTTTATTGGGGGCTTGTCCAACTCATCACAATCCATACATCCATCCATCGTATCAAGCACTTTTGTACATGTGTTGCCATCATCATTCTCAAAACATTTGCTTTCTACTTGAGCCCTCCGTATCAGCTCCTCATTTCCCCTCCCCTTCCTCCCGCCCCTCCCTCATGAACCCTTGATAATTTGTACATTATTAACATTTTGCCATATCTTACACTGTCTGACGCCTCCCTTCACTCACTTTTCTGTTGTCCGTCCCCCAGGGAGTCGGTTATGTGAAGATCCTTGTAATCAGTTCCCCTTTACTGGGTTTCTTTTTGAGGTGTTCAAAATATTCTTGAGTTAGATCTCATGGTAATTGAGTCAATTCCAACTCACAGCGACCCTACAGGACAGGGCAGAACCACCCCTGTAGGTTTCCCAGACTGCATCTCTTCACAGGAGTAGAAAGCCTCATTTTCCTCCTGAGTAGCAACGAAAAGGTTTGAACTGCTGACCTTCTGGTTAGCAGCCCAATGCTTAACCCATTGTACCACCAAGGCTCCTATCTAAGGTTAGATAATGATGATGATTGTACAACCTTGTGAATGTGAATGGAAACCCCTGTACTGTACGCTTTAAACTGGTGAGCTTTAATAAAAACAATCTGGATAAAATATTTGTGTTGATCAAAAACGAGCGTCAACATTAACCCAAGGACTTCGTGCTTTGGGGTTCATGTTTTGGGAACTTTCTGGTCGCTATCAAAGCCTTTCACAGCCCATGAGTTTATCTCATTTAAGTTCTTGTTTTTTATTTACGTAAGTTCTTCTTGTACCAAATAATACACTGCTTGATGAATGTCATCATCTTGGATATCTCCTGAGTCAATCAGGTCAAAACAGACACACACCCCTCCCCGCAGCACAGCCCTATGTCTTTCTCAGTTAAGGGGAAGGAGACTCAGACCCAGAACACTTCACTCCCACGCTGATATGTCTGCAGGTGTGTGGCCTTGGTCTCTTTTGTTCTGGAGGACAGAGTGGGTTTCAGGGAGGTAGGATTTTCTCAATTATCAGGATACACTTTTCTAACCATTGGAGTTGGTGGAATTGCCAGTGGTCTTGCTATAAGCACCCAGGACTCATGGAGCTGGGGGTTGTGTACTGAGGAGATTGAACTAGCTGGCTCTAAGGTTCGTGTAAACTTTAAGAAGATATGATACCCATCCTTTATCTGTAACCCTGATGAGTCCTGGTGGCACACCGGTGAAAGCAACGGGCTCCGCTGCTAACGGAATCTATCCACTTTCTCTGCAAGAGGCAGTTGCCATTAAAGTCTAGCAAGACCCCTTGGGGTTTGCTATGAGTGTTTCATTATATTCTGCGGACACTGTCAAGCCTCCTCACCCCAACACCTCACACCCCTATGTACCGCAGAACCAAACATGGCCGGGCTCTGCACCATCCACACGATCACCAGGCTGTTGGAACCACCGTGTCCATCCATCTCCTCTGTGGCCCTCCTCTTTTCCTCCTGCCTTCTCCGTTCCAAGCATCATGTCCTTTCCAGGGACTGGTGTCCCCTCACCATTCGCTCATAGCAGCAACTTTTAAATTTAACTGATCAATCAGATGTTTTAGAAAACATCTAGAGTTGACTGAGAAGAAAGCAAGGGAGAAGCGGCCAAAGCTTTTTCCTGGATATTCAGAGAGAACAAGCGATTTTAAAGTCAGAACTTTTGAAGCCTTACATAAGGAAACAGGGGGCTGGATTCCAGGTGCCTGCTTGGATGACCTTCTGCAAATCGCGGTATTTGAGTTGTACCCTGGAAGCACCTTTTAGCTTCTGCAAAACTCTAGAATTTCTTTTTAAGTACAGATTTTCATAGCAAGCTTTTGTCTTGTCATTTGATCAACCCTTGCCTGTTTTTAAATCCTTTGATTGAAAGGCATGCTTGCCATGTTCAGACCCAGTGTTGTGTGTGTGTGTGTGTGCAAGTCTTGCCCATCCACCCAGATTATAAGTTCTGCCCAGGTGGCATACTGGCTTTGCGGGCACCTAACTGCCAGGTCAGCAGGGAGTTTCGGTGTTTTAGGTTTTTTTCTTCCAAGGGTTTCATGTCAGATTCAACTTGATGGTTGCTGCTTTCTTGATGGCTACAGGTTACAGTAGATGGGGCCTCTTTTCTTACTTCCTAGCTCCATTTGCTTCTGTCTTTCATATTGACCTTAGGGAATGCTCTTTTGTGTGTCCTGGCTTTCCCCAAAATTATAAGGTCCTTTGAGAAACAGCACTGGGAAGAACATTTATAACCAGAGCCTTAAAGTTAGTTCCCACCAAACCATGGACCTAGTTTTGTGGCTGTGCTGTAGTTTTTCATCTTGTATAACGAGGATTCCAACTCCCACCTTTTGATAAAGTCGAGTGTTGGGTGCGCAATGGTTAAAGCACATGTCTGCCAGCTAAAGATTGGAGATTCAACTTCATGCAGAGGTGCCTCAGAAGAAAGGACTGGCCATCTACTTCTGAATAGCCAACTATCGGTAATCTGTAAATGGGAGAAAGAAGAGTCTCTTTAATAAGTGGTGCTGGGAAGATTGGATTTCCACATGCAGGAAGACGAAACAGGGTCCATGTCTCACACCGTACACAAGAGCAAATGTAAAATGGAGAAGACCTAAATGGGAAAATGGAAATGATAAGATTCTTGGAAGAAAAAGCAGAAGCAACTAGTCTGGTCAAGGTTTTAACAATGGATTATCCAAAGTAATAATAATTTAAAAAGCACACATAACAAAAGATAAAACAAATCACTGGGACCTGATACAAATGAAAAAGTTACTTTTATCAAATGTTTTACAAAAAAAGAAATAAAAAACAACTGGGTATCATATATTCAACAAGAATCTAATAGGATATATATATAAAATACATCGACAACTTTTTGACAAAATGGCAACCCAATCATAAAATGGACAAAGAACTTGAATAGACATCTTAGAAAAGAGAACATGCAAATGATTACTAAACACATGGAAATATGTGCAGCATTATTAGTCGTCAAAGGTGCTAGTGAAAATCATGAGATACTATTTTGCTCCCTCTAGGCTAGGTAACATAGCAAAAGCACGCACGCACACACTAACAAAGAACACCTACTACATGACTAAATAAATGACTGGGACCTGCTAAAATTAAGACATGTATGCATTTCAGACGATTTAATCTAACGAGTTCAAAGAAAACCCACAGAGTGTGTGTGTGTGTGAGGGGGGGGGGATATTGACAGTGACCCAACAAAGCACGGGTTTCTAAAATCTATAAAAAACCTCAATAGGAAAAAGACAAAGAATCCAGTTGGAAAGTGGACAAAGGACATGGACAGCAGTTCCCCAAGGTAAGCAGCCAACAAACACGAAGCATTGCTCCTTATGGTTCGCCCTCTGGGAAGTGCAAATGAAAACAGCGAGGAGCTACTCCCTTATACAGACAATGACAGGCAAGGACAGAGCAACCAAACCCCAAACAACGAGAAAATAAGAAAGCTAGCGAGGCTGCCAAGAAACCAGCCCCTCCCTACACTGCCCAACCACAGCAGAACGCGATAGGGTGCTACTTCCAACAACTGGGAGGGAAATGCCATAGGATCCAACAGTCCTTCTGCTGGGTATGTATCCGAAGGAAGTAAGAATCCTGACATGAATGGATGTATGCACACCCATGCTCACTGTTCACAATAGCAAGAAGATGGACACAACCTAAATGCCCATCAGTAGCATAGTGGATAAAGAAATGGTTAGATACGCACAGTGGAGTCCTAGGCATGGCTAAAACAGGACTGAAGACGCTCTTGGGAACATTAGGTGGGGCGGGTCTGCAGTGGCATGCAGTGGGTGGGCAGAAATGACCTAGTGCACCTGGAGGGCTCCCAGAAACCCAGGCCAGGTGCTGTACAGCACTGGGACACTGAACTGAATTCTGTGTCTTGGGGCACATGGAAAGCTCCCCAAGCTACATCAGTGAGAAGCCCATACGGGAAACCACTGGGTGAACTGGATGCTACCTTAGACTCAGGTGACCAGACGTCCCACTTTTGAACAATTTTTCCCATGTCCTGTGGCATTTTTAAAAAGTCCCGATTTTTGGGAAAAATGTACGACAAGCTAGGGTATATGGTTTTCGGCTGCCATGTGTCTATTTTGCCAGGATATGAGTTTTAACAATGGTGTCCCGCTGGTGTCCCGCTTTACCAATGTGAAAATCTTAGACACACTTGTAACCTGAGAACTTAAGCAGCGAGCACAGGGTGTCTGAGGAAGCAGAAGACAGCTGTACCAAGAGCAGTGTCCTGTTGGTTGGGGGACAAACAAGATCTTGTGACCTCAGCACCCTGTGTGCTGTATGAAGAGACACACGATTCCGGCAACTGGTGATAGCCATTCTGTTGTATTTTGCTTATGCTGGGATATATTAGGGCATATCTCAGAGACATGCCACCACTGGGGTCACCCTCTTGAAGCTGCTTTATTTGTTTCCCTGTTTCTCGGTAAATGAAACACAGGGACATTGAGACTATAGTAAAAGAAAGCATAACATGATTTTGGGGGGAGGGGCAATGAAGGGGGTGGGGGTTAAAGATGGAGGTGACATTAAGAAACTCAGGAAGGAAAAGTTTGTTTTGTGACTGATTATGGAATCAATTGTACAATTCTGTTTAACATGTTTGAACTATGGAATATGACATAAGTATTCATTCCCCAAGTCACAACAAATTAAAAAAAAAAAAGAAGTATAGATCTAGGAATGAGTTCTGGGCTCACACTAAATCCTAAATCCAACTTAAGAACAATTAGTTCTTATATCCTGACGCTGCTCGAGACTCACCTTCATGGAATGCTCACTGAAGCTAAGGGTGCTACTGCAAAGTGTGGTGAAGAAAGTAGATGGTGCCCAGCTATCAATCAGATTAGTGTCCGGGGTCTTAAAGGTTTATATTCAAACAAGCAGTCATCTAAGTGGGGAGTCAACCAAGTCCACACAAAAGAAGCACACCAACTTGTGTGATCCAAAGATGACAATTACAAAATTAGAATATGGTGAAGAGAAAAGTATCAGGGCTAGAATTATGAATTTGTGTAAGGCAGTGGAGGACAGTGGGAGCCCGAAACCCATCTGCAGAGTATCCAGTTAGATGAAGCTATGGGCAGATATGCCCTAGTCAAGGGAAAGAGTATCAGACAGACTTGCTATCAGGCAGAGACTACTGTAATCTTGATTATGATGAATTGATCATGGTACTTGACCAATTGACCTCCCTAAAGACATGATCTGGAATTGTTCTGGGCGCAAGTTTCTCTTAGTTGTTCCATGACAGAAATTTCTTCCCTGGCTTTTTGAAGGTTGAGGAGGTCTTCTCCCTCTCATGCATTGTTTCTATTTTTGTCATTACATTAATATGATCTTATCCTTACCACCTCAGTGCCATTTGTTTTTCATTGTTTTCTGTTGGGTTTCCCAGTGGTGAAGCATGGGAGGAATGGATGTGTGATGATAACTGATACAGGTGTTGTAGGGAATGCATGGGTTGGAGATGGGCGGTAGGGAAGGAAAGGGGATTTGGGGGGTGGATAATGAGGGCAGGAGGGGGGATGGAGTACTAGAATAGATCAGGATCACATAACTCATATTGAAGGTGATTTAACCATGGGGCATGGTGGGGGTGGGGAGATGTTCTAAAATACATGTGGTAGCGATTGTACAACTCCCCTCGATATGATTGAACAACTCAATTGTATGATATGTAAATTATGTTCCATTATAACTGATGTGGGGAAAAAACCCAAAACAATAAAACCAGGATATACCTCATGACATGGATGGATCCAGAGAATATGCTGAGCAAAATTAGCCAGACAGGACAAATATGAGACCACTGATATGTAGGGGGGAAATCAAGATGAAGACTTTCAAGGGAACAGATCTTGGAATTTGCCAAAGGGTGAGAGGGAGAGAGGAAGACAAGGGAGAGAAGATAACGCAATGGGCTAGATTGTTGATGGGTGCTAACTTGGGCGAAATGGAAGATAGTTTACAGGAGGGAGGAGAGAAATCAAGGACCCAGTGAAGGGTAACAACTGTGGGGTTTGATTTGTAGTTTCAACTCCTGAACACTAAGTTGATGACATGAAATGTAACCCCCACAGCTAGTTTGTAATAAAAAATTGTAAAGCAAACGAATAACCATAACAGTGCCAAAACTGAAAATAACAAATATCAGTGAAGTGAGCCATGGGAACCTTATTGATTACTAGTGAGAATGCAAAATACATTGCAACTGTAGAAGGCAGTGTGGTGGTTTCTCATGAGAAACTAAAACTTGAGCGACCATCTGACCCAGCATTTCCACTCGTAGGTCTGTAGCCCAGAGGTTTGAAAGCCAGCATTTCCACTCGTAGGTCTGTAGCCCAAAGGCTTGAAAGCCAGCATTTCCACTCGTAGGTCTGTAGCCCAGAGGTTTGAAAGCCAGCATTTCCACTCGTAGGTCTGTAGCCCAGAGGTTTGAAAGCCAGCATTTCCACTCGTAGGTCTGTAGCTCAGAGGCTTGAAAGCAGGTCTATACAAAAAGAGACTTCTACACGAATGATCACTGCAGTGCGATTCATGTAAATGCCCAAGGATGGAAACAATGCCCGTCAACAGCTAAATGGGTAAACCAAATGTAGTTATACAGTCACATTGTACTTTCCAGTAGGAGAAATGAAGTCTTAATATTGCTGCGGTGCTGCAGTGTGGCTGTGGCTGGGAGAGAGCATGTTGAGTGAATTAAGTCACTCACCAAAGGACAGATA
This sequence comes from Tenrec ecaudatus, assembly GCF_050624435.1. Lineage (NCBI taxonomy): Eukaryota > Metazoa > Chordata > Mammalia > Afrosoricida > Tenrecidae > Tenrec > Tenrec ecaudatus. The sequence continues at coordinate 92,039,169 of NC_134542.1, read as the reverse complement.
TTATATGACCTCACTTATATAAAAAGACAAGGAAAAGCCAACTCTATAGAGAACGAAGTTACTTTTGGTAACCAGGAGTGGGAAGGCCTGGAAAAGGGGGGAGAGTTAGCCCTGAGAGAAATAATGCATTCCTTAAAAAGATGAGTTGCACAGAATGTGGGTTCTGTAGCTAATTGCCTACATGAACGACTCCCTTTTTTGCCTTAAGACCAGAAGAACTGGAGGCTGCACTGCTGCCATTACAGAACAATTTGATCAAGGATCCTACAGAAAATTCTTGGTCAAAGTGAGGGAAATGCAGAAAAGAGTTTCCCATTCTCGTGGACTGTGGGCTTCCTGCCACCACGAAGGTCTGATGAACCCCTGAAACTCTTGCCCTGAGATGAACTTTGAACCTTAAATCAAGTACATCCTCTGAAGTCTTCTTTAAACCAAATAAGCTCAACTAGTGGAAAAGGCTGTCTTGGGTACGAAGCTCTTATGTGGCATCAAATTGACAACAGCAACGTGAAGGATTAGACAAGAACCTGGGAGGCATTGAGTTTTCGTTCTTGGAGGAGGAGCGACTCAGAGAAAGAGGGTAAGAATGATCGCACAGCTGGAAGCAGACAGCGAGGGTCTCCCAGTGGTTCACGTAGACACTGCGGAACTGCTGTTGTTGAGTGTGTTAATCTCAACAACCACAATGAAAAGTCAGAATTGACTCTATGTTTTGGTTTTGTTTCACTTTTTAGATACTATAGACAAATATCTGCAGCATAGTGGTTGGTGATAGTGGTGGGTGGTGGTCGGTATAGTCTTAAAGGGCTTGTCATCTCCCGTATCTTCAGGAGGGAATTCACACGAAACGCTTGCAACTGAGAGGATCCAGGGAAACGAGTTAGTAACTGTTCTCAACTGTTAGCTCCTCTTCTAAGCACCCCTTAGTCTCCGAAGAGAATTCCAAAGCAAGTTGCAACCTCTCTGGGATTTAGGTCTTTTATTTTCCCTTTCATATTTAAAAATATGTCGTTCTTGCTAAAGATAGAAAAAAAACATTACAGTCAAATCATTGGCAACGTTTCATCACAACTCTTGGTTGGTCTTCGAAGTTGCTCTTGATAATTCCTTAGCAGAATTAATTTCCGTTTCTCTAACATCTTCCACGGTGCCTCTCTTTTAAACCATCTTTTGCTTTCTTTCATCTCCCAGAGGAGTATTCCTCCAGACTGCTTGTTGGGTACGGGGTCAAATGTATTAATAGGCAGGCTCTTTGGTTCAGACACTTGGCTCTCAGTTTATAGGAATTCTAGTGGTTTGATCTTTTGTTAACTGTAAAATGTAAGCACCATTTGCTGTTATTTTTTTGTATGTGATCCCGGTAAGTTAGTAATTTTAGTTACATTGCTCTACCTGGAGGCTCTATGACAAAGCCCGGTAGACTTTGTTTTCAGTGGTTCTGTGTGGCGTATGTGGGTCCACTCCGAATGCCCTCCACAAACTGCAGCAGAATCGCCTTCATCCAGTTAGAGGGTTTATGGCATCTATCTTAGGTAATTACATCCTTTTCTGGTAGTCCTCCGTTTGATTGGCTGAGGATAGGTCACATAATAACTGCTAAGGCCCAATAAGCTAAAGCGAGGCAGAGTAATTCCATGGTGGGTGCGGGTACTATTGTGAAGATCACAGGAGCCCCCACCCCCCAAAGAAGAGACATTTGAGTTGTGAGAACGAGGAAGCCAGATAATGACCTATGGTGGGAGATTTTTGAGTGGAAGGAAGGGTTCAGAGCAGAGACTGACTCGTGGTGTGTTCATACTATTTCCAAGGATGCAGGGCGGTAGAGATTTTCTTCTACAACTGCACGTACAGCCCGCCTGTCTCCTGGCCACAATCAAGATGTTGAAAAACGAAGTCACTAAATGCTACGGTCTCTTCCATACCTTTAAGCTTTACCTCGGATGAAAGTCTACAGTCAGCCCAATCTATGAAAGGAAACATAAGGAGGCTGACGTCTCTGACTGCTGAGTCTGTTAAGGTTTCAGTCTTGCTAAGATAGATTTCATAATATTTTGTTCCCTAAGTTTATCTTTCCTCAAAGTGAAGTCAGTCATGACTTGAAGAAAGCGTCTGTCTGTAAATTTCAGGTTATGGAAAATGTTTGCACGGTCTCTTTGTCACTTGACATGATATTTAATCATTATTTAAATGATTAGTGAGTTCTTCACACACACACACGCCACCCCTTAAAGGCACTATCATAGATATTTTAAATGGATTGGCAAAACTTTTGTACTGTATATGAGTATGTAATATATTACAGTTGCCCGTCACCTCCCCATACTAAGTGCATTTTCTCTAATATCCCAAGCATGATTGTACTATAAATATGGTTTATTTTGATGATTTTCATCACGTCGGGGGGAGGGGTGTGCATTTGTTTTAAACTACCCGAAGCTGTGTATTCTTCTCGGAAGATGCGATGGACGGCAAATCCTTAAGGAAACTCTGCACAAGTTGACTCTCCCTTTCACCCTCGCGACATTTACTCGAATTACATAAAACTAATAAGAATGTAGGAGGTTGAGAGTTGGCAGTAAACGGTGGTGAGAAATATTCTCTTGATAATTCAGCCAAATACTTGATCCACTAAATGGATGAGACTTGCTGGGAACTAAATACCAGCATGGCCTAGATGGGCATCATCCAGACAACCGTGGTTCTGCTGCTTGGCATAGTAACACAAGACAAAACAGAAATCCCACACTCTTCATTTTCCTGAGAGTTGGAGATAGCTCACCTGCCTATTTGGCTCACACCCATTTTCAAACCAGAAACTCCAACACAAGCTTCTCTCCAGTCCAGGGCTGTGCGTTAAGCCAGCTTGGCAGCTGTGTACTTATTTTTGCGTGAAGGTCAGAGGATGTAACAAGCCTTGTCCTTGCACTCTTGCTTTGCAAGGAGGAGGCAGGACGTCCTTGGGCAGTTCCTTGTGTCCAGAGCAGCCCGGGGAGGAGCGACGGGGGAGGAAAGGCGGCTGTGGGCTGGCCTTTGTTCTCCCTTCTCTTGTCTTCTTCAGGCCTCCTGTGTGCCCCGTGGATAACAGGCAGATGAAAGGCAGACTCAGTGGAGGGAGGGGGGGGATGAGAAAGGGCAGGGGAGGGGAGATGCTGTTAGGGCAGGTTTGTGGAGGACATAGGCTGTGTCTGCCTCTTTGCCACCTGCACCTTATGCTCAGTGCCTTACTGGGCATGTAAATGTCCATCTTGTGAACCTTGAGTGATTGGGCTCATGACTCATAGGGCTCTGTGGGAGCTCTCTCATCAGTATCAGCTGCTTCCTTGAACTGAGCCCAATCCCCAAACCCCACACCTGGGGAAATCACCCTGAGACACAGAAGCAGCACCGCTTTATTTCAGTACCAGCGACGCACGTGGAAGAGAGCGCTTGGGTTCTTTTCGGCACACCTGCCTTCTCTACAAAGCTATGCGGTTGTTCTCGTTAGCCGCCCTGTAGTCAGCTCCCAGCAATTGGCGCCCACGCGCACAGTGGCACGAAGCACTGCCTGGTCCTGCACCATCCCCAGGGTTGACGCAGGATCAGCTCATGATAATCCACAGCACTCCGAGGGACTGATTTGAGAAAGTAGACCGCCAGGCTAACTTTGTATGAGCTGGCTTCTGATTCTCTTTCCCAGCTCATCTGGTACAAGGCTCCAGTGCCTTGGACGTCCGCCCCCCCTGCCCCCCACCCCTCATCCTTTCCTGTCTGCCTGGAAGGCTCGTCCTCTGCTCTTTATGGCTCAGTCCTTTAAAGGCCACTTTACATGTTATTTCTTCAGCAGGTCTTCCTGGACCTCCCTCTTGTCTCCATTGCCCCACTCGTTTACTTCAAGAGGTTTGCATGTTCCTCTGGCTTGGCTTCCTTCCTTTGAAACTTTCTGCCCCACTCAATCTTATGCTTCGAGGAGGGCAGGATTGCGCTTTGATTTGGTTCAGCCTGCAGCCCACTGCCATCCTCAGTGTACGCGCTCAGTCAGCATTTGTCCAAAGGGCAAAATAAAGAACCAGCTGACCTTTCATCAGAAAATAACCTTTTAATTAAAAAGCATTTGGGGTGGGGCGCAGAGGACTCTTAGATTCTCAGCTCACCTGAAAGCGCACAATGTATGCATGATTCAGGCTGTAAAAACTCCCTCCTCCTCATATGGAATTGCTTGACAGAATAGGGTCTACCTCCTAATATCCATATTTTCTGTTCCCCTTTAGTCCTAGTCTTCTACTGTGTTTGTTTAGCCCCTTTCTTTCTTCTGTCTTTCTTTTTCAGCAAGGGAAACCATATGTCTTCGACAGAGTGCTACCTCCCAACACTACCCAAGAGCAGGTTTACAATGCGTGTGCGAAGCAAATTGTCAAAGGTGAGTGCTCTTTCTTTATCTCCTCCTGGGCCTTTCCGAGTAATTGAAAACATTAAGTGACATTTGCAGCTGAGAAATCAATGTGTCTTGGCTGTAAGCAGAGGCTCACTAATTGGCAACATTGAATTATGGCTTTGGCCCTGACTTCCTATGTGGTATCCATCAAGGTGTAGTAAGCCTCTGTAGACCTCTTTTCTAAAGTGAGTTCTTTCTTTTGCTCCCTTTCTGGCAGAAATTGTTCTGCCACCTAGCAGCTGAATGGTCACGTGAGCTGAGCTACGGCATTGCTAGAAAGGTTGTAAAATGTTGCTGCTGGTGGTGTGAGTTGCTGTGAGTGTTTCTGACGCACGGTGACTCCAGGCGTAACAGAATCAGCTGCTGCCTGGTCCTGCAGAGTGTTTAATCATTGGCACACGAAATCAGACTTATGTGGTTCACACGGCTTTCATTGACTGATTTCGGAAGCAATTGCCAGGCCTTTCTTCCTAGTGTGTCTTAGTCTGCGTGCACCCCTCTTCCTTCTCCATGATTGGTGATCTGCTGGAATGTTTGAAATACTGGGACATAGCTGCCACCAGCATGTTGCTGTTGTTGTTGGGTGCCATTGACTCCGTTCCTGCCCATAGTGTGCACAGCAGAATGAAGCACTGCCTGGCCCCGCACCTGCCTCACAATCGTTCCAATGCCTGAGCCATTTGTTGCGACCACGGTGTCAATCCATCCCCTTGAGAGCCTTCCTCCACTTTGCGGCCCCGGCCCTCCGCTTTACCAAACATGACGTGCTTCTCCAGGGACCAGCGTCCTAGCCACCACAGTGCAACAAACTAACAGACGGCCATGGGGCTGCCCGCAGAGGATTGCTCTTTCACTATAAAGGAGAAAGTTTTGATTCCTGATGCTCGAATTGTGCATTGTTGGCCTGGTTCATTTGGTTTAAGTCTTCTCTTTACGAGTACCTCTCATAAAGAAACCTGATATGTGCAAAATTTTTCTACAGAACTTCCTATAGCCTCCTCACAAAATCACATTACCATGTTCCCTAAACTGGGTTTTCTTTCTGTGTGTGGCTTTTTTTTTTTAAACTACTCAGCATTCCTCATGTAATACATTTCCTCTAACCTACTTTCAGCATCTCACCCAAATCCTGACATTTGTTCCTCCAAAGAGGTAGCCCCAAGCCTCCAGGTGAGCCTTCAGAATTAGTCCTGTTCTCCGGGACTGGCCTTGGCCCAGGAGGATTGATGTCAGAATAACCACAGGGAGATGAAGCAATTTCACATTTCTCCACCTGCCTTTTCAAATCAGGGGCAGATTGGAACTCGCGTGTCGGAGCTCACCATCTGGACAGAGCTGGGGGGCATCTCTCACAACTTTGCTTTTCATCTCTCAAATCCTCCACTTCAGATTTGAGTGGGCATGTGGCCACGGTGCTGTCGAATGTCTCCATGCCGCCACCTTTCAGAATAGTGGGGCCTTTGCGAAGCAACACAAGAAAGGAAACCAAACCAAACCAAAGCGAGAGAGTCAGCCTCCTCCTTGCCACGTGTGATCTACCTGTTTTTCGGAGCTGAGCAAGCTGAGTGGTTTGAAATTCAAGAAAACCAGCCGTGGGAACATCTGTTTGATTTGTTCTGACCCGCACACTGGAGTGGGAGTCGCTGTGAGAACGCAGTGTTCCCTGCTGGTTCTTCACCTTCCAGACATTAATTAATGTTGAAGGTCTTCACAGGCAGACTACTATGGAACGTGGGCGAGGGGAATATGTCTGAAGCAGAGCTCTTGTTGAATTCATAGGATGAGTCTGTATCTCGTGGTAATTTTTTGTTTTCTCTCTACTGTGACTCATTTGTCTCTTTTTCTACCCAGACATATTTGCCACCTTTTAAATCCCAAGCATATCTTTTCCGGTTTGCTGCTACTCAATCCCCTGACCCTCTAGTATCAGACTCTCTCTTATTTCCATCTCAGTGAGGCTAATCACCTTGGAGCCAGAGTTTCCCCATTTCCTCTTCCCACCTCCCTCTCAGAGAAGTGTGTGAGCGGTACACATCGTTAATACACTTGACTGCTAACCCAGAGGTTGATGGTTCATGCCCACCCAGAGGTGTCTCAGACTAGGCGATCTACGTCTGACAGAGGAGCTATGGGTCAGAACCAAAAAGCATTTACTGCACGCTTTACCAGGAGACCCCGTGGTGTTGTGACACATTGGGCTGCTAACTTCAAGGTTAGCGGTTCCAAACTACCAGTGGCTCTGCGGGAGAAAATCGAGGCTTTCTGCCCCTGCGAAGAGCTGTAGTGTTGGAAACCTACAGGGCAGTTCTCCCTGCCCCATAGGGTTGCTATTGGTCGGAATCGACTCAGTGGCCGTGAATTTGGTTGGGAGTTTTGGGTGCGAAGCATAGAAGGCCCCAAAGATGCTCTTGCCTCTTCTAAGCTGACCTTAGAAATAGGATGTCCGAATTCCATTTCACAGCACCCCTTGGCTCACAAACCATCATCACCAACGTGGAGTCTTCAGTCGCCAATGATGTTGCCCCCCCCCACTCCCACCCCTCCGAAAGCGTCTGCGTTTTCCTGCGCGAGGAAATGCCGGCACGTGTCTCGTGAAGTTTCGCTCTATGTGAGACGTTGAGCCCAGTCCTAGGGTGAGCCACCGAGAGCACCAATCAGAATAAAGCGCGGCTCTGACGTGTTGATCGGAGCAGACTAATGGGTCACCATAAAGGGTACCTTATCTTCCCTTACAATGAAATGACTGGAAAAATGGGGAGGAGGTCTGCTTTGATGTTCAGAACGTGCATTCCTGCATCGCAAGTGAAATGTAGGAATGCGCGCGAAAGAACTACTTGGAAGAGCTGACCGCAGGAATAGGAGGAGACCCTGGGGGACATTGTTTTTTCTTTCTAGAGGCCCCCAATGACATCATCTACTCCTGAAGGTCCCACTGCCCTGCGACTCATGATAATGTGGAGAACCAGGCAGGAGGCTCTGTTTGTGCTTTATCTCCTACGATTTCTTTTAATGTTTCCAAAATTTGACAGGCAGTCCTGGCGTTTCCCACGCTTCCATCTGCATCTGCTGTGTGTGTTTTCAAAATTTCGTCTGTGAGAGCATGGAGAAGTTGCCTTCATTTTAACCTCCAGGGGAGTTTGTACAGTTTGGGCCCACCAGCACGGTAAATAGGAAGGCCCCTCAGGATTAGCACCCTGGCCACTGGTTGCTATTGTTCCAGTCCCCGTGGCTGTGACCCAGCCTGAAGAGGCTGCATTTTCCCTTCCAAATGAGCCAGGTGTGGCCAACCTACAGCAGTGGCTCTCAACCTTCCCAATACCGTTCAGACAGTTCCTCATGGTGTGGTGACCCCCAACCATAAAATGATTTTCATTGCTACTTCATGACTGTCATATTGCTGCTGGTATGAATCTGGCGACCCCTGTGAAAGGGTGGTTCGACCCCCAAAGGGTTGAGAACCACTGATCTACATGTTCGAGAGGTCGTTTCTTATTTTCCAATTTTAGTTTTTTAAAAGCTCTGTTCATTTGGGTTTGACAAACTGTTATTTGTATTTAAGAGTCTCAAGTGCTGAAAGAAACCCAATAGTGCAGTGGTTAGGTATTGGGCAAGTTCAGTGGTTCAAACCCACCAGCCGCTCCACATGAGAAAGATGAGGGGCTATCTGCTCCTATAAAGATTTATGGTGTGAAGTCTTGGGAGCCCAATGGAGGAACATTGTGATTCAGAATCAACTCAGCGGCAGTAGGTTTCATTAAGTACCGAATGTGTAGTTAGTACACCTAGAGGTTGGGTCACCAAGATACCTGAGACCAAGTGTCCAGCTCAGGGTGGACACAGTGGGAATTATAAGACATGTTGACATTATGTAGTAGTGTGCGCAAACTCGGAGCATAGAACATCATTTTATACCGATGCTCCTGGGTAGAAGGAGCCTTTGTGGCACAGTGGATTATGCATTGGGGCTGCTAACTGCAGGGTCGGCAGTTTGAATCCTCAGGAGAAAGATGAGACTATTTGTTCCCATCAGATTTTACACACCCTTGGGACCCCAAAAGGGCAGTTCTACTTGACCCTGTAGCCTTGCCATAAGTCAGATGGCAGGGAGTTCGTCCTGTGTTTGTTTCTCTAGTGGATGGTGAGAGAGTGGAGAATGAGGAAAGGCGTCTTGGAAGAGAACTGTAGGACCTAGCAGAGACGTCTGGGTTAAGGGACTAGTGAGACAAAAGTCTAAAGATATGAGTTATATGGTATGTTTGGGCAGAGATACGAGGGCGCATGGTTGGAGGTGAGGCTTAACAAGTGAGGGTGGATCAGAGTGTGATGGAAACTGAGCGGCCTTTCTCCTGAAGCCTAAGTGGGGCCGTTGAAGAAGGGTTTGTGGTCTAGCACGATAGGAGCAGATCTGGGCTGCTAACCACAAGGTCACCAGTTGCCTCTGGGGAGAGAGACGGCTTTTTGCTCTTGTAAAGCTTTACAGCCTCAGAAACCCACAGGGGCAGCTGCTTCCTCAGGAACCCTGGCGTAGGTCGTGGCTCCATCCTCGCCAAACTCCCCCCTGGCTACAGCTCTTGTGCTCAAGCAAAACCTGCTCTCAGAACTGAGGACGAGCTCCGCCTGAACACTTGGCTTCCGAATCTGCAACGGGAGGCAAAACATATTTTTAAGTATCCCATTTCTCTCTCCTCTCCACTCTTATCCTCTCGGGAGACAAGAAGGCTCTTCCCGCCTGGAGTGGCACCTCTCCAGGGGGCTTGGCCCTTGCTCGGAACTGTGGTGGCAGCGGCAGAAGCTGAGCTGACTCACCCCAGATCCCATTGCTAAGACAGCTTCCCTCTGACAGGGGGGCTGGGTTGCTCCCTCTGAGGAGGGCAGAGACTGAAGCAAGTGCTTTCCGCAGGCTCAGTGCTGAAAGCACCTTTTTTGAAGGCAGGGTTGAGTCGGGTGGGGGTGGTTGTGGTGGGTCAGCATGACACTCAGCAGCCCCTGGAAGCTCGGCTTCTTTCCTTGTTTTTCCTCTGTGTTGAAAATAAAACATAACATCCCCCCGCCTCCCTTAAGTTGGAGTTGGAAAGAAAAGAGAGAACACGGGGCTGGACAAGTGGGTCTATTAAAATTAGTTTCTAATTCAGAATTGAGTAGATAGAGGGCGACATCTGGTCTATGCAACCTTGAATGTCAGAAGAGAGGTTTTCTTACAGTGAACTTGTTCCACAAGGGCTATAAATATTGTAAATATTGGTTGGATTGGGATCTTAATGGCCCCCTCATTTCTTGAACAAGAAAAAAGCAAAAACAGAGACCCCCTATGAATAAACAAATGGAAACTAAAAAGCATGATATGCTCTATGTTGAAACAGCCTCTGGAAACAGGATCCTCCAAGTACTGCCCTGTGTATGTACGGGGACAACTCGGTCCCAAACGAGCGACGCCGACACCTTGCTCTCACCTCTGTGTATGCGGCCCAGTCCTTCACCTGCGTGTTTGGTGCGAAGCGACTCGTCAGGGTGTAGAAGAGCTGCTTGTTGAGTCGATTCTGCCTGGAGACTTGCCATGTGGCCCAATCCCTACTCACCTGAAGGGCCTCCCGGCGACTGGCCCAGGGCTTACTGGTAGAGGATGCTGATCCTGTTTGTCATGGAGGACGCTGCTCCTGTTTCCTGTTAGCTGAGCACTGAGCTGATTTTCCTCTAGGGAGTGGGGGTTGCTGAGAGCCCCCTTTGGAGGGGTAGGTGCATTTGCGGGGTGCTGACCTGGAGTCCGGGTTTAACCCTTCCACAAGGAGCAGCAGGGGCTCCTTCTTGTGGCCCCGGCTTCTTAGCACCGTCTCCACGTGGGCTTCAGAGGGTCTCTGTCTTCTCTTCACACTCATTCAGGTTTGGGGGGAGATGTTTAATTTCTAATGTCAGCAGAAGCTTTGGTGCTGTAAATGTGAGGCACGGTTGGGGCGATGGTGGAATGCTCAGCTTCCATGCAGGGACCTGGGTTTGAGTCCCAGCCAACGTGCCGCCTGCTCTGCGCACAGCCCTCTGTCAGCAGAGGCTTGCCCGGTGCTACAATACTGGATGGGTTTCGTGCAGCTTCCAGACAAACACAGACTAGGGCAAAAGACCTTGCAATCTGGTTCTGAGAGTCAGTCCATGACAGCCCCCTGGGGACACTGATCAGATCGTGGGTGCGGCAAAGGGCAGAACCTCCATTTGGTCCTGTGGTTCATGAAGTTGTCATGCGCCAGGAGCCTTCTGTATGGCAGCTAGCACACTGTGCCATGGATGTGGCTGATATCCCGGTTGTCGGGAGTTGCTTGGGGTAGGGATATAGGGTTTAAAATATGCAGGCTATTTGTAGACAAATACATTCATACCGCTTTACCCGCGGTCTTACACGCACAGTAGTCTTGGTAGTGTAAGGGCCAACGCCTGCAGACCTTAGGCATCTTCTCTGAACAAGTGAGTGGTTGTGAAAACTGAAGCTTGGACCTCCGACCTTCCCTGTCTTCTGGTTTTTGCTTCTCGGCGTTACCAAGGAAACCATGACCAGAAATCTGACACGTGTGACTATTCTTTCTCCTCTTTCTCTCTCTCTCAAGATAGCTTCATACAAACTCTTGGCGACAGCTAGGATTAAAAGTAAAATAAAATTCTGCCACTTATTTTCCTCTTTAGCATCCTAAAGGAAAATTCTATTTTATTTCTGATCCCAGTTTATACTCCTAACCACCTCGGATCAGCAAAATGTGCATGACAAGCAAAATTTAGAAAACTAACAAAATAAAAATCGAAGTAGCATCATAAAACGGAGAGAAAAAGAAAAATAGATGTCAACGTGTATTTTGAAGTAGAGGTTCAAAATGGCTGGTTGGCTATAACATACACACACAATCAAAAAACCACACTCACTGCCATCAAGCTACTGCCAACTCATAGCCACCACAGAAGAGAGCGCAGAACTGCCCCGTGAGCTTCTGAGACTCTAACTGTTTACAGAGGTAGAACGCCCCGTCTTGCTCCCGAAGAGTAGCTGGTGGTTTCAAACTGCTGACCTTGCAGGACACAGCCCAACTCGTAACCACTACACCACCTGGTCTTGTGCGTATATAAATAAAGCCCCCTCAACCCATCTCATGCAGAGGAAGTACAACCCATGGTGGCCCCAGGTGTGTTAGAGTAGAACTGGGCTCCAGAGGGCTTGCAATGGCTGATCCCCACGCCCACCCCCCAGCTGAAGCAGATTTTCCTATTGAGATACCTGTGGGTGGACTTGAACATCCATCCAGCCTTTCGGTTGCTATTTGAGCGAGTTAACCACTTATATCACCCAGGGGCACCTTAAGCAGAGACAGCGGGTCAAGGCTATTAATTATGCATTCTTCCCCTTTCAGCAATGTTTGTACGGATGAAGGAGGAACCTGGGAAAACAGGCGGGAAATGAGCACTAAATATAATTTAATCGCCGCTGCTGCTTTGCTACCGTTCCCACAGATCAGCTCCGTCCTCCGCCCCCTCGGGTCCCGGGATGTAACGGATGACAGCCTGCGCTGCTTGGGGCTCTGCACTGTGTTCATCGCGTAATTAAAAGGCATTCCTGATGCTGATGGGCTTGGGCTGTTTTGCGAGCAGCAAGCCAAAACCAAACTCGCTGCCATCGAGTCCATTTGGACCCGTGGACCGAGTCGAACTGCCCCGGCGCATTCCATGGACCGCCGGGAGTAGAACGCCTCATCTTTGTCCTGCACAGTCCCTGAGAACACAGGCATTCCACTGCAGTCAGGGCGCCGCTGGTTTCGGGGCTGATTTGATTGTAGCCGTGTGGCTCCCTTTACAGAACAGCCCCGCCCCCCACCGCCGCCCGGAGCTCTGGGGTAGCGCTGGTGTGGGCTTCGAGCCTCCCCAAGGAGCTTGCCTAGGCCAGCTTGCACCCGATCTTCAGGAAGGAAATTCAATTTCCCACCTCACTCCAGAAGCTCAGGGCTCCCGTCATGTGTTGGTGTTTTTCTTTTCCCTTTTCTCCTCGATTAATCTCAAGAGATCACAATATAGGAGACAATTCCAGCTGCCTTCTGTTTTGTTTCCTTGTTTCACTTCAGTCATTTCAATACCTTTAATGTAACATCATATCCCACTTCCTCTCAGGGTTTCTTTAAAAAAATCATTTTATTGGGGGCTCGTACAACTCTTATCACAATCCATACATCCATCCACTGTGCCAAGCACGTTTGTACATTTGTTGCCATCATCATTCTCAAAACATCTGCTTTCTACTTGAGCCCTTGGTATTAGCTCCTCATTTTTGCCCCTCCCTCCCCGCTCTCCCTGCCTCATGAACCCTTGATCATTTATAAATTATTATTATTTTGTCATGTCTTATACTGTCTGCCGTCTCCAGCAGCCTTCTTGAAAGAGAGTGCTCCGCTCAAGGTCTCTGCCTTCCCTGTGACACGGCTGCTGGACCCTGTCTTCAGTGATGTGTGCTGTACCAAGCGAGGCTGGTCCCACGTAGCTGTGGAGCCATGGAGCCGTTCACAAGTCTAGCCCGGATGCAGATGGAGCTGAAATGTACTGTCTCTGTGAAAAATGAAAGGGGGCCAAACCAGGCCAGGGTCAAAGCAATGAATAAATTTTAATGGCTTTTTTCTTGCTCACAGATGTCCTTGAGGGTTACAATGGGACGATCTTTGCCTATGGACAGACGTCCTCGGGAAAAACCCACACCATGGAGGTAAGAGTACAGCCTGCTCTGGTGTCTTTCTCTGTGCTGGCTAAGTGGGACCATGGCTTCCCGTGACATTCTCTTGCTCAGCAGTGGAGATGTGAAAAGAGATGGTTACATTTGAGTGATGGGTGAAGCTGCAAGACTAAGCGTGGGACTGCTCACCTGTAAGGCCAGTGGGTCCAAGCTACCAGTCACGCCAAAGGAGAAAGAGGAGACTCTCTTCTATCTGCAACCATGGAAACCTGTATCACTCGCTCTCACGGCTGTAGAGTGGATGCCAACTCAGAGTGACCCTAGAGAACAGGGTAGAACTGCCCTTGTGAATTCCCAACTATAACTCTATTGGAATAGAAAGCCCCAACTGTCTTCAGTGGAGCGCTGGTGCTATTGTGATCTTACGGTTCACAGCCCAACACAGAAACCACTAGGCCCATCTAGGGTAGCTCTAAGTCGAATTGACTCCTTGGCTGTAGGTTTTTGTTTGGTTGCGTTGTTTCAGAATGTTGTGAGTTGTGAAGTCTTAGTGTCATATATATCTGTAAAACAAATCCTTTGTTGATAGCCTTGTCACAACAACAATAAATCCTATTAAAAAGTCATCCCCTACAAGTTAAATAGCTGTATGCATATCCTTGGGGACACCAGCTCCAGGCTAACTGAAGGAAGCCGATTGTGCAAACCATTTCCCTAGAAGGCCTCTGGCAGGATGAACCCCCTTAGGATAAATATAAACCCATAGACCAAATAAGAAAAGTGGCTTGAGGGCCAGATTCAGTCTAAAGACTTATTTCCCTTTGGCCCACACAGCGATTAAAAAGCAAACAACCAAGCACACAGGCACCATAAAAAGTGGGTTGGTTACACCCAATTCTAATTTTTACAGATTTTGAGGATCTGGCAAACCTGGGTGAATTTCATCATAATATGCAAGCTTTCATACATCAGGGATCTTTATTGTCTTGTTCACCTGAACCAATTTTTAGTTTTGTTCCCATTTCTATTGTATTCACATTCCTACTGATTGGAACAAGGGCAGTCCTATGGAAGGGGGGCCTTGAAGCAAATGTGTGTTCAGATGGTGCTTGGTGGTGGCACAGGGGGTCGGGGGAGGAGGGGAGGCAGGCTCTCCAGGATACTCCAGTTCATTCTGCGCCCACAGTGCATGGATGTAGAGCTACATCCAGCACCCTACTTCACTGTCTTATGTATCTGACCTTTCGGGGATTCCTGGGTGGTGCCAACGGTGAAGATACTGGCTGAAAGGTTGGCGGTTTGAACCCGTGCAGACGGTACTCAGAAGAAAGGCCTGGTGATCTACTTCCCAGAAGTCAGACTTGGAAACCCCGTGGATTGCAATGATACTCTGCCACACACGGGGTTATCACGAGCTGGACTGGATGCTCCGGCTCTGGGCTTAGGGGTCCTCTTTGGTGGGCAGATGAGGGTGTGGCCCCAGCCCACATTGTGAGCTGTAGATCTCCTCAGTGCCAGAGTGTACCCTCCAGATACGGCGTGTCTGCCAAGCCAATTGGTCCCTTTTAACTCCTCTTGCCCTACTTTTTTACCTGGATTCTTACCCCCCACACCCAGCTCAGGTCCAGTCCGGGGAGTCAGTTTTGACTCAGTGGCTCTCTCTGGGATTTCTACAACTGAGAATCTTTGTGGAGCCGCTTCACCTCTCTTCGGAGGAGCAGTTGGTGGACTTGAATGACCAAGCTTGAGGTTAGCTGCCCCACACCTAGCCCATGTGCCGCCCCAGCCAAACCCACTGCCTCTGAGTCAACCCCGATTCACCCTGAGCCTGCAGGACGCAGTAAACCTGTTACTTAGCGCTTCTGAGGCTGTGAATCTTTATGGGAGCACAAAGCCTCCTCTTTCTCCCCTGGAGCAACTGGCGGGTTTGAACTGCTGGCCTTGCAGCTAGCAGCCCACCTTCTAGAGCACTGCCAGGGCCCTTTGTAAGGCCGTCGGAGTTGGATAGTTTTTCTAAAGGTTAGGCCCACCCGACAGTGGTGGCGACAGTGCTGTGAGAGAGAAACTTCACTGAGGCGTTTAGGGAATTCGGCTTACAAGTAGCAGGGTAAAATGAATCTTTAATCCTTTAAGCTTAGGTTTTTTCATTTACGGCACCTCCGGGGACTCTCACAGCGACGGCTGCTACAGAATTGGTTTAGCTTATGAATCATTCCTATTGAAGATTTCAAAGGCACCAGACTCACGTCCTTCAGCCTCTGATGTTCGGCTCGCCCCGGTTTCAAGTGTGGGCTATGCCCTGGGGGATCTCAGTGCTGTGGTGTTGATGCACTGTCACCCATTTTGCTGAAGACAAAGTGGTTCAGGGACCGCACAGATTAGAGGGATCCCGGGGCCATTTGCTGCTGCTTCCGGGCCAAGCAGGCCAATTCCTGGCACATCTGCTCTGCCCCACACAGCCCACAGTGGAGACCCCTGTGCTGGGGATCTAGTGTGCTCTCTCACTGAACCCCAGACTCTCGGAAATTGGACGTCGAGATTTCCCGAGCCCTACCCACTCTGGTAATACTGGGAAAAGCAATACCGAAGAAAACAACTCCTTTATAGGTCTTATGAAAGCATGTCTGAGGAAGGTGGTGCTTCAACAATCAGGCTGTAGGTTTGGGGGAAGTTTTATATTAAAATAGACTAACCCCCATCCCCCAAAGAAGAAGAACCCTGCTGTCCCCGTGGGCTGAGCACAGGTTGTTGGTGCAAATCCGCCGGAGGGAAATGAGATGAAACCCTCCCGGCAGCTTTACTCTGTCTGGTTTAGGGTCACCGGGACTTGAAACTGACTTGGTGGCAGTGTTTTTGCTTTTTTGGTTTATATATCTACCCGCCCCCACCCCCATCGCTCCCCCCAAACAGTACAATTCACTGTAACTTAGGAAGTGCTTCCGAGAGCAATCGTTTTGAGTTCTGGGAGTAATTAATCTCTGTGAAATATAAGGTATTTTTAAAGATCAGAAATTTACATGATCAAGGGAGAGACCCATCCTTCCAGGTAACATCGTATGTTTTCTGGGGAACGTGAGACTGGAGGGATTCGAGAGCTACCCCAGCTCCTGAGAGCCGAAATTGGAAAATGTTTGTTAAATCAGAGCATCTTGAGCTCTCTGTCCAGTTTGTCACACTCTGGTGGATTGGGTCATGCTATGACGCTGGAAGCTACGCATGTGGTCAGTACTTCAAATCCCACCAGGGTCACTCCCGGTGGACACACTTCAGTAGGTGTTCCAGACTAAGACGCATAATCTACTGCTAAAAATTAGCCAATGGACACCCTAGAAACTCCAGTACACCAGTAGCTGGTGGGATGGTGCTGGGAGACCAGGGCCCTGGGTTAGATGCACAAGAAGCCATTGATCCTGAAGATGGCTCCAAACAGATGGAATTTTGTTCCAAAGCTCACAGCAGGGTGACCAGGAGTCTGAGCAGCCATGGCGCCCCTCTGTGCCTCCAGGTGGGAGCACCACAGTGCTTACCACCCTTGGCCACTCCAGGGGACCTGCCGGAAACGGGTTCTGCATGGGTCACACATCCAGCTCCTCCCATTCTAAAAGACTGAGTACACTGCACTGTCCTTCTTTATTGTGACTTCTGAAGACTCTGTACGGTGCCTGCAGGAGGGAGAAGCAGCAGTGAGGATAGGTGTTGGCCCTTTCCCAGTGCCACCTACCGCCCTTCACTTTCTGTGGGGTGATGCGAGATGGGGAAAGAGGAGGGGGAGGTTTTAGATGGAAAAGGAAAGAAGCATCCCAGGCAGAAGTCACAAAGAGAAACACCCACACATCTAGGGAGTCAACTCTGACTCACAGTAACCCTACGGAGCTGAGCAGACCTGCTGCCATGGGTTTGCTGGCCTGTACATGTTGGTGTGAGCAGCTCACCACCTCTCTCTTCCTCAGTGACCGCTGGGTTAAAACTGCTGACCTTGCGGCTAGCAGTTCACTGCAGACATAACCCACCACGCCACCAGTCCGGGCCCCTGGCATGCACACAACAAAACAGAACAAGACCCAAACACCCTGCAGGGCTCGCAGTCCCTGAAAGGAAGATTCCATGCATTTGGAATTAAACATTGTGATCTTCCAAAGGCCTTAGGCGAAGGGGATGTTAAGTCCCCGAATGGACAGAGTCACGTTTTCAAGCCATTGGTCATGTTAATCTCACCATTTTTTTCCCAGCCTGACATAGAGTGGTGATTCCATTACCTTCTGTTGAAGGGAAGCAAACAGATAAGCCGACATAAAATTGGGAAGATTAGCTTCACACGATGGAGCCTTTAAGGAGGATTTTCAGTTACAAAGGGGGGAAAAAAAGAAAAGAAAGGAGAATGAAATGCTTAACAGTATTGGTGCTAAGCTGGTAGGCAGCAGCAGTGCACAGAGCCCGGGGCTTGTGAAGTCCTTGCTCAGGGACGGCTGTGGAGGAGGGCAGCGGAAGCTGCTGCCTGCGGAGGAGAAAGAGAAAGCTTCTGCTTTGTTCAGGCTGCATTGCTGCGAGGTCCTCCCGTGACTCTTTTCAGCACATGGTGGAGGGAGGCACCCTCCCAATAGGACACCTGGGCTGTCCTGAGTCGGGTCTGCTTCCCAGTAGTGCCCAATGGTGGTGAAGGAGCCTGACTGAGGGCGCTGGGCTCTAGTGAGCTGAGTGGCCCCCTACTGTCAGGTCTGGAAATGTCTTAGGACACTCTGTCTGGCTAGGTTGGTGGAGGAGACCCTACGGACTGAAACAAAGGGAGTCTTGTTCAGAGGCAAGACTTCTTCACTTGGAGTCCTCCCAGAAGGTGCCATTCAGAAATGAATGTTTTTTGGAAAGAACTAGACAAGATCGAGTTATAAAAAGGTCTTTCCCTCTGTTTTCTGGGCGAAGCAGCATGATGAAATGGTACATTTCTGAGCTACTCAAGTCCATCCCTTAACCTTTAGTCGAACTAAAAAAAAAAATGGTTTTCTCAGTAGGCTTTGCTCTTTGTGAGAGCCTGCCACATTGCGAGCTTACTGCACTCTCCTCTCCTCCTTCAGGGGGGTTAGCCTGTCATTAGGCTTCTTCATGCTCAAGGTTTGTGCCCTTCCGCATGCCATGTGCTATCAACCCCGGGGGAATGAACTTCTCTGTCCTCTTGTGGTCTCATTGTTCACCGTTTCGTTGCCCTCTGGTTGTGTGCACTGTTTATTGTGTGTGTGTTTGTGTGTTTCGTTCCTGTGACCATCCATGCAGAAGCAGCAGAACACTTACTTCTCTCTCACACATGGACATAACACACACACACGCCCACGCTAAGATCATGTTGGCTGGCTCAGTTGACAGGCATAAAAATCCTTACGACTCTCGGATTTAGGAGCTTTATCATGCAACGCAGCCCCAATCCTGTGATACATTTGAGTATCGTTTCTACAGCTGCTGAAAATTACCACACCAAAACAAAACACTCACTGCCCGGGAGTCAACACTGACTCCTAATGACCCTCCGTGGGTACCTGAGGCTATAAATGGTTCCGGGAGTAGAAAACCCAGTCCTTCTCCCTTCTCACGAGATTTTGAGATGGAGCTTCCGGAATACCTCACCCTACTACTGTATGGTCCTTTATCACCCAGCAAAGGCACACAGGAGATGCCAATCCTTGTATTATCCAGGAATCAATTGGAAGATAAAGCTTCTAGGGAAGCGAATCGAGAGGCAGTTAAGAATGATTTTTAGCCGATCAATCATTCTTCTCAGGTAGGGGCCACAAAGGAGAAGTGCAAGGATTGTCATGCATTTGTTAAGTGGTCTGGAGGATGGAGGTAGGGCAGTGTTTTCTCCATGGACAGGACAAGCATTTTCGCCATAGCTATTAGTTCTGCCAACAATTTCCACAGTTGAAGGCTTACGGTCTGATTGTGTTACATGAAGAGGCTCTTAAAACCTCGTGGAAAAGCTCCATTATCTTTTATTTCATTTTCCATGAACTTTTTGAAGCCCACTCATATGTCTATAATGGCCTGTGCGATTAAAAAAATACCCAGTTTGAGACTCTTAGTCATTCATTTAGTGCTGTTTTCTTTCTTTTTATTTTATTTATTTTAAAAGTCATTTTATTGGGGGGTTATACAGCTCTTATCACAATGCATACATACAGCCATTGTATCAGGCACACTTGTATATTTGTTGCCATCATCATTTTCAAAAACATTTTCTTTCTACTTGAGCTCTTGGTAATCAGCTCATTTTCCCACCCCTCCCCCACCCTCCCTCCCACATGAACCCTTGATAATTTATAAATTGTTACTATTTTTTTCATGTCTTACACTGACCGATATATACCTTCACCCACTTCTCTGTTGTCCGTCCCCCAGGGAGGGGGTTAGATGTAGATCCTTGTGATGGGTTCTCCTTTTCACCCTCCCTCCCCCACGGTCCCCTCCTGGTGTCACCACTCTCATTGTTGATCCTGAAGGGATCATCAGTCCTGGATTACCTGTGTTTCCAGCTCTTATCTGTACTGGTGTACATACTCTGGTCTAGCCAGATTTGTAAGGTAGAATTGGGATCATAATAGTGGGGTCGGGGAGGAAGCATTAAAGAACTAGAGGAAAGTTGTATGTCTCATCGTTGCTACACTGCACCCTGACTGACTCGCTTCCTCCTTGCGACCCTTCTGTAAGGGGTGCCCAGTTGCCTTTAGGTGTCCATGCCACACTCCACCTCATTCATAAAATTATGATATTTTGTTCTTTGATGCCTGATACCTGATCCTAATGACACCTTGTGATCACACAGGCTGGTGTGCTTCTTTTATGTGGACTTTGTTGCTTCTGAGCTAGATGGCTGCTTGTTTGTCTTAGTGCTATTTTCATGATACATATTAATGGGCTGGGGTAGGAATGCATTTGACACCACCAGGTCTCCTCCAGGTCAGCAGGTTGGTTAATAATATAAAGTGAGGTGTAGCTTGTTTTTATGGCTGGGATTCACATGAATTCTTGCTTTTGGTAACTCAGATGTTGGCTTGGTACTCCACTTTCCAGGGAAGTGTGATGCAGTGAACCTTGGAAGTGAAAGTAGGCTTCTCTGAGGAAATCTTCCAAGTCTTAGATGGATTTGGGAGAAAGATATGAGTCAAAATTGAAAAGACTGTTGAGGGACCTTTTCCCCCAGTTCTATTCGCTCCTAGATTTTTGTAACTTCTTAAAAGTATGGAAGGTATTCCAGGTACAGTTGCTCGTGGTCACTGCGAACCTGAAGACTGTGTGTCTGTGACATACAGTAGGACTCATGTGCCCACCAGGAACTGGCTAATGGTCAGGTCATTGCTTCAAAGACTTCTGGAACTTTCCTTTAAGAATTACTTTCAGGTACGATCATCTCTCTTTTTGAATGCTTACAGAAGTGCAAATTCTGGATCATAGAAACAATACAGGAGTTGATCCCTTAGGTAAGAAGAATAGAAAAGGTGATCGTGGTGGGGGGACTGAGAGTCTATCTGAAAAGTAGATTTGAGTATTAAAAACAATCAAAATGTTTTGCAGCCATTCAAATGGGGGTTAAACATTTTTAAAAGAAATGGGAACAACTGATTTTTTTTTATTGTTAGCAAAATGCTAATGAAGGTATTTCCATCAGTCAAGCTCTGAAACAATTTGAGCATAATAAAATTGTGTCTATTCAGTCTCAGGATGATTTCCTCGAAGGAGATGGGAGTTGTAGGTTCTGGAAGTTTGTGAAGATACGAAACAAAAATGACATTAGTTACATTAAAGTTACCAATGAATTCTTGGTTCCTCTTCCTTCACAGATACTCACTCACTCACTCACTCACTCACTCACTCACTCACTCACTCACTCACTGTCCTGAGTGGCAGCAGGAGGGATAGTGTGGTGTTTCAGAACCTGACTGAACACGCTCTCTCCCCTGCTGGGTCTAGAGGCGAAGGCACTGGGTTCTCATGCCCACGGTGGGTCTGCTGGCATGTCAAGTAGCCCCCTGGGAGCAGACAGTCCATGGGAAGCTGCTTCTGTTCCATGGATTTCTGTTTGGGAAACTCGGGTGTGGCCCATCCATTTTTGCTCCCACTTATTTCCCAGAGCTTCTAAAACCCTTGTGTGTCTATTTTCTGGTCTCAGGGGAAGCTGCATGACCCCCAACTTATGGGAATCATCCCGAGAATCGCACATGACATCTTTGATCACATCTATTCAATGGATGAAAACCTGGAATTTCACATCAAGGTAAGATGGAGACCCTATGGAAGAAATGGGGCCAAGGATCGTGTTTCCTAGACATTTCTCTTTAACTTGCTGTAAAAGATGTTCTTTTAGAATTTACCTAACATCTAGTGGTAATGAATGTGCTGTTTACGGTTTAACGACAGGCTGATTTTTAGAGATCTGAATGGTTTACTGAAGTCCATGTCTTCATGTAGGCTGGTAGTTACCCGAATCTTACCTTTGACCCCACAGATTTTTGATATGGTGACAGGGATGTGTCCTTGTTTGGGATAGGATAGCATTTCCCAAAGTGTGTTGCGTGGAACATAGCTCTTCATTGTCTATAGGTGGGATACTGGAGAAGAAAGGTTTCCGAGGCTTCATAAGTTGGGAAAGTGCATGGTTGAAGAAAGTGAGTTATGAGCCTCTTTAACGTATACCTGCTGCAGAGGGACGGGCACTGCATTTCATCTCTGCCATTCCGAGGCGCGTCCTCTGGCAAGTGTTGGGAAAGAGAATGCTTCTCGCATCTCCTCCTCTTCCCTTCCTGTCTTGATTTCTGTTCTTGCTGCTGGTTTTGATTTTGTGTTTTTTATTATCGCACCCTCTGACCTAGCTTAAATTCACATGGCAAGAGCGATTTCTGTTCTCTGACTACAGTTGTAAAGTCACACACTGTGACCCTGGGGGTCTGTTTATTGGACCCCCGACACTTGTCGGTGACAGAAAGCCACTTGTTTAAGCAAGGGGTGGAGGCTGGTCAGAGAGAGAGAGGGCGGGCTTTGGGGGCGAGGCCGGACAATGTGGAGAACCAGGAAATCAAAGGGCTGCCTTTTCTTTTCTATCTTGAAGTGTTTTTAAAACATGAGATGCGGCGTATCCAGTCCAGTGATAGTTACTATATTGACAATGGTTTGCAACCACGGCCGCTGTCCAATCCCAGAATGTTTTCATCATCTGTGGAGAAATCCTGTACCCCCCACTCTCTGCGTCTCTGCTCTCCTGTATCCTTTCGCTCCTTCCTCCTGCTTGAAGCAACGAGGCATCTCTTGACCCAAACTCCCTTCTTCCTCCTTCCAAATGCCCCAGGGAAGGGCTCGTCGGTCCAGCCGGCAGTGCTTGCTCATCCTGACCCCTTTAGCTGTCTGGTCCCTGCCTCTGTGACTCTGGAGAGGGTGTTGAGGGGAAGACAGAGTGGAGGCAGAGGATGTGGCACTGAGCAGATCAACCAAGAGCTAGCTCTTCTGGCTGGGACCTGAGTCCCTCAAGCCAAAGAAATTGAAGTTCCAGGAAGTAGAATTAGATGGCCAATGTTTCCTACCAAATTATGGGCAGAGCTGCAAATAGATCCCAGGTCATCTCACCATAACTCACCCGACGCACCCAGGGAGTACGTTTCCTATAATCTTGTTGTCCTTTTTCTCTGAACTTGGTTTTGATAGGTACCTCCCCCAAGTTACATAAAAACAAGGCAACCAATGTTAACATCTTAAATTTAACTTGTTCAATTACATCGGGAAAAATCTCCTTACATTTCCCTGTGTTGGCTGAAGCCTAATTCTGTTTCTTGCCAGGGTTCTTCAGTGTAAGGAGACAGAAGCTCAGTCCTTTGATGGGATCAAGATTTGGGAGCTTAGTGCATCTTTAAGGCGTTTGCATTTAAATGCTTTAAAATACTCTTAAACTACCTCAGGCTCTTACATGCTAATCCTGGAGTAAGACTTTAAACCAATTACTGCCCTCCAAGCAGGGTCTCCCATCAGAATGTTACTGAGATTAAAAACAGCCCTAGCACAACAGGAGGAAAACAGCCACCTTCTAAGTCGCTGGGGCTGAGTTTAAGAGTCACTCATTTCATAAATAATACTTCTGAGTGGGCAAGTTAGCTGTTGACAACTCGGTATTTTCAACTGAGCAGTGACAGCTTCATCATGAAACAGAGGCTTGATTAAGGCGGTATTGAAAATCTGTCCTGTAGAGGCAAAATGAGTCCTGTAGAGGTGTTAGAACATTCTTTCTGAACAGGTTATTTAATGCCACGCAAGGCCTATTAGTTGCTGCTGCTGTTGTTTTTCAATCTGATCTCATAAATAATTTGAAAGGACCAAATCAGAGCGAAACCCCAGCCAAGTAAGCAGTATCTGCTCTGGCAAAAAGAAGCTCATCCATCGGCGTTCTCTATTTCCTGTAGACAGGATCCTAATTGCCGAGTCTGTTAATTAGCTAGTTCATGATTGCTTTTGTAGATGCAATGGCTTTGCTCTGCAGTCTCTGGAAAGAAGCCCAAATATTTAAGAATCTCCAAGATAACAGAACCGTCTTAATGAAAATCAGACCAAGGCTGAGTTGGTTGCAGGAAGGGCCTGGTGAGAGATGTCTGAAGTTGGACAACCAAATCCCACAAAGGTGAAGCCACCGAGGAGAGGTTGTAATCGGTGGCAATGTGGGTGATGAGAGACAGGATGCAGTGAGTCGGGAGTCCATGGGCCCCCTAACCAGTGGCTCGTTTGGTCCCCATTTGCAGTATAGGGGTGCGATTTTACCTGAGAGAGCACCTTCAGGCTTTGCAATGATCCCCTTTGATTCATTTCCTTGTTGAGACGTCAGAGAAACTCAAGGCCAAAAGGGAGAGGAAAACAAACCTGGTGGCACATGGCAGGTGCAGACGGTGTACAGAATCCTCGCGGGGATTTTTGACAATCCCGAGCCTGTTGGCTTCATTTGACAGCTGGGGAAATTGAGGCTTAAGGCCGTGGTGATGTCTGGATGTTGCCTGAGATCACGGATTCTAGTTCACAGTGGCTCTCAAAGATCCGCAGGCAAAGAGCTTCCTGGGGAGTTGACATGTATGTGCCTAGGTTTCTTTCTCCAAGATGCCAATTCCGGACTTCCTTAAGATTCAGGGCTCAGCAATTTAAGGACACATGCCATTGGTGATGCTGGGGCCAGCGGTGGTGGGGCTGATGGTTCAGGTGTTCCCCCCACCTGGACCCTCCAAACCGCCAGTCTGATTGTCTTTCATTAATTCACACATTCATTTTAACTTGTTTCAAGTCCTTCTTCTTGGACTCCCCAAACTTGACCACCATCACCCCATCTCCCCTTCTAAGCACACCGCCCTCGCCTCTCAACCCTGCCTCCTTTGTAAATATTTGGAACGGGCCCTCCCACCTGGGCTGGGGCACCTCTTGGTGCCCTGCTCGAAGTGAGTCCTACTGCCTTCTGACTGTTGCTTGCAAACGCTGTTTCACATCTGCTTGTTGTCCTGATGCTTTACGGTCCGACCTGGGGTCCTCTGCTAAGTGGCTTCTGAGCCCATGGGGTAAGTGGCCCCTGCACTGCTGCTCTAAGGAGCGGTGGTGGGTGGGGATGGAGAGTAAGCGGGAGCATCAGGAGCAGGAGGAATGTGGTGGCACCGGATCAGCACCTGCCCCTTGAGAGAGGCCGCATTACGTTGCCCCCGCTCTTCTCGCTCCTCTGTGCGACGCATGAGGAAAGCATTCCGAAGTCCTAACTGTGATATTGTGAAACTACAGTGTGACATTTGTGGGTCAAACACAATCTGTTTTTAACCAGGTTTCCTATTTTGAGATCTACTTGGACAAAATAAGGGACTTACTTGATGGTGAGTGATTTCATTGTTGGGCCTTTTTTTGTTCTATAACGAAATTCTGGGGAGGGTGAGGCGATGGATAGCACTTCTGCTTCAGGAATTAATGCGATGATTTATAGAGATGATATTCCTTTGCCTCCGGGCTATAGGCTTTTACTCAGCTAAGGCTTACACTGGCAGATAATCAAGAGATCAGCATCTGCATATCTTCTGTAACTTTGTGTGTTTCCTCCAATATAAGTCCTTTAACTTCTCTTTGCTCCTCTGCATGTCCTCGTCGTGCCTGCAGTGTCGAAGACGAACTTGGCTGTCCATGAAGATAAAAACAGAGTCCCGTATGTGAAGGTATGAGGAAGACGTGGTTGGTGATGCAATTGATTTCTTCCCACTTGCCTTCCTAATTATTGCATTAAATGCCCAGAATCTTCTCTGGAAAGGGCCTATAGCTACCCAGCCATGTTTCTTATTCATCCTGTTAAGAAAAAGACCTTTCATTCATCCTTCCTTTAGAGAGTTTAAAGGAGGCCTGTGGCATAATAAGTTAAGCACTGGGCTGGTAACGGAAAGGTCAGCCGTTCAAGCCCACCAGCCCTCTTCAGGAGAACAATGAGGTTATCTGTTCCCATGGAGATGTGCAGTCTTTCGAAGCTCTACGGCAGGGGTCCTCAAACTTTTAAAACAGGGGACCAGCTCACTGCCCCTCAGACCCGTTGGAGGGCCAGACTATAGTTTTTAAAAAAGCTATGAACAAATTCCTATGCACACTGCACATAGCTTATTTTGAAGTAAAAAATAAAATGGGGCAAAAACACCTGGCGGCCTGGATAAATATCCTCTGTGGGCCGCATGTGGCCCGCGGGCCATAGTTTGAGGCGAACTGCTCCATGGGGCAGTTCTGTTTTGTCCTGTAGGGTCACTCTGAGTCAGAATTGACCCTTTGGCAGTGGGCTTGGGGTTGTGTGTAGGTTTAGCGCAGATGTCTGGGAACACGAGCTCAGAGCTGCAGAAGTGAGCCATACTTAACACTCACATTTAGCGAGATGCACTGGGACCTTCTGCAGTTCAGGGAGAGCTTTGATAGCGTGATGCTTAGAACTTCGAAGTGCATAATTCCCGTTGGGGCCTAACATGTGAAACAAATGAAGATTCTGGGCCAAGCCAAACTTTATCCATGCTTCTTCTCTCATGGACTCTCTTCATTTCCTTTCCCCACTGCTGTTAAGTATGAATAGCCACTAAAATAAAACAAAACAAAAAACTAGGAAAATCGGGCCTTTGTTTTTTGGTTTAGTCTTGATTTCCCTCAGGTGTTTCTTTCACATAGAATGCAAGCCCCGGGGAAATTGTTGGAGCTGTCCTTCAGCCGTGCGGTTTCTCTGCTCCCCTGGAAGAGCGATGGGAGTCTGTGTAGCTGTTTCTAGATAGTGTTGCCTTTCGCTCTCCTTAATGGTGAACCTGTCGCCTCTGTTCCAGGGATGCACCGAGCGGTTTGTGTCAAGCCCCGAGGAGGTCATGGATGTTATAGACGAAGGAAAAGCAAACCGACACGTGGCCGTAACAAGTAAGCACAGTGGTGTTGGCCCACCCTTGTCACTTAGGATCAAGGGTGTGCCTACCAACCGGGCGCGGCAGGGGATGTGGATGAAACAGTGGCTATGCACGTGCTCAGAGAGCCGTGGCTCTGACACACACGTGGCGTCTGTCCAGGCGGTCCTGCGCACCAGAGCTCTCTGCCAGAGTCCTCTGAGGGCTGCGGAGTGTGGTGAGACTCATCCGATCTGGGTGACAAGCTAAACCTGAAAAATCTTGACTCTAGAAAGTACCGTGGGCGGGTAGAAGAATGAACAGATGTGTCTCGGAGAAAGAGCAGCCGGAAAGCTTCTTAGAAGCCAGGATGGCGAGACTTCATCTTCCGTACCTGGGACATGTTCTCAGGAGAGACCAGTCCCTGGAAAGAGATGTCATGCTTGGTAAAGCAGAGGCAGACCCTTCACGAGATGGACCGGCACGTTGGCCACACCATGGGCTCAGACACAATTCTGAGCGTGATGCAGGACTGGGCAGTGTTTTGTTTCATTGTCCATGAGGTCACTGCGAGTCGGAACTGATTTGACGGCACCTAACAACTACCCAGCAACCCTGGTATATGGAAAGCAAGCAAAGCCTTGCAGCCCAAAGGAGAAAGGCTTTTAAATTTATTTATTTTAGCCCAGTTCAATAAAAAAAATCTGTTAGAAAAAAAAAGCTTAACCAACACATTCTGTCTGCCATGTGCACACATGACATGAAACTGGGCTATGTTTCTGCCCTTTGTAGAAAAGAAAGAGACAGACGAGCAAGGGAAAACTCTGGAAGCAGATCTGGGAGCTTTATCACGAACAGTAGATAGCATCCTAGTGACCAAATCCACGCCCATTCTGACTCATAGCAACCCTATAGGACAGGGTAGAACTGCCCCTGGGGGCTTTCTGAGACCATCACTCTTTTGGGGAGTAGAAGGTTTCATCTTTCTCCCTAGGAGTGGCTGGTTTTGAACTACTGACCTTGCCGTGAGCAGCCCAACCTGTAACCACTATGCCACACTAAGTACAGACATATTCAAATCAGTTCCCTTCCTGAGCACGTACATGGATGGCATCTCAGGGAAGCAGATCATGCGGTATGAGGACAGCAGGGGGTCCATCCAATGAGTGGACTTTTTTGGGTCTTTTTCGGAGGTTTGTAGACAAGTGAGTTCCTATAAAGAGGAGCCGTAGGAACTAAGTAGCCGAGCGTGGAGGAGAGGGGAATGGATCATGCAGGATGCTGTCCTCATGAAAGAGGTGCGGGTACTCTGTTGGGTGTGAATGGGTAGGACCATCTAGGAGGTTGAAGCCCTGGAGAAGCAGGCTTTCACGTACCGGCAGAACATTCTAGTTCTGAGAGCTGCCCAAGGAAAGTCTGCTAGGCAGAGCTAATCGGTCCCCTGTCCTGTGGCATTGGGTAGCTGGCTGCCCTGTGCCTCTTCATTCTCTTCTGACCCAGAAAGTGTGGGAAAACGGAGCTAAAGGGAATGGAGGTTTCCATGAACTTCTTGAAGTTCCTTTGAGTCTGTGGTCCTGAACTGTAAATTTCCATCTATGCTCCAATAGATACATCAGGTGGTAACCTGCCACCTATGTGGCACATTTACAGGTGGATCTAGACTCCCTGTGCCCCTACACGTCCTTTCTGCTTAAAACACACACATGCATGACAGAATGCAAGACAGAATGCAAGATTGCTGTTCTGGTATTAATAGCATCTTTCATGAGTAAAATTATTACTACCTTGGTATGACTTTTATTGGTCATGAATTATTCTCCGAATGCTGACATCTGTTTTGGTCTGGTGGCGCAGTGATTATGCAGTTGGACTGCTAAGGGCAAGGTCGGCAGTCTGAGATTACCTGGGCTTCCGGAGCACGGCGCTGGGACGTCCTACTCCCATAAAGAGTTACAGGCTCGGGAGCCCCAGGGCAGTTCAACCCTATCGGGTCACTGAGAATGCGAATCAACTTGATGGCAGGGAGTTGGGGTTTGGGTTTTATTTTGGCCTAGAACATTATTCTCTTTCTTATTCTGGTAAGGTCGTTTTAAGAAATGACTTCGAGTAAGGTTTCTGTCTCTAAAGTCTCCACTGGACCTGTGAACATGGTTCAAATGCCCCCCACCCCCATCCCAAAACAAAACAAAACAAAAAACCCCCACAAACCTCACTGCTGTTGAGTGAATTCTGACTCAGCATGTCTGTGGGTTTCTGAGGTTGTAAATCATTAGGAAGCCTCCTCTTTCTCCCTCCGAGTGGCTGGTTGGTCGAACCGGACATCTTGTGGTTAACCGTCCACCCCCTCAGCCCACTACACCATCAGGACCGGGGGTCCCAAAACATTTGTATTTCCAGCACCCCATCCCAGGGAAGCATCTTTAATCTCAGAGCACAGCAAGGTGCCCTCACATGAGTGAAGGGGGGATCTGAGCTCTGAAAGGTGAGAAGCCAATCTTGGAGGATGGGGGTTGGGTGGAGCGGGAGAACTGGCTAACTTCGACTCAGTACCCAGATTTTTAGATGTATTTCTGTTTTGCTTGAAGGCATTTTGAAACGTTTATTTCCAGAACGAGCATCATTTTTAGAATGAAACTGCGGTCTCAGATACCGTGTAAAGTGCTTTAAAAAACACCGAGCCATTGGGCATGATTTGTTTGGCTCTTCAGACAATGGGCTTGCTACTTAAACGGATGTGTTCTCAGTCCCGCAGTAACTATTTTGCTTTTCAGACATGAATGAACACAGCTCTAGAAGCCACAGCATCTTCCTGATTAATATTAAACAAGAGAATGTAGAGACAGAGAAAAAACTCAGTGGGAAGCTTTATCTGGTTGATTTGGCTGGGAGCGAAAAGGTAATTGGTTCTTTATTTGCATGACCTATAATTTTACCCTGTTAGTTGCTTCAGTGTGCCACGGTATAATTTTTGTACCTTCCCCTTCCCCGGCTTTCAAGAGCTTTTAAAGATTCTGATGTTGCGCCAAGATGTTATTAAATTTAACCTTTATTTTCCTGCTCTCTCTTTACCGGTCCTGAATTCCCGCCGATTCATGTCACAGGCAAGCACTTTGAACGCTTCCTCTGATTTATGTGTAATAGGCTCTGGTGACAATGGCAGGTGAATGTTGGTCTGAACTTAGCCTAGCCTAAGAAGAGGTGCAAATGCGAAAGGGACAGACCAGGAAGGACCAGGTTGTCCCAGACGCTGCAAGGCCAGGAAAGGGTTTTGCCATTGGAATGGGACAGCCCTGCCCCTGCAGGTTTGTTTGGCTAATGAAAAGATCTGGACCGTGGCACTCTCTCTCTGCCTTTCCTGCTTCTCTAGGAGACGGTCACTCACGTGACACGTAGCTGTGGACTGGGTCTCACCTGAGTAGTCTCGGTCGTGTTAGGCTGTAAGACCAGTTGTCACTCTTTAGCCACAAGCCCTGTTTATCTGGTTTACCAAGACCTTCTCTTTGGCACCTGGTTCCACCCCCGTTGCAGGCACTGGCTAGACTCATTCTCCTGCCGCCATGGAATTCATGCCAGTTCCCAGTGACCCGACAGAGAGGGTTTCTCGGAATGACTTTTAAAAAGTCACTTTATCCACGTGTCATAGAACTTAATAATTCAATCACATCAAGAATAGTTGCACAGTTATCAACTCTAGGACATTTTCTTCTTCCTTGTAGTTATGGTGACTCATATAATTATTATTTTTTCTAATTGTGGCAAAAATATACACAACAGAACATTCTCCAAGTGCACAATTTCTACTCGTCTAATTCGGTGCCATCGATTCTGCCCTTCACGCTGTGGGCCACTATGGATAGCCGTTTCCGCATGGCTCTGCCAGCACTGTCATGATGAACTCAGTGCCCCCACGCCACACCTCTTACCCCTCACCTATGGAAACCGTTGGTCAAGTTTGGCTTCCTTTCTTTTCCTTCTCCTGGTTTTCTTGATGTAGTATTCATGTACCATATACTTCCATGGTTAAATCGCCTTTAAAATGAGTTGTATGGTCCCAGTCGGCTGTAGTGCGCCCTCCCTGGAGTGTATACTCCCATGGTATAAACCTTTCTGGGGGCAGACAGCCTCTTCTTTCCCCCCAGAGTGGCTGGTGGGTTTTGAACTACCAACCTTGAGGTTAGGAGACCATTGCCCAACTCACAGTGCCACACAACATAGGCCTCCCAGAAACTCCAGCCTGTCCCCTAACTAGCCTGGCCTCCAAAACACCAATGGAGGCTGCTGACTGTCACTCCTGATCAGGAGCCTCTGATCCTCTGGGCTGACATCACAGAGCCGGCCCATGCTCACAATACCCTCTGGCCTCCCTCATCGCTGCACCCACCCTGATGATCCCGCTGTGCAGCCTTGACGCCCGGTCAGTCTCCCTAACTGTCTCCCTGATCCTCACCGCACCACAGCCCCGAGCTGCCTGTCCGCCAACTAATGGCCGTGAACATACAAGTAAGAAATGGATACTGACAGGGTTCCCTTGCATGCTTTTTTGGTTTAAGTCATGAGCGTAGAACCCCTGGACGTTCCTTGCTGGGAATGTTAGAACGTTGCTGGAATCAGCTTGTAGCTTGATCAGTGTTGCTGAGGGCCATTGCCGTTGCCGTGGCTGTCCAGTGAGCTGACTCATGTGGCTCCTGTGCGTAGCAGGGTAAAACACCTTGATCTTTTAGCCCGCGGTTTCAGCTATTGTGTCAGCCCCTCGCCGCTCCGCCAGCCATCATGCTATGATGGATCTCTCCCGATGGCCTGTCCAGCACACGGGAGCTCGAGTCCCTCCAGCCTTGTTTCTGAGAGCCGCTCACTCTGGTTATAGTTCTCCTAAGACGGATTTTCTTGTTCTACCTGTCCGGCACGTACAATAGTACGTCTGGACTGACCATTCACAATCAGGAGGGGCTTTACTGACATACCAGTTGCATGCGTGGGGGCAGAGAGCCCGAGCGACCCCTTCACGGTTCCCCTGATTGCTCACTCTTTGCCTGTGCAGCCCAGAGATGGGTGCTAAGTCCCCATTGCAGTAAACCTATCGCAGGTAAAAATGCTGACCGTGCAGCCAGGAGGCCCCCTTCTCTGCCCGGTGTTGCTGGTTAAATCGCAGGTGATGTTCATTTTAAAGTTCCTTTGTCCATGTCTATTCACCTTAGATGTCTCCACTTCACTGGGGAGGGGTGATCTAGAAGGACAGAACTCGGGGCTTTAGTCTCCATCTCCCCTAAATGGGCTCCTTCCCTCGGACTGGCTGTTTGGCGCCCCAGGAACACAGTGTCCTTGTCTGTAAAAGGAAGACATTTGTGCTTGTCTTGCCTGTTTCATGGAAGTCAACATGCTTCAATAGGGAAGCACCTTGAAAAATACACACCAAGTAGACTGTCATATTTGTGGCCTGTCACCTACATTGTTTCTCCATCCATCAGCAGGGGAAGCCTACATACCTAATTCCAAGAAAGATATGAATCGGTCCTATTTGCCACCTCCTCCCCCAGGAAACCCATTCATCTCTCTCAATAGGACCTTCTCTTTCCATGTAATTGAAATCCATCTTTTCGAGGCTTAACATTGCCACCCCCCATCCCCCTTCTCTCTTCAGAGAGCAGCTACGTGCCCTGCTTTGTTTATCTGGTCAGCAGAGCTAGGAGTCATGCCTTGGGCCCCCCCTTTCCCCACTTAGCATCTGTAAACTGTTGTAGTCCTAGAGAGAATGCTGTCCATAGGGCATTGTCAGTAATAACACAGCAGAGGAGGAGCTACAGAGGGATTAAGATGAATTCTCAATAAAATAATGCACATTTTCTTGACCTTGTCATGCTTCTCTTGCGATGTGTGCTTTGGGTATAATTGTGACCCTATTCCACCCAAATCCCCACTGCCCCGCCTTATGGCGATGCCCTAGTTACCTAGCGATGCGATAACCCAAAACCCGTAATATCTCATGGGTTTGGACACCAAGAGTTCAAATCCGAGTCTTTGCCATGTCATTAGCTCCAAGGGGTCCTTAGTTCCTTGGTTTGTAGACCATAGGTTCTCAAAACCTATTTGGCCTATTGCCCCTTTTCAGGGGAAAAAAAATACTCATCCCCCCCTGGGCAATTACGACGGCCCATAACCAAGGATAAAGTATAGGTATCTGCTCTTGCAGCTGCCCTGGATTGTTCCGACGCCCACTGGGGAAATGCTGTTGTGGGTGAGTGGTCCTCACACAGCATCTGCCTTCTCCTGGTGTGTGTCTCTGTGTCCCTTCTGGCCTTAAACAACAACAAAAATTGAAATCTTCACCGTGAATTGGGGGAAGGTACAGAGTAGGTCTTCAATTTTAAACCCAATGATTCGTGTGCATCTTGTTTCAGCCAGTCCATTGCAATCCCTCAGCGTCCCATCACGTATCCCACTTCCTCCCTGGGCTTCCTGTTCCCGTTCCGCCTTCCTTCTTCACTCCCTGACTTTTTCTCCTGAGTATTCGCTGCCCTTTCAGTCTGCTCTTTTTTTTTTATAGATCAAAAGTAATTAGGTTTAAGACCCGCCCTATGCTGGCGTGACATCGTTAACAAGGAATCATGTTCCCATCTACTCAGTGTTAACAAGCAACTGTGTTTCTAAGCAGAATCACACCTGCAAGTACAGGGGCCAAGAATTCGTCTTATCTCCTGGGAGAAGACATTGAATCCCTAACGGAATAAATAGGGAAGGAACTGAGAGAGTTGGGACCACCATCCCTGCCAACGGAATTTGGAACGTGTAATTTGCACTTTCCCAGTCGATCCTGCTTTCATGACTCTGGACGGCGTTTCCTCTGAACACCTCCCTCTGGACTCCCTCCCAAGTGGAGACTGTCGTCCTATCCCTCAGGACTGCTTCTGATCTGCGTTGGGAGCCTGGTTTCCCTGGATCTATGTCCCCAGAGGAATCATCCGAAGTTCCGCCACTTGAGGCATTTTAGCATTCCCCTAAAACCTAATTGAGAGGAAAATGACAAGAAAGAACAGGTCCCCAGCCTCGTGCGCAAGGGACAGATTTGTCACCCGGATTCTTACTTAACTCTGATTTTGACTAGCCTTCCGGGCGGATGCTGCGTCTGCCCTCTGATTAACCGGCATCTCCTAACTTCTCGCTCTCTCTTCTCACTGGCAGGTCAGCAAAACTGGGGCCGAGGGAGCTGTGCTGGACGAAGCAAAAAATATCAATAAGTCTCTGTCTGCTCTTGGGAATGTCATCTCTGCCTTGGCAGAAGGGACAGTAAGTGACCCTGTTCCCGTCTATTCAATAATATTATATGAAGGTATCTGTGGGCCAGCAATTTTTTTGGTTTGGTGTTGTTGCAAGAATGTAAGCCACATTTGCCCAATCCGTGCTTTCTATATTTGGAAAGGGACAAAGGCAATCCCGGCTGTCGACACGCGACTTGGTGCGAGAGCCCGTCCCTGGAAACGTGTGAACGGATGCTCACTTCGTGTAACCTGGCTCACGGGATAACCATTCTGAACTTGGGCAAGGCCACAAATCCCTCGTTGACACATGTTTCTAAACTGCGTGTCTCTGTCACTGACCCATTTGCCTCTGGGTTTCTTCTTTGGATGAGCTGTCAAAACAAGACCCGTTTTTGGTTTGTTTTCCTAAATAGAAAACCCACGTGCCGTACCGGGACAGTAAGATGACTCGGATTCTTCAGGACTCGCTTGGCGGGAACTGTCGGACCACCATTGTCATTTGCTGTTCGCCCTCTGTCTTCAATGAGGCCGAGACCAAGTCCACGCTTATGTTTGGACAGAGGTGAGTGGGCTCTCTTGTGACCCAGGCCTCGGGCTTCTCAAGCTCTCAGGGGTGAGCGGGCAGCAGCTGGGGTCTGAGAAGTAAAGAGGTAAGGCAACACTTGGCCTGAGACTACATTGCATCTAGCAGGCCATCGGGAAAGCTGTGGTCATCTTTATGGAGGCCCAGCGAATCACTGTGTTTCTGAATAATGAGCAGGGACGTGCCAAACACATTCTCTAAGGAGCCCGGACCCAGACTTAGGATGCAATGAAGCGTTGCTTTGATTCACCGTGGAACTGAAAGCTAAGTCTTAGGCTCCCGTGATTTCAAGATTGATTCGGGGTCCATTGTAAAGTTGCAGATAGAGCAGCAGAAACCTGTCTGAGTGGAGACTGGTAGCTTAAGGAGAAAAAAGAAGAATGGGCATCCTGGTCCTAAGCCTGAGGGGCAGCGACTGCACAGTGCGTGCCAAGGACAGGGGTAGCAGCAGCCGTCTTCAATGCCCAAAGGATACTGCCTCCAGGTGTTCCATGTGAGTAGGTGTTTCGGCCATGCAATGTGGCGCTGCCAATCTGAAATCTGCAGGGCAGGCCACTGAGCCGGCAACTCGGGCAAGCTTTCTGTTCCACCTCCTTCTTGGGAAGCTCGCTCTTTACTCAGACCATTTCATAATCCCACCAATGATGCACCGGCGTTTCCGGTTTCTCCACATCCTTCCCTGCACTTGTTTCCGGGTCAAGCCAGTTTGGAAGCTGACTGGGGCTCTTGCTGACTGTTCTCCGAGCCTCAGTCTTGTCACCATGGGAAGAGGCGGTAAAGCCTACGCCCAGGACTTATGGGAAGGATAAATGCAGGCCTTTATTTTTACTTTGCAGGCAGCAGGCTTTGGGGGATGGCAGGCTCCCCCTTTCCGCTGTCCATAGCTATCAGACAGGATTGAGGCTTGGCCAAAGTGCCTTCGAAATTGTTTTGGGGATGAACAACTGGAGAAATATGGCTGATAACACAGGATACCAAGGAATAAAAGGCATGTGGATCGTATTTTCAAGTGACATTGAATAGTCTAGATTGCAGGCTCTGGGAGGACGCCAAGCCCTCTGTGGATTGTCATTGGCCTCAGCAGCCAACACAACTAGTCCACAGTAGGTGCTCAGTAAAGAGGGCCTTAGGTCAATGTCAAGCTTATTGAAAAGACGTCCTTGGGGCATGGGGACACTTGCTGAACTGGGACACCATTATGTTCAGGAGTTTGGATGGCTTTAGTCCTGTGTGCTTTCCAGTGTGTCGTTAGAAACGAGTGGAATTTTGTTCCTTTCCCTCTGTTCCTGAGTTCGTTAATGAATTCTTCAGAGATACCTCATTTCTCTGTGGGGCCAATGCCTGATCCATTGCTAAATATGTCTACGGAACCCAAACACACAGTAGACATGTGTCTGAACATCGGATTAGACATGGTATCTGATAGCTAATGAGATTAAACACGTTGAGATCAGAAGAGACTGCCAGGCACGTCCCGGAGTCAGTGTCATGAGTGTCTTTTATGTGTTTGTTGCAGGGCAGCATATGAGGGTCCGTAGTTATTCCTCCGCGGTTGGAGAAGGAAGTACCTGTTTGTGGCTAGGCTCTAGCGTATCGATGTTCTGAAGAGAAGGAGCGTTTGTTTTTGGAAGCAGTAGAAACCCGATCATCGCCAGACACCTCAAGGCGTTTGACCATGTCAGCCCTTGCTAGTCCTTTAGTCTGGGGCAAATCCTGGAGGCCCTGCCTACAGGTCTGGGGCAGGACTGCTCCACAGGTGGGTCTTTCAGAAGTCTGTCTGCTGAGGAACCGCTGGGTGGTTGGGAACCACAACCCCTGCAGCGAGTATTTGAGCATGTTATTGCTTGTGCCACTCAAGGACCCCCATCCAGACGGTTGCTGCCATTGTTAAGTGCGATGGAGGCCTTCCCCATTCCTAGGAACCCTGTGCACAACAGAAGAAAACATTTTCCGTTCACACGTCGTCAGAATCACTCCTACGTTTGCATCCACTATTGCCACCACTGTGTTAATCCATCCCACGGAGGGGCTTCCTCTCCTTTGTTTACCAAGCAGGAGATGCTTCACCAGGGACTGATGGTCGATAAGTTGAAAGCACCATGCCCATTTCTTGGCTTCGCTGATGAATTCTGGCTCTCCTGGTGGTTCAGGAGTGTGCCCCCTACTCCCCTCCACACCTGCCCTTGTCCTCCGTAAAGAAGAGGGTGCCATGGATGCTCTCGAGGAGGTTTCAGTCTAGCTAGGAGGCAACTCTCGGATGCCATGCAGTAAGGGGTGTGTGCATGCTACAAGAAAGTCATCGTGCCACTGCGACTGAAAGGTTGGCAGTTCGAGTCTACCCAGAGGCAGGTCAGAAGAAAGTCCTAGTGCTTTTCTTCTGGAAAACTCACCGGTGTAAACGCTAGGGTGTACAGTTCTGTTGAGACACACATGGGGTCGCCATGAGTCAGAACCAACCCCGCGGTAATGACTTTTGTTTTTCACGTATTAATTTTAAGTAGACTCAAAGCCAGATTCTCTTGCCAAGCTTGTCCTTGACTGCTTTATGGGGTGAGCACTCAAATTAGGGCACTTTCACTTCCCCCCCTCTTTTCTTCTGACTTGTCAGCATTTAATTTTAAAAAATGTTTAATTACTCTTCCAAAGGACTTTCCTAGTATTATTCAAAGAAGATATTGGCAAGTTTAAAAGTGAACTCAGAGCATCCGATTATCGCAGAGGCCTGTTTGAATGGTCCTTCATCGGAGGTGGCAATGAAGGTCCAGTGTGCCTGAGGGGGTGGGCAAATCCATTTAGAGAAGGTCCGAATCAGCAGATCTTTGGCATTAAGAGTTCTGATCGATCCGGCATACATAATTCACAAGCTTGATTTGTATGTTGTGTGTGGAAAGAGAATTTGAAAGTGCTTGATAACTCAGGAAAGCAATATTCTTTATCTTTTCTCGCCCTGGGGTGCAGTCCTTTATTTATTTTTCCAGTCGTGCAATCTGCCAGCACGTGCTTAGTTACAGGCAGGTGCGTTTGGCACCGCCCACTGCCTGAGCAGCACTGTGTAACACGCACGCCAGCCACAGCAGGGTCACCGCTTACCTCTGTGGGTGGAGTGATTTTTATGAGACAAACGGCTGTTGTTAGGGGCCGCCGAGTTTGCCTTTGATTCTGTGAGCCTCTTGATGGGGTAGAGCCACATGGCTGTGGCTGCATGTTGGGCTGCAAACTGCCAGGTCAGATGTGTGAAACCACCAGCCACTTTCTTGGAGAAAGATGAGGCTTTCTACTCCCATCAAGAGTGACAGTTTCAGAAACCCTCCGGGGCAGTTCTACCCTGTGTTATAGGGTTGCTATGGATCGACATCGACTCGGTGGCAGGGAGGTGGCAAAATGGGGAAAGCACTGGGCTGATAACTGGAAGGCCACGGGTTCAAGCCCGTCAGCTGCTGCAAGGGAGGAAGATGAGGCAATCTGCTAAGGTAAAGATGTGGTGCCTTGGACCCCCCCAGGGGCAGTTCGGCTCTGTCCTCCGGGGTTGGCACGAGTCGTCATTGACTGCAGCAGGGGGCTTTGGGCTGATGGCCCGGAAACGTGCCTATGGGGAACTACTGAGGAAATCGGTGGGGTTTCCCAGCACAGAGTCACCTGGACCAGGAGCTTCCTCCCCGACAAGGGCATCGTCCAAGTGCCACATTGTGAGGATGCCGCACCTCTGAGTGTTTCACCGAGATGGCGGCGGAAACAGGCTCCAGCGCGGCTTCTGAGAAGGCAGACTGCAAACCCAGTGGTGCTGGGAGGAAATCACAGGATGCATGTGGACGGCGAGGTGTGCAGGCTTTGCCCTTCTGTTCTTCAGGGCGCTAGTACGGCTAGCATCTTTTCTGAGGGACTGCCCAACACCACGGTCTGTGTGGGAAAGGCACGTGGCCTCTGCTCTCTGTCTGCGCTGCTTGATCTGCCTTCCCCAGGGGTGGTTAACATTCGTTAGCTGCGAGGTCTTTTGAACTAGGTCTTTTGGTCCCAAGTCCCTTCCTGTGGGGAGAAGAGCTGTTATGTGTGTATCTAGGGCAGAGCTAGATCATGTATTATTTAAGTGGTGCTTGACTCTCTGAGGCAAGCTAA
This sequence comes from Tenrec ecaudatus, assembly GCF_050624435.1. Taxonomy (NCBI): domain Eukaryota; kingdom Metazoa; phylum Chordata; class Mammalia; order Afrosoricida; family Tenrecidae; genus Tenrec; species Tenrec ecaudatus. The sequence goes on along the minus strand of NC_134542.1, from coordinate 92,000,750 downwards.
AACACAGAAAGCTGCAAAACACATGCCCTACTAATGGTACCCTCATGACTTGGATCATTTGTGCTAAACAGGTCTTGCTGTTAGGGTATAAACTTAAGATTTAATTAAAGTTTGTAAGGAGCTTTGGCTGAGACTTGGCTCAGGGCATTCTTTCTCTGGTTGAGGGCCTCGAAGGTCTTTGGGAATAAGGACATTGCTCACATTCCTCTGATGGGTGATCGTGCATGTCCCATTGGGGCCGTCACTAATTATTTCGGTCACTTTGGCCTACCAACGTGCCAAGTGAGCATCGGCAGGCTGCCTTTATCAAGGAGTTGATGCCGCACAGATCCGGAGCGGGGCACAGTTGAAGTGGGCCTAAATGACCACGCCTTCTTTAAGAGCATTTCTTTCTTGTCAGTTTTCCTGCCCTGAGAGTGCGTGAATTTCTTCTGGAAACAAAGTTGAGCAATAAGTGTGTGTGTGTGTGTGTGTGTGTGTGTGTGTGTGTGTGTGAGTTCACACCCACACATGTAACAGACACATAAGCCCCAGGTCATGTCTAGATTAGCCACTCACCCAGTGCCATGGCGATGCACTGGTGTGAGCAGCGTTGGGTTAGATTGGTGTTTAATGTGATCGCAGCTAGCAAGCGCGGGGGAAATGTCTAAATAACAAGCAAAGAGCCTGACCGCTGGAAGGCGCTTATGGCGTGCTCTCCGGTGGACGAAGCAGGGCAGTGATGGGTAGAATTCTTGCTTTTATGCCAGAGTCTTAGCTCAATTCTTACCAACACACCTGAAGTAGAGCCACCACCTGCCTGTCAGTGGAAGCTTGCACGTGCCTCAGTGGTGCTCCGAGACTGAGACGGACTGAGACGGAAGGCCTGGTGATACACTTCTAAAAAATCAGCCAGTACAAACCCCATCGTTCACAACAGTCCAGTATCCTTTTACACATGTTGACAGGATTCAGGGGTAAACTTTTTTTTTATTACATAAAACATACCTTTAGTAAAATGTATAGATCTTAAGCATGTAACTCAGTGAATTTTTACAAATATGAATACTGCATATACTTGAGTATAAGCCGACCTGCGTATCAGCTGAGGCGCCTAATTTTACCACAAAAACTGCATTAAAATGTGCTGAATTCCATGATGCTCACCTTCCCGACATGATCGCTAAAGACAAAGCGGGTACATAAGAAAATGTGGTGAAGAAAGCTGATGATACCAAGCTATCAAAAGATATAGCGTCTGGGGTCTTAAAGGCTTGAAGGTAAACAAGCAGCCATCTAGCTCAGAAGCAACAAAGCCTACATGGAAGAAGCATACCAACCTGTGTGATCATGAGGTGTTGACGGGATCAGGTATCAGGCATCAAAAAAAAAATCACATCATTGTGAATAAGGGGAGTGCAGGATGGGGACCCAAAGTCCATCTGTAGGCAACTGGACATCCCCTTTCAGAAGGGTCACGGGGAGGAGAATAGCCAGTCATGATGCAGTGTAGCAATGATGAATCATACAGCTTTCCTCTAGTTCCTAAATGCTCCCCCCGCCCCCACTATCATGATCCCAATTCTACCTTACAAATCTGGCTAGACCAGAGGTTGGACACTGGTACAGACAGGAACTGGAAACACAGGGAATCCAGGACAGATGATCCCTTCAGGACCAGTGGTGAGAGTGACGATACCAAGAGGGTGGAGGGAAGGTGGGGTAGAAAGAAGGAACCGATTACAAGGATCTACATATAACCCCCTGCCTGGGGAACAAACAACAGAAAAATACGTGAAGGGAGACGTTGGACAGTGTAAGACATGACAAAATAATAATAATTTATTAACCATCAAGGGTTTGTGAGGGAGGGGATGTAGGAAGGGGTGGGGAATGAGACTGATACCAAGGGCTCAAGCAGAAAACAAATGTCTTAAGAATGATGTGGGCAACAAATGTACAAATGTGCCCGACACAGTGGACTGTGATGAGTTGTATGAGCCCCCAATAAAATTACATTTTATGGTAACTATGTAACCATCACCCAGAGTTTGGGAAATGTCTTTCTTTGCTGCCTTTCTGATTTTTCTCATCACTCACTGATCTGTAGACGGGTATTCTGCGAAAGGTCTCCATCATATGTGTGTCGAGTATCTTTTCTCCAATTTTGCTGCTTACATTTTTAATTAATAAAATTGATAGACTGACAAAGAACCTTTTAATTGGGGATCAAGGGAAGGTTCAACGAGCAAATCCATTTGCCATTTAACAGTTCAGACACATTTTGTTTCATGTTTGTGATGTCACTCATCTTACCCTGTCCCTGTTTTTCTCATTTCCATTTCCCCATGTGTTCCTAACCTTTCTGTGTTAGTCTGGGTAGACTAGAGAAACAAATTCATAGATGCTCATGTGTGTATAAGAAAGAGCTTTATATACAAGAGCAATTGACTATTGAGGAAACATCCTAGCCCAGTCCAGATCAAGTCCATAAGTCCGATATTAGGCCATATGTCTAAAAATGATTCATAGATTCCTCTTTAGACTCATGCAGTCATGCAATGATGCCTAACGGAGGAAGATCTCAGGCAGGTGGGTAAAAAGTCTTGTGGATCTAGTGGCAGTGGAAGCATCTCAGTGCTGTGTGGGTCTCCACGTGTCTGCTCCAGGTCCAGGGCTCCATCAGTGTGTTTCGATGGGGCTGTCAACAGGAATATCTAGTACAGAGCGTACATCTCCCGCCTCCAGGGAGGAAGACCGGAGTTCTCAGAATCCTCAGGAGAAGGCCATGCCCTCAGAGAGGCCTCATTGGCTATGATCTGATTGACAGACTAGACTCCACCCTTTCACTCTAAATCCTCAAATTGACACCAGATTCTGTAACTACCACACATTCGCTGTCTGAACTTTGACCTTGGGCAAATTCTGGTTGATGATGTTAAGGTGTGCACACCCCCTTCATATTATCACTTACCTTATCGATCTGTCTATTGTTTGGCTGGAAATTGAAGCACAGGAATGCGTTCCGTTCTAGGTCTGAAGGGTGACTACAGACCTTAGTTGGGGGCTCCACCAGTCTCTTTGACCAGTGTGCCAGGTGTTTGCATGGTTTGAAGCCCCCGTTTTTCTCCCCTTCTACCCGACTTCCTCTGTGATCCCTGTCAGAGCAGGTGAGTGGTGGAGCCCAGACCCCATCTAGTTCTCCTGGTCTCAGGGTTGTGGAGGCTGTGGTGAATGTGGTCCATGGATTCTTTGGACTCAAGGCTTGCTTGTCTCTTTGATTACTTGTCTTCCCTGTGTTGCTCTGGATGGACAGAAACCAAGCTGTCTCTTGGATGACTGCTCACAAGCTTTCAAGACCCCCGCCCAGTTCCTACTCACCAAAGTAAGATTTACAGCATTGTCCCTTGAGATCATAGTATGCAATTGACTTTGGGTAGACCTTCCTTTTTTTTTTTTTTTTTTGGAGAGAAATTTCTCTCTCTCTCTCTCTCGCTCGCGCGCGCGCACACACACACACACACACACACACACACACACAAAGCAGAAAACAGGAGTTCCTATATACTCCTACTCCTCCCTTACTCCAGCTTCTTTTATTATTAACGTCTTGCATTGATGTGGTACATTTATTAAAATAGATGGACTCCGTTGCTATAGTATTATTAATGAAAGCCCAGAGTTGAGTTAGGGTTTACTCTGCATTGCACAGTCCTGTGGATTTTGTCCAGTGACTGATGTTATTGTCGAATCCCACAGCACAGTTTCACGGCACTAAACATGTTCTCTGCACCCCCTGTTCATTCCTCTTCCACATATTCCAACACCCCCCACAGCCCCCAACTCCGGGAAATGACAGCTCTTTTTACTCTCTCTGTAGTTTTCACTTTTCCAGAATGTCACGTCATTCTCATAGTAATCCTTCTTTATTATTTTAATGTGCAATTTCCCACTAGCATAGGGCATCTTTCATGTATTTGTTTGATATCTGTATTTCTTCTTTGATCTGCTCAGATCTCTTGGCCGTTAAAAAACTGGGCTAGCTTCTAGTTGTTGAGTGTTAAGAGTTCATTGTCTATCTCAGCTCTAAGGCAGTTATTTACCAGCATGGTCTCCCACCGTTGTCTTCTCATCCTTGACTGTGTTTTGCTCAGCTTATGTTGAATTTGAAGGAAGTCCAATTCACCAAACCCCCATGGATGGCGTGTTGGATGTAGGTCTGAAATCTTGTCAGCCGACCCAAGGTGATTTAGATTTTGTGTTTGACATTTAAGTCTATGTCTCCTTTCGGGACTCCCTTTTGTGAAAGGTGTAAGGTCTGTGCCTTTTCGCTCACTTCATAAAACTAAACCCACAGCCACTGAGTCGATTTCCACTCACAGAGACCCTCTGTCGGGTTCCCGAAACTCTAACTCTTGATGGGAGCAGACAACCTCATCCTTTGCCCAGGAGTCTGATAAATTTGAACGATCAGCTCTGGGGTTAGCAACGCATCGCTTAACCTACAGAATCATCAGGCCTCCTCTTAATAGTGGCTTGTCATGAAGGAAGGCGTTCTTTAGAAATAATTTTATTCCTTCACCTCGTTGCGGTTGTTGACATGATACACCGCAGAACCTACGCCAATCCAACCCTTTCTCCATGTCCTCTTCAGTGACATAGATTGCATTGTGATGGGCCAGGCTCACCCACCTTTTCAGAGTCATTCTCCCTCGTTGTCGTAGCCTCTGAAGTTCCTGTCTGACCTCTCATGTTGCTCTCGCTAGTGTGACCCACACAGTTAGTTGTTAAAAGAGCAGGCTGCTCAGAGCAGATCTTGACCCAGCTCTGCGCAACAATGGTTTGGCAACTTGGAAGGTCAGAGAGAAAGAGGAAGCTCTGCAGGAGATGGACTGCCGCCGAGGCTGCCAACAGGCAGTCCAGCGTCACATGGACCGTGAGACAGCCCCGGACTGGCGTACACGGCTCCCTGTGAGTCGGGGCAGATGCTGTGGCTCCACACAACAGCAAAAGTTGATTTTGAGAAGGTTTGTGGCGATCGTTTGCTTTACATTTTATTTTATTTTGGGTGTACACGTTAAAGGCTCTCACCGGACAATAGTTTCAGGGTTCATTCAGCCTTCGTGCCTTCAAGAGCTTGGGAGTTCAAGATTCTTTAAAATTCTGTTCTGCTTTTCCATTCCCCCTTTGCTCCAGGATTTTTTTTTTTTCACTCAAATGACTCAGGATGTCCCATGAAACCGTGACCCTAAACCTCCAAGCCAAGAGAGCGAGCCCCATGGGGTTTTTGTTTATACACAAGCCGTCTCCGCGGCGACTCTCCCTTTTTGTCGTTGTGGTAAGTCTATCTGCCACACCACTTTGGCCTGTTCCACCTGTTATTGGTGCACAACTTAACAACGCTTATAATAACCGTCTGCAACCCTGCCCTTCATTAGTGCCGCATTTTCGCCACCATTCAACAATCCCATCCTCTTTCCATTCTCTCGTCCCCCTGGTCGCCACTACCCATCCTCCTCCTCAGGACATTGGCCTTTTCACATCAATGAGCTCGTACCGTATTGGACCATTTGCCGTTGGCTTATTCCACTCAGCACAATGTCTCCGCGTTCCATCTGTACTAGGATGCCCAGGAGTGGCATCGCTGTGTCATCTGGTAGTTCTACTTTGCATCTTCTGAGGAGCCCCCCCCAATCATTTGCCCCAACAGCGGTACCATCTGGCACGCCCATGAGCGATGGGGGAGGGTCCCATTTCTCCACATCCTGCCCAGCAGTTGCTATCTTCACTTCTTGTGTCACCGTGGCCACCCTCGTGGGAGTGACAGGATCCAGACTCGTGGTTTCGATTTGCTTCCATCTGATGACTAATGGCCCTGAGCATTGTTTCATGTGTTTGGTGGCCATTTGCATGTCCTCTGTGGTGCATGTCTGTCCAACCTTTGCCCATTTTATAGTTGGGTTACTTGTCTTTTTGTTGAGGACGTTGGATATTTCTTTCGGTTATTAGCGACGTGTTGGGTATATGGTTTCTGCGTATATTCTTCCAGTCAGTAGTTTATCTTTTCACTTTTTGGGGGATACGCTTTTGAGGAACACATTTTTTCTTTATGTGAGGTCCTGTTTATGGCTTTAGGTAGCCATTTGGTGTGTATGCTTTTCCTAACGTATTAGCGAATTCATTACTAAAATAGAAGCCTACTTGTCCCTGCTTTTTCTTCAAAGAACTTTATAGTTTTAGGTTATATATTTAAGTCCTTAATCTTCTTAGAAATGCTTTCTGTGTCAGGTGTGAGACTTGGATCCTGTTTTGTTTCATACACGTGGAAATCCGATATTCCCGGCACCACCTATGGATGACTCTTCTTTTCCAATCAAATGTACTCATTCGCTCACTGCCATCAACTTTATGTTGATTCCTCGTGACCCCTTGTGGTCACTACAAGGCTGTAACTGTTGACGGGAGTACAAAGCCCCGTCTTTCTCCCACGGAGCTCCTGGAGGTTTCAAACTGTTGACCCTGTGAATCGCAGCCCAATGAGTAGCCACACCACCTGGGCTCCTTTTCAAAGGGACGCAGCAGCCTTGCAAAACATCAGCTGACCATAGATCTGTGGATTCCTTCTTGGCATTGAATTCTGGCCCATTGGCCCATGTCCATATGGCTAGACCAGTACGAGCTGTTTGTGCTGTACTGGGCCTCTTGCCATTCCATTTAAAGTGCAACCTTGGTTCTTCTATTTCTGAAAAGGAGGCTTTTGGAAATTTGAATGGCATTGTGTTGAGTCTGTACACTGCTTTGGGTAGTATTGGCATCTTAACAATACTAAGTATTCTAGCCTATAAACGTGGGACATCTTTCTGCTTATTTGTTCTCTTTATTCTCTTAGCAATGTTTTACGGTTTTCACTGCATCAGTACTTCCCATCCCTGGCTAAATTTATTTCTAGGTATTTTCGTAGATGTGGTTGTAAACAGCATTCCTTCCTTTATTTCCCTCTCAGATTTCTCATGGCTGATATATGGAAACCTAATTGATTTTTGTTTAATGACCTTATACTTTGCAATGTTGTTAAATTTCTCTGTTAATTCTAGAATTTTTGTGTGACTCTGGGCTGTTCCATGGATAGGATCATATCATTTGCAGATAGAGACATTTTTGCTTCTTTTTCAGTCTGGATACCTTTTATTTCTTTTTCTTGTCATATTGTTCTGGCTAGGACCTCTAATGCAATATTGAATCGAAGTTCAAATTTTAATGAAATCAATTTTCCCTCTTTTAGATTCTCCTTTTGAAATCTTACTATTGTACAGTGATTCCCCTTTCCTCCCTTCTAGATACTTTATTGTGTTGACTTTCACATTTATATCTCTGATCCAGCTGGAATAGAATCTTCTCCATCAATAAAACAAAGGGTGGCCACTTAGTCAGTTGCAACTCACGGCGACCCCTTGTGGTGGAGCATAGACGTCTCCATGAGGCTTCCTTGGCCATAAACCCTTCAGAGCCAGCAGCAGATCACCAGACTTTTCTTCCGTCGTCCCACTAGGTGTGTTTGAGTTGCCAATATTTTAAGAGTGTAGTAGAATGCACATTGTTCATTGGATAGAATAGATTTCTATCACACTGGATAAAGATCCCCTCTTCCCCGTTGGGATCCTGTTTAATCTAGTAGCATATATCCAAAGTACCATTCTTTCGCACTGCATGTGATGCATGCGCTACTTTGCTTTGAATCCCTATCCACCTATTACCCCAAACACAACTCTTTGCTGTCATGTTGGGCCCTATTCATGGTGACTCCATGTGTACAGAGTGGGACCGTTCCACAGCCTTTTCTTGGCTGCCATCTTTACAAGCCTTGGTGGTGTAGTGCTTATGTGTTGGGCTGCTAATCATAGGATCAGCTGTTCAAAACCACCAGTGGCTCCATGGGAGAAAGACAGGGCTTCTGCCTTCTGTAAAGAGTTATTGGTAAGTCCCAGGAAACCCCAGGGGCAGTTGCATGGACCCGATGGTGGCAATGAGTTTGGTTGTCTCTATGGGAGGAAATGACCAGGTTTTTCTTCCATGGCACTGTGTGACTTTACACCATCACCCTTTAGGTTAGTAGTCAAGTGCTTGACTGTGTGTGCCACCCAGGAACCCACACCCCCATAATTGTTAGTTCCCTTGAACGTGACCCGTGAGGACCCCGTGCATGCTGAGCAGAAGGGTATGGAGGCTGCGACCTTTCAGAAGCTGATTGCCTCTGGGAGGTTTTGAACTGCCAACTGCTAGGCTAACTTAACTGTTGAGCACTTAGCTGTTGGTGCCAGCTAAGCACGTGGCTGGGATCTCCCCACAACCCCCAATTTGGCTGAATCATTTGTTCCCTACCAGGACCCTGACGAATATAAAAGTGAAAGTGAAGGGATGTTCCAAGGGAAAGGATGCTCGGGCAGCTTTGAAGAAGTTTTAAAACGAGCAGTGTTTACTCCAGGGATAGCCTCGCTGGGGCTGCTCACAACACGTGCTTCGGGCTTGACCTCCCTCAATGCAGCAGGGAGACGTGTTTTGGGGATTTTGTTTTCTTCTCCTTTCTGGTGTCATTTGAAGTCTCGAGAGGCCGTTTATGCTTTAAAAAGTAAGACTTGGTAGCCTGAACGTACGCCCTTGCATGCCCATGAGCACGGCCACTGTGGAATGTTTGTCACTCTCTGACCAAGGAAGCTGAGATGGATGCTGCGGTGCTCGGGGGCTTGTATCTGAGAAGGTGGTGGTGGGAGGGGGAGGGTGAGTGTGTGTGGGGGGAGGGGGGACAGACCAGCCCAGACAAGGAATAATAAAATTGCTGCTATTTGAGAAATGAGAGCAGCAGCGCCTCCTCCTGGAGACCGCAGCCTCAAGCTAGAGTGAGCCAGAGAGGGGCGCACTACTTCTTAAAGCCGACCGAGTCTTCTTTTGAAGTAGCTCAACTCCTCTTTTGACGGTTGAGTTATTTAGCTGTCTGTGCAAGGAATTAATTTCTGCAGGGCCGACTGCTGAATTTCTGTCAGCGAAACAGAAAAGCCGCCGAAGGCGACCTTTGATAAGAGCGGTTATTAACATGAGCCACGGTGCCGCCCATCCGATGGCGCTGCCAAGGCTGGGCCTGAAAACCAGTTGCAAATAAACCAGAACAATTGCATGTTTTTATTTGCAGTGTTTATACTGGAGCAGCTGGACAAGGGATGCTTATGTGTTGGTTCATATGCGGAAATCATATCTTTGCTTTCTAGTATCACCCAGAGCTGCCACCGTTTTGGTGCCTTGAGTTACGACCAGCTGTCGTCCATCACAATCCCCTGGTCCACAGGCCCTCAGAGTGACTCATCCACGACTAGAAGTGGGCAAAATGGTGGCCACTAGACATGAGGAGCTCTGGTGGTGTAGTGGTAACGCATTATGCTGCTAACCACAAGGTCAGCAGTTTGAAACCACCAGCTCCCTGGGGGAAAGACAAGGCTTTCTACTCTTATCAATTACTACCCATAGGGTTGCTCATGGCAGTGAGTTTGGGTTTTGGTGAGACATGTTTGTCCCACAATTATTTTGAAAAAAAAAATTTAAGAGATAGAAAATTTTTTAATCTTGAGTTCTGACTTTGCTTGGAAAATGTGTTGCTCTGAGGACACTGGACGCTTCATGTCTGCTTGATCACCCTTGGCTGCAATGGGCCATGTACTCAGCACGTAGCCAGGTTTTATCAGGTCTCCTCACTCATTCAGATGACCCCCTGACCTTGAGGCATGTATTGACATGTGTTCCACATATCTGAGATGCTTCCAGGTCCCAGATCTGATGTAGAGAAAAGACTGATGATGCTATTTTCATCCATGTCTTATTGATGGTTCCTGGTGGTGCCGTGGCTACAAGTTGGGCTGCTACCCGCAAAGTCAGCAGTTTGAAACCACCAGCCTCTCTGCTCCAGAAAGACAAAGCTTTCTACTCCCATAAAGAGTTCCAGGCTCGTATGCCCCCAAAGGTAGGAGTCCGAATCGACTCGATGGCAGTGAGTTCAGAGTGAGGTATTTCACTGACAAGGAAAGCTGTGAGCTCCAGGTGGGAACACAGTGTCTTATTTGACGTGCTGAAACCAAGCTCTAGCACAGACGGAGTGTTTCTTGAATCAAAAGGAGTTGGGGGATGTGGGGAAGGTGGGCTTTAAAGAGTGGAAAATTTTTAGTTATCTTTTCATTCCATGTTCTCACAAACTTGTGGGGGCCCTCTGGCATTTAGGAAGATTCTCTCATTGTGGGGTGCAGGAAGTTGTAGAAGGTTTGTAAAAGGTAACAACCATATGTCAGACTTGAAAACATAGACTAAGAGGGTGTCGGGAGGACCAGAGAAAGAGAAGGTGTTGTGGCAATTCACCTAAGAGGCCATAGGATTTCGAGACTAGTGGGCTGGAAGATGGCACAGCAGATCCCATGTTGGGCTGCTCACCATAAGGCCAGCCAGAGAAAGATGAGGCTTTCTGCTCCCATAGAGCCCCAGAAACCCAATGAGTAGTTGTACTCTATTCTCTAGGGTCGCTATGAGCCAGAATCAGTCACTGTGAGAGGGATGGAGGAGGAAAGAGTGTGCTTATAGCTTTGAGGACCGATGGTGCCATTGATGTGATTGGGAAGTCATAGATGAATCCTGGGCTCCCTCTGCCTTGCCCATCCCAACCCTTTGACATGAAAGGACTCGGAGCCTCTGCTCATGCTGATGGCTGTGCTCAGGATCTGTCCCTCTTCATTTTAATCCCAGAGCGAAGACCATCAAGAACACAGTCTCTGTGAACCTGGAGCTGACAGCGGAAGAATGGAAGAAGAAATATGAAAAAGAGAAGGAAAAAAACAAGACTTTGAAAAATGTTATCCAGCATCTGGAGATGGAGCTGAACAGGTGGAGAAATGGTAAGAATCAATGAAGAGGAAGAATGAGATCAGAGTGTGTGCTTCCTTCTCCCTGGGTAATCTGGGAGACGCGAGGGAAGGAACGATGAAGGTGAAGCTTGTCTGTCTGGTAGCAACCTCTGGAGCAAGCGGCTGTTTCTCATTGCTAGAACTCGCCTCCCATTACCCACCCACCCGGTTCCCCCATCACTTGGTTTAGGAACATTGTCAGGGCGGACAGACAACAGTTTGCAAGATTAGGGAATCTGGTTCCAAGGAGTTGCCCACCTAGCCCCCTTGGGTAGCCACAGTTGACGTTTGGACGGCAGTGCCTGAGACATAGTGGTTCCAATTGCTTTTGGTAAAAGGCCCTTCTCCCGCTGGTGAATTTGCTCACTGATGCAGCAGAAGTTATCCCTAGTAAGTGTTTGCTTGCATTAAAAAAAATAACAACAAAAAACATTTTTTTTTTATTGGCGGCTGGTACAATTCTTATCACCATCCATCCATCCATCCATCAATCCATTGTGTCAAGCACATTTGTACATTTGTTGCCCTAATCATTCTCAAAACATTTTCTTTCCACCTGAGCCCTTGGTATCAGCTTCTCATTTTTCCTCTCCCTTCCCCACCCTCCCTCATGAACCCTTGATAATTTATAAATTAATATTATTTTGTCATGTCTTACACTGTCTGACGTCTCCCTTCATCCACTTTTCTGTTGTCTATGCCCCAGGGAGCAGGTTATATGTAGGTCCTTGTAATCGGTTCCCCCTTTCCACTCTACCTCCCCCTTCTCCTGATATCATTACTCATTATTGGTCCTGAAGGAGTCATCTGTCCTGGATTCCCTGTGTTTCCAGTTCCTATCTGTACCAGTGTACATGCTCTGGTCTAGCCGAATTAGTAAGGTAGAATTGGGATCAGGATAGTGGTGGGGAGGAAGCATTAAAGAACTAGAGGAAAGTTGCATGTTTCATCAGGGCTATACTGCACCCTGACTGGCTTGTCTCCTTCCTGTGACCCTTCTGTAAGGGACTGTCCAGTTACCCATAGATGGACTTTGGGTCTTCACTCCACACTCCCCCTCATTCACAATGATAGGATTTTTTTGTTCTTTGATGCCTGACACCTGATCCCTTCGACACCTCGTGATCACACAGGCTGGTGTGCTTCTTCCATGTGGGCTTTGTTGCTTCTGAGCTAGATGGCCGTTTGCTTATCTTCAAGCCTTTACGACCCCAGACGCTGTACCTTTTGATAGCCGGGCACCCTCCGCTTCTTTGCTTGCTGGTTTGTTCCCATCTCCCCAGCTTCTGCAGAGGCATGGGGTTCCACGCTAACGTGGAGCCTCCTTTCCTGACTAGGCCCTTCCTGACCCCCACATCCAGCACACTCCTTCTCCCGGGAGAAAATACCTCCGAGAGCTGAGGTGCAGTGGGTAGGTGAGTGAGTGGTGGGTGAGGCGTTGACGAGGGGTTTCCAGACTCAAGTGCAGGCGGAGATCAGAAACAGACTATTTTTAAAAACTGCCTGCCTGTCTGTGTCTGCCTGGAGAAAGGCAGCAGGGAGCTGGAGGCTGCTGTTCCCTGATTCTCCTCTGCTTTGTGCAGCCTCTGCTGGCAGGGGTGCAGCAAGTGCTGACGGGTTGTGTGGCCCGTTTGGTCCCTGCAGTGCTCACAGCACTTGGTCTTGTGATGACATGTTTGTGACTGCTTTTTCTATTTCTTTTATTTTGCTAGCCAGGGTGGGGTGTCAAGAGCTACTGTTTAATTGAAAAGCAATTACATGGCTAATGAGAATTTAAGAGAGGCTCAAAAGATGACCCAGTAGCCTAAATACCATGGTTCCTTTCTTTTCAGAAGCATTTCTTGATGCACGTGTGTTTGGAAAGCCAGCTAGAATGGCTGAATAGTCCAGCACCTGGGGCTACGGCCGTTTCCTGGCAATTGGTCTTCAGGCCGAGCACTTGGTGATGGGGCTTGGGAGGGGGAAGGCGGGCCAAGCGAAGATTTGTTCTTTTCTGGAATCCTCTTGGTCAGCACTCTGCTGGGGGCAACCCAGGACGCCTTCTGGTGCAGGCTAGGGGCTGGCCTTACAAACACTGCGGAGCTGGCAGCTGACACCAGCCCCCATCTTTGTTCTGTCTCTCATCCTCCACACAGAACCCCCAGTTCTGTGTCCTTCATCCAGTGCTGTCCTCTGGGGTCTGTCTACTGCCCCACTGGCCCAGCCCACCCTTGTGCTAGCGTCTCTTTTGGACTGAGCCTACCTCTGTTCTTGGTCTCTCTGTGGACCCTCCTGACCATCATTTCAAAAGCCCCGGTGACACTGTGGGTAAGCGTCTGGCTGCTAAGCACAAGGTTGGCAGTTGAAAGCCCAACGGCCATTCCAAGGCAACAAGATGAGGCCGTCAGCTTCCATAAAGATTATTGGACACACTTAGGGTTGCTGTCGGTTGGAATCTTAAATGTACGTCAGGGAAACATGTGATGGCTACGGGTACCATCACTGTGACTCATTGTCATGCTCTGTGCCGGTTCGAGGTCAGAGCCCCCTACACAGGCCTTGGCTGGGGTGTCATTGAGTGCTGGCAAGTCAGGTTCTACTGCTAGCAACCACGTCTGTGTGTGGGGATGGAGGGAGCCCTGTTCCCAAGGGCCCTGAGGGCTAGGGCAGGATAAACCTAAGCTGGCATCACAGGGCGCCTTGGTGGTGCCACGGGGAAGTACTCAGCTGGCTACTGAAAAGTCGGTTGTTCAGACCCACCCAGCGGCTCCAAAGGAGGAAAGACTGTGGGGCAGGTGACAGGCAGTTCCTGCTGCAGAGCACGGAGGGGGCTGGGGTCTTCAAACCGCCCACCTCTCAGAGCGTGCTGCTCGCCAGGGCCCCTTGTGTCACTTGAGACAGCGTGTTTGTCGCACCATCCACGGCCCTTACAGAATTCTGTTGGGTCCCATTTTGGGGGCGGGGGGGGGGTAATTTCCTGATCATCTTTCTTTTTCTTTCCCCCCTCCTCCACCCTTCCTCCAACAGGCTTATTGGCATATAATTCACATATCATACAATTAATTCAAAGTTCAGTCGCATCCAGATAGTTGTACATCCACCACCACAATCTGTTTTAGAGCGTTTTTTTCTTTCTTGTTGTTTTCGTGATTAACTCTCCATCCCTGCCCCCCAACCTCCCCTGCCATTCCCCCAGGGAACTATTAATTCAGTGACTTATCTCTATAGATGACCTATCCTAGATTTCACACACAGGAAAACATTGAAAAGAAACTAACAAGAATAACAAAGTCCAAGAGATGGAAACTTCACGCAGTCTCTGGCACACAAAGTGCAGTCAGTGTGTGTTCCGGACCCCTGGGGGTCATGCAGGTGCTGGAGAGGAAACGGAGCGCCATCAGGCAGGGCCTCTGCTCTCAGAGTGTGCAGTCTGATGGAGAGGAGACTCCCGTGGTGAAGGCACAACAAACCTGTGCTGATCACCATGCAGCAAGAGGGCGACATGCCAGCTGCTAAGAGCGTTTTTTGGGGGACAGGAGGCTCCGGCCCTTACTGAGAAGGCTTCCCCGAATAAGCAACTTAGAGAATAGCATCTGAGAGGAAGAGCAGCCAGCCAGGGGAGATGGAAGGGGTGAAGCGGAAGTGGGTATGGAGATGGATGGCGTACCGGTCACAAGGGCTGGTGTGCAGAGCTGGGCAGGTGGAGCAGCAAGGCCTGGTGAGGAAGTGGGGCACTGGCCGGAGATGGGATGGAGGCTCTTCCCAGGGCAAGGGTTTTCAGTCCTGTTCAAGAGTTTGGTCATGATCTTGAAAGCACCGGGAAGCTGTTCTGGAGGATGAAGCTGGAGAGCATATCAGATTTACATTTTTTAATGTGCATTTGAGCAGGGACTGGAACAGGGAGAAGGAGGTGTCAGGAAGTAAGGGGGAGCATTTCGGGGGAGAGGGGATGAGCGGATACTCCTTTGAGCCGAGAGACCCGGCAGTGGGGAGGGGAGAAGTGGGAGGATCTGAGTGGTATTTCAGGGGTGAAATCAGCAGGTTTGGGTTGGACATGGCCAGAGGGCGGTGTGAAGAGTGGCTTCATTTCCCGGCTTGCTGGATCGGGTGGCGAAACCTTGAAGGAGAACCAGGACTGGGGTCAGGGAGCCGAGTAGGGAGGAAGGCAGCCTTGGTGGGTGGCACTGAAGGGTAAGCTTTGCACTGTTATCGAGAGGTCAGTGGTTCAAACTCACCAGACGCTCCGTGGACGGAAGATGAGGCTCTCCTGCTCCCCAAAAGATTTACAGCTCCCAACCCCCTAGGTAGGGTCACTGTGACAGAGAATGAATTCTCTGGGAGTGGGTGGACCCTCTAATTGAATTGAGTCTGAGGGTCTGGATTTCAGAAGGAGCTGCCAGAGCTGGAGAGAATTCGGAGTGTCTCATCAGCTGTGAGGCTGCAGAGGGGGAAGGAGGGAGGCTTCCTTAGGAGAAGACAGGAAGAAAGAAGAGGGAAGATGCAGTGCAGGCACTCCCTCACAACTGTCTCTCTGCTGAGTAAGCCCCAAACAAACATTCACGTTGTGTATGATTTCTGGAGGCAAAGAGCTGACTGACGGTGGAGGTTGCAGGCTGGAAGGGGGGGAGGGAGGGGCAGTGAGGAGTGGTCCTTGACGAGCAGTGATGATAGTGTTCAGCTTTAACTCAAGAATTAACTGCGAAACATGATGTGCCCATGTTCACTGCGCCTTTGCAGCAGGACACGCAAAACCAGGCCTTTCCTGTTGTGTTCCTGAGCTGTGGATTTCATGTTGACGTGCCCTGTGTGATGAGCCTTAGCCTCTGACTTTCCAAAGGCTAGTGAAATGAGGGTTGCAAAGGGTTAAAGACGGGTAACCCGAGGTAGACCTGGTAGAGCTGGTCTCTGAGGCTGGGGAGCCTGACTCTTAGGTGGATTCTTGGTGAGCTAGCCCTCGCCCTTCCTGCCCATGCCAGTTAAGTGGGCATGTAAGGGGCAGCTGCTGGGACGTGCCATCAAGTTGGCTCCAACTCTTAGCGACCCTCTGCACAACAGAAGGAAACCCTGCCCGGGCCCGCACCACCCTCCCCGTTATTCCCATGCCTGAGCCCAGCGTCGCAGCCACTGTGTCCACCCATCCTGTCAAGGGCCTTCCTCTCCTCCCTGCCCCTCCACTTTACCATGTCAGGTGACACACCAAAAACAAACAAAGGAATGGCTATGGGCACTTATGCATTCATCCATGTAAAGGTTCATCCATGTAAAGGTTCATCCATGTAGAGGTTCATCCATGTAAAGGTTCATCCGTGTAGAGGTTCATCCATGTAAAGGTTCATCCATGTAGAGGTTCATCCATGTAAAGATTCATCCATGTGCAGGGGGACTAGAGGCTATGGGCACTTATGCATTCATCCATGTAGAGGCTAATCCATGTAGAGGTTCATCCATGTAGAGGTTCATCCATGTAGAGGTTCATCCATGTAGAGGTTCATCCATGTAGGCTCATCCGTGTAGAAGTTCATCCATGTAAAGGTTCATCCATGTAAAGGTTCATCCGTGTAGAGGTTCATCCATGTAAAGGTTCATCCATGTAGAGGTTCATCCATGTAAAGGTTCATCCATGTACAGGGGGACTAGAGGCTATGGGCACTTATGCATTCATCCATGTAGAGGCTAATCCATGTAGAGGCTAATCCATGTAGAGGTTCATCCATGTAGAGGTTCATCCATGTAGAGGTTCATCCATGTAGGCTCATCCGTGTAGAAGTTCATCCATGTAGAGGTTCATCCGTGTAGAGGTTCATCCATGTAGAGGTTCATCCATGTAGAGGGGGGCTAGAGGCTCTGCATCAGGGCCCTGGGTTGCAGTTCTGACTGCTTGGAGCAGAAGTCACAAGAGCTGGCAGTGGGCATTGCTTCAACTGTGGAAGTAGGAAGTTGAAAGGTGGGCTAGAGAAGAGGCAGTGCCCTCGACTAAAATCCCAAGTGGCGGGAGATCACCAGATTGCTTTTTCAATGTGACACATCTGTTTATTCCCCACTTCCAGGAGACAGTTCTTGTCAGTGCCTCCTGGGAGTTCCTGCTTCCACACTGCCATCTGAGGAGCGCAGGCGCGACCCAAGAGTCTTGTCAGTCCTCTGAGCTCCCCCAGGGAGAGAGACTGCTTATGCTGAATGATGTGCTTACAAATTTAAAGTTTGTTATATTCCACCTGAGAGAGTAAGGCCAAAAGAGAGTGTAGCAGAGGAGGGTGTGTGTGTGTGTGTGTGTGTGTGTGTGTGTGTGTGTGTGTGTGTGTGTGCTCACGCGGGTATGTACCCTTTATCCAACATGCTGTTTTGAACGTAGAATGTGGTTGGAATAGAACGTTTGAGAAAGGTAAAAATAATATGGTGTCGGAACTGCAAATGACTTTGGAAGGGTCTAAGCAGATAAAGGCACAGTGTTTAGGGGAGCCCTGGTGGCATAGCGGTTCCTCACTGGGCTCTGATTCACAAAACCGGCAGTTCGAGACCACCAGCCTGCTCCGTGGGAGAGTCTCGGGAATTCACTGGGCAGTTCAATCCCGGCCTACAGAGTTGCTGTGCGTCAGCCTCGATTTGATGGAAGTGAATTTTGGTTTAGGTTTAGGCTGCCAACCAAGAAGTGGGCAGTTCGAAACCACCAGTCACTCCTTGGGAGAAAGATGAAACTTTCTACTCATGTAAGCCATTACAGTCTCAGAAACTCACAAGGGCATTTCTACCCTGCCCTAGAACAGTGGTTCTCAACCTGTTGGTCATGACACCCTTGGGGGTCGAACGACTCTTTCACGGGGTCACCTGTTTCATAACAGTAGCTAAATGACAGTGATGATGTAGCAACGAAAATAATGTTATGGTTGGGGTCACCACCACATGAGGAACTGTATGAAAGGGTCGCAGCTCTAAGAAGGTTGAGAACCACTGTCACTAGGAGCCAGACTGGACTCAAGGGCAGTGAGCTTTTGTTGTTGTTTGTTTAAGCCAGGGCTCCTCAACTTTTTAAACAGGGGGGCAATTCACTGTCCCTCAGACCTGTTGGAGGGCCAGACTATAGTTTTTTTAAAAAACTATGAACAAATTCCTATGCACACTGCACATATCTTATTTTGAAGTAAAACAACAAAACGGGACAAAAACAACCGGTGGGCTGGATAAATGTCCTTGGTGGGGCACGTCTGTCCCACGGGCCATAGTTTGAGGACCCCTGGTTTAAGCGGATAATGTGAAAAGAGGTGAAAGCAAAGTATGTGTGACCCCATGGTAAGTGACAGCCAAATTGCTGTAAAACATGCCACTATCGTTTCATTCCATTTTCCCACGAACTTTTGGAAAAGCCTTCATATGATTCTGTCCCTTCCACTCCTATAGGCTGGCCTTTCTCCACTGCCACCCCTGTCACTTTCACCGCAAGCCACCTCTTTTCAACCTGATCTAGCCTGAGGGGGACTTGCATGTTCTCCTCGAGCCAGAACGGAGCCTTGGCTCTCAGAGTAGGCTCCTCACTGATAGACCTGTCCTTGTGGCGGCAGCCGCTGTTAGCTTCCATCATTCCGGCTCATGGTGGCCTCCGGTATGTGGAGCCGAACTGCCCCAGAGGATGTTCCAGGCCCTGAGCCATCTGTGCCACCTGGGGAAAAAATCCACCGCCATCAAGTTAGTTCCAACTCACAGGGTTTCTGAACAGTACATCTTACAGGGGTGGGGTGGGGTAGGGGTGGGGACAGCCTGACCTTCCAGTGAGCAGTCCAATGCACGACCTACTCATGCACCACCAGCCTCCTCGGTACAAACCGTAGCGCGCCTTCATTCATTTCGGACATTGCAAAAACGGCAGAGTAGCTTCAGGCAAGGCTACCGTTGCTTTTAGAAAGACTGAGTCTTCCAGTGGGGCACTTAGGGGGTCAGGGTTGCCAGCAACAGGAGCCGAGCCCACCCTCCCTCCTTGGCTTAAAACAAAAGAAAATCCATTAGCAGTGAATGAATGCGACACAGAAGCAGAGGAACCGTGGAGGAAGCAGGCAGAAGCTGCCCCTGGATGCTCATAGACGTCACACCGGAGTGAGTCCTCTTCCAGTGACTTTCCTGTCCTCACATCACATTACGCGGCGGCTCCGACTCTCGGGAGTGAAGCAGGAGCACTGTGCCTGGTGGTGTGCCTTGGCTGGGGAAGGGGAGGGCATGCATTGCCCCCTAAGACTGCGTGCAATTGGAAGGGTGTGTGTGCAGGGTATGAGACTGGGTGTTGAGTGGCTGATAAACGGCAAATGTCCAGTGCAATTTACTAGTGACATCTTGTGGGCTACGAGTGATGCCAGTCTTCGAATCTAGAGACCTGGCTTAGTAAGCACTTGTGCGTCCTGGAAATTTGTTCAGCCTACAGGACCAGAGAGTCTTGATGGAGTGGGGCAGTTACCAGGACAAAAACATTTTCCCCCTATAATTTATAATATATATTATACATAGTGTTCATAGAACTCTCCTGTAATAATATATTTTGGGGTCTTATATGTCTGTAATATAGTGGCATGTCGTGTAGATCTAGAAATCGTTTGTTGACTGTGGGAAAAGGACATGGTTAGTCCCAGGTGGTAGTGATGGATTCAGGTGGGAGCAGGATTCAGAATGCTTTATGGGTCCCAATTTATCCCCTCCCCCATCCATCAAGAACACTCTTGGCAGTGGTAGGCGGGACCCCTGAAGCCCTAGTTTCATTAAGCGTAAGGTGGTTGGTCCACAGTCCCCCGTGCACTGCCAGGCCAGTGTTTACAAGTGCTTTCTTGTCTAATCCGTCTTTGAATCTTGTACCTAAAATAAAACAGCCTTTTCCCGGGGCTTAAGTCAGACTGACGACCTGAAAGGCCAGGTGCCAACAGTGTGCGGGGCAATGCGCCGACGCTCAGCATTTCTGCTTGGTCTCTAGCATAATGAAATTCCAGAGTGGGGTAGATTTACCTCACCTGCTAAAATCATACGAAGACACGATTTCATCACAGAGGGAGAAGGCTGGGGAACCTCGGATCGGCGGCGGCCTCTCTAACATATGTTCTCCAGGTTTGAAACCTGCCAGACCAGCATGCTCGGTTCTATGAACGAAGGCAGTCTAACACGGTCTGAGCTGGGCTTCTGCGGAGCTGCGGGGCCTCCGTGGTGGGGACTGTGATTTGCTGTTTCAGCCTCCCACGAATCTGCGGAGGATACTGGCCGCCCTCCTACATGCACCATGATAATAGACCTTTGAGATGCCCGGTTTGTTTGGGCCTCGTCTCTGTTGAGGTCACAGCTAAAGGGGATACTGACCGTTGGGACTGACGTGACCTATTTAGGAGGTCACCAGTGGGCACAGTCCGGAGGCACCAGCGTATGTCTTAGAAAACGACTTGCGAAGGGATCTGAGAATGGTTTAAACTGCTGACAGTATTTTTAGGAACTAGGGTGACGAACGATGCTATTTGCATGCAAAATAATTCCATGAAGGGAGTGATTTTTCCCCTCTTTCTTTTTCAAGCCTCACATTTATGTAGTGACATCTTGCACCCAGCTGCTCAGACCCATCTGGCAACCTAAAGGTTTCCTATGAGTTTATTCGATACAGAAATTTTCTACTATTCGAGCGGGCCCTGGGCCTATTGCGTTGGTGTGGAAAGGGCCGCGGTGGGTCCTGGAAGCGCCAGCACATCCACCCGCGTTGGCGGCAGGCAATTACGTTCCTCTGCTCTCCCGAGGTTTCAAGGACGCGGAATTTGGGAAACGGATAACTAGCTTGTTGCCACGTCATGTGTAAAATGTTAATGAATTACTGGCGGTCCTAATGATTTCCTTTTGGGGGGTGGGGTGGGCAGGCGGTGTGAAAAATAAAGGGATGTGCTTTAGAATTTTTAGCTAATAGCCCTAATGAGAATTTTTGATTAGCCTGTCGTTCTAGTCTCTTGCTACGGATTTATTTCTGGGTTTTGTAGAAACGCTGTTTATGCCCTTGGGGGTGGGGGTGTATTTCATTTCATAATTAAAATGCGCCACAAACCTTACAGGTAACGTGCCAAGTGAATGCTCCGGTGTAGACACAAATCTTTTTAGTCCTTAAAGGTAATTACGTCTGACAAGAGTAAGTGGCAGGGACGCTGCTTGGAAGAAGGGGACGGTTTCTTGTGGGGGTTGGGGGGTGGGATGCGGTGGGGGGCGGGACAAGGGAGAAGCCTTTTTATTCTAGAAATGGGATGTTTTGCGATATTATAACCGCTTTCCCTATAGAGAGGCAGGTATATGCTTTAGGGGATCCACCGGGAGAGATCTTTTCCCTTCAAAGAGGGAGGATAAATATAGATGCTGGTCTGCCCCCCCCCCCTCCCCAGGACAGTGTTTCTCCAGGGTGCGGTTGCAGCTTCTTCCTTGTCAGTTCTGTAAGTGCAGCCAGGCGGGGGCTTCTCCCGAGGCTCGGCCACGGCAGGACAGGGAATAGTCTCCATTAGCGTGGCGGGATTGCCATGGAGACCGATGGCCTGGTGTCCAGGCGTGCACAGCGCTGGGAATTCACAATTCCCAGACGTGACTGTGAGCCGGCCGGTGCGGTTAGCTCGGTGCTGGGCAGGGCAGCGGCGCTCCTCCGCAGGTGCCTGCCGCTTTGTCCCCCCGGGTTGCCACTTTGTTCTCAGCCTGAAAGGCTGCCGCAGAAAAGAATCCCTAGGACGGCCTGACCTTTGGAACATAAACTGGGAAGAGTCCCTGGTTGAGATGTGTAGCTTTGTGGGAGGCGTGCTGGGGCTTTGGTTCCGAGAATCGTTCCAGAGACAGTCTGCTGTGGTCGAGGTTTCACATATCGTTTCAATAATAAATACAAATCAACCCGCAACAAAGCTTGGTGTTTCATTTTTGGAATGCACGCAGGGCCTTGCAGGAAGAGCCCAGAAACCCTAATCTCAAACTGGGTAACAATAGCAATTGTCCTGAGAAGCCTAAAGAGTTGAGAATTAGGCAGGGAGAGAAAAGGGGCTAAGGGATGGACCTCAAAGAATCCCCCTTTTGGGTTGCACATACACTAACGGCATTTTCAGAACCACTCCCTGAGGAAGCCGTTGGTAATGCCTGGATGCAATGCAGGCCAAGAGGTGAAGCAAGAGAGGGGCTTGTGATTAATTGAATGTTGTTTTTGTTTTTTAAGATTCATGTCCTTGGAGATGTAGATGCTAAATCTGGTTGATTATTTTCCTGGTGCATCTAAACAGCATGGACCAGATTGCTGGCATTTTTCGTCATCGCACACAAACAACCTAGTACACAGAGATGCTGCAGGGCCTGCACCAGGGATGACGGCAGCTCTGGTATTTCAGTTTGAGCAAGTCCTAGAGGCGGTTCAGCCTTATTCTGTGCCCTCCCACATTAATGGAAACGCACATGCGGCTTTCCCGCTCATCCCACCCTCACTAAATTGGTGAGCCCTGGTGCCGCTGGTGGATGAGTGTTGGACGGCCTAACTGCAAGGTAGGAGGTTCAAACCCACCAGAGGCTCCGTGCAAGAAGGAGGAGGCTTTCTGTAAAGATTTAGTCTTTACAATCGGAACCGAGTCAATGGCTTTCGCGGGTCTTGGTTTCTCTCTCTGGCTGTTTAGGAACTGTGTTTTTGTGTCTTAATGCTGGTGTGGACGTGGGGTGCGTTGGCCTGTGGATAATACAACCATATTCTGGTAGCTTTCTAGTACTGAAGTACTAAGAATCTTGCTTCAACAGGTTGAAGCTGGAAGGGCAAATTGACTCTTTACCTGATTGCCCTGGTTCCAAATTCCAGAAGGTAGAGTGGAAGAATTGGAGCCAGAGTCCCAGAGGGAAGGATGTTGGTGCTGGCCATTTCCCCTGGAGCAAAACTCCCTGCCATCCCGTCGATGCTGGCTCAGTTACCCCCGGGGACCTCATGTCAGGTTCCTAGACTATGTTCTTTATGGGAGTGGAAAGCCTTGCTTTCTCCCTCACAGCAGCCTGGTGGTTTTGAATAGCTGACTTTCAGTTCGCAGCCCCACATGTAATCACTCCGTTACCAGGACTACTTTCCCCGGAGAGGGAGTAGACTTGGATGTTGGCAGGAGAATTTTCAGAGTTTCGTGTAGAGTCTCTATTGCTTAACTTGTTTAATTGATCATAGTAAGAACATATCCTGAATTATTTGTTTGCTAAGAAAAAAGCCTAAACAAGGGAATTTCAAAGAACTTGTGGAAAATTGGAATGGAAAGATAATGAAAAATTTCCATGAACGTCTTGAAGTTCCTTATATATGTAGTTACATGTTTTAATTGTAAGCACTTCAGGTGTTGCGCGCGCACGTGCACACACACACACACACACACACACAGATCTGTCGTAGGAACTGGGATACTTCTATCTGTAGAATTACCAGGCTGTGTCCCTTTAATTGGCCGCAATCCACTCTGCACACTAAAGTGGTTGATGGATGTGTTCAAGCAGCAACTAGAACTGAGTAAAATATTGATTTGGTTCAGGTTCACTTCGAAGGTAACTCTGAGACTGATTTTGTTTCAGGTCAATAATATTGAAAGAAAGGGGTTGGTTGAGTTTTGCGTTCAGCAGATTAAGCTTCTCCGGGCTTTGCGTCAAGTTGTTGCAGCTCCCAACACCGCCGGGCGTTTGTTGCCCCCTGTGAATGTGGGGTCCTCGTACACAGTCACACTGACTCGTCACAAAGGGTTTTATTTATGTTGGGGGTCGATGCACATTGTGGTCCAGTAGGTTCCTTGCAGTTCATTAGTCTATTATGGAGTTGATGAAGCTGGAAGATTAGGATTTTCATTCTTCTGTTGTGTGTGAGAAATGTTCTCTGGCGACACAAAGTGGTTTTCCCGGGGAATTTCCACAAAGTAGGTTTTATGGGCTGAGAACTGGGGTGAGGCTTGGAACCCTGCAGGACGTTCCCTGATTGTTGCAAAAATGAGTGTGAAGTTGAAGTTGAAAGTGAACAGTGTGGTGCAACAGTATGTGTCGTTGGGGTGTGCTTTCCAAGAAGCTCGTTTTAGAGACTCCATTGGGCCACACAGTTTTCATAACATCTCTTTGGGTACTCCCCCCCCCTTCCCCTGCAGTGCTTTTCTTGAGAGACACTGTCATGCGCCAGTCTGAGCACTGCACCTATTGCATCCCATGCCATTTGCAGCGTCCAGTTGGCAGTGCGTCCTGTGAAGGCTCCAACAAATGCTACTCCCGCGTTGGGAGACGTGTGGCGGGCAGGGTCTCTGCAGGGCCTTCTAGAGTGACTGGTTTTTCCCATTCTTAGAACTATCTGACATCACAGGAAATTATTCTCTTTGAACTCTCCAGCAGAGCCAATTAGTGCTCATTTCCTGGGGGAGAGAGGGCTAGTGGGAGGTGTGTCAGTGCAGCCCCCACCAGAGACCCTGGGCCCAGGAATACCCTTGGCTCCCTGCTTCCTTTCAGATTCAGGGACTTATAAATTCGGAGGGGCTTGGGGCCAAGCGTGTTCTTCTCTTTGTCCCTGTCAAATGGATGGATTCCATTGTTGTTGAGAAGATGCAAGCACAATGCCTACCTGTTGAGCGGCGCGATGTACTGACTCTGCTGGGACGGACATGCTCGCCTTCCTTGACCGCATTGTTTCCCTCTCGTTCCCCTACAGTTGCTGCCCCCTAAAGTTTCGATCTCATTTTTCAAGTTGCTGACGTCAATTTGAATATACAGAGAATTCCTAAAAGAGCTTAGTGCTCTTGGCAGATTTTTTTAAAAACTAGTTAAGCTAAAGAGTAGTTTGGGTTTGAGAATACTCGAGGGCGTATTTTTGGCTTAAGGTTTAAAGATTATCTCAGGGCAGTAGTTTCGGGGATTCATCCAGTCCCGTTGGATCCAAAAAGTCGAGAGTGCATGAGGATTTGGAGGTTTGTTCTACTTGGACCCCTTTTTGATCGGGATTCTTCAATTGAATCTTTAATCGGGTGCCCAGTGATGGTAGCTGGGCACCATCGGGCTCCTCTGGTCTCGTGGCAAAGGAGGCCGCTGTTCAGGGAGGCCCTTGAGTGCTCTTTTAAACAAGGGTGGATTAGTCCCTGGATTTGGTTGTTTCTATTCAGGGACCAGTAACATAATTAATTGGTAATTAGGGTGCCTCAGGGCCCTGTTTGGCTTTGAATCATTCACCAGAGAGAAATGCTTCTAGTGAGGCCCCAGGATACTCATCCCCCAGAAAAGCAAAATGGATGTAAAAAAATTCTGGGTTTCGCTGCAAGTTGGAGTAGTTATGAGAGCTTATGAGCTTGCTGGAAACAACTGATGTGACGCATAACCCGAGCAGGTAGACGACAAGGTCCCATCTTCCTTAGTGACGCAGAACCCGAGCAGGTAGACGACAAGGTCCCATCTTCCTTAGACTAGTTTAGGTTAATTAACTATAATTTTTTTTTAGTTAGATAGATAGAACATGAATTCTGTATACAGCTCTTTAATATATCCTGTGTCTTTTTGACTCAGGGCGACTGTAACATTCTTCCTTCCAGGGTGAATTCATGATGAATGCTTTGGCCGTGTTTTGTAGGAGAAGCGGTGCCCGAGGATGAACAGATCAGTGCCAAGGACCAGAAGAGCCTGGAGCCCTGTGATAACACGCCCATCCTAGACAACATGGCTCCGGTGGTGGCTGCCATCTCCTCGGAGGAGAAGGAGAAGTACGACGAGGAGATCTCCAGCCTCTACAGACAACTGGATGAGAAGGTAGTCGGAGCTTTACCCTTCTCTCTGGGACCGGGGCCCAGACGGCAAGCGCCTGGTCTCTGGGCCACAAGCAGGATGTTTGTTTTCTTAATACTTGCCCTAGCTCTTGACTGGGTAGGCTCAGAATCACTTGATTCACATGGACTGAAAACTTGATTGGGAAAGTGGGGTGTTGGTATGTAGAGGCATGGGAACTAATTCCTACATAAAGGGGTGAATGTGTGATTTTTGTGTAATTTCCCTGCCTTTCTTTGTTGGTCTGCCCCTCACCCTGAGCACTCCCAGCTGTAGACTGAACACTTGATGGTAGAGCCAAGGTGGGTAACACTGACAAAGTGTATACTTCATCATAGAACCCCAAAGCCCCTAATAAGGATCCATTAAACTCATGATCATCAAGTCCATTCTGACCCACAGTGAACCCTACACAACAGAGTAGAGCTGCCCCTGTGGCTTTCAGAGGCTGTAAACCTTTCCTGGAGCAGATTGCCTCCTCTTTCTCCTAACGAGCAATTCATGAATTTGAACTGCTAACCTTGCAGTTGACAGCCAGACTCATAAGCTGCTATACCACCGAGTCTCTTAGGAACCATTAGTAGGGGCTCTTAAGAGATTGCCTGGTGGTGCTGTAGGATAAACACAAGGTTAATGGTTCAAACTCACCAACTGCTCTCCTGGGAGAAAAATAAGCCTGTCTACTCCCATAAAGATTTACCATCTCAGAAACCCTATATAAATTGCTATGAGTTGTACTTGAATAAATAGCTCTGGGTTTGGGGTCTGGGATTTGGGAGTAGTGGTCTATGATCTGATGACATCTGCCTTAGCCATGAAGCTCTTTTCGGTAGCATTCTCCTGTGCGTAGTTTATCATCCTGATTCAAGATGTTCAATTTTACAGCAAACTTTTGGGACTCACGTAATCATGTAAATGCATACGTTAGAACAGAGGGCGAGTGACCTTGGAGAGCATTGTGTATCGGTCGCTTCCAATGAAAGGTCGAGTTAGGAATCTCAGAGGCATAGGAAATTAAATTGATATTTCATATGATCTCGGCATATTGCCCTTGGTATATTCTAAATCCTTTTAGTTCATTTCATCAAGGTGGCTGGTATTTTTAGCCTGATTTAATCTACCCTGCAGTGATTTAGCTCAGAGTGCTTCCCGGACCCCTCTGACTTAGATGAAATAGCTTTGTTATGTTAACATTGCCATTCCAATAACCTTGGAGGCTCTTTCTTGGGGCACCTGGAGAGTCTGCCCTTCTGGAAGCCCATTCTGCTCCTGTGACTGAGTTGGCATTGTAACAACACAGTTGAACTCCAATCACCCAACTTTTCTGGAAACACATTTAATAAGAGTTTTTCATATCCATGCATGCTGGGCTAGTTGCCCTTTGGGCACTTGGCATATGAAGGGATTTCTAAAAGTTTGTGGGGGAAAATCTCACTAAATTTGAATTCTGATTTTCCTTTGTTTAAAGAAGTTTTTCATTGTGATGGAGGTGAAGGTTTCCAGAGCAGATCCTCAGCTTTCCATTCAATGACAGCGACACATTTTGCTTCAACTCATCCATCGCTTATCCTGCTTCCTCTGTGTTTCCCATTTCCATTCCCCCTTCTTTCCCAACCCTCCATCCCTTCGTAGATGCTGCCCTTTTGATCTTACGTGGTTGTGAGTCTAACAGGGAGGTGATTTCTGTTCCAGACCGGAGAGGGCATAGGCTGAGGTGGGGGGCTGTGGGGTGGGGGTCCTGCCAGTCTCTGCCCAGCCAAGAAGCCCAGTCTCTTTTATGACATTATGGGTCCCGTTTTCCCACGAATGTTTTGAAGTCCCTCATATTGTTACCTCTCCATTTCTAGTCCATCTTGTCCCATATCTATAGGCATTTTATGCCGAGCCTCAGAGGGGGGGGGCAGATCAATAGGAAGGTGAACGGTGGATGCCATGCAATTTCCCCAGAGGTGCACCCTTGTTTCAACAGTAAACGAGGTGTCATAACGCAGGTTGGATTTTTTTTTTTTATCACTTTTCATTTCTGAATTGATGAGCTCGTTTTTAATCCCAGAGAATCCTGGATGAAGCATGTGAACCTGATTTTTCTATTCTTTTCTCTGTGGGCAGCTGTCTGCCATGGTTGGAACTGGGATTATTTATCTTGGTGGCAGGAGGAGCTTTCCAGGACTTCAGATTAGAATCTGGAATCTGGTTTCTATCTTGTAACCTGGAGGACTGAACTCAGACAGAATGAGCCAAATACCCTAAACCCATCGCTGTGCAAATGGTCCAGACTCATAGTGACCCCGTAACACAAAGGGAGCCTGCGTCCTCGGGTCTCCGAGGCTGTCATGTTCACAGGAGCCGAGTCACATCTTTCTTCCATGGAGTGGCTGAGGCTTTTGAACAGCCAGCCTTTCATTTACTAGCCAAACACTTAGCCTTGGGCCACCATGGCTCAGCCTGACGTCTGGGGGCATTTCATTGGTAACTGCCAGGACCGGCCCGAGTCTCTGCTTCCTGATGACCAGCGAAGGAGTTTGCTATTCTGTCATCTTCCTTTAGCATATGCCATTGCAACGAGCTGAGGGACACCTTTCGCAGTCAACACTTGTGGTCCACAGCAGCCACGTCTTTCCTCGCGGGATGAAACTGAGACCCAGGAGGGACCTGAGTCCAGAGACCTCAGTCCTTGAGGACCCCAGTGCCATTAGCATGCACTCCCTCCCTGCCGTTCAGACTCATAGCGACCCTGGAGGACAGGGGAAAGCTGCCCCTGTGGGTTTCCAAAGCATCAACTCTTTATGGGAGTGGAGCGTCTCGTCTTTCTCCCAGCACACGGTTGGTGGTTCCGAACTGCTGACCTTGCGGTTCGCAGATCTCGGAACTACCACAGACTGACTACCTAGTTGTGTCGTATCAGTGGGATTTCTCTTTGTTCTCTTCTCAAAGGTCTAGCAGCTATGTCTATGATGATACGGGCCATTTCTTAATTCTGAGAATGGACACATTGGAACGTGGTGTCTTCATAGACTCAGAGTCTGAGAACTGAGCATCTCTGGGTCTAGGTGAGGAAACCACCCAGAGAGGCTACAAGCCTGGCACAAGTCTGCAGCACCTCTAAGGGGCAAAGCTGGAATGAGGCGATGTGTCACTTGGCTCCCAGTCTGATGCTGCTGCCTCTTGGGGCTTAGCCCACTACATGAGGGACGTGTCAACCTGATGCATCTGTTTGAGATATGGTGGGAAGGGAAGACCTGGTTTCCATCCCAGTTGTCCCCCTCGGTCTGTGGTGCCCTTCCAGAGTGGCTAGGGCCAGTGCTGCCTCAAGGCATGCCGCCAAGTCAGAGAGAGAGAGCGAACTTTAGAATCAGACCTTCAGTTCAATAATACTGAGACCCAGGCTGATGGCCTAACCTGCAAAAGAGCCTCTGTGTGTAAAATGAAGACTATACCCATTACTTCCAAATCCCTGAGTAGTGCCAATGGTGAAGTGCTCAACTACTAATCTAAAGGTTGGTGGTTCGAACCTACCAGAGGCCCCTTACAAGAAAGACTGGGTAATCTGCTTCCAAATCGTCACAGCCTCGAAATCGCAGGGAGCGGTTCCTCGTGGGCCGCAAAGGTGGGTGCCTCATGGGTGGAGGAGGACTTGACGGCTGTTGTTGTATCATTTTTATTTGTGGTGGGGGGAAACGAAAAACAAACCGAAAAGACAGGCTCACTACCATCAAGTCAGTTCTGACTCAGAGGGTCCCCATGGCACAGGGTGGAAATGCTCCTGTGAGTTTCCCAAACTGGTACTCTTTATAGGCGTAGAAAGCCTCCTCTTTCTCCCTCGGAGTGGCTGGTGGTTTTGAAGTACTGACCTTGCGGTTAGCAGCTAGCAGGCCATTGTGTACCCCACTAACGTAGTAGGCACCGAGGGCTCCTTTTTTGGTCGGAGGCACTTCAGAAGGATGCAGTGGGGATTCAAAGCTTCTGGTAGCAACAGGTGTTCGATACACACCAGGTCCCTTCCTTCCTTTTGGCCTTCTCAACTTGGGGTTCTCAAGGGAGAAGCCGTATTCTATCAAGGTGTTATCAGGGTGGGCATGCTGAGGGCGGTAAAAAGCAGAGTTAGAAGGGGGACGAGTTGGCTGTTGGCACTTTGCCTCTCTCCTGCCCCTGGTGTCTCCTCTTCAATAGGATTATGCATAAAGTAGATCCACAAGAGGGCTTTCGCTTAAGTGGAAATGTAAGTTGAATCTTTCCCTGATTAGTGTTGCAATAAAAACATCTGTATAATTGAAAGGTTTCTAGTGGCCGGTTGACAACTCCCTTATTTCATGGAAATTCCAGCCCCAAAGTATTTTCTGAGAAGTGCTTTGCAGTCTGTTATCCTTGAACTAGATCTTAGTGGCACCGGAGCGAGCATGCTGGAACACGTTCTACGGGATGCACTGGGGTGCATAGGTATGATCTGAACAGCACTCCTTCTTCCGAAATTTTTCAAAACAATGTAAAACAAGCAGGAAAGAAAAGAATCTCCAATACAAAATTCCCCAAACTCACTACCGTCAAGGTCAGTGCTTACTCATACTGGTCCGAAAGAACAGTGTAGAAGTACCTCTGTGGCATTCTGAGACTGTAAATCTTTCCCGGAACAGAAAGCCTCATCTTTGTCTCTCAGACTGACTAGTGGATTTGAACCGCTGACCTTGTGGTTAGCAGCGCAATACATAACCTCTGCTGCCACCAACGCTCCCTAAAACTCCCAATCGACTAAAGCCATTCCTTAGAGAAGCTACCTTAATAAAGGGCACAGGTAGTTTTGCAATGTCCGTGGTCCCAGTGATACATGTTCTTGTAATGTCATCCCTGCCCCCCCCATCCTTCCAGATGGGGAAGGACCATACTTCAAAAATCACCACGTCCCAACGGTCACCTTTCAGGGAGGATGCCGGTCTCCTCAGGCTTTGAATTGAGCGCGGCCATATAAGAACAAAGAGCTCTTGCTTCTGGTTTTCTTCTCTTGTGATTTATATCACTTGGAGCGGTTGCCTATATGACCCCGGGGAAGAGGCGGTGGCTCGCCTGATGTTGAATTCCGTGGGTCTTTCTTTCTTTCCTGTGAGATGATTTAATGTTTACGGGCTGGGGGTGCACAAACACAAAATTGTCCCTGCTAACTGGCGGGCGGCGTTGAGAAAGCAGAAGGGAAAAATACTAAGTCCGGTTGGAGAAGTACAGTATTTTGACTGGTTTTGCTCTGGGCCGTTTCCTTCCTTCCTTCCCTTGCCAGCAATGTAATCGGAGGAGGAAGAGGAAGGTCGCGCACCTTTTGAGGAAACAGTGGTGTATAAGGTCCAGTGGAAACAGGATCTCCCTGAGCAGGGAGGTGAGGCCTGCAGACCCTGCAACGCTGGCGACAACATCGCTGAGCTCCGCTGAGAGCCTTAGGTTGTGGCCGTTAGTTAATCGGATTCAAATGTATGCGTGGACACTACCAGGCAGGCTAGGAAACGGCCCCATGGGAAATTGAAGTTCCGTGACCCGGTTTTGTCCAGGCTGCTGCTGATGTCCTGAGCAGCACCTGGCACAGAGAGGGGTATAGTCACTGGGAGCTGGCCCTGCTGCTTGTGATCGGCCACTGTTGTTAGCTGACCTCGAGCCAGGCCCCTGCTCATGCACCGCACATGCACCGCCACCAATCATTGCTCTTCACGGCGCTTTCATTGCTGGCTTTCGAAGCCGGGACCACATGCCTTCCTAGCCCATCGGAGTCTGGCCCTGTCTAGCAGCAGAGCAACACCGAGAACACAGTGACAGGACAGGCGGTGGCTGCCCACGAGGGCCACTGGCCGGGCATTGGGCCTGTGTCCCCTTTCTGTGCAAGTGGGTGCAGGGGACGTGGAGCACCTCGTGCTATTAGGTGCTGCTTGCCTGCTGCTCCGCCCACTTTGGGAGGGTGTGGGGTGTGTGTGTGGGGTGTGTGGCCTGATCTGAATGGTTTGCACCGGGCAGTGAGCCCTTGGCTTTTGTGGCAGTAACATCCCACGGCAGAAAATGAGAGAAGGGAGCAAGCGTCCTTCCATTTGCTGATTGCGTCCTGTTCTCTCCTTCCCATTCTGTCCCTCTGCGTTCCCCAGGCTGTGTGTACGATGTCGGCAATAGACTTCCCTTCTTGTTGCAATGAAAACACTTCATCTTATTTTTACCTGCTAGGAAGGCAATGGCCGTAAGACCGGGCTTTCGCCTCTTAGTAACTGCTACCGTCTGGGAAACCCTATAGGTCACTATTCGTCAGCATGGACTTGATAGTAGTGAGTGAGGAAGCCAGTAAGGAGCCCTGGTGATGCTGTGAGTTAGGCATTGTGCTGCTAACCACAGGGTCAGCAGTTCAATCCCACTCAAAGGGAGAAAGATGAGACTTGGTTTTTGTTTTTTTAATTGCTAAGAGAACTCATTTCTAATCAAGAGGAAACTCTGTTAACACCAAGGATAAATTCTCTGGTAAATGTTTTTCCAACTGACAAAAGCTCGGTGAGTAAAAGGTTTGAAGCATTTGTAGTTGATAAGATTTGGGATACTTAACAAGATTTGGGACATTAATGTAATACAGGGCAGATGACTGGAAATCTACTTACTCCCTTGCCTTTTGAACCAGGAATTCACTGCAAATGCCTTTAAGTTGGGCGGTTTTCTGAAGTATCTTAAGGAGCCTGGGTGGCATAGTGGTTATGCATTGGGCTTCAATCCCCAAAGTCTGCATTTCAAAACCACCAGCACCTCTGAAGGAGAAAGCTGGGGCTTCCCACTCCCACAAATAGTGACCATTTCAGAATCCCAGAGGGATTCCTATAGTTGGCATCAACTTGATGGCAGTGAGTTATCCCAAGTCCCTTTCCGTTCTCTGATGGTTTAATGACAGGATTGGGGTTGAATGTGTAAGATATATTTCCCGGTCTATCTAGATGTGTCATCCACTGAGACAGGTGGATGGGTGAGATATTTTAACAGTCTCGAAACCCGGAGCCAACCAATCCCTCTGGGTAAAGGGGTTTACCCACCACCCCCTTTACCTTATTGGCAACTTCTAGCTGACATCCTGGCATCTGACTGTCTGTCATCTGGAAAGTGGCTATCAAAGTTGATATAACCAAAAAATAAGTAAATAAACATGATGTTTCTTTTCAGGACGATGAAATCAACCAGCAGAGCCAGCTGGCTGAAAAACTGAAGCAACAGATGCTCGATCAGGATGAGGTAAACAGCGCCATTACAAGAAACCCCAAACCTTCACAATCTTCTGTTTAAACTACTATGTGTTCCAGAAATTTCATTTGCAAAGGAGTTTTCCTTTTGAAAAATCACTGATTTATGAGAAAGGTTCTTGGAAGAGTTCCTTCCGATGAATGTTAAATGCACGCTGTAGCTGCTTTGAGGAAATAGAACTGCTGACTGCAGAGAGCTGAGGTGGTGAGCATGCGCGGCTGCTGGTTGCTATTGGTCCTTGAAAAGCAGAGGCCCAGGAGCGTGCTACTTGGGCAAGGAAGATTCTGCGTCCTCCTACCCAACGCCCACAGACTACCTTGTGCTGTCCCGCAGGGAAAATACAATAGTCAAAGGCGAGGAGGGGAAAAGTGACCCAGAGGTGCCAGTGCCGTTTGGGTCCTCTTCCATCAGTGTGTTAGGGAAACCTTTTTATTGCCTTGCACTTTTGTGCCGACGATTTTAAAAGCATGAGCCCGAGCATATTGCAGACAGTCATCTATCAATCAGTCTGTTCGCTGTGCTCTTGCTGCGGACCACCTGAGTGCTTGTGAATGGCTCCCCACCAAACTGCTGCCGACTGGGTCACGGGACGTGGTGGCAGCATGTGGCGTGCGTTCATGTCCCAGGCCTTGGCACCCACACAGCCACCTCCGCCACCGTCCCTTCCTCTTCCTCTCTGCTGCCCGTCGTCTCTCCAGGGCCAGGAAGTTGCCCCTTGCCCAAACACCCCTCCTTGGTAGGGAGATAATCTGTGCTTTTGCATTTGGATTACTTGTAGTTGATTGAGTTCTCTCTCATATATTGTTGATTTCTTCTTGTTTATTTATTTATTTGTTTATTTTCATTTCCTCCTCTTGATTCTTTGGCATTTTCAACCTGGGTACAACTGCCCGTGTTCAACGCTCCTTGTTGTTGGAGTTTAAACTTTTCATAGGTTTTCCCTTGTACTTCTCGGGTCAAATGTGTGTGTGTGATAAAGAAATCAGGAAAGGAAACAAAACAAAAGCCAGAGATGACAAAATCACCCCAGAGTACAGGCATTCACTTTTCACTCGTGCTGGTGTTGGGGATGTATCCTAACACACAGCAATGTTGACTTTACATGGAGAGTGACGGAGGACCCGTTGATACCATTTTGGTTGAGTCTGTGAAACTTTGATAAAATTTAAAGCCACATACACATTACAACTATCCTCAGATATGACCCACCTACCCCCGCCCCCACCATCCTGTGTTTCACC
Organism: Tenrec ecaudatus; assembly: GCF_050624435.1. NCBI lineage: Eukaryota > Metazoa > Chordata > Mammalia > Afrosoricida > Tenrecidae > Tenrec > Tenrec ecaudatus. The sequence continues at coordinate 91,966,621 of NC_134542.1, read as the reverse complement.
TATGGACTAACCAACCAGCCATTTGCTATGTAATGCATTCTTTGAGTTCATCCCACACAGCTTTAGAAAAGAAACAGACTTTTGAAATGATAACGTTTTTTAAGTTTAGCATCCAATCTGTTTTCTTCTGTGTTTATATATATAAAATGACTTTATTTTGGATAGGGCACAGAAGAGAAACACTGAACATTAGATCCACTAGCTCCATGCCTTCTCATTTCCCCAGCTTCTGGCTTCCACAAGAAGAGACTATGAAAAAATCCAGGAGGAGCTGACACGTCTCCAGATTGAAAACGAGGCAGCCAAAGATGAGGTGAAAGAAGTCCTTCAGGCCTTGGAGGAGCTGGCTGTCAATTACGACCAGAAGTCACAGGAAGTGGAGGACAAGACCAGGGCCAATGAGCAGCTGACGGATGAGCTGGCCCAGAAAACGGTTGGAGCATTTATGTCTAGGGGGCGGGACTTCCTTGACAGCCTCAGAAATTCTTCTCCATTCCTGCCCATGTCTTGACTTTTGTTGACAGGCATTCTGTAGAAAGGCAGTTGGCTGAATGGTTAAACTTAGATGTAACAACTGAAATAATCTGCAAATTGAATTTTGCCCACACTTGTCAGAACTGCATGTCACCACCAAGATTTAATGCTTCACAGGCAGGTCTTGTGGAAGTGTCAGGGAACGCAAACCAAATAAGCAAGCAGAACCCCCAAACAAAGTCAACAACAAAATACTAAAAATCCAACGCCACCAGTCCCTGTCTTTAATTTTGTTTAACTTATTCAGTTAGGCTTTAGAGACATTTGAATTTCTCACATCTTAGTTTTCTTATCTGTACAAACGGGCATCATAACATGTGCTCACAGGCATGTGGATGCGTGAGAGTTTGTGGAAAGTACTTTGCATGGACTGTGTCTGTCCGCCAATCTCAATAGGTCTTGGAAGGTTATTACTTATGGGCAACAGTGGGAACTCCGTGGAAGGTACCCCCTTCACTCTTCTTGCTCACCCCCCTTCTAAAGACACACGGCTCTTTCTCACTTATTAGCTTCAGAAGCCCAGGGCTAAGCTGTGCCCGTTGGTCTGAAGTTCACTGTGTTCAGCCAACGCTCCAGCTGGTCCATTCCCGTATTTCCAGGTCCTCACGGTGAAAGACGCTACAGCTCTGAGCAGTGAGTTTGTGGCAAGGTGGCCGGCGTTTGGATGTGTCCCTTTTGCCCATATCCACTAGGGGGATGGGGTGAAGGGAGCCCAGTGGCTGTAACCTGCTGCCCTTGGCGCTTCTGCCCAATGCCCCGGCATTATGGGATTGTGCCCAGCCTGTGTGGTGGAAAACATCCAGTCCTCACAGGCAACGAGAACGAGCAGATGGTTCGGGAAAGGTCTAATCTGCTAGCCAGAGAGCTAATAGGAAATGCTCTTCACTCCATAAATCCAACCGTGCGGAAGAAGACTGTCCTAATGGCTTTCCAACATGGAAACCACTACTTCTGGGGAATCGTTTTTAAACAAAAGAAGTTGTGGTGATGGCAAAAGAGCCTTCAGAAACCACTTAGGAAAGGGGGAGACTTCCAGTCCCTCAGCTTAGTTTTTTCCTACGGTATTCTTTGCAGAAGACCTTGGGTGTTATTTGCTTCTGAACACAATGAAACATTTTTCATTTGATAGAACTTAATACGTTCTGAACTTATTGTTACTCAGAAGAAATACTAGCTGGATCTAGAGTCTATTTTTCATCACATCCTTAAGAAGTGCTTTAGTAAAACCGCTGCACATAGAAGAACTACAGAGATGCCTTTGCATTAGCGTCCGTAGGCCTTAGAGGCAGTGCAAGCCAGACCCCAGGCTGCAAACTTCTTACTTATTGACAGCTGGTGCAAACCAAGCCAAATCTGCATGGCCATCGAGTGGGCTCCATCTCAGAGCAAGCTTATGTGCGGTTTCTGCAGCTATAAATGCACCTTAGTGGGACAGACAACCTCATCTTCATCCCATGGAGCAGTTGGTGGGTTTGAACCATGAACCTCACAGCCAACAGTCTAATGCTTACCTGATAGTACGGCCGGAGCTGCTCTGATACCTGGCACTTGCCCTTTAATATTATATACGTTTTCTTGCACTTTAAAAGCGATTGCCTCTACTTGAAGCAAATTCTTCATCACACCTACTTCCCCTTGCTGCATGCGCAGCTTTTAAATCATTGAAAGGGCTTTGTAGCACTAACCCCAAACCCAACCCAACCCAACCCAACCCAACCCAGCACACTACCCTTCCGCCCATCACCAGTACAAAGGTGGCCTATGGGCCCGTTGGGTTTCCAGCACCATAACTGTTAGGGAGGCAGACTGCAACAGCCTTCTCCTCAGGAGCAGCCGGTGGGTTCCATTAGTCGCTGGATTCTTGAACTACGGCCCCATCAGAGCTTCCCTCGCAAACTAAAATTGGCCCTTCTCCCAGCGTAAGTACACCTGGACTGGAGAGTTACTGAGAAGTAAACACACGCCCGAGGACTGCCAGCTTCACTTCCCCTTGAATGTGTGACCCTCCCACGCAGTTGAAGATCCATGTCTGATGAGCAGGCGGACCTTGAACAACACAGGTCTGAGCTGCGAAGGTCCACTTTAACCGCCTTACACATGGACTTTTTGCCAGTTACCAGTGCGGTGCAGTGAGCTCAGGGGTTGCGAGTCTGCTGAAAATGCGTGTGGGGCAGATCATCGCCTGGCGCTATATAGCAACAGGGGGAAACTCTCCAAGCCGAAGTGACCCCCTTCAGTTCCAACGTGTGGTGGACAGGGGTCGCCGATGTTTCCTTGGTTGACTGAGATAATTGAGGGCATCAGAGGATGGGTAGTCCAATGCTGTTGAGAGCTACTGTTATTTTAAGAATATATGGAGGGGACCTTCCAAAAGTTCACGGTGAAGGGGAATTCAAAGATAATGGGATGTGTCCAGAAACCTCTGGCAGCCCCCACAGGTATCTGTTGGTCATATACACAGGAAGTGGGAGCAAGCTGAGTCTGGTGATGTTTGGGAAGGAGAGGGAGCTTTGTGCTTCTCTAAGAAGCCAGCTTGGTTCAACTTGAGGAATGTGACAAGAGAGGTCTGGGAGTCAGTTCTGCTTCTCTGCGCAGATGAGAAGAAACATCCGAAGTTGTTTCCTAAACTCATCAATGTCCCTCTGGACCTGCCAGTCCCATGGGAGATTGCAAGTGGCTTAGGGAGCAGACTCATTGTGCATGGAGGTGGGGTCCCCGGCAGGTATGTCTGCTTCGTCCTTGAGAACGTGAACTGAAGCCACATCAAGTGGGTAGGAAGGAATGCTTCAGCACAATAAATCTCGGGGCTCCTTTTTGGCTTCGTTTATTTCTCAGCACTTACTTCACAGACCTGGGAATTGTCATCTGATGTGCAGACGTGGAACATGGCCCAAGACAAGTTCCTCTCTTTCACAAAGACCGTAGAGCTGAGTGGAGTGCAGCTTACAGGGGTGCTTCGAGTTTGTTGCCCCCCATGAACTGGGATTCAGACCCTGCACTCCAGCTTCCTGTAAGGAATTGCAGTGCTGCATCCTCGGAGCCAGTGGCAACCCTTTCCGTTTATTGGTGCAATGTGTTTTTCAGACGACACTGACAACCACCCAGAGAGAGCTGAGCCAGCTACAAGAGCTTAGCAACCACCAGAAAAAGAGGGCCACCGAGATCCTGAATCTGCTGCTGAAGGACCTGGGGGAGATAGGAGGAATTATCGGCACGAACGACGTGAAGACCGTAAGTCCGTCATTCTTTCATCCTCTCTGGCTGCCCTTATCACGCCGAGGGCCTGCGTTCTGTTTTTCACAGTACTTGGGGTCTGTTGAGTGCGTCGGAATATTTGAATAAAAGAACAAAGGGGTGATTGACGAAGTGAACAGCTGTTAGGATCCAGGGGTGGATTACTCAAGAGCCATGGTAAGCACAGGCTGACTTGTGCTTGTTTACTGCTCTGTAGTGAACAGTTTCACATGGATTTTTTTATTCTCCTGTTCACTACAGATCAGTAAGCAAGCACAAGTCAGCCTGTGCTTACCTTGCTTACTAGATACTCTGCCACTGTTAGGATCATCAATTTGAAGGGAAAAAAAAGCGTTAATTCTATAGGGGGAGAGGCAGATGCTAGCTACAACTAGAAGCAGAATCTGTGATCTAGTGACGACATTCACTCTAGATTCATGAGCAAGCACAGGTAAGTCTGTGCTTGTTTTGTATATTGGATAACTGGACACTGGTCGGGATACAGCGGGAGAAGCAAACACTGGTTGTCACATCTAGGAGAATGTGTTCAAATCCAGGTTGGGCTGACGGAAGCTGGTTCTTCTATCTCTTCCTGGCCAATGTTGCTGCAGGATGGCCATCTGTAATTCAACCACAGTTCTAGGCTCAGAATGCCATTAGGAAAACTTTCCGGTGCAAGTGATATAGGATGCTACTATTAACTTAAGAAACAAAAACCTACTAATTGTTCATAATATGAGAAGCATTACAATTTGGAATGTGAGCTGCACCCCCTGGGAGCTTATTGGGAATACAGATGCCCAGGTCCCATCTCCGTCCCACTAGCTCAACATCTGCCTCTTCGCAAGCCTCCCCGATGGTTCTTAGGCTCATTAAAGTGTGTGGAGCACATGTCGATTTTGAAGTGCCTTGTCAATGTCAAGGGCCCAGGCCTTTTCAGCTTCCTCTCCGCCACCTTCAGCCTTGTCACGTCGTTTAGGACAGTGGTTCTCAACCTTCCTAGTGCCGTGACCCTTTCAGACAGTTCCTCATGTGGTGGTGACCACCCCCCCCCCAACCATAAAATTATTTTCGTTGCTACCTCATCACTGTAAATTTTGCTACTGTGATGAATCTGGCGACCCCTGTGAAAGGGTCGTTCAGCCCTCAAAGGGGTCACGATCCACAGGTTGAGACCCGCTGCTCTGGGGTGTTTCATCGTGGCAGCAATCGGCTGCCATTCCACCAACTCTCACAAACCACACCTAAACCAGGGAGGGCTGCCAAGGCACCTGCTTTCATGCAAATAGGAAAGATGATCCAGCGGTCTTCAGGAGACAACCAGAATTAGCCAAGATTCAGCCACATGGCTGATGGTCCACGCTGCAGGAGAGGCATTGATTGCTTTGTTGGGTCTGAAGCAGTCATGATTGCCCCCCTGGGATTGTGGACAGTGGTACCTTTGTTAGCACAGCGCCGGGGAGGAGGAGGGGGGATGCTAATAGGGTTCAGATTTTTAGCATGCTCCCCATTTAACCGTGATCACCATTTACCCAGGGTGAAAATTGAAACCTAAAGAGGGTAACAGAAATTAATTTGTTTATGTTTTTACTCTAGTCCCACTCTGGACGGTTTCCTTCTTAGGTTAAAATGGATGAATGTTAGAAAAGAAATCAACTCATACTGAGCAACATGTACACATTAAAGTATTCAGAATATAATAATAAATATTGGCTTTCAAGTCATTTGTTAGTCTGGTGCTACAATGAATAAGCACTGTAGTTACTGCATTTGGGTTGTACTCCTGCCGTTCAAGAGACTCTTAGGTGCTTTCCTTGCATCCTGAAAATGAAGCTTTTGCTTCCAAGCAAGGTAGAAGAGCAACCCCCATTAGTCAGTCAGACTTTTCGCCTTGACTTATAAAGTGTAACTGGCCTCGTCTGGTTTAAGAAACAGGTATAAAAAGCATATAGAATGTTCAAATACATTGTTTTCTCCAGCAAATCAAGTTTCTAGAGTAGCTAGGTGACTGATGTGTATTTTATGTCTATCTTTGGGTTTTGTCTATATTTCTGACCTCTCTTTCATTCATCTGTGTTTGTACGTCTTTATGCCAAAACCATACCGTCCTGATTGCTGTGCTGTATACTGAGCCGTGAAATCAGGGAGTGTCTGTTCTCCAACTGTGCTGTTCTTGTTCGAAGGAACTTTGTCTATGTTCGGTGCTTGCTTCCCATATGAATACTAGAATCGGTTTTCAGTCAGTCAAGCCTGCGAGGATCGTAGGAAACAATTAGGTGGTACAAAGCTTCCAGGAGCACTAGGAATAGAGGTAGAAGGACAAATGAACATGACCGGCCAAGAACAGTTCACAGTTTGTTCCCCTACGGAGTGACCATTGTTGCCATTAACCAGAACAATATGATGTGGCCATTTGAAAAAAATAACTTTATTGAGGTATAATTAATAGACAATAGATGGCACGTGTTGTAACGCAGTTTGAGAAATTTTGACAAGTATGCACTTGTGAGACGATCAGCATAGGGAAGTAATGAACACAGCCATCAGCCATACATGTGGGGTTATTTCTGGTCTCTGCCCTGTTTCCTGCATCTGTGCTGGTGTGTCTGTACGCCAATCCCATTTTGATTATTGTAGCTTTATCATAAGCCTTGGAATGAGGATGCGTTAGTTCTCCAACTGTGTTCCTGTTTCTCTAAGTAAGTCTGTCTGTTATAAGCACTTCGCTTTCTCGCATGAGTATTAGAACCAGTTTTTAATTTCTATACAAGTCTGCTGGGAGTTTGGTTGGAATAGCTTAGATTTTATGGATGAATTGGGAGAGAATCGTCGTTTTAATGTTGACTCTTCTGTTGTACAGCGCAGTATCCTCTCCGTTTATTGATTCATTCATTTCTCTTATTCATGCTTTGTAGTTGGCAGTGTCCATCACAACTTTTGACATAGTTATCTTCAGGTGTTTTTTATTCTGAGTATTAATTACAAATGGTGTTCTTTAAGAATCAGCTTCTAATTGTTCAATTTAGTATATAGAAATACACTTGTGGCCTGGCAGGAAAAATTCACTGAGCAATTCTAGTGTGTGGTTTGTGTTTTGGTCATTGTTTCGTTTCATTTTGGTTTATTTCAGAGAATTTTCACAATTTTGAAGATAGTTTTGGTTTGAATGCCTGCATTCATTTTCTTGCCTAATTGCTCTGGCGGTAATTTTGAGTTCGATATAAAATAGAAATGATGGGTAGGCATCCTTGTCTTGATTTTGGGGATGTAAGGCAACATTTAGTCTAAGAAAGAGTCTTTTCAAAGCAGTGATTGTTTTTTTAAAAGTGAAACTTAACTGGAGCTATGGATCCTTTGATTTCAAAATGGTTGATCATTTCCCTCTTTCTCATTGTGGTAGAAATAAATAAATCTTGAACATTTGTCATCCCAATATTTATTCCATGTACAATTTAGTCGGAAAGGGAAGACTATGCTCAGTATTTCTCAAAGTAAAAGCATGGAAGAAAAAAGCCAAGTTGCGAGTTGCAGCATTGAAGGATCATACGGGCAAGATCATTGACTAACACGCGAAGCAAGGAGTACGCAAAGTCACTTTACCACAAAGAAATGATCACCATCCATCCATTTCAGGAGGGAGCATGCAATCAAGAACCAATGGTATTGAAGGGGAAACTCCAAGATGCATTTAAAGAATTGATAAAAAATAAGGCTCTTGGACTCGGCAGGATACTGGTTGAGATGCTGCAATAAATGAAGGCGCCTTTTGGCTCTCTGCACGACGCCATGGCGGTTGGCAATAACAAGCGCCTTACCAAAGGTGGCAAAAAGGCGCTAAGAAGAAAGTGGTTGATCCATTTTCTAAGAAAGATTGGTATGATGTGAAAGCACCAGCTATGTTCAATATAAGAAATATTGGAAAAACACTAGTCAGCGGGACTCAAGGAACCAAAATTGCATCTGATGGCCTCAAGGGTCGAGTTTTTGAAGTGAGCCTTGCTGATCTACAGAACAATGAGGGTGCCTTTAGGAAATTTAAGTTAATTACCGAGGATGTTCAGGGCAAAAACTGCCTGACCAACTTCCACGGGATGGACCTGACACGGGACAAGATGTACTCTATGGTCAAGAAATGGCAGACCATGATTGAAGCTCATGTTGATGTCAAGACTACCGATGGGTATCTACTTCGTCTGTTCTGTGTTGGTTTTACTAAAAAAACGCAATATTCAGATTCGGAAGACCTCTTATGCTCAGCACCAGCAGGTCCGCCAAATCCGAAAGAAAATGATGGAAATCATGACCCGAGAGGTGCAGACGAATGACTTGAAAGAAGAAGTGGCCAATAAATTGATTCCAGACAGCACTGGGAAAGACATAGAAAAGGCTGGCCACTCTATTTATCCTCTCCACGATGTGTTTGTCAGAAAAGTAAAGATGCTGAAAAAGCCAAGGTTTTTACTCTTCATTCCCTTTACTAAAAGCTCAGTGCCTTCCAACAATGTTCTTTCTGCTTTCTGTCAGTAATGTTTTTAGTGTTTGGGACACACAACGTTCTCTTTCATGGTACAATTGGCGTTTGCGACCATTCCCCTTCTCTCCCCATTGAGTTTGATAGGGGAGCCCCATAAATGCCCTTTATTTGGCTGAGAAATTTCTCCTTTTTCCTAACTTGATGCTGGCTCGAATCCGGAAAAGGCTGTTGGGTTTTGTCAGAAGTCATTCTGCGTTGACTGGGATGATCACGTGGTTGGTTTCCTCAAGTTGAACCACCTTTTTTGGGGGGTCCATCCCGCTGGGTCCTTTTAGTATGGCGGCGGGTTCTGCTTGCTATTGTCTTGTTGATGACTTTTGCATTCATAAGCGATATCATGGTCATGAGGTTCTCTTTTCTTTTTTTAGGCCTCTTTGCCTGGCTTTGGTCTCAGGCTAAATGCCAGTCAGTCTCAGAGAATGGGTGAGGCCATGCTCCCCGCCTCTACTTTTTGGATCGCTGCTGTCAATGTAGCTCTTCATCTGATCATGGTCTTGTCTTCTCTTGAGAAATTTTGGATTACTCTGGTTAAAAAAAAATCAGTATAGATCTGTTGAGATGTATTTCTTGTGAAGTCGAGAGTTGTTGATGTGTTTCTAAAGAATCTGTGTCTTACATTAGATTATAGAGTTGTTCATCCTATTCTCGTGTGATCGTTTTGATTGCGTTTTGTTTGTTTCTGGAGGGGTGGCTGTTGCTTCCTTTTGGACACATTCACTCAGTCTGTCAGGCTGCCTGGAGCAAGGTGAACCCCCTTTGTTCCGTTTGCTTCCTTTTTAGTTTCATTCCTCAGCTCTTTTGGCATCCCAAGAGACATCTCGAACCTACCCAGCCTCCCAGACAGCCCCCCACCCCTCTCCCTTGGCCTGTTTCCTTTTCACTCGTTAGTTTACATCCCCCCTCCCCCATTTGCTTCCTCAGCACTGTACTTGGGCTGCATCCTTCATCATCTGCTTCTGATGACGCCTATGTCACTGTCGATTCCCCTGTAGAAGGCAAGTCTTTGGAAGACAGAAACCATGCAATCTTTGTGTTTACATCTGGCATCCATCCAAGACCATGTGTTCATTTCATGGAGCCCAGGCTGTGCTGGTCCATTGCGCAACTTCCACCTCCCAAAATCTGAATCCCGAATCCTCTAAGTTTAGCCTTTTTACCTTTAAGGATGCAATGGCGCATCCATCTGCTGTCTGTGAACACTCACAGTGAGTCGAGATGCTTAAATACTGAAATCAGCTTCCAAGCTTCCTTCTGGGGAAGAAAGCGTAAGGCTGCTCTTGGATAGTTTCACAGATCTGGGCTTAGAATGTATGTCCTCTTATACACGGAATCATTCTTCCATGGAATCTCCATTGTCACTGAATATTTCATGAGCTCTGGCAAAGGAATCTTGTTTTAGGCCGGCGTTCTCCGCTAATGCACGCTTAACCCTGTGGGGCCCCTGTTCGGGGCTTGTAAATGTAAGGGCTTTTTCTTGCAGAGGCTCACCAGTGGAGCTGCGTAATAAAGTTCTGATGTCGAGGTGATTAAATGTCCCTCGCAATATGAGGGTGATTTATGAGAAATTTGGGCCTGCTGCTGATCATGGGGGATAAAAAGGAGGGTATTTTTATGCTGAGTTCTAAAATAGAGCTGATGGAAAAATGCTAATGAATTCAAGGCATGTCTGGGTGCTTCGGTATTAAAAAGAGAGAGTCTTTTACCACTGGGAATCTAAAGTATGATTGAGATTGTTTCTAAATGGATGCTGTTGAGGTATTTTTAGATTCTCGACATTGGATGCTGTAGTTAATTTCATTGATAACTTACTTATAGAGCACTGTTTTCTCCATCATTCCGTGTTCTTCTTCTGGTTGTGAATCATAGAGCCATAAGAGTTCAAGGGACGAATTGCATGACTTTGGGCAGGTTGCGGCACTTCTCCCAATGTTTCCCTAATTTATAAAATGACATGATGATCTGAGATAATCTTCAAGGTGGCCAGCTCAGAAATCTTATGACTTTCAAATGTATTTCTTTCTTTATTAGTATAGATAAAGGTCATTTCCTTACTGATTAAGATTACCCAGTTGCTATAATTCTTTTGTTTGTAGCCAAAGAGGTACAGATCAATGGAATCTTTTTCAGTGATCTTGCTTTTTTTTCTTTTTTTCTAAATTTATGTTCAGGTCCCACCAGATTCCTCGTCATCGTACTCTGGAGTTGAGGGAGTGACAAGATTATTCTTGGGGTCTCCGTCTGTCCTCATGTCCAGGATAGGACAGACTATACTAGAAAATAGGATAACCTGGTCCCCCACCCCCCACCCCCTGCCCGCTCCAGCACAATCAGGGCAGTATTTTATTTTGTTAACAGAGGAAGATGAGCTCAGCAAATGACAAGATGGGCTCAGTGTTGGCTTGGTGCACATTTGGTGCAGTCGTTAAAGGGCTCGGCTGCTAACCGGAAGGTCAGTGGTTCGAATCCCCCAGCAGGAGAAAGCCATGGCAGTCTGCTTTGAGGAAGGAGCGCAGCCTTCCCTCTGGGGCTGTCCCTCTCCAGAAGGGACACTCTGTGGGCATTGACACCTAGACAACAAGTTTGGTTAGTTTGCTTTGTGTGTAGTTTTTGTGCGTGTTTGTTTGCTGCGTTTGTGTGACAGCGAGTTTTCTCTCACTGAAACGAAGACTTATGGGAAAGGAAGCGCAAACTGCAGAGAACGCCGAACTTAATTGCCTTTGGCGGTCCTGACTTCTTTTTGCTTTTATCCGACACGGACAGCCCCCTCACTCGGATTTTACTTGATTTTAGGAATGGCCATAGCGCGTCGTATTGCACCTGCGAGACCTGGGGTAGGTGGCTGGGAGTGACTCTTCCCTGTGGGACGGGTAGAGGGGCGACCACGCCGACTTCCCTGTGATTTCATGTTTTGCCATTGGTACTGCGTCACGTAGCCTGACGGTGCTGCTGGTGGGGATCAAACTCTGGGCAGAATATAAATGTTTTTTAAGGTAACACCAATCCAACTCTGCCACAGGGCAGAGCCAGGGACACAGTAGAACTGCCCTGCCCCCAGAGGGTTTCCAGAAGCCGACCGCCACGTCTTTCCCCTCCGAGTCGCTGGTGGGCTCAATCCACTGACCTGTCAGTCAGCAGCCTGGCACTTTAAACACTGCGCTGCACGGCCCCTGTTTTTAAGGACCCGTATCCTGAAGTGACTGGAAGCTACTGAACTTAGGTGAACACAGCCACAGTAGGAAAGCCTCATAGGTAAAAAGCCTCATGGAGTGTTTTTGTTTGGTCTCCGTTGGACATAGATGCAAAGGCTTCTGATGGGAGAAGGTTTCAGACGTTCTGGTTCTGATTTGGGAACGACGTGGGAAGCCTGTCGCTGTGTATTTACTCTCCCAGCTGACACGGGGTTCAGGGTGGAGGCAGGGTCCTATCCTCAGGCTCGACGTGGGGAGGGGGAGCTCCATGCTTTCCCAGGGGGCCCTCGCCGGGGCTCGGCCATGTGCTCCCTCCGAGGCTGGCTCTGTGTGGCTTCAAGCTGCCCAGAATGCAGGGCCCAGAGCCCCAGTGGGGTGAGCAACCCTGTTTCTCATCCTGCTTCCCCGGGAATGCATGCTAGCGACCGAAGGACACCCCTGCCCTTTGAAGGTGCCCGGTAGCCCTGAAGGGTCTGTTTAATTATGCCTGGTTTGCAGAGCTGAAATGAGTCCATTTTCACATCCTTTAGTGTTTGCTTTATAAAAAAAAAGTACGTGAGAAAATCATGGCAGAATGAACAGTGAGAATGTACTATGGAACATCAAAAGCCTTAGCATTCAGTGGTTCTCAACCTTCCCAATGCCGTGACCCTTTAATACCTCCCAACCATAAAATTATGTTCGTTGCTACTTCATCACTGTCATCTTGCTACTGTTATGAATCAAGTGGCTCCTGGGCAAGGGTCATTCTCATAGGGGCGCGACCCACAGGTTGAGAACCTCTGGGATAGAGGCTCAGCTCTGAACCAGTGTGCTTTCTCCTGAGGACCTATGCTGCCATCTGGTGGTTACATTAAAATGTGCACACACTTACACTGGCTCCTTTGGGTCCGTGGCCTGGGGAGAGCAAGTTTTTATTTCAACAGATGGATTTCCAATTCAAGTACTTTACGTCGATTTTTGTCTCCAGTCGAACTCCGAAACAAGGCACTCAATAGGAAATCCTGCAGGGACGCTAGCTGTCTGAGTGATCCTTTCTAAAGATGGACTTAAAACTGTGCATAGAGAGAGGAGCTCCTCTTAGCTTTGGGCTGCTGACCACAAGGTCAGCCGTTCAAAACCACCAGCTGCTCTCCATGAGAAAGACATGGCGCTCTACTCCCATAGAGAGTTACATCTGAGAAACACACAGGGGTAGCTCTACCCTGGCATATAGGTCACTGTGAATGGGAATGGATTCGATGGCAGTAAAAGTGAGGGTTGGTTTTTGGGGTTTTTTTGGTTAGTCAGAGGAGCTTTGGGGGCCCTGTCCAGTAAGAGTCGGGTGCTCACTAACTGCAAGAGCAGCAGTTCAAATGCTCTGAGGGAGAGGCAGGAGGCTGGCTGCTCTCATCACCATGGAAACCCTAAATATAGCCGCTCTGGGCCAGAATCTACTCTTGGACAGTGGCTGGGGTTTGGTGGGTTCAGATCAGTGTTTCCCAAAGTGGTCGATCTGCCCCTGGGGGCTCTGGAATGATCCAGGGGGCCAGTGATCCTTACATTTGATCCTGGATTGTGGGCTATAGTGCACAAGTTTTTATTTTTAAAAATCATTTTATTGGGGGCTCTTACAGCTCTTATCACAATCCATCCACGCATCCATTGTACACTAATACACAAGCTTGTAATGGTGGTGTGAGAGAGTGCTGAGTAAAATTTTTCTTTTCTTTTCTGGAGAGGATGCAGTAAACCAAATAAGTTTCATCGTAAATCATGAGTTACATTTCTACTTGGAAAGCAACAGGCTAGAGACCATAAAAAATAGGCAGGCAGTTATGAAGATTTACCCAGGAAGACCTTCCTCGGGAAGGGCCTTTGGTGATGGGATGCTTTTATCCGTTAGAATTTTCTGCTTAAGTGAGGACTATAAAAAACAAAACAGGCCCCTGCCATCGAGTCCGTGGCCACTCACAGTGACCCTGTAGGGCAGGTAGAACTACCCTTGTGGGTGGTCTGGTGGTCTGGTAGTGCGACTCTTCCCTGGAGTAGAAAGTCTCATCTGCCTTCATGGAAGGGCACCTGGGGGGTTTGAACTGCTGACTTTGCAGTTAGCAACCCAAAGCATAACCCCTCTGCAGCCAGGGCTCCTGAGGGCTGTACAGGGAAGCGCTTTCTGTCCATTCTGGCTCAGGGAAACATATTCAGGATGCTGACCTCCCTGACTGAGCAGACTATAGGGAACACGACTGAGGTGTCATGTAGAGTTTTGTCGGGACTCGGCTTACAATAAGATTGCTGGGCTCTTCTAGAGGTGGAAGGCATCCAACAGGACATTTCTTGCTCCTCAAACCACTTTGAAGTGCATCTTTTACTTTTGAAATCCCCAGTGGTGCTTTTCTTTCCTTTCGATGTTATCATTTTATGTTGAAAAATCAGTCGTAATGACAAATCTGATTCATTGACGGTGATATTGAGTAGCAAAGGGAAGCCCCAGTGGTACCGTGATGAAGTAGTGCTTGATTGCGGATCACAAGGTCAGTGGTTTAAACTCACCAACCAGTCCATGGAAGAAGACCTACTGGTCTACTCTCATAAAGATTACCGCTCCAACCCACTGGCCACGGAGTCCATTGTAACTCATAGCCTCCCTGGGCAGGGTTTCCAAGATGGTAAATCCTTGTGAGACCGGATAGCACCATCCTTCTCCCACAGGGCAGCTGGTAGATTTGAGCCACTGACCTCGCAGGTAGCAGTCCAATGCTTCCCAAACAGCACCTCCTGGGCTTCTTCCCAAAGAAGCGCTGACAGGGCAGTTCTACTGTGCCCTGAAGGGCCACGATGACTCCGTATCAACCTGATGGTGTATAACAAGAGCATCGTTAATGGCTTTCACGTCAAGTTTCAGCAGAGTTTTTAAGCGAGCCTGGGGTTAAATGCACGCATAGCATAATCTGTCAGCTGGAGCACCCACAGAGAGGTTTCCAAGGCGGGGGAGCCCTGGAATGGAACGCGGTGTGTGAGCGTGCCCCTCCTTTGCTCAGTTGGCAGACGTGAATGGCGTCATTGAAGAGGAGTTCACCATGGCCCGCCTGTACATCAGCAAGATGAAGTCCGAGGTCAAGTCCCTGGTGAACCGCAGCAAACAGCTCGAGAGCGCCCAGATGGACTCCAACAGGAAGATGAACGCCAGTGAGCGGGAGCTGGCTGCCTGCCAGCTGCTCATCTCCCAGGTGGGTCGCCTCTTCCCTGTACCTCCTGGTGCACACTCTGATGGGTGCCCGCGGGGAGGGATAGGGATGCTGGAGGGACTCTGCTTTGCAGAGCACCCTTGCCCACAGCCCCTCAGGCAGTGAATGCCCCTTTATGTCTGTAAGGCTAGAGTTTAATTGAGTGGCTTACCTTGAAATCCTTTGTTATCTTGGTACCGAAAATTTACCATTTCAACATTTTTCACAATACAGTTGGGTGACATTAATTACATCCAGTCTATTGGCCAACCATCACTATTTATTGCCATTTCAGATTTTCCCATCACCCTTAATAGAATCTCCGTGCCACCAAGCCCTCTTTTAAAATAATGTAATGCACATATACAAAACTAAACCAAGCTAAAGTCGTGGTCCTCGAGTCAATGCCGACTCACAGCCACCCTGCTAAGCGAGGGCAGAACTACCCTGTGAGTTTCTGAGACTCATTGTTCATTGGAGTAGAAAGCCCCGTCTTTCTCCCACGGAATCGCTGTTGGTTTTGAACTGCCGACCTTTCGGATCGCAGCCCAATGTATAACACATACACAAGAGGACTTTTAAAAATCCATGGGAAAAATTTAATTACTTATTGAAGTCCCTCTCTGTCCCTCTCCCTCCCCTCTCTATGTCATATAAAATACATGAACAGAATTGGGTAGAATCTAAACTTCTCAGATGATTTAGATACCGTTTGCCGTCTATTTTAAGGTGAGCCTGGGGAAGCAGCCAACTCTCATCAGTGAAGGCCAGTTTCTGTCATCTTTTAATCTCAGCCACAGATCCAGTTTAATTCAGGATAACAACAGAAACACCCGCTACTATCACTAAATTGAGTGTATTCCTTATATGGGGCTAAGGCAGGAAGCATTGCCATTTGAGGGTCAGTTCATTCGCACATGCATTTGTTCCACATAAAGCCTATTTAAACATGTCTATCTTCAGTTGGTGGCTGCAGACAAGTTCTCACAGCAATACACTTGTCTTATCTCATTAAAATGCCTTTATAAAAAATAAGGTCCAATCAAACAGTGCTTCATCCAAGAGGATCTACTGGGCCAGGTAAATTCAAGGCAGCGAGGTCACCTTAGAAGGTTAAGGTGACTGAATTTTGGCATTGTAAATGGGTCTTCATAGCTTTTTTCAGAAGACACACAGTGATTATGGGGACTTATTAGGAGAACGCTTTACAATTAAACACTGCTTTGGTAGAGAGAGAGAGAGAGAGAGAGAGAGAGAGAGAGAGAGAGAGAGAGAGAGAGAGAGAACGAGAGAGAGAGAGAGAGAGAGAACTGTGTTGGTGAGAAAGAGCAGGAGAGATCCCCATCACCACACCTGCTCAGAGTCTGGGAGTGGTAGCGGCTGTCCTGTGAGAGCCTCACTGGGCGTCTTGCACATCCTCCCTGTAAATCCGGTCTTTCCCCCTTGGGCTTCTTTGTGTTGTCCAGACTCAAAGGACGTGGGAAAGGAAGGCGATTGGAGTTCCTCCGGGTTGGTAAAAGTGCCGTTTTGATGGGACCTAAAGAGAAGAGCACAGGATTCTTCTGGAGAGGGTGAGGGAGACGGGAACTCTGCCGTCGCACGTGTGTGTAAACCTAGATGGGAGGAGATGCTGAGAAATAACCGTTTCCCACTTGGCGATCTTTGTTCTCACAATGGTTTCAATGACTTTGTGGCAATGCTTTGGTACCTACCCCCATAGTACAGGACGTAAGCTCTTTACCTGCATGATCGCAGCTCCCTTGGTCTTCAGAACATCCTGGGCCGTAGGTGTCATGACTGTCCCCATTATCCAATAAGGGAGCTATGACTTAAAGGTACCCCCTCAAAGACACACAGCCAGAGAATAGTGTCTGAACTCACAGTCCATGTCTTCCTGGGATTTCTAAACTTAAGACACATGTCACTCATTCATCACAGACGGGTAGTGGTTACGCTTCCTATTGAAATGGCATTTTCAGGTGGGGACAGTGCTTTCCTGAAAAGAGTCACCTCGTTTCTGGGCTGCCCCAATACTTGAGCATGGTGTTTGCGTCTGAGGTTTCTGGAAGTGGGCCAGTGTGGCTGGCAACATTTGTTGGTAAGAGACACTAGCATGGACAGACGCTTCAAATAACACGGAGAGACAGAGACAAGCATACTTCATTCTGGCGTGCCTTAAATATCATCCTGTGACATCCCAGGAGAACCTCCAGCTTCCTTCCCTCCGGGCCATCACAGGGATGCAAATGAGCTCGGTGGGGTTGCATGTTATAACCAGTGTAATAGCACTGAAACGATGGGGCTTCAAAAAGTGCCTGGAAAAACTGGATTAAGAGAGAATGGAACTTCCCTTTTTGAGGTCAATGCTGGTGAGATAGCGAAATTAATATACTCAGACATTGTTGATAAAAGTATAATGTGGTTGGTCCTCTTTTTGCGCAACACCTTGGAAATTGAAAACAATTGAAAATGTCCCGTGTACTCTGGTGGACTGATTTCACTTCTGGTATTTTTCCTCAGGGCATAATTAAAAATATTAAAAGCTACTGTGCAAGATGTTGAGTGCAGCATTGGGTCCATTATAATAAGCACAAATTGCCCAAATAGCTATGGATAGACTGAAAGGATGCAGTTGCTTGGAAGAATATTATGCAGCATTATTAAAAAAATGGACAAAACCTAACCATCCGGAAAGTGTAATTATATCAGCTAAGTGGAGATGGAGATGCTGAGCGGCATTGCATTCTAACTTTGTCAAAGACGCAGTCACAGAAAGAAGACCAGGAGTCTGTGGGAGAAAGTACTTGGTAGAACGGTTTCTAAGTAAAATGTTTATCATTTCTTTCTGATTTGCCTGACTCTTTCCTAGTTTTTACTTCTTATAAAAATGGAGCAAAAGTATCGTAAGTGTTAGGGAACAGCAGCCCTCAGGCTCTGTGCCGGTGACTACTTCCCTGCTCGGGTACCCACCACACGGGTAGACCAGTAGCTTGTGCTCCCGGGCAGGCCTGCTCTCCGTGTTTAGGGGCCAAGACAAGAGTTGATCTAGAGGTCTCAGTGCCTGCAGTCTCTGTGAGTTCTTTTCCCATCTTAACATCTAGGTTCCTTCTATCTCTTCTACAAACAGTTGCCCCATGGTCATGGCCATCCAGCAAACATCTGGGAACACAGCCTGACCGAAGAGGCAGGGCAGGCCCTGAAAGCGGCCTTGGGACCAATTAAACAGGAGAAGGTCCCAGGTCCTCAGTACCTGGAATGTGATGTAGAAGTCGGGAGTGGGGCAGAAGGAGCCTCCGTGTGGATGACAGTGTTTAAAGAGAGCGTCTCCTCCGTTGCATTCCCTCCCCGGATCGTCTTCGGCAAGTCTCCTGACCTACCTGCCAGTCACTCCCCCTTCCTCTTTTTCATCTGCTTGCTTGTTTCCAGCATGAAGCCAAGATCAAGTCTCTGACAGACTACATGCAGAACATGGAGCAGAAGAGGAGGCAGCTGGAAGAGTCCCAGGACTCCCTCAGCGAAGAGCTGGCGAAGCTGCGAGCCCAAGGTAAGCAGCTGTCGGGCGACTTTGCTGTCTCAAACTCTTGGCCTAAGGAGGCGCTTTCTAGTTGACTGGAGTCTGGATGTTTGATTTCACTCAATTAAAGCATTTCTAGATTTATCGATTGCAATGGCGTCGTGGAAAAAGGAGAGAGGAGAAATCTACAGAAAATTGCCCCTACCCTGAATCTCTTCCACTTCCCGATGTTTCCTGGTCCTCTTAGCTGCCAGTCTCCTTCACCCCGTCTCCTGCATCCAGACAGCTGCCAAGGCCTGTACCTGCTTCTGCTGATCTGTGTCTTCATTGCCGGTGCCCAGGACTGTTGAGATCACTCTCTCTCTCCTGGCTGCATCGACGGTTTAGGCGACCCACTCCCCAGACGTTTTCATCCTACCACGGTGGTGCCTCCCAAGGAGCTCTTCTTAAATTCAACTCCCACCGTGTGTTGGACCATGTGTCAGACTCCACGATTTCCATCCTTCAGCGCCCCCCGCTGCTCTTCATATGAAGTCTTAACTTCTCTAACGGCTTGCCGGGCCCCATCCACCCTCTCCCTCTGGCAAGCTCTTTCCTCTGCCGGGCGGCCTCCCCACCCACTTGGCTTAAGACGCACTCACTAAGTAGGAAAAAATTGAAGTAAATATATTGAAGAGAGTTGACTAGAAATGTAGTCAACTAGCATAGCACCCCCTCAGAATGGACGAATCGTCAGGACGCCAGAAGCACCTGTGGTACGTCTCGGTGTCATGGGTTCCACTCACTGGAACCCTTCTTAGAGCTTTTGATCCTCAAGTCTTAAACATTCACTGCAAGATTATTAATATTAGGGGGGCAGAGAGCCACTGACATGTCCAACAGGTAAGTAAACTATGGTACATTGTTGAATAGGGTTTTAGTTTTCTTCTTTCCTCATCCTGGAGATGAAATATATGAAGAGTATGTCGCACTGCTTACCATATGAAGTTAAAAACTCATCATACATAACTGTCTTTTCTGTGGGTGTAATGGTTTCGAAACGAACGCAGGCCTCTGTTCTAATGCCTAGACGTTAGTGTTTAAAATGAAGATGATTATCCGTGTTTCTTTCCCTTGTTGTTGGTGTGTCATTATTTATGCCATAAATATGGTCTGCTTCAAGTGCTAAGGGAAGCGAAGAAAGAGAAGAGTTTCAGCCCCTCCTGACCTTGCAGTCAATGGATTCCTGATGCGGTACCGATGTTGGGAATCAAGTGCCCTGAATAGAAATGAGGTCCTGGTGAGCAGGCCTGCACGAAGTGAATCTGAATAGAGATCTTGTAATGTCACTGTCTTGCCGGGCTCCTTCCCCTCCCTCCCTCCCGGTTCAGGCTGCCTGTGCAAGGCCGGCTGGGGCCGGAGGGCTTGCACCCTCACTGGGCTGTGACCCGGAAGGTCTGCAGTTGGGAACCACAAGCTGTTCCCCAGGAGCGAGGGGGCTTCTACTCTTGTAAAGACTTACAGTCTGAGATGCCCACAGGGCAGTTCTACCCTGGCCCAAAGAGTCACCATCATCCGGCACTGACGCAATGGCAGGGAGGTGGTTTTTTTTATTGGTCTCTTGCACTGGGCTCTGCGTGTGCCACTGACCAAGACTGCACTGGTGCCCCCTAGAGGCGTAGCCCGCAGCGGTCCTCCCCCAAGCATGTGGCCTTCTCAACCATGTTAGTTTTTCACTTCTTGTTCTTCTTTGATTATAAAACGCTCTAGCATTTTTAAAAAACATTTTATTAGGGGCTCATACAACTCTTACCACAATCCATACATATACATAAATCAATTGTATAAAGCACATCCGTACATTCTTTGCCCTAATCATTTTCTTTTTTTTACATTTTATTAGGGGCTCATACAACTCTTATCACAATCCACACATATACATACATCAATTGTATAAAGCACATCCGTACATTCTTTGCCCTAATCACCCTCAAAGCATTTGCTCTCCACTTAAGCCCTTTGCATCAGGTCCTCTTTTTTTCCCCCCCTCCCTCCCCGCTCCCCCCTCCCTCATGAGCCCTTGATAATCCACAGATTGTTATTTTGTCATATTTTGCCCTAACTGGAGTCTCCCTTTCCCCCCTTTTCTGCCGTCCATCTCCCTGGGAGGAGGTCACATGTGGATCCTTGTAATCAGTTCCCCCTTTTCAACCCATTCACCCTCCACTCTCCCAGCATTGCCCCTCACACCCCTGGTCCTGAAGGTATCGTCCACCCTGGGTTCCCCATGCCTCCAGCTCCCATATGCACCAGGGTACAACCTCTACCCTATCCAGTCCTGCAAGGTAGAATTCGGATCATGTTAGTTGTGGGGAGGAAGCATCCAGGATCTGGGGGAAAGCTGTGTCCTTCATTGGTACTACATTGCACCCTGACTGACCCATCTCCTCTCCTAAACCCCTCTATGAGGGGATCTCCAGTGGTCGACACTTGGGCCTTGGGTCTCCACTCTGCACTTCCCCCTTCATTCACTATGGTATATATATATATATATATATACATATATATATACACACACACATATATATACATATATACATACATATATATACACATACATACACACACACATATATATATATATATTCTTTTTTTTTATTTTGCATGATGCCTTATACCTGGTCCCTTTGGCACCTCGTGATCGCACTGGCTGGTGTGCTTCTTCCATGTGGGCTTTATTGCTTCTGAGCTAGATGGCCGCTTGTTCACCTTCAAGCCTTTAAGACCCCAGACACGATCTCTTTTGATAGCCGGGCACCATCAGCTTTCTTCACCACATTTGCTTATGCACCCGTTTGTCTTCAGCGATCCTATCATGGAGGTGTGCAGCCAATGATATGATTTTTTGTTCTTTGATGCCTGATAACTGATCCCTTCGGGACCACACGATCACACAGGCTGGTGTGTTCTTCCATGTGGGCTTTGTTGCTTCTGAGCTAGATGACCACTTGTTTATCTTCAAGCCTTTAAGACCCCAGTCACTATCTCTTTTGATAGCCGGGCACCATCAGCTTTCTTCACCACATTTACTTGTTCACCCACTCGCTCTAGCATTTTAGAGACGAAACAGCTTACGAAGTAAATGAGCTCTAGTATCAGTCACATAGCACTGGAGAATTGCAGGTTTCTGTACATTATCCCAGGCGTTGCTGAGCCA
Source organism: Tenrec ecaudatus (assembly GCF_050624435.1). Classification (NCBI taxonomy): domain Eukaryota; kingdom Metazoa; phylum Chordata; class Mammalia; order Afrosoricida; family Tenrecidae; genus Tenrec; species Tenrec ecaudatus. The sequence continues at coordinate 91,945,212 of NC_134542.1, read as the reverse complement.
GGACCTAGGTCTAGGTTTATCTGGCCCACGTCAGCACCTCTTCATTTTAAGCTGACCCCGTAACATACAGAAACATCAGTGTCACTGTCGTGCTTCGGTTTCATTCACTGTATAGGAACAAAGGCGAAAACACACCCTTGGCTCCCTCTTCACATGGTGTAGAGACCTCTCGCAGGAGGGGTTCCACTGAGCTCCCAAAGGCCAGAATTACACCTTCAAATCTCATAAGCAGTCAAGTGAATATTAAGCAAGCGAGTCAATGGTACCAGTCCAGGGTGGAGGCTCTATCTGGGTCTTGCAAGGAAAACCGGCATTTTGTAAGAAGACCGTGGGTTCCAGGGATTGCTGTCAGCGGCACTTCCTTCAGCCAGGGGACACTACTGGTATGCTTCTGGGCCCCCGAAACTCGACAGTCGCCAAGTGTGGGGAGAAGCAAGCTGTGGCTGAGAGCGAGTCTGTCGTAGGACTTTGTTTTACTGGCCTGTCGTGCTGTTGTGCTGCTCAAGTCTGTTGGAGCAGCACGTCTTGTATGCCCTTCTCACACGGGTCTGATTTGCATGATATGCCCTGGGCATTTGCTGTCGTCCCTTAGGGGGGGGTGTTACACCTGATTGTGACTTACCGGTCCTTTTTAGCCTCAACATCTAGTGATGTCTAATTTTCAATGGATGCTTCTAGAACTTTCCCACCACGGTAGCCCCTCTCCCCAGAAGACCCGAGGAGCCTGACAGAAGGGTCAGACGCAGGTTAGCGAAGTCGGTCTCCAGTAGGCCTCTGCCTGATGCCATGGTTGTGATTACTACCTAAGCTGACCATCCGCTCCACTTGCATGTTAATACGATGTTATTTTAGCTTTGGGGTATGAGCCCTGCCAACTAAATTTTAAATCATCATTTACAATTTATAACAGAAAAAATGCACGAAGTCAGCTTCCAGGACAAGGAGAAGGAGCACCTGACAAGGTTGCAGGACGCGGAGGAAATGAAGGTACGGCTTCGGCCCATTCACCAGCCCGGCTGGCACTTACACTCGGCTCTCTTGTTCTCAGATAACCTTCCACCTTCTTAGCTGTGCATGGCAGTGCGGGAGGGTGAAGGGAGGGGCCCTGCTGGGACTTCGAAATGAGAGCTAAGTACATGACAGTCCAGAAACCCCAAGGTATCTGTAGATGATGGTTAGGTTGGATTCGTAGCTCACTCTCCCCTATTCTGGAAGGTTAGGGGAAACGCTTAAACTAATCAGTCTGATTGCCGTCGAGTGAATTTGGGTTCCTAGCAGCCCTCTAGGACCGAGTGGCACTCCAGAGGGTCTCCATGGCTGCAGGCTGCTACACCTTCCCCCCTTGGAGCAGTCAGTGGGTTCGAACCATTGCCCTTTTGTTGAGCAGCCAAGCGTGTTAACCACGGTGCCACCAGGACTCCTTCGGGTGGGGCTTGCTTCTGGAAAGGGGGTTTTCCCTCCTTGAAAGAGAAGAAAACGTCTCCCCACTTTTAAAAATATAAACTCACAAGTTTGGGTTTCCATGATAGCGCAGTTCATAAACAACAGCTCATAAACCATCAGCCCCTCCCTGGGGGAAAGACGAGGTTTGCTACTCCCTTAAAGAGTTACGGTCTCGGACACCCACAGGGGCGTTCTCCTCTGCCCTGTACGGTTACGGTTGCCGCTGCTGTTCGTGGCCATCAAGTTGGCGCCAGCCCACAGAGAGCCTGGGTACCACAGAACAAAGCAGCGCTCGGTGCCGGCGCCTTGTGCCATCCTCACAGTTGCTCCCGTTTGAGCCCAGTGTTGAGGCCCCTGTGGGGGCCCTGTCTTTTTCACGGCCCCCCCCCCCACTTGACCCAGCGCGATGTCCTTCTCCTGGAACCGCTCTCTCCGGACCACAAGTCCAAAGTACGTGAGACAAGTCCCGCCATCCTGGCCACAGGGCTGCTATGCGTCAGAAGGAACTCAGTGGCAGTTTGATTTTTCAGTTTCAAATAGAAAGGGGGACCATAGAGGAAAGGATGAGGAAATCGAGTTTGTAGGTGAATGAACTTGAGAGATGAGAAAACGAAGAACTTGGATACCCTGTAGGCGAGCTGCGAGTCTTAATGGCTGGAAACACATCATTCAAAGCAAAGCCGCGAGGGCCCTGTGCCTGCTTTGAGAGGCCTTTGGTGGCAAGGTCTTGCCCTGAACTGCAACAGCCAGCAGGGTGTGGACGGATAGCTGAGCTTTGCCGACGAGGCACTGCCACGCCCACAGGTGACATGGCTGGTCTGAGGCCACTTGGGCAGCACCAGGTCCTTGCCCTCTGTTGGACCTGGCCCAGGTGAGCTGTGGACGGTCAGAGAATGACTTCTTCCTCAGCACTGGTTTGCTCTGAGGGCCCACTCGAATGCGGCCCTATGTGGTATGGTCGTGGTTCAAGCCAGGCTGAATTCTGGGAGCACGAGAGCCAGAAATGGCTCCTGTTTGGTTGGGGGACCTGACATGCCAGGGACACGGGGCAGGAAGTGGAAGCAGATGCAGGGCATGTCGCAGGGTGGGCTGAGTGCCAATGAGAGAATGACACAGTGCTCTTGGCCCGGCTGCAGAAGGCTCTGGAGCAGCAGATGGAGAGCCACCGGGAAGCCCACCAGAAGCAGCTGTCCAGACTCCGAGACGAGATCGAGGAGAAGCAGAAGATCATCGATGAGATCCGGGAGTGAGTTGGCTTGGGCCCTGGGCTGGGGGGTGGGGTGTTTGGGGTGGGTGTGAGGGGTGTGTGAGCATAGTTGGGCTTCTTGGGCCATCTGGAAGGGCATGGCTTGTAGCTGAGGCCACTGCCCTCCTCACCCGGTAGGCTCTGTGCCTTGCCCTGTTCCCCTGTCCTCCTGGTGACCCAGTGGGCTTGGCATTCTGTTCCGAGGTCTGTTCTCCCATCTGGAGCCAAGCCTCCCGGGGCTCTGGTGTGGCAGGTGGCAGGCAGGCCCAGCTGCCCTTCCGAGTCCCCACAGGGCAGGGCCATGCTGACGACTCAGCTGGGCAGACACTTGCCGCAGAAGAGGGGAGGCTGTGTGAAATACACATGCCACACACGCACGCACGCATGCATGCACACATACACAATAAACAGTTGCTCCCGAGTCAAGTGTTCTGGTAGGTTAATACCTATGCCAGAGGAGACAACTCATTCCTGCCCTCTCCCCCCCCCCCCACCACACATAGGCTCAGGCATCACGCAGAGCCACCTGGACACACGTGTGCACGCATGCGCACACACACACACACACACACACATACTTTCTCATAACCTACACTGCTGTCTGCACGACTGCCAGGAACATGGCCTCAGTGGTCTCTGGTGCAATTCCCCCTCACGGCCTCTCCCTGGGAAAGGTGTCTTTGGGGCCCCTCCTGGGAGGGTTCTTAGTGTTTTTTGTTTATTTTTATTTTTTTACCACAAACCCCCTCTCCACTGCCATCTCAAAAACCCTTTTTGGAATCATGTTTTTTAAATGCCCCAAACAAAAGACATAAATTCTGAACAAAACAAAACAAAAAAACAACCCAAAAACAAAACCAAAAAACCAACTAATTTTATTGAAATGCAGATCTGACTATGGACCTCTTGGGGATCTAGACCCCAGATCCCTCCTTCCCACCAGCCCCGAGGACACATTTCTATATGAGACGCAAGGTTAAATGATTAAGGTCACGTCACTCAGTAAGACTGAAACAGGAGTTAGAGCTTAATTCTCCAGACTGCTGATCCAAGTCTCCCTTCCCAGGAGCAGGTGGCTCCCTCGGTGCATTTGCATTTTAAAGAGCAGAATCCAAGAGGAAGTGAAAGTGACTTTGATGGGAGGGGAGAGCGGCTGGTGTAGTAAAGGATTTCCTATCCTCTCTTCCTGCGCTCCCTCTGGGCCACCCCACGCTATCCCTTCAATCGGGATCCTCATGCCGATCATTCTGATTAATCACCCTCAAAATGTTCAGCTAGTTGGCGTAGGGGAAGAAGGTGAGGAAGAGGAGGATGGTGAGTGGGTTAGTGGACGCACAAGCATCCTCCCATGCCTTGCAAATGGACTGGTTTTTTTCCCCTTCATGGCGCCTGTAATGGGTTCCTTTAGAGAGACTTAGGCATGGCCACAGGAAAGGCTCTCCAGGTACTGGCCGACGCAAGTGTCAATAGCCAGCCAGCTGACAAGCGTCTCCTGCTTTCTGTGCCACCCCCTCGGGCTCCTCAGAACAGGAGGGTGCTGCCCCCGGTCAGTGAAGGAGTTGAGAGTGGGAGATCGCTTTTATATTTTAAATGAAACCAGAAGATTGGCGCACAGGGGAAAGGAAGGTGGAAATGACTGACTACCCGGGCCCCCTGAGAGAGTGGCTGTCTTCAGCAGGGCAGAGGAAGTTGAAGTCTTTCGACAGGGAACTAATCCCCCCCTCTTATTTCACAATATCAGCCCTTTCCCCATTTTATTATCTCCCCTCCTGCCGCTCTTACACAAGCAAACATAAATGCATCCCCAGAGCCATATGCTTCGTGCCCTTGGATGCTCCTCAGAAATTAGTTTTCACTTGGCCAGGGAGGAAGCCCAGAGGCTGCGCTCTGATCCCTCAGAGCCCCCCAGAACGGCCTCTATTGCACACAACTAACGGGGCTGCAACAGAAGCGCGTTTTCTAGTTGGATGGCTCGGGCTTTCCCAGTGACTATATTGCTTTTCCCCTGCAATTTCAGTTTGAATCAGAAACTGCAACTGGAACAGGAGAGGCTCAGCTGTGATTACAACAAGCTGCAAATCGAGGATGAAGAGCGAGAGATGAAACTGGAAAAGCTCCTGTGAGTACCTGCCTCCTGCTTCCCTCTGAAGTCCCCGCTCCTCACGGTGCTGACAGACAGACGCCCACCTCTTCTGATTTGATTGGGCTCATCTGAAAGCAGACCCTGGCTCTGGGATTGTACCCATTGATTTGGTTGTCGGTGCTGCTGGTTTGCTGGTTTTTTATTTATCTGCGGATGCTGAGGGCGTCTGCATAACCCTCTTTCTTCTGAGGTTCCGATTCCCTTTTGTTTTGTAGATTGCTCAACGATAAGAGGGAACAAGCCAGAGAGGACCTCAAAGGGCTGGAGGAGACCGTGGTATGTGAAAGCCAAGGTGTTTCCTAACTCATTTTATTAGTTCATTCATTCCTTACAGGTTTATGGGCATGTAATTCATGCGCCATATACTTCAGTGGTTTCAATACATTAAATACCTTAGAAGGAGTTGTGCGATCACCCCCACCACCCGTTTTAGAACGTTTTCTTCTTTCTTGTACCCGTTTTCATTAGCTTCTCATCTACCCCCAGCCCCTCCTGCCATCACCTGAAGGGACAACCATCTAGTGACTGTGTCTGTGGGTTTCAGATGAAGAACGTCATGCAAAAAGCCCCAATAACAGCAACAAAATAAAGCACCAAAAAAAAACTCAATCCAAAAGAAAGCAGAAGATAATAGAAATTGGAATTATTTAAAAATAGGTCCAAAGGGAAAACAAATGAGTACATGTTAAATTTTTTTAAAAAATCAGTTTATTGGGGCTCATACAACTCTTATCACAATCCACACATATATCAACTGTGTAAAGCACACTTATACATTCGTTGCCCTCATCATTCTCAAAGCTCTCACTTTCCCCTTAGGCTCCTGGAATCAGCTCATTTTTCTTCACCCCCTCCCTCCCCACTCCCCCATGAACTCTGATAATTTATAAATTTTTATTTTATCATATCTTACACTGCCCGGTGTCTCCCTTCACCCACTTTTCTGTTTCTCATCCCCCAGGGAGGAGATTATACATAGATCCTTGTAATCGGTTTCCCCTATCTAATCCCCCCTTCCCTCCTGGTATTGCCACTCTCACCACTGGTCCTGAGGGGTTCATCTGTCCTGGATTCCCTGTGTTTCCAGTTCCCATCTGCACCACTGTGCATCTCTGATCTAACCAGGTTTGCAAGGTAGAATTGGGATCATGACAGTGGGGGGGGGGGGGGAGGAAGCATTTAAAAACTAGTGGAAGGTTGTGAGTTTCATCAATGCTATACTGCACCCTGAGTGACTCATCTCCTCCCCACCACCCCTCTGCAAGGGATGTGCAGTTCTCTACAGATGGGCATTGGGTCCCCATCATGTGCTCCCCTCATTCACGATGATATGATCCCCCCCTTTTGGTGCTTGATACCTGGTCTCCTTGACGCTTCGTGATGACACATGCTGGTGTGCTTCTTGATTATATGTTAAATTCTAAACTAACTATATCTGTAGTCTACTTTCCAATGCACTCTATCTGAGAGGAAGACTAATTATATCCCTAGTCAATGGTCTGAGGGAGTTCAGTGGGGACTCTGCATATGAATTTTGGGCTTTCACTGTCATCCACAGCCTTCTGCATCAGGTGCTTAAAATTTAAGGTCTAATACAATTCCCTCCCTGATCTTGGATTTTATTATTTACAATCCTTGTGTCACATGGACTGGTGTGTGCCTTCCGATTGGACTTAGCTGTTTGTACCACTTAGATAGCTGCTTGTTTTAAGACAAGCCTTTAAGACCCCAGGTGCTATTCTCTGATAGCTGGCTACCATCTGATTTCTTCACCATACTTTGCTTTAGCAAAGCATGTCTTCAGTGATCATTTCATGCCTAACTCACTTTAGTCTCAGAGACTGGATTACTTTATGACTTAATTAGTTTAATCTACAATCCTATCTAGTGGTCACGGTCTTACGTCTCATTTAGACACAAACACAAGAGTTATAGAATTTGTTTTCCCAGCTATTGTTGGGTCCCATCCAGTTAGGTGAGTTTCAGCCCAGTAAGACTGAGCGGAACTTCCTCTGATGGTTTGCATAGGCTAGAGTTTTTACAGAGCTGATCTCCAGGTTCTCCCTCATGGTGCCGGGATGAGTTTGAAGTACCACCTTTTTAGTTAGCTAGCAGCCGGGTACTTAACCATTGTGCCACCAGGACTTCTTTTGAGAGAACGGTTAATTTTCAACCAGTCAACTCTTGGTGTATGAACATTACACTAGAGTAGCTGAAAGAAGGGGATATCTTTTCCCCATGGAAGTCTCCAAGGACACCCCTTGCTCCCGCACAGGACGAGCAGCTACGTGGAGAACAATACATTGGCACAACTTTCCCAGCCTTTTTCTCACTGACGCAGTGTTTTTGGGGTTCTGAGCCCCTCCAGTCAGCTGCAGTGATCATCCGTGTCTTCTGCCCAAAACAAAACATGGTCCCCGTTACTTCCTGAGCTGACGTCTCTGCCCTGAATTGAATGGCCCAGGAGAAGCCTTTGGAAGCCACTGATTTGGCTGGAGCGTTTATGAATTGGCGAAGAGAAGGGTGTTATGAGAGCCTGTGTCTGCAGCCTCCCACTACTTGCCGAGACACGTTCTAACGGTTTTTGTGTGAGATAAACCTACCTGTGTATGAACCGAAACCCCAGGAGCAGTACTTTTTGATTCACCTTTGTATTCCTGGCAGCCGGAGAGAAACAATCTTTCCGGGTCTTTTCTTCCTCACCCTGGCTCACTATGACACTCGCCCGTTCCCAGGCTCAGTTACACAGGCGCTGACCCTTGGTTACCGCCTCTCACCTCCTCACTCATGCACCTTCGCTCCTTCAGAGCGCCCATGCAGACACACAGACCGGCTCACAGCTCACAGTCGCGCGGACCCATCTACATCCCCACACCAGTACTGCCACTCACGCACCCCTCTCATGCCGACCGCAGCCCCTGCAGGGATACACACGCCCGTTGACATACCTGCTCCTACACAATACTCGCCTCCCTGACACCCAAATGCACGCTCATTCAGCAGTGACCACTCCCACGCTCCCGCAGGCGCACACTTGGGCCTGCAGTCTCTCCGTGCACTCAGCCCCTCTCACTGCCGCCCACCCTCCCGCCCGCGCATCTGGCCACACGCCTTTGTGCAAACACGTACCCTCCATCAGAACACACCTCCTAACACTCACATGCGGGCACGCTATCACACTCACACGGATCATCCACGCTTTGTTGCTCACGCATCCAGACACGCACACTCTCACTCTCATCTATACTCACCCTCGGCTTCTCTCAGACGCCCAGGCGCTTCATCTCACACCCACCAACGTGATCTTGAAAAGATGGTTAATCCACGTGTCTGCCTTTTTTAATGTGTTGGACATTTTCAGGGAACCGATTCCCTCCCTAAAGCCCAAGCCTCTGCTGCCCGTGTGTTGATTCCAACTCAGAGTGGCCCCAGATAGGGTTTCCAAGACGGCACGTCTTTCTGGGGACAGGCAGCGCGTCGTCCTCCCACAGTGCGGCTGCTGGCTTTGAACCCTCCATCTTGTGGTGAGCAGTCCAGTGCTTGCCCCACAGGATCACCAGGGGGCTAACAGCAATGTCAGCAGTCTAAACCTGCCCAAGGGCCGATGTTGAGGCTGCCTGCTCCCACAGAGAGTTAGAGCTCAGCACCCCAAGAGGCGCTCTACGCTGCTCCCTAGGGTTGACCTGAGTCAGAATCGACTCACTGGCATTGGGGTTCTACCCTCACTAGCCTCCTTCTATCCTATCCGCTCACTCCTCCTTTCCCTCTCCTCCCACGCACCCTACCGCTGCCCTTGCTCCCAGCCCCGTATGTCTGCTGTCCCACGCGCATGCTAGGTGACTCACGCAGACTGACGGCAGCTCTCACTTCTTCTTCTCAGTCTCACTCACCTCCCACACAGCGCACACAGGCACACACAACCCAAGCCCATACTCACTGCCACCACACAGACTCACTCTCACGGTGACCCTCCCCTGTGTGTTTCTGAGATTGCCGATCTTTGTAGGGAGAGAAAACCCCATCTTTCTTCAGGGGTTCAAACTGCTGTAAGAGCCCCTGATAAAATGATCTATTAAAATAGAACAAAAAGAATATAAATCCCCTGCTGACCTTGCAGTTAGCAGCCCCAACCTTAACCCACTAGCCCACCAGGATTCCCTCCTTTTTCCTCTCCCTCCCCACACTCAAAATCCAAGATTGGAAAACTGCAGTATAGACTTGGGGTTTTCACTAAATCTTAGTTCCAAATCCTTCCCAAGCCACAAATGTGCTTCAGAAATCGACATCAGTCCTAGGCTAACCCTTCTGGAAGTCTCCTGGGAGGGAAGTTTTGGGCTTCCCCTGCCTCCTTGCGCGTCTGGGTGGGGGCAGAAAGGGGGGTGAATTCTGTGGAGCTTCACCCCTGGGGGCAGGATGTTGCTGGAAAAATCCAGTCCTTGGGGGTTAGATCCCCTCTCTCCTCCAACCCTCACTGTCCACCGGGACAGTGAGCCAGGCTTGTGCATGCAGGGCAGAGCCCCTGAGCAGGAACGCTATGAGGGAAGCAAGCAAGGGGAGGACAATGAGCCTGAGGGAGGAGGATTCAGTGATGTGGGAAAGCCAGATTGCAGTTGCCCAAGCTTAAATGTACATAAATATAATTTAGATACCAATTGAAAGATTTCTGACTGGCCCCCTGCAAGCTGTTAATTGTAAGACCCACCTACAACAATGTCAAATAGCCCCTGCACCAGACCTTATTCATCGCCAACAAACAGAAAGAGGCAGAGAGGGTTGCCACATGCAGGACTTCGGTTACACGGCACTTACAGAGACACACGACGTGCCCGGCCCTTTGACAGAGGGGATGTGTCTGTCTTCTTAGTTCTGCGTGGTTTGGCACCATCTTTCATGCAAAATATTAGCCGTGATTGCAGTTCCATCAGGAATTAACTCACTGAAGCAGGGCAGTGCTTGTAGGGCGGACACAGGCCGAAGGGGCCAGGCTCCCCTTGGCCGAGGCGGGACCAGCGTGCCTGCAGAGCCGTGGGCTCTCGCTGCTGCCTCCCACCTGGTCTGGAAGGCGGCAGGGCCGCGCCCAGGTACCGTGTGCACATCAGTCACAATAATAACAGATCCATTCGGCTTCCTACAGAAAGGCATGTCCCACATCCAGTGATGCCATTGACTTCCGGGGCATCTGATTTCAACCCAGAATTGGACCGGGAAATAAGACCTTAAATTAATATAAAGTCTTAATTCCTAGAAACGTAGCGTTTTCACAGCTTCCTAGCCTGTTTGCGCCCCACCCCTTTCCGTCTCCTTTGAGCAGTTGTGAGCTGCAGCCCATCGACATCTCTGTCAGAGTAGGTTGATTTAGGTAAATTGAGAAGTTTACATGCAAAGTTCATCCCAGAGGGTTAAGTGATGGGTGGTTCAATGCTAGGCCAGTGATTTAAACCCCCAGCCGCTCCCCAGGAGAAAGACGAGGCTGTCTGCTCTCCTAAAGATGTACAACCTCGGAAGCCCCCCACCCCAACCCCTGAGCCTTGTACTTTGCTGCTAATGGAAGGTTGAAGGTTGGACTCCACCCAGGGGTGCCTCAGTAGAATGACCAGGTGACCCACTTCCTAGCCAGCTATGGAAACCCCTATTGAGCACAATTTCACCTTCACACACACGGGGTCTCCATGAGGGAGTGGCGGGTGGGCTTGAGTCACCAGCCTTAAGGTTAGCGGTCTTACGCTTACCCAACAGCATCACCAGGGCGGGGCTCCTTGGGACTGTTCCAGGATTCAAACGTACAGGTGTCAGAGTCGTGAGAGAATGCATTTCTTTTTTTTTTAAATTAATTTTAACAATTTATTAGGGGCTCATACAATTCTTATCACAGTTCATACATATACATACATCAATTGTATAAAGCACATCTCTACAGTCTTTGCCCTAATCATTTTTTCTCCTCTTTTCTTTTTTTACATTTTATTAGGGACTCATACAACTCTTATCACCATCCATACATATACATACATCAATTGTATAAAGCACATCCATACATTCCCTGCCCCAATCATTCTCAAGGCATTTGCTCTCCACTTAAGCCCCTTGCATCAGGTCCTCTTTTTTTTTTCCCCTCCCTCCCCTTTCCCCCCTCCCTCATGTGCCCTTGGTAATTTATACCTCGTTATTTTGTCATATCTTGCCCTATCCGGAGTCTCCCTTCCCCCCTTCTCTGCTGTCCCTCTCCCAGGAAAGAGGTCACACGTGGATCCTTGTAATCAGTTCCCCCTTTCCAACCCACTCACCCTCCACTCTCCCAGCATCGTCCCTCACACCCTTGGTCCTGAAGGTATCATCCACCCTGGATTCCCTGTACCTCCAGCCCTCATATGTACCAGTGTACAGCCTCTGTCCTATCCAGGCCTGCAAGGTAGAATTCGGATCATGGTAGTTGGGGGGAGGAAGCATCCAGGATCTGGGGGAAAGCTGTGTTCTTCATCGGTACTACCTCGCACCCTAATTAACCCATCTCCTCTCCTAAACCCCTCTATGAGGGGATCTCCATTGGCCGACACTTGGGCCTTGGGTCTCCACTCTCCACTTCCCCCTTCATTCAATATGGTATATATATATATATATATATATATATATATATATATATATATATATATATATACATACACATACATACACACACTTATATCGTTGTTTTTTTTTTTTTGCATGATGCCTTATACCTGGTCCCTTTAGCACCTCGTGATCGCACTGGCTCGTGTGCTTCTTCCCTGTGGGCTTTATTGCTTCTGAGCTAGATGGCCGCTTGTTCACCTTCAAGCCTTTAAGACCCCAGACACTATCTCTTTTGATAGCCAGGCACCATCAGCTTTCTTCACCACATTTGCTTATGCACCCATTTGTCTTCAGCGATCCTATCATGGAGGTGTGCAGTTAATGATATGATTTTTTGTTCTTTGATGCCTGGGAACTGATCCCTTTGGGACCACTCGATCACACAGGCTGGTGTGTTCTTCCATGTGGACTTTGTTGCTTCTGAGCTAGATGGCCGCTTGTTTATCTTCAAGCCTTTAAGACCCCAGTCACTATCTCTTTTGATAGCTGGGCACCATCAGCTTTCTTCACCACATTTACTTGTTCACCCACTTTGGCTCCAGCCGTTGTGTCGGGAGAGTGAGCATCATAGAGTTCCAATTTAATAAAAGAAGGTATTCATGCATTGAGGGAGTGTTTGAGTAGAGGCCCAAGGTCTTCCTGCCACCTTAATACTTGACCTATAAATATAGACACATAGATCTATTTCCCCATCCTCCTATATATATTTGCATGTACATGTCTTTGTCTAGACCTCCATGAATGCCCTTTGACTCCTAGCTCTTTCCTCCATCTCCCTTGACTTTCCTCCTGCCCTACTACCATGCTTCATCGCCACCTGGGCTAGAGTATACCTCTTCTCTAAGCAACCTTACCCTTGATCATTTCCCACCAGGCCTGCCACTCCCCCTTCTCTACCATTTGGGGTCCCATGTTTTTCCCTTGTCCCTGGGTTTGTTAACACCACTTCCGTACCCCCCCTACCCCCCCCACCCCAAGTCCCCCCGGAACTGTCGGTCCCGTTGTTTTTCCTCCAGATAGTTCATCCAGCCTGTCCTATTCAGACAGACCTGTGGAGTCACTAACATGCACGAAAACAAGACAGAGGAAAACAAAGCAACAGTATACAACCAGACAACAAAACAACAAAAACAAACCACTGACAAAGAACAGAACAAAACAGTTCACAAGAGAAAAGCTTGTAGTTAGTTCAGGGATCGTTTGCTGGCCCTTAGGAGCGTTTTCCAGTCCAGTCTGTTGGGGCACCACGCCCTGGCCCCAAAGTCCACTTTCAGCATTCCCTGGGGACCTTGCCTCTCCATTCCCTTGCTGTTCCGCTGCACTCCCCCAGTGATTTGCCTCGGTGTGGTGGGATCAGGTCAGGTGCAATTCCCACACTGTGTCTCCGGTGCTGTCCCCTGTATCGCCCTTAGTCACTGAGGGGCATCATGTCTCATAGTAGGGCCAGCCATGTTGTTCTCTCTGTGGACTGGCTGCTCTACTCAGGAACATCATCATCACGGCCTGGTGGGCCAGGCTGTGCTCCACTCTCTCCTCCTGCCCCTTCATCTGCTCCCGTGTGCTCTGATCAGATATGTCCATCTCCCGGAGCTGCAGAGTCAATGTCGTCCTTTGGAACAAATTCTTTTCGGGGGAGGGGCAGGAATCCACTTAATTTATGGTGCTGGGGCCAGCCTCCCAGACCTCTCCACTGGTTCCCTCCTCCACGCCAGGATATTGCAAGAGAGAATGCATTTCTGTTGCTTTAAACCATCTAGCCTGTGGTACTTGAGGGCCCGGATACAAATCTCAACTCCTTGCGAGGAAGCTGTGACTGCCTGTGCCCATAGAGAAACCCTACAAAGGGTCGCTATGAATTGGAATCAACAGTAGGTTTTGGAGGGATCACGCTCTCTCCAAAGGGTGTAGAAGATCATTCTTCCTTATTGCTTCCAGCTTTGGTACCGTGTTCCTTGGTCTGTGATGGTAGAATTCCATCATCCCTGCTCCAGCTTCATACGGCAGCCTTCTTTCTGCATCTGCGTCTGTTCGTTTTCTTCTAAGAGGATCAGTCAAAGAAATTTGTCGTTGTTGTTAGGTGCCATCGAGCCAATTTTGACTCCTAGTGACCCCATGTGACAGAGTAGAATTGCCCCACTAGAGTTGTCTTTGGGAATTACATCGCCAGGTCTGTGTCCACAGAATGGGCAGGTGGTTTCAAACCACCAGGCTTTGGCTAGCCACGAAGTCCTTAATTCCTGCTGGTTATATTTGTAAAGACCCTGCTTCTAAATAGAGTCTCCTTCTGAGATGCCAAGGGTTAGGGCTTCAACAGGGATCCTTTGAGGTTCTACTTCTAGCAGTGTTACATAGCTTGCTCCTGTGGAAAAGGAGAGAAGGGGAAAAAAGAAGTTCATTATGATGCATCATGGCCAGCAAGGAATTTTTATGAGAAAACTTAGTTTTTGTGGCTGAGAATAAAACAGAGTGGGTGGATGGGGCGCATTTTTATTTAGAGTCCTTTGGACGTAGCAGGAGAAACCCGCCCTTGGAGAAGGATACCGTGTTTGGAAAAGCAGAGGGGCAGCAGAAAAGAGGAAGGTCCCCAAGGAGATGGACTGACACAGTGGCTTCAACCATGGGCTCGGGCACAGGCCTAATTGTGAGGCTGGCGCAGAGGGTCCCTGTGGATCAGAACCGGCAGGATGGCACCTGACAACATGCAGAGTACTGCGCATGAGCCAGGCGGGGCTGTGGCTCACAGCACAGTGTGTGTGCAAGTCCTGGTCTCTGCACCTTGATGCGCTCTTGGTAATGAGGCTGAAGCGGGCTTAGGGGCGAGGCAGAGGCCGGAGAAAGGGGACCACACCACAGGGCAGGTTCACAAAAGCATATATGGAGGCAGCTGGGGTGAGCGAGCTTGTGTCCCAGCGTCATCAATTTCACGTGTTCCTGGTTTAAGCGGCCTCCTGCAAACCTTTCTTCCAGTCTCGAGAGCTGCAGACGCTGCATAACCTGCGCAAGCTCTTCGTCCAGGATCTGACCACGCGAGTTAAAAAGGTGAGTTCTGCTTTGCCCGGATGGGGCAGGGATGGGGAGACATGTCCAAAAGCTGTTCCGAAAGAAGCATTCCCCGTGGAAACAGCCCTGGCTTATGTTGGGATTGCTTATACATCAACGCGAATGACTTTCTGCCACAGAATGTGGTTACCACAGATTGCCGATGCCCAAACCCCAACCAAACCGAAACCAAAACCGGGGCACATGCCCCCTCGGATTCTTCCTTTTAAGTGAATGGCAGTTAGCATCCTTTCCTGGCCGTCGTTTCAAACGAAGCCTTGTTTATCCGGCCGCACGGTGTGGACGCTGCTGTGTTCATGCAGGAGAGCACAGGGGCCACGGCACCGACAGCGGCGGACCCTCGAGCTTGTCTCTCGGGAAGCCAGCGCACGAAACACTTGGACGCTCGCTCCCCTCCGCAGCCCTCTAAGAGGTTCTGAGCAGTGTGGTTTTACAGCTGATATGGACTCAGGTGCGCCATCACCTACCCAGGGCTGCGCAGCTTGGAGGAACCTGGTTTGAATCCCGGGCCCGGTGTCTTCTGAATCCTGAGCGTCTGTGGTCCTCAGGCAAACACCGTGATCTTGGGGAGCCGCCAGCAGGAATGAGGAGCTGAGGGCAGCCAGGGAAGTCCTCTGGCACGGTTGATGAATGAGGAGCTACGGGGCCATGCCCCAAATAACAGGATTGGGAGAAGGCGCATGTGGGAAGAGTGCACGTGTGCATGTGGATCTGTTTTTGTATTCTTGTGAGTGTGTGCTTGTGTGTGTGCGCATGCGTATGCGTGTGAAGAAGCCAAAGGGGAGAGGTCCAGCAGAGGAAGGGTACGTTTTGAGAGGGGCTGGCATCCGTGCAATGAGGGGTGCATTTGGCTTGGTAGGAAAAGGGCCCCGTCCCTCAGAGAGGAGGACTGGGCCTGGAAAGCCCAGATGCAGGCATCTGCAGGGGACTGTGTCAGTGGATAGAAGTTGCTTACGATGGCAGTTAGCTTCTCTGTGAATGTGGAGACGTGGTCGTCAGTAGAGAAGGATGGAAGGGAATGATTGGGGAGCCCAAGGAGACTAGAGGGGTTCAGAGAGTGCTGCTGGGGAGTTTGCAAAGGCTTGCTGATCAGTGTGTGTGTGTGCACCGAGGGTGTGGAAGCCCAGGAATCACCTTTAGAGAGTGGATGCAGAGAGTGCTGGCCCGTGTCAGGGCCTGAATGGCCAGGTCGGGTAGGTAAGTAGTGTCTATAACCATCAATCACCTGGACACTGGGAGGGTGGAGCCAGAAGACAGGTGAGGGTGGCTGCTTTGGGGTAGGGACCTCAGAGGAGACTGTGACCAGGACTAAGAAGGCTCAGCCAGAGGGAGACAGTGGACAGTGACCATAGGGATGCTGTGGGTGGCGGGGGTGCCAAGAGTTTCTTGACCTCCTTAGAAACGCTTTTGTGTCCTCCAAGTGCAGCCTTTGGGCCGTCAGCAATAGTTAGCTAGGCCAGTAGTTCCCCCGTGCTCACCTCAGATCCACTGAAGCAGGGATGGCAGAGGGGATCGGCAGTCTGCGTCTTCGCAAGCCCTCCCTGCAGGCGATGCTGATGCAGGCTGGCGCTCGAGAACCTCTGTGTAGAGACGGAAGAGCAGCTTTGAGATGCTCGCCTAGACGATGCCTCTCAGAACAAAAGGAGGCTCCGTATCAAGGAGCACCCATGCGTTGCCATCTCTGGACCCCAGGGGGAGTTTGCACGTGTCACTTCTCAGCTCATCTCCGGGCAGTGCCTGGAGTGCAGTGTTTGCCAAGTTCAAGATCAGATAAACTTCACGAGTTTACCCAGCATTCCCTGCTCTGACTAATAGGACGCTGGTTCACTACTGAATCTGGAAGCTAACGTGATGAATTGAGGTCAGTGTTACGTCTAGGTTGACCAGAGACCAGACGACCTGTCACCTCCTTCTGTATCACTGAAATGAAAGTCAGGTCTTGGGTTTGTTTTCACGCTGGGTCTTGTTAATCGGTTGGAAGGCTTTGTTGTGAAAAATCTTTCTTCGTCTCTATTGGGAGGTTTGTTTCTCCAAAGAGAAAATGATATTTCATTTTCAAAAGAGGATTTGAAGTAGCTTTTTCTTTTCTTCTTAAACCTGCAAGTCTAAATGTTTAAAACTACTCTTTAAACACATAGTAGCCTTTGGTGGTATTTGGGAAATTTTTTTAAATGTATCACTCCCGACCCTGGAGATGAGGTGGGAGAAGGCTGGTGCGCTGTCTGACGACCCCTTGGTGTGGATACAGAGCGTGGAGCTGGACAGTGACGATGGAGGGGGCAGTGCCGCCCAGAAGCAGAAAATTTCCTTCCTGGAGAATAACCTGGAGCAGCTCACCAAGGTTCACAAGCAGGTAGGAGAGGGCCCCAGCTTTCCTTGGCTGCCCTCCCTCCCCTTGAAAGACACTCGTTTCTCCCCCACCCCTGCCCACCTCCCCCACCATGTTTGTCTACAGCAGTGGTTCTCAACCTTCCTAATTCCGAGACCCTTTAATACAGGTCCTCATGTTGTGGTGACCCTCCCAATCATGAAATTATTTTCATTGCTGCTTCTTAGCTGTCATTTTGCTACTATTATGAATCGAGTGACCCCTGTGAAAGGGTCATTTGATCCCCAAAGGGGTCGCGACCCACAGATTGAGAACCGCTGGCCTACAGTGTGGGGAGAAGGCTCTGATATTTCTGTCCATAGAGAACGTGGGTGCTGGAAGGGCCCTTAGAACGTCAGTGATGCCCTTTCTAAGTAGCTTCATTTATAACTAAATAAATTTGAGCTTTGAGCTAGGGTCTGGCGAGTGGGGTGTTGGAGAGTCTTACATTTTCATCCTACCTCCACATCCACTTTGGACCCCCGCAGCTGGCCTCACTGTCTCCCCATGATGCCTCAGTGGCTCCCATGGGGCCAGAAGGCTGCACAGGCTGCATCATGGGCACTGCCAAGCAGGTGCCCGACCTTTGTTTTCCCGGACAAGCAAAGGGAGTGGGAGTGGCAGTGTCATCCCACCGGGTGGGGGCACTGGGCCTAGAACCAACTCCTTTTGCTCTGTCGCCTTCTTCCCGGGAGCCAGAACCCTGGCAGAGAGTGGCATGCCCAGGCCCACCGTGACATGTCTTGGATCTTTCCTTTGAAAACGCGGACATGTCCCTGACCATTTTCCCTTTTAGAATCTGGAATGGGGTGGAAGTGTCCAGGGTTTTGGACCCCGTGGCATGGCCAATGGGCTGTCATTTCTCCTTGACTTGTTAAGCCATTCTCAGCCTCCCTGCCGATGACATTTTGCCTCTGAGGGAGGACGGCAGATTCAAATAGTTGAAGTTGTTCGAGCCAGTGGTAGCTAAAATGTATAGAGAAGCAGGAAACTCAGAATGGGGCTCTGAAAATTTATGATTTCATTCACGTAGTGAGCACATATTTATCGAAAACTTCCCTCTCTGCCAAGCACTCTTGCTGCTTCTGGGGACCCAGAGGTAGCTCACTTGTCTCTTGCACTTTCTAATTTTCAAAGCTTTCCTTTTTCCACTTGGATTCCCGCAGTCACCCGTGTGGTCTCATTTCATGGATGAGAATCCAAGGGTCACGGTGGTTAACTAATTGACTGCACACTAAACCAGAGGGCTGAGGCCGGAGCTGCTGTGGGGCTCAGGTATGGGAAGACAGGCTCATCGGGGTCCAAACAACATGCCATTGTAGAGCCTGGAACAAGTCTTGGGAGAGCTCTAGAGCATGCTTCTTCTTCACTCTGTGTGTTTCCCACTGCCACCCAGCTAGCCACCTGATAGAGCAGGTAGAGCCGCCCATGTGGGTTTCCTAGACAGTAACTGTGTAAGTTAGTACAAAGCCGCCTCTTTCTCCCGTGACCTTGCAGTGAGCAGCCCCACATAACCCACCACACTGCCATGACCCCTCCTGAGTGCCCTGACGCCTGTATTAGATTTGATTAGTGTCCACAGGGTAACGACCTGCGGGTCAATTTTATCACACTGCCCCTCCTACAAGGAGCCCTGGGATAGTAGAGGTTATGCGTTGGGTTGCTAACCACAAGGTCAGCAGTTCAAAACCACCAGTTGCTCTGGGAGAAAAAGGAGACTTTTCTTACTTGGAAACCCCCAGGGGCAGTTCTCCCCTGTCCTTATGGGGTCGCTATTGGTCAAAATCAACTCCATAGCAGTGAGTGAGCCCTGTCTCCTGCCCCACTCTCCCACAAACAAAACAAAAGAGGAGTTAATCCTACCAAAGGCGAGGTTTCCCTAGTTGCAAATAATTTTAAATTTTATTTCATCTTATTCTGGACAAACTGCCCCCAGCCCCGCCCCTTCTCCACGCTCCCATGCTCAGCAAACTGGAACCATGGGGTGTGGGATATTATTTCTTTCAGTGCGCACAGAACTTCCGGTATTAGGGGCTTTCAGACCCGACCTAGCTAGTTGCTGGGGTGCGCTCCACGGTCTGGGTCTGCTCCCATCCCACTCCCCCCAGCACTGCCACCCTGGTGACTGCACCCCTCTCCCTGCCCCGTGGCCCTCTGCCAGCTGGTCCGGGATAACGCAGACCTGCGCTGCGAGCTGCCCAAGCTGGAGAAGAGGCTGCGCGCCACGGCTGAGCGCGTCAAGGCCCTGGAGAGCGCGCTGAAGGAAGCCAAGGAGAACGCCATGCGGGACCGGAAGCGCTACCAGCAGGAGGTGGACCGCATCAAGGAGGCCGTGCGAGCCAAAAACATGGCCAGGAGGGCCCATTCGGCCCAGATCGGTACGTGTGCCCGTGTGGTATCGGTATCGGTGAGGGGTTCCCTGTATGCTAAGGTGATTTGAACGAGCCCGCTAGCTAACCTAGGAATGTTAGGGTACGGTGACCGGTGGAAGGCTCCCTTTCCAGGTCAGAGACCCAGTTGGATTCCTGCCCTAGGCACCATGCATCCAACCACCGTCATTTTGTCAGTGAGATTCTTGGGTTGTGTTTCAGACTAGGAAGAAAGGCCTGGCGACCTTCTGGAAACCCGCCAGGAAAACCCCTGTAGCTCACAAGAGCCCAATCTTCAACTGGTCCCGTGAATGGTGCCGTTAAGGGGCCGCGGAATCCTGCTCACCTCTGCTCAGGCACCAGCCACTGACAGCAGGAGCAGGAGCAGGGACAACGAACCTGCAGTTCTTAAGGGGAGCTTGCACCTCGCAGGCTTCTGTGGATCCTGGGAAAATACACGTGTCTCATATCTGCTAACTTACATTGGCAGATTCCAGCATGCATTCGGGCCCCGAGCCTCTGAGCTCAACAGGGCAGCCAGCCAAGGCTGCAGGCAAAGGTGTCTGGCTGTCCACAGAGGTACATTCATAGAAATACTCGACTATGCGGCTGTTTCTCAGCCCTTTCTGATCTGTCCCAGGAGGAATTATGAGGAGCCTATAGCCAGAAGTCAGAGGGAGAGCAGCCTCACAAACCTGGACTGCCGTTAGCAATGGTGTACGGTCACGTGCTGGCTGGGTGGCCTTCCACATGCGGTGGATGGGTTGGGGATTTTTTGAAGGAGGAGTTAGTTACTGAGCCAATCTCCAGGATAGAGCTGCAGGAGTAGCAGCAGGAGCTTAGGGATGTCCTCTGCCCACAAAGAGGTGTTTGTGTTTGCTTGTTTCTTCCTAATGTAAATGTATCCAATAACGTGGTTTCCCATCCGCTATTTCTGTGTGGATGTGCTATCTACCAGTAACTTCATGTTTCTTGTGTGAAGATCACACCTTAGAATAAGGATTCATTGCAACCGTAGGATTTCACACTCTTTGAGAACCTACTGGAAAGCTGGAAACCCTTTTCCCCAGCGGGAGAGGGGGAATAAAAAGAATCTTAGGCAGAATTCCGCAGCTCATTTCAGCGGCTGTCCCCCTTTCGGGCCCCCATGAGAACCTTGGATTGAGTCCAGGTGAAACAAAGTCCATTGTGTCTTCAGCCTTTACTCTTTGTTTTACCCTCAGCCTAGTTTACAAATACAGTAATTGAGGTAAAAGTTCTCACTGTTCCCTAAACATTTTAGGGGCCCTGGATTGGCTCACTGTGCTAACAGAAGGGTGAGCTTCCGGTTTTCAAGACCATCTGGTAAGACGTAAGGAGAATTGTGACTCTCGGTTATCACACGTGACCTGTGGGGAGATTATCAGGGTGCTGCTGCTTGAGCCATCTCTGTAAGGCTCTCCTTTTTGTGTTGACAGCCAAGCCCATCCGCCCCGGCCACTACCCGGCATCATCTCCCACAGCCGTCCACGCTACCCGAGGAGGAGGAGGAGGGGGCTCTTCCAACTCCACTCACTACCAGAAATAAACATGAAATGTGAGTCCCGCGTCGGGGTGCATTCTCTGTGGGGCTGCCCAGGGCAGATCGGAAGGCAGGGTCTCCTTGTCTTCCTGAAGCTGTCCTCTGATCCTCTCGGCCACTTGCCTGTAGATCTTCAGAGGGAAGGTGTTCAGCTGAGCTGCAGGCCCTGAGGATTCTAGATTAGCAGCGACTAGAGGGTCCCCCTTAGCTCATGTCAGAGACCTGCCACGCACTGGGGGGTTTCTAAACAGGGTGGGGCAAGGGGGTGAAGGATCGGGTGGGACCCTCAGCCAGCCCAGAACGAATCCCCTTCAGGGACAGGAGAGGCTGTGGCGAGTGAGTCACCGAGTGGGCTCGTGCCGTGGCACCCCCTTGCGTGGCTGGCGTTTGTGAGGGCTTGAGCGGTTTCTCAGCTGCTCCCCACCCCTGAGCAGACAAGCTTTACATCTGAGGACCAGAACAGCAAGTGGCCAGCAATCGAAGACGTGTTTTTAATCTTTACGACTTGCACTCAGTGCATTGGGTTGTTAAAAATTGAGTGCACTCGCTCATGTCCCTGGTGTGCAGACCCCTCTGTTCTTGGAGAGGGTGGTCTCTAAGCCCCAACATCGCTCTACCAGGAAAAAGACAATGGAAATGATATGTTTTAGGCAAGAGACGAGTGTACACAATCCTGTCCTTTTGTCATTGAAGCCGAGAGAAGTAGGCATCGGTGGCTGAGCGAGGCAGCCAGAAACTAGGTGGCCCGAAACGTCTCTCTGGAGAAAGTGACTTGGCGGCAATCACTTAGGTGGGAGGAGGTGGCTGGGATGTGGCTCTCGGACTGGGTCAGCCCTGACAGAGGAAGTCCAGCTCCCAGGGTGGGCGAGTTTGTGGGCTGTGGAGCCACCAGGAACCAGAACCAGAGATCCCCCAGACCTTCAGGCGGAGGAAGGTAAATGTGAAGACAGACGGCGGCATTTCTAAGGTGCAGACCGAAAGCGCACCTGCACTGCCCCAGGCAGCCCGCTCAGGAGCTGGCCAGATGCGTGACAACAGGCCAGAAGGGCAAGGTGGCCCTCGGGCAGGCATGTGTCCACCACCACTTGCTGTTGGCGAGAGGGTAAGAAATGAGGGTGAGAAATGGTCTTGGCAGTGGATGACCCATTCAGACGCAGATTCCCGCTTTGCATTAGAAATGCAACGGGCTGCTCTAACATTGTTTTTGACGGCATGTTGTGAGTACGGGGATGGCGTGGGTGGGAACTGTGCCGGGCGGGCAACATCAGGTTTGGTGGCGAGAACAGAAAAGCCTAAAGTACTGGTCCTACAGTTTGGGTGGTGTTCAGCCTCACCTGACCCTGGTGATGGCATTTTAATTTTTACCAAGTACCATAGGTGACGCTGCTACCCAGCGAAGTTGAAAAATTACGGAACCATGGTGGAGACCAGAGGAAAGTTGATGTGGGAAGGAATTCTGGTGGGATGTGTCCATGGCTGATCAGAGAACTCGACCGTGGCAACAACACAAACCCTGCCTGCCTGCCCTCAGCAGGAGCCCACCAGCCTCATGGACCAAATGACGGCTACAGCTCCAGCCATCATGCCCACACCCCACGTTTAGCAGCTGAGTCAAAAGCAGCACCTCCCCTTCAGCTTCCTTTAGGCCAGTGGTTCTCAACCTGTGGGTCGCGACCACTTGGGGGCCAAACGACCCTTTCACAGGGGTCACCCGATTCATAACAGTAGCAAAATGACACTTAGGACGTAGCCACGAGAATAATTGTATGGTTGGGGGGCCATCACAACATGCGGAACTGTATTCAAGGGTCGCGGCATGAGGAAGGTGGAGAGCCACTGCTTTAGGCTATTCGCCATAGAACACAGGCTTGGCTCCCTCTGGCCAGAGTTGAAGCACTTGAACATATCTGGCTGCAAAGGAGGCTGGGAAAGGTCTCTTATCAGGACATCACTGCTCTAAATAAGAGGAGTGTTCTCTTACTGATCACATGGGGGATGCGGGCTGGCCAGACAGCCAGCAGTCTCTCCGTTTATAGGACATTAACGTGGGGCATCGTGGCACTAGGTTTCCTACCAGAGTCTCCTCCCTTGATGCAAGTATGCAGACCTGAGCTCCCAAATATCTCGACCCAGGGACTTGCGTTGATCCACTAATGGGCTCTTGGTCCAATGTCCTTTAATGTGAAGGTCCCATCGCCACATTGCCATCTTCCCCTGAACACTAGAAGTCAGCGGGTCCCATGAGACTCTCAAGATCTTCAAAGTCAGAGAACCCACCCTCCCCCATCATTTTTTTCCTCACTGTGTGAAGTGAACCTTTTACTGAAATCAGGACCTATTGGACACGCATTAGCAATTTCCTCACCCCCGTTGCCAGGCGCTATGACACAACATAAGCCCCCTTCTTTTTGCAGATACAGAATCAGAATGTGGGTGAGAAAACTGCTTTGGGAACCAAAGGACATGGGTCAGGTCTCAGGTTTTCTGCTTTCTGGCCATGAAACTTCTTACCCACAAGCCACCTAACCTCCGAGTCTGTGTCCTCCTCTGTCCCCACGAGTCACTGGTGTTGATACAAGCTTCTAAGATGGACAGCACACAGCAGGCGCTCAGTCAACGTGCTGGGGGTTCCTGTAGCATCGGTGGAGCAGTAGATGGCACGTATGGAATATAGCTTTATAGTCTCTATAGGAAGAGATTATAGATAGTCTCTATATGAAGAGTTTATGACCACTGAATGAGGAAGGCCCATGGCTAACTGGGAATCTTTTGGGGCACAGATAGAATATTGCTTTTTGTTGATGTTGTTTTTTAAACATTTTATTAGGGGCTCATACAACTCTTATCACAATCCATACATACATACATCAATTGTATAAAGCACATCTGTACATTCTTTGCCCTAATCATTTTCAAAGCATTTGCTCTCCACTTAAGCCCTTTGCATCAGGTCCTCTTTTTTTCCCCTCCCTCCCCGCTCCCCCCTCCTTCATTAGCCCTTGATAATTTATAGATTGTTATTTTGTCATATCTTGTCGTATCCGGAGTCTCCCTTCACCCCCTTCTCTGTTGTCCATCTCCCAGGGAGGAGGTCACATGTAGATCCTTGTAATCAGTTCCCGCTTTCCAACCCACTCACCCTCTACTCTCCCAGTATCGCCCCTCACACCCCTGGTCCTGAAGGTATCATCCACCGTGGATTCCCTGTGCCTCCAGCTCCTATATGTACCAGTGTACAACCTCTGTCCTATCCAGTCCTGTAAGGTAGAATTTGAATCATGGTAGCTGGGGCGAGGAAGCATCCAGGATCTGGGGGAAAGCTGTATTCTTCATCGGTACTACATCACACCCTGACTGACCCATCTCCTCCCCTAAACCCCTCTGTGAGGGGATCTCCAGTGGCCGACAAATGGGCTTTTGAACAAAGGGACTGGCCATTTAACTGCAGAAGAGGTCCAATATGATTCAGCAGAGATAAAACCAAATGTAGTGGAGAATTACCACGAGGAGGTGGGGAACGAGACCGCCTTTGGGAATGTGCAATTCATTGCATAGGTGGGAGCCATTCTCCTTCGAGGTGATCTTTCCTGCCCTCCGGGACCCTCGTACTAACGTGTCTCTGCCCAGGGCCGAAGGGAACTGCCAAGTTGCCCCAGCCCTCTTTGGCTTCAGGGGCATGCCTGGGCACTTCCACTGTTAGCATGGTGATGGAGGAAGCAACGAGGAAAGTCCAAGGAAGTTCTTAGTTTTAACAATTGACTCAATGTTAAACCATTCTGAGGTTTGGGGTGATGGCTTTAAACCTCATATGAGAGAGAAAGTCTCCCCTGAGTTTCCAAGGTGGTAATCTTCATGGGAGCAAACTGCCACGTCATTTCCCCACAGAGCAGGCTTGAACCACCAACCTTCCCATTGGCAGCTGAGTGCTCAGCCATGGTGGTCCCAGGGCTTCTAGTTCCCAGGTTCACATCCTAGCCACTAGATAAACATCGACACCTTTTAAACGGTGATAGGAAACTTTTGCAAGTGAGTTTGTTTTGTGGAAAAAACCAAGAGTTTTCATCATCTCGATGAGGCGATGCTGCATAGACATCCAGCCTAGATCAACAGTTGGATCGATGAATGTGAATCTCAAGAAGGTCAGGGCAGTGGTCTGAATGAGAACCGTCTGACCTGTCTGGATTGGGTGTACGGCCCTGGGTCTGGAGGAGGGAGTTAGGCCAGGCTCTGGGGACTGTTTCAAAGGGGACCGGTGCAAAGAAGGACTTAGCAGCAGCAGAGGGGCTGCGAAAGGAGGCCGTGAGCCACCGAGGCCCAGGGACACCCTTGTTCCTGGAAGAAGAGTGAGCTGCTGTAGTAGATGGTGCTCAGCGCTCGAAAACCGACAGTGAAGACCAGCTGGAGGGGACCTTAAGCAGCTTCAGGAGGGAGGAAGAAGCCAGCCTGATACGCATGAACTAAAAGATGAGCCCTTGTTGCTTCCGTGGTACTGCTTTTCACCTTCCATCCAGAGGCCAAGGTGAGTCTCCACCAGTCACCTCCTACACGGCCATTGCCCAGTGCTCAGTGGAGGCCTGTGTGCTGCCATGCCGGAGAGCGTTGTGCAGAGCTCGCAGACTGAGATAGACTGGAAGGAAAGTCCCGCCGATCTGCCTGTACAAATCAGCCAGTGAAACCCTTTAGAGCAGAGCTGTCCAGCCAGCCAGTCGTGGAGACGTCTCCAGGCCAGGCAGCATTTCATTCCTTCGTGCGTGGGGTTGCCACACACCTGGGTTGACTCGGGCAGCTGTGAGCGACCAAGGTAGAGTGGAGGCTGGGGAAGTGGAGTCAGGAGCTATAGATTCTTTGGGAAAGTTTCACTTGAAGGGGGAAGGGAAATGAAGGGAGGTGGGATGAAGGAGGGTTTTCTTTTCATTAAGCGAAATATTTCAAAAATGAAATAAACCACCGTCTTGCCCATTTCGACTTCTGGCTACCCCATGGGTGTCGGAGTAGAATGGTGCTTGCTTCACGGGGTTTTCAGTGGCTGAATTTTTGGAAGTAGGTCACCAGGCCTTTCTTCTGAAGCACTTCTGGTCTGCACCCGCCAGCCTTTCAGCCATATGAGTGCACGAGCCATTTGCACCACTGCAAGCTCACTTAGGCCCTCAAGGTCATGGTTCAACTTAAAGGACGTTGATGAGGTGGGGGGGGGTGTTATAGGTTCCACCTATTGGCCGCGCAAGAGCTGCGGCATTCAAGACACAAGAACAACTGTTCAGATACAGGTAGATGGGAGATGAGGTGAGCGGGAAGGCAAGATGTTGCCACTCAGAAGCAAAGTTATTAGGTAGGGGTTAGGGTGGGCAAGTTAACCCGGAGGTTTGAGATCAGAGGTTGTTAAGCTAGTCCTCTCAGGCCATGCAGGGTGCTCGCTGAAGGCCCTGCATGTAATGCCCAAACCACTGAAATACTTGTCCAGCTCCCTGGTTTGTGGGCTTGCTTTCTGGGTCATGTCCAGGAACTGGTGAGGTGGTGGGTACATGCTCAAATGTATCCACCAGATGGCGCCAGTAAGGCATCGCGGCTGGTTTCTGGTTTCTTGGTTTGGTTTTCCTATATTCAGCCCATTATTATAGAGCACTTTTAAAGGAATGAAAATTTCACAGTCTCAGAGTTGATATAAAAATTTAAAAATAATATGATGAAATCTAGCCCAAACAAACCTACTTCTATCAAGTTGATTCCAACTCACAGCAAGCCCCTCATAGGGTTTCCAAGACTGCGACTCTTTACAGGAATAAATGGCCTCATCTCTCCCCTATGGGGCAGCTGGTGAGTTTGAACTGCCAACCCAGCAGTTGGCAGCTCAATGTTTATCCCACAGTGCCAGCAGGGATCCTCTAAATATACGATTAAATATTAGACAGCATAAATTTGCTATACTTACAGATCATACACAAACATAAAGTCAGAACAAACTTAGAACCCCGAATCAGAAGTCCTAGTGGCCAACCGTAGCATAATTTAATGGACAGTGGTGGTCTTTTGCTGAAAATAAAAAGCTAAGTATATCGAGTCGATTGATACTTCCATAAGCTGTGATCGGGCTCGATTCATTGGGTCTTTTCCTCTGTTAAGACCACTGCAGACTCACAGTGTGGCTTCAAGTTGATTGATTGAAATTGAGAAAAGTGGCATCAATTCTATCAACACATGGCGGACATGGTTCTGGCCGCATGGCTGATGTTTGTGTATGACGCAGTCACCTGGATCATCTAGAGTGGCTGGATCTTAACACTTGAGATTAACATCACAATAAAAACAGAACTGACATTTTTGCTAAGGGAAGCCGAAGGCCCCAGAAACCCTTAACTTGATAGGCGCAGTTGATGATTGTGATATTTTGTGAACTGTACTTGGCTTAAAACCCATCTGTATTACGTCTCGATATATGACAATCACAGAGTTAGCGCTCGAAGGAATTCACTTGGGGAGCTGATTTCATATTTGAAGAAGCAGTACCACATTCTCACATTGTGCTTTGAGACACATAACCACCGTGGGAAAGCATGCCTGCAATCTATAGCAGGAGGGCCCAGGTTGGCAGAGTTATGTAGGGCCATCGGGGGAGCCGGGGTGTTCAGCCATGCCTCTGTCTGATCTGTGGGACAGCCCCTGGGTGAGCGACTGTCATCGGGGGATGGCGTGGCCACTTCAGGATCTCTGTTAGTGATTAGCCACTACTTGTCTCTCAGTTTGTTGCACTGTGGTGGCTTGCATGCTACAGCGATCCTGGAAGCTGTGCCACTTGTCTTTCAGACATCTGCAGGGTCACCAATGACTGCTAAGTTTCAGGGGCGCTTCTAGGCTAAGGCAGACTGGGAAGAAAAACTGAGTCATCTACTGCTGAAAGAGTTCCACCAGCCAGTAGAATGGCCAGTAAACATGTTGTGGGGGCAGCGGAAGATGTTCTAGTGAGCCCCACGGTTGTAAGACCCTCAGAGCACGCGTGGCTGCATCCATGGGCTCGGATACGGACCTAAGCAGGCTCTGTGGGCTTGCCCCACTGTACCCTTTATGGAAATCTTGGGTGCCCACTGCATTCTTCAACCTGTCACAGTTGACCCTGAGCCTGGGAGTGTGCACCTTCTACCAGGAAGTCTTGGCGTAGGAATTTATACACCAACTGGGAAATTCCAGGAATTTCCAGATAGGAAGTACATTGTTTCCTAACCTAGCACTTAAACCCTTGGTCGTTTCTCCAAGGTCAGTACTACCAGCTAAATTCCTAAGCCACGGGTCCACTTAGGTTGCTAACTCCGCTTGCTTGGAATTAACATTCAAATTGTCCAAACTCACTGCCGTAATGTTGGTGCTGGGGCACAGCGATCCAATGGGACAGGGTTGAACTGCCCCTGCAGGTTTCAGAGACTGCTGCTCTTTAGGGGAGTAGAAAGCCCCATCTTTCACAGAGTGGTTGGTGGTTTAGAACTGCTGCCCTTACGTTAGCAGCCCAATCTGTAACCACTATGCTGCCAAGTCCCCCTTGAGCCAACACAGGTCCTCCCTTCTCTGAACTCTCCTCTTCCATGTCTCCCCCCATCACCCTGTTCCCACCTGCATGGTTTCTGGCCGAGGTCTTGACTACTAGATTGAACAACAGTGTCTTTGTTTGGCGTCTGGTGTGTGCTTAGGGTTAGGCAGAGCTTCCCAAGCTTGGGCTTCCCCATTTCTATTCCATTTTCTTCTCTGACTCACCCTCTGCCTTTCCTTCTCGCTACTGTTTTCTCTTCCCCGAATCCCTGCCTCTAACCAGCCTTGCACAATTGTTTGTCTTGATCTGTTTCTTGATTTTGATGCCCCACCCACACGTGAACGACATTGGTACATCAGTTACACAAGTTGACTCCTGGGTGAGGGAGGGACAGCTCTTAGGTCTAACCTTCACTTACAGCCATGTCATTGTGGGGTCTATAAGCCACATGTGTGGTCTGTATCCCAAACCACGAGGCATTTCGAATTGCTGTTCCCCTGTTAGTGGCTCAGTGGTTATGAGTTAGGCTGTCAACTGCACAGTTGGGCAGTTTGAAACCACCATCTGCTCTGAGGATGATGAGGTGGTCTATTTCTGTAAACCGTTACCGTCTCAGAAACCCACAGGGGCGGTTCCACCCTGTCCTCCAGGGTGGCTACGAGTCAGAATGGACTCAATAGCTGTGAAATCGCCCCTTTAAAAATCCTCCCAATCAAATGCTTGCCACCCAAGGGTGGCGACAAGAGGGCTTTTGGCTCCAGGCAGAGCAGCTGGGTGATCAAGGACTTAGACAGTGGATTGCCTGGGTATGAACCCAGCTTGGCCACCTTCGAGGTTAAGGGCTCTTACTTCGGTATGCCCGGGTGCCCTCTGGCAAATGCAGCCAATGGACAGCAACTTCTGGGGGCGGCTGTGAAGAGTCAATGAGGTAATGTTGATAAAGAGCTTAGACTGGTGCCTGGCCCGGGCACACCCTCAGTCCTCGCCATTGTGTCCACATCTTCTAATCCAGCCCTGTGTGTTCTCTACACAACGAGGCAAATGAGCCATCCAACCCCACAACTGGCTAGTGCTACCCTGTTTCCCCGAAGGTAAGACATCCCCCCAAAATAAGACCTCCCCGAAAATAAGGCACCCAGAAACTACTAGAACTCTGGACCGTAGAGGCGGGCGCTGCTGTGCAGCTCACTGTTGGCAGCAGTGCAGCCGGAGCAGTCAGGAAGTATGAGGTCTCTTTTAATAAAACAAACAATAAATGTGTACTGTATTCTTCTTCATCGAAAAATAAGACATCCCCTGATATTAAGACCTAGCACATCTTTGGGAGCAAAAATTAATATAAGACACTGTCTTATTTTTGGGGAAACAGGGTAGGTCCCG
Organism: Tenrec ecaudatus; assembly: GCF_050624435.1. Taxonomy (NCBI): domain Eukaryota; kingdom Metazoa; phylum Chordata; class Mammalia; order Afrosoricida; family Tenrecidae; genus Tenrec; species Tenrec ecaudatus. Next base: position 91,915,517 of record NC_134542.1, on the reverse strand, counting down.
GGTGAAGAACGCCAGTCCTGTGCCTACCACTCTTCAAAGTTCTTAGCCTTAGGATCCTTTTAGACTCTGAGGACACGTGGACAACATCAAAGAGCCCTTATTTTGTTATCTGATATTTTTACTGTGGGTTGGCTGAAAGCTTACAGAACAAATTCATTTTCCATTCAACAGTTTATCCCCATTTGGTTTCATGCTCAGAGCCCTGATGGCTTAGTGGCTAGGCATTGGGCTGCTAACCACAAGGTCGGTAGTTCAAAATCCCCAGCAGCTCCTCAAGAGAAAGATCGAGCTTTCTACTCCCGTACAGAATTACCGTCTTGGAAACCCACAGGGGCAGTTCTACCCTGACCTATAGGATCGCTATGAGTCAGCATAGGCTTGGTGGTTGTTTGGTTTGGTTTCATGCTATTGGTTGCAATCCTCACAATGCACCAGTCCTCGCCCCTCCCAACCTCCCTGGGTTCCCAGTTTACCTGTGTTGATCCTTCCTGCCCCTTTGGACCCACGGGGCCCCCTTGGTCTCGTGAGATCAGCTGCTGGGAGGAGCATCGTTATCACAGGTGTGCTTGCTTTGTAGGGCCGCTGATGGTTTGGCTAAAGGGTGTTGCTGGGGGCGGGCCTTTCTAGGTGAGCGTTAGAATCCACAGACCACCATTTCTACCAGACCAGTCAGACGTCTCTCTTATGATTTCTAACTTTCTTTTACCGTTCTGCTCCACACCCTCTTTCGGCCCAGGACTCTATTGTGCTCTGACCACCGCAGTTAGGAGAGCAACCGCGGGTCGTCGAATTCTTCTGCTCCGATTTAGTGGCGGCTGTGGTCAGTGTGTGACCCCTGGGTTCGTGGACTCCTCATTCCCTGGGGTCTTAAAGACACTCTTTGCTCTGGATGGGGAGAGACCATAGTTGCCTCTTAGCTGGCCACTGCAAAGCTTTTCCCAACCCCGCCGCGCCTCACACCGTGACCGCAGCACGGTCTCCGAGAGCGGGCGAGCTGGAGCAGTTTATTCATCGGAGGCCTCCCGTCACACGCTCTAGCGGCACAGTAGGCTTCGAGTTGGGCTGCTAAGCTCCCGGTCAAAAATGAAGTTCAACATGTCCAGCCGCTCCGGGGGAGAAAGGCGGGGATTTCTATGCCCATAGAGTGACAGTCTAGGAAATCCACTGGGGCAGCTGTGCCCTGGCCCCTAGGGTCACTGTGAGTCAGCATCAGTTCAACAGCAGTGCGTTGGTTGGTTGGTATGCATCCGATCAGAAATGAAAACAATGTAAAGATATTGCCAAATTCATTTATAATCACAAGTCCAGGCATGTTAACATCAAGAGCATTTTTCTATGAAAAAGAATCATCTCTTCGCCCCACCCCTGCACCAAAAAAAAAAAAATAAGGTGGGTGAGTGAGGAGGATTGTCATTGTCTTGCATTCTTGAAACTCTTAAACCTCCAGCTCCAATCTGCTTTGCACTCTGGTCCAGTGCGCTCCTTTAGTTGAAGTCTAGGAATTGCTAGCTCCATCTCTCCCGCCGTGACCACCTAACTAACAACCAAGAAGTACCCTTCTGGGGTGAACCTGGTCCAGCATTCTAGAAATGGAATGAAAGAGTGTATGTGAGAAGTCTCAACGGGGTGCCTGGCAAAAACCAGCCAGCCAGCAGTTGCTGTTCAGTGGCCTCAGGCTCCTAGCAGCCTGGCACGTGTCACCACAGAGCTGCTCCAACAGGTGACGTTTCTGAAGTAGAGCCCAGGGCTTCCTTGCGAGGGGTCTCTGGGTGAACTCGAACCTTGAAACTTTGGGTTCACAGGTGAAAGCTTTACCCATTTAGCCACTTAGGAACGGTGGGCAAAAAAACGAGACCTTCACACATAGGAGCTGATGTTCAAATTGTTCCTGCCAAGCACGCAGTCCCCAAGCACCCGGTAAAATCAGACCCCGGCCCCTCAGCAGGGACACATGAGGTGCAGTTGGTCGTTCTCAGGATGTGGGTGTTGAGTTGTAGACGGAGAAAAGAAAAGAAAAGGTAGAACTATGTATTGTTTGGATTAGGCTTAAATCCACAGTAAGCAATTGCAAAAGCCAAAGTGGGTGGGAAATCTGCAAAAACATATTGCAAAAAAGCCTCATGTAATTAGCCTCTTTCTCCACCTTCTCCACCCCTTCTAAAGAAAGGCTATTCTACTTCCTTTTAAATCTGGACCCTTGTGCCCCCCGCCCCCCTCCACCCCAACACCTCCAGCCTGGCAGCCCAGTAATAATTCAATTGCTCCAGTCCCCTGCCTTGCAGGTGACTACTCTGAATCATCTAAGAGAGGGTCCACCAGAGAGGGCTGTTGATGTTTTGTTCTTTATCAGAGTTGTTCAGTCATCATTTTCATCAGTTCTAGAACCTTTACTGTATTTTTGCACTCATTGTTATGAGCTCCGCAGTCCCCCCCCCACCCACCCCCTGCCGTATCTCCAAGGAACCATCATTAATCCATTCTCTCCAGATTGACCTATCCGGGATTTCATATACAGGAAAACTCAAAAAACAACCGACAAAAACCACCACCACCAAAGTAAATCAGATAAAAACCTCAATGGAAAAGAAAACAGAAAATATTAAAAACTAGAACACATTTAAAATGGATCCTGAAAGATCATATGGGAAGGTGCTAAACTTCCACCAAACTGCATCTGCAGTAATCTTTACAGTGCACTCTGCAGTTCCCAGGATCCCTGGTGTCTCTCTGGGTGGCTGGGCACCAGCCTTTGAATCGTCTCTCTCCTGGCCAACTGATTTGCCTCGATCATTTATAGCCATTTTGTCTCAATTGTATCAAAGGAGATGGGCATCCAGATAATCAGGGAATGGATGGGGACAGCCTGGTTGAGCCTATTGTTCTTGGGCTGCCAGCAAGAACTGTGATTGGCCGGGCTGTAAAGATCCATAACTCAACCTCACGGTAAAGAAAGAGCCCTTTCTTGGTAGAATTGCCCAGTCTTCCTTCTAGAAACCAGCACAGTCTCGGTGCTCGCTTCTCCCTCTCCTTGAGGGTGCTACACTGCCCCCCAGACCAAATTCATGACCATCAAGTCAATTCCAATTCATAACAACGACACCACAGGACAGAAAACCCACAGAACTGCCTCTGTGGGTTTCCAAGACTATAGCTTTTTACAGAGTAGAAAGCCTCCTCTCTCAAGGAGCAGCTGGTGGTTTTGAATGGCTGACCAACTGGTAACTCTTTCTGGCCCCAGGGCAGGCCACTGTTTTGTGTTCAGGGGCTAGCTGAAAGGCTGGTGGTGCCCGGGAATAAAGGAATGGTAGTCTGCTTCCTGCCAAGCAAACCCTCTGGAGCGGTTTTACTGTGTCACATGGGCCCATCCCGAGTCAGAATGGATTTGATATCAGTGGATTTGTTTCTTCTTTATTTTTGTATGGCTTGGGGGTGGGAGGGTTAGACTTGTTGGTTTCTTCTAAACTCTTCAGCTACAACGTGCTGGATCTTGCATGCAGGGGAGCAGGGGCCTGGACTGAAAGACCTCCCAGTGGAAACCGTGTAAGGTCATGGTCTGCTGGAGGTGTTGAGACCGCCTCGGTGAGCTTGTATGTCCAATGCTGGCTGTGTCAACACAGCGCAGCTGCAATCATTGCGCAGGCCCTAATCCCACAGGTATGGTATGTGCCCTCACCTCCCTGCTTTCAGGCACGCAGGAAAGCCGTCACCTCTGACCACGCCGACCCACGAATGATCCTGAGGCCCCTGCGCTCAGAGAGGCCAACCTACGAGGAAAGTGAAAGGGGATTTGGTGGTGCTCAGCCCTTGGCTATTGGCTTTCTGCTTACACTGGAATTCAAATGACAACTGGGACCCACCTGTTTAGGTTCTTCATTTCTGGCCTTCACAGACAGGACAAAACCGCAACAGGAAGTCAAAATATTAAAGGTGTCCTTCCAGGAGACAGCTTATTCTCTATGACTCCTCAAGGAGACCTGGACAACACCACGGGCACCTGACCTAAACCCCTTGTAATTGACCCGCTCGGGCACTGTGGGAACAAAGCAGCTAACCGGAGGCGTGGTCGCCGTTTTGGGGTATACTTCAAAGCAGTATGGTTCGCCCTCCTCTTTTCTGGCTTGCTTTCTCTTCTGTAACCTTTCTCCCTGCCCACATTCTCCGTCATGCGCTCTCCCTTCATCTGTGTGCGAGAAAGAACTTTATATGAAGCCCCCTTACCCCCCCCCCCACCCCCAACGCAGTTCAACCAAAGTCTGTAGGTCCAGTCCCAGCCAGGGCTCCTCCTTGACTTTCTTAACCTTTACCCACAATCAGATGGTTTTCTATTTGTATGCAATTTACAGTCTGCTTATGTATCCAAAGTAGGAGGTCGCTTACAATATTATAACATCTAAATGGGGAGTGTTAGGAATAACAATGTAATCCGAGGGACAGAGCCTGACAGCAGGACCCTGAGCTATGGACTTCAGTTGAGCCCTAAACGTGGCTATCAGCCTGGTAGAGTCAAAGCAGAGCAAAATGCATCTGGTTGTGGAACCCTTTCTAAGCTGAGAAACAGCTGGGGCTTTCCTTTCGTCTCTGTCCTACTTCCTGTACCACACGAATCTCAAACATGTCTTAAGAAATAGAGCTCTCTGCCTTCCTTCCTTTTTTCAGCCACACCTAGCCGTGTGGGTTCAAGACCAGGCTTCCTACTCCCATAGAGCGTTACCATCTCAGAAACGCACAGGGGAAGTTCTACCCTGTCCGTCGGGGGTCGCTAAATGAGTTGGCACCCATTCAAAGGCAGCGGGTTTTCTGAGACATTACAGAGAGTAGCACTGCAGGTTCTGTACAAAACCCGTAGGAAAAATTAAGGACCCCTGGCTTCCCGCGGGTATAAGGAAGCTAAACGTTTGCACTGCCTCTGAAAGGAGCGTTCCTTAGAGTTGGACAAAGGCCATGCAGGCTGGACTGCAGGGTGGAGGCGGGTCTAGATTCCACCCATGAGTGCGGGGCTGGGCCCACTGGGATTTCAGTCACGTGTACTGAGAAGGCAGTGAAACCCAAGGGGCCGTTCGAGGGAGCCCCCTTACCACCCCATTGGTTCTAATTCTTTCTCTGACACCAAGGCGATTCCATCTCTTAGGGACAATGAGAAGAGTACATTGTTCTGGCATTTAGGTGTTGCCTTATTCAAAGACAGGAATACAACACAGAGGCAGGGAGAAAGGAGGTTTTCTGCTCTGGAAAAGCATTACAGTTTCGGAAACCCATAGGGGCAGGTCTATCCTGTCCTGCAGGGGGGTTCTGCATTGGAATCAACCTGATAGCAGAGTTTGAGCTGTTTAAAAATTGTTTTGGGAAAGCAGAGTCAACCCTAAATTCCAATTGTGCATCCTAAGACGATCTGTTTTCACGGAGGGACGTTTTCAGAGAGCGCTCTGTTGGGAGAGGCCAGGTCGGAGTGACTTGGCCACTTTAAGTGCTGGCCAGTGAGAGTGAGAGTCGTTGCCTGAGTCCCACTTAGGCGTGAGCACATGGGTTTGTCACGAGAGTGTTTGCAGTAGCCTCCGAGAGGGCCTTTTACAAACGAACGTCAAGAGACGAGCCAGCTTAACTGTGAATCCAGGGGCTTAGTCCAGCCTCGTGCTGTCCGCTGTGTGCTAGTGAGACCGAAAATGTACAAGCACCAGATTCACAGCCTTACTGGGGAAAAAAACAACACTTTTGTAAATTGCGAAACCTGTCCATCTTTTTTTACGGATTCCCTGTGGATGGCAACATTGCAGATCTTAAAGAACACAGATCGCGTTTTCAATATACTGGGTTGAATAAAGTCTGTTATGAACGTGAATTTCACCTGTCTCTCTTTACTTGCTAACGAGGTCCACTGGAAAGCGTACAGTGAAAGGTGTGTCCGGGGTCACGTTTCCCTGGGACGGTGCGGTGGTCTAAACGTGTAGGATGAATGAAGAAGGAAACAATAGTGTGCTCCCACCACTGCTCTCTAACCGCCTCTGCTCTCTCTCTGGTTCCCTCCCAACAGGTGCGACGCCATGTAGCATGTCAAGGACTACCTTCCTCACCAGTCCCTCTATGAGTTTTTTCCCCTCCAGCACATTTTCCATTTTCTTTTACACACACACCCACTCCAGCCATCTGCAGTACACCAGGTTTGGGGACGTCGAATGGGTAGCTTTCTGTGTGTACAGATGTGTGTTCGGACTTGTCCTTGCCCTGAGAAACCTGAAGGCGATGACGACAGAAGATCCTCTCCCCACTCAGAACCACTGCCCCCGCCTCGGCCTCCGGGGCGTCAGGGGTCCCCAGCGGCTCCGGGTGGACCGCCCAACGTGCCATTCCCTGGAGGGACCCCCGCAACAACCAAGTGCTGCCAAGGCGAGCAGCCGCCCGCCGCCGCCACCGTCTGGCTTCCTGTACAACGAACACCTTCGTGACTTTAGATTTTTAGGGAGCCCAAAGAGCTGCGCCACATCTTTGGCTCTGGAAAATCGACCTTTTCGCATAGCACCTGTGAAAACGCTAAGTCAACTATATACGTCTTGTTCTCCCCAAGGCGGAAGAAGCCATCTGACAGTAGAAGTGTCGGGGCTGGTTCATTCAAACACGTGTGTCAATTCGGAAAGTCGTGAAAGTTGCTCTGAGTTGCTGGTGGTGGGACCTGCCGCCACGAGCCACACCGCACACCCCCACACTCCCATCCCGATGTCCGTTTGGGCACCAGGCTTCCCGAAGGGTCGCAAACGCAGCCAAGTTGGATGACTGGAAATGGGGGTTCACCTCCCTGTTCCTTGTGGGACTCTGCTTGGGGGATGACCTCTTTCTCTAGGGACCATCTTGTACCTGGAAGGGGTGTTGCTGAAGAAATCCAGAATCCGACAGTTCACAAAAGGAAGCCTGGGGGGTGGGGACGAGTAACTGACCATTGTTTATGCCTGTCTGACCCGGTGGTTCTGGCTTGAGTTGCTATTTCAACCCATGGTCACATCCCCTTTGTTTGAGTTCTCTTTTGCACCAAATGCATAAGGTCTCCTTATCTGACATGGAATGAGAAGAAATCAGAATGGATGGACCTTTTCATTTTTTTCATACGTAGGCATTCCTTTATGCAAATAAGTGAGTAACGCAGAATAACCCATGTTTCCATTCGCACATCCGGAGACGATTGGCTTCGGAGAAGGGACGTTCCCAGACAGGGAGGGGTTGGAGCATGCTGGTCTCCTGTTCTTTGTTTCGACACATTTCAGGGGAAGTCAGTGAGCACCCGACCAGTCCTGGTGATGGCGGGCGTCCTTCCGTCCTTGTGCCCGCCCAGGATGAGTGAGTTGGTGTTGTCACCACTAGAATGAAGTGTAGCTGGGAGGGGACAGTGAACTTGCCTGCGGTCAAATGGTCACAGGGTTGAAGATAGTTTAGGTGTGTGCGCGAGGATGTATAAAGAGCTCACCACTGAACCCTTGTATCAATTACCTAACAAGGCAAACAAAGTTGCCTTGACTTTATTTATTAGATAGTGTATCGTGTTTTTGTGGGCACTGTGAGCTGGAATTGACTTAAGGGGGAGAGAAATGAGTACACATTCTATTGACGTATTTATTTTGTGAAGTTGACATTTTTGCATTTAACATTTTTTCATTCTTCAGTGGTATTTTTCTTATATTGATGCTGCTTTCCACCTCCCACCCCCCCCAAGCACAAAGATACAGCTGCCCAATCTCTTTACAGTCCGATGAAAGGGCAGGTTTTGCAAATCTTATCAGTTTGCAACATGTGCTGCAGATGATAAAACTTGCTGTTCATATATTGGCCTCTGTTTTAGAAAGTGAAAACATTAGTCTTGGAGAGGATTGCCCATTAATAATTGCCAGCCCACTCCTGTGTGCGAGTCTGTTTGTGTTTGGAAATGGAACAGGAATTGTTTTCTCATTAATAATCCTCATAAAATAGATTTTTTAAGGTTTCCCCCAGGTCATTTTCTCTGGGTACCCCTTTTCTTCTGAACACCTCTGTGGCTCTTTCATGTTTGGAGGAAAAGAAATTGTATTCCACAGAACTTGCCCTTCATAAGAAGAAACTCACAAAATTCACTGTACTTTTTAGTCACAAAGAAAGTTGGCTTTGATGTCTCTTGAAAGAAAATCCTGCTAGTTGCTGATCAACCAGTCAGTTCACCTAGCTTGAATCTTTATAAGGACCTCAGAACTAATTTTCAGAGCGCCCTGGTAACTCAGCAGTTAGGGCCTTCTGCTGGGACCGAAAAGACTGGCAATTCAAACCCACCAGCCACTCCACGGGAACAAGACCAGGCAGTCTGTTCCTGTAACAATTGATCGTCTTGGAAACCTTGGAGCCGTTTCACTCCATTCTGTAGAGTTACCATGAGTCAGTCACCCCCACGGTGATGGGTTTGGCTTTGGGAAGCAAATTTTCATACAGTGTGTCTAAAAAAATACAGAAGTCATTGCACCATACAGTCCATTTTCAAAGCAGTCCCTAGATGTTACTCTGTATAAGTAATTGTTACATCACGTCTATATGCTCTGTCAGACACTTGTTTTTAAGCCGTATTTATGTAACTTTTCTTTGTTAAGAAGACCATTGATCCCTTGCATTTGTGCTGAGAACCACACTTTGGAACAACCAGTCCTCCGGTTATATACTTGGATGTGTGCTGCTTTTTGTCGGTGTGACTGTGTAGCTCTGTATCTTCTCTGAGAAATTTTTATATTTCATGCGACTTCTTGTAAGTTCACTCTTTGATGTGACAAGGGAATAGCCAGATGGTTTATCCAAACAAATTCCACCTGCCGGATGGCGGGTTGCTACACTGGAGGAGTGAGGTTGGAGATATCAAGAGTTATGGTTGGCAACTTTACTGTACTGTAGGAACGCCACCTGGGTTCTGGCCCATTACTGAAGAATTACTTGACAAATACATCGTTGCGTCAATTAGGGCCCATTTTGCTTTTGTCACATGGACAGATCATGGAGAATGTGGTTCAGACTTTTAAGGGTAATAGTGTATCAGTAAGAAAATTAGAATGTCTAGAAACACTGGGATAAAATAGAAACTTTGATCTAGGATGAATGATCTGTGGCTTTTTGAAGTTCTAGAGGTCACAGAAAGATGTGCTATTCCTGGCCAAGGCAAGAGCAAGCATCACTAGTGTTTGGAGGGGGAATTTTCACTTCGCTTTCTTAAAGGATTGACTGAAAGCCCATTACAGCTTGTAGTCCCTTCCTTACCATGCAAATTTTAGCAGGGAGGAGACAATTGAACCCTAACAATGTAACAGATTTGGGTTAGTTTTTCGTTTGGTAGGTACCAAGCGGTGTAGATTCTCTAAGGTAGCTCACCATGAAATCTTGAGCAAGCTAAAGGAGCCATCACAGTCCCCAGTTAGCTTTAGTTAATAGCAATTAAATTTTTTAAATGCATAAATATTAAGGTAAACTGCAGAAGGAAGCAATGACCCATGAAGCCTGCTCATCTAAAATTCGTGCATCAATTTTTAAACCCTTTCCATCATGTGCAGATAGAAGGGCAATAGGGCATTCTGTAGAATTATCCATGTCTAGTGTGTAAACTGTCATGTGTACTGCAGATGTGTGTTTTCTGGATTTTATGTAACTGTACAGTAGTTTTCATTAAAAACAAAAATCAAAAAACATTGTGGACAAACTTGTTTTGGTGGTTTGAGGGGGAGAATGGCAGTTTATATCCAGTAATGATGTTGTAACATAGTAAGTGTCCCAAAAATATCTGGAAGCACCCTTCCCCTGGCCCGTGGGAACTTTGGAGGATCTCTTAGGTCCTAAAACGAAGATGTGTGGACACATTGGCAGACTGCATGTTGTAGAATTTGAAGAGTACTAAAAGTGGAAAATAAAATTGAATTAAACTTTGGCTGGTCTGGTTTTCCTTATTTGACTTGCCCTTTAAGAGTTCTCAAAACTGCCCTCAGTCTGGGAGGATGGGTGGAAAGGGGCAACATTACAGGGATCTGCATATAACCTCCTCCCTGGGGGACAGACAACAGAAAAGCGGGTGAAGGGAGATGCTGAACAGTGTAAGATGACAAAATAATAATTTATAAATTATCAAGGGTTCATGAGGGAGTTGGCAGCGGGGAGGGAAGGCCAAAAATGAGCTGATGCCAGGTGCTCAAGTAGAAAACATATGTTTTGAGAATGTTGATGGCAGCAAATGTACTTGACACGATGTAGGTATTGCTTGTGATAAGAGTTGTACAAGCCCCCAATAAAATGATTTATCAAAACAAAACTGCCCTCAGAGGCAGTTCTCTGGGTGAGCAGCCGCTGAAACAACGATGGGCATCAAGTGAGCCCCGAACGTCCCGTCTTTGACATTGGTTCAACCCTTCTAGCAGCCCTGCGCTTGTAGGGTTGGGGAGTTGGGCTGTGATCTGCAAGGTCAGCAGTTTGAAATCACTAGCAGGTCCTTGGGAGAAAGTCGAGGCTTTCTACTCCCATCAAGAGCTAGTCTCTGAAGCTCACAGGGGAAGTTCTACTGGGACACAACGGCAGTGAATTTGAAGTTTTGGTTGTTGTTGTTTAAACACCCCGCGCTCCCCGCCCCCAACACACCTCCCTGTGGAGCTAGTAAAACATCATGACATTTGTCCCTTAAGTTCTGATAGTGATAGATGTAGATAAGCGGCTCATTAAGTAGGCTCAATAGACACAGGTCTTAGATGAGGTCTTAGATGAGTTTCTCCTCCCTAGGAGAGACATTCTAATGAGACGTCGTAGAGCACTGGCGAGCTTCGTCAAATGAACTGCAGCCCCATCTAAGTTGACTGATATGAGCATCTTTGGAAGAGGGGGCAGGCATTTGCATAATTTTATTTAACCTACTGATTTGGAGTATGGAGGGACCAGGCTGAGATCTGGGAGAGGCCCTGGGGTGATAATCCTCTAGAAAGCGGACATTGCAAGATTGTTTTTAAATCTTTTCTCTAAGTAAGGACAGTCTCTGCCACCTCGGGTCACTGAAGTCACGTGATGGCATGTGGCACCGTGTGTGTGTGTGTGTGTGTGTGTGTGTGTGTGAAAGCATCCTCATTCTCATCTTTGGTTTGGTTAGTTGCCTGTGAGAGCCAGGCAGTGACCCTCCCACTCCCCACCCCCACCTCAATCAAGTGAGAAATGGAAAGGATGTGAAATCCACACTTTTCTATGGACTTGAGGGCCCTGCAAATGATGGGCTCCTATCATCTCTTTGCTGCCTGTCTTGTGATTGTTATTTTCCAAAGAACTCGGAAGGAGCAGTCTCCAATTGTCAAAAGGCGACTTCCATAGATAGATCTTCAGAGTCCAGCAGTGCTCTGCAAGCAAGAAAAAAGAGACTACAAAGCAAATTTCCATATCAATGGGGAATGACCCTCACAAGCCCCAGAACACAGTCTCTGCAATGCAGTAGAGATGCTTCTTTACACACTGCGAGCTTTTGTCTTCCTCCAGGTTTCCTGCCCGGTGCAGGCCTGTGCCTTAGAAGCGGAGCTTGAGTGGGAGCTCATGTGGAACTCAAGGGGGCATCTGCAAAAGGCCATAACCGGTGACGTGTGTTGGCAGGTTCCATCTTGTGAGGTGTCTTATAAACATAACACACTGAGCAGAAGTAACAGGCTTCGCTTGGGTGATGCATCCAAGGAAAATGTGGACTCTCTGGATGAAATGCATCCCCTGCCAAGGGATTTTTCCTTTCCCTTTGGCTTTGTTGGGTGGGTCTTTGCTCCTGCGGCAGGGACCTGGATGCCAGGCTCTGGAATTCTCCATCAGCTCCCCTTCCCCAGTGCAGGAAGCGATTTTGGTCAGGAGACCCTCCCAGTTTGAGCTAGTTTATCTGACTCGGGGAGACCCCTGTGTGTCAGACTGTAAGGATTTTGAGGCTTGATTTCCCCCCTAGAATAAGATCCCCAACACTTTCTTGTGAGATGCCACTGTGTGAACCCCAACCTTCAACCCAGTGTTTCCCAAAGTGGGCGGTACCTCCCCGGGGGGCGGGGCCTGGAACAACCCCCAAATGAAAGTCTCTGGGAGCTAGAGGATTTCGATTCATGGAAACCCGCTAGGTCAGGGTAGAACCGCCACAATACGTTTCTGAGACGAACTTTTTAATAGAGTGCAAAGCCTCACCTTTCTCCTGCAGAGAAGCTGAGGGGTTGCAAAAACTGCTCTCTCCTGGCTTCTGGGATACTGCACCCACACTCTCAAAACTCATGGCCCTTGAGGCTGCTCTGACTAATACACAGCAAGCCTACAGGACAGGGCGCAACTCTTGAGGGGAATACAAAGCCCTGACTTTCTAGGGGTTGTTTTGAACTGCTAAACTTGCAGTCAGCAGTCCAACACGCACTACTCCACCAAGTCGATATAGTTCAAAGATTTTAATTATCAGGGATGCTGAGCAATATTTTTCCCCCTGAAAAGGGGCAGCTAGGCTAAATGAATTTAGGAACATATGCTGTAACCCCTTGTTTAGCAGTGGGGCATATTAAGTGGTGCACCACTTAGGGGGTTGCCTCCAGAGTTAGCACCCTCTAAATCTTAGCACTCAAGAAGCCCCAGGGGCACTGTGGGTTAAGCATTGGACTGCTAACGATAAAGTTGGTAGTTCAAACCCACCAGCCTCCCTGACTGCTGTGAGTTGGAATTGATGCCGGTGGATTTGGTTAAACCCTCGGCCAGAAATCGGGATACTTTTTCCAGATGACAGGTGACAGGCTCGGGATCGCATAATGCTCAGTGAGCTACAGTAAGCAGTCAATTAAGGCTGCAGATTATTCTGGCTGGGTGCCAGACACTGTTTTAAGTGCTTTACATGAATTAATCCATTTAATCTCCCTAATAGGTCCATGAGGTAGACACCATTATCTCCACTTTACAGATGAGGAAACAGGCACAGAGAGGTTAAGTAACTTGCCCGAGGTCTCACAGCTGGGAAGGGGAGGAGTCAGGATTCAAACCCAGGAGTTCGGGTCTAATGTTTGGCTTCTGAACTACTGCCTCTTGGAACAGCTTTTGTCTGTTTGTTTTTTCTTTTCTTTCTTTTTTAAAAATTTTGATTTTATTTATTTATTTATTTTAAGTTGTTTTTATTTTTTTTAAAACAATTTATTAGGGGCTCATACAACTCTTATAACAGTCCATACATATACATACATCAATTGTATAAAGCACATCTGTACATTCTTTGCCCTAATCATTTTCTTTTTTTTCTCTTTTCTTTTTTTACATTTTATTAGGAACTCATACAACTCTTATCACAATCCATACATATACATACATCAATTGTATAAAGCACATCCATACATTCCCTGCCCCAATCATTCTCAAAGCATTTGCTCTCCACTTAAGCCCTTTGCATCAGGTCTTCTTTTTTTTCCCCCTCCCTCCCCGCTCCCCCCTCCCTCATGAGCCCTTGGTAATTTTGTCATATCTTGCCCTATCTGGAGTCTCCCTTCCCCCCCTTCTCTGCCGTCCCTCTCCCAGGGAAGAGGTCACATGTGGATCCTTGTAATCAGTTCCCCCCTTCCAACCCACTCACCCTACACTCTCCCAGCATCGCCCCTCACACCCTTGGTCCTGAAGGTATCATCCACCCTGGATTCCCTGTGCCTCCAGCCCTCATATGTACCAGTGTACAGCCTCTGCTCTATCCAGCCCTGCAAGGTAGAATTCGGATCATGGTAGTTGGGGGAAGGAAGCATCCAGGATCTGGGGGAAAGCTGTGTTCTTCATTGGTACTACCTCGCACCCTAATTAACCCATCTCCTCTCCTAAACCCCTCTATGAGGGGATCTCCATTGGCCGACACTTGGGCCTTGGTTCTCCACTCTGCACTTCCCCCTTCATTCAATATCGTGTGTGTGTGTATACACACACACACACACACATATATATACATATACACACATATATCTTTTTTTTTTTTTTGCATGATGCCTTATACCTGGTCCCTTTGGCACCTCGTGATCACACTGGCCGGTGTGCTTCTTCCCTGTGGGCTTTTTTGCTTCTGAGCTAGATGGCCGCTTGTTCACCTTCAAGCCTTTAAGACCCCAGACACTATCTCTTTTGATAGCCGGGCACCATCGGCTTTCTTCACCACATATGCTTATGCACCCATTTGTCTTCAGCGATCCTATCATGGAGGTGTGCAGTCAGTGATATGATTTTTTGTTCTTTGATGCCTGATAACTGATCCCTTCGGGACCACTCGATCACACAGGCTGGTGTGTTCTTCCATGTGGACTTTGTTGCTTCTGAGCTAGATGGCCGCTTGTTTATCTTCAAGCCTTTAAGACCCCAGTCACTATCTCTTTTGATGCTGGGCACCATCAGCTTTCTTCACCACATTTACTTGTTCACCCACTTTAGCTCCAGCAGTTGTGTCGGGAGAGTGAGCATCATAGAGTTCCAATTTAATAAAAGAATGTATTCATGCATTGAGGGAGTGTTTGAGTAGAGGCCCAAGGTCCTTCCGCCACCTTAATACTTAACCTATAAATATAGACACATAGATCTATTTCCCTATCCTCCTATATATATTTGCATGTACATGTCTTTGTCTAGACCTCCATAAATGCCCTTTGACTCCTAGCTCTTTCCTCCATCTCCCTTGACTTTCCTTCTGCCCTACTACCATGCTTTGTCGCCACCTGGGCTAGAGTATACCTCTTCTCTACGCAACTGATAACCAGGCTCAAAAACTCTATTTGAAAAGAATTTATACAACATTGTAATTTTTTGGTAAATTGTCAAGAATTTATACCATTTCAACTTTTATCTGCTTTCTCCTTTTATAGGAATCTGAGAACTTGTTGTCACTTGAATTCCTTTAAGCAATCAACTGTATCTAGGACAGGATCAGAGTCGTGAGGAAGGGGTGGTGCCTCACAGCAAGGGTGTGATCAGACAGAAATGCGGGCTTACTGGAGGGAGACGGGTGCAGAGGTGGGGTCGTGGGAGAACTCTCCTCTTCCATGTGGGAGGAAGGCCAGATCCCAAGCCTAGCCAACACTCTTCATGCGCACCTACCCCTCACCCATCTGTGGAGGTTTATGCGTTGTTCTGATGCTGCATTAAGACTAGGAAGAACAGCCTGGTGATCTCCTTGCAGGCAGCTAAGGAAAATCTTATAATCCCAAACACTGATCATGGGAATGACACAAGACCAGGTAGAGTTTTGCCCAATGGGCATGGGGTGGCTGACAGGATGGCAGCCGGCTACGGAAAACCAAATCAAATGGACTGCCAGTAGGTCCATTTGGACTCAGAGTGACCCTATAGGACAGGGTAGAACTGCCCCTGTGAGTTTTGACAAGGTAACTCTCTATGGGAGTAGAAAGCCTCATCTTTTTCCCATGAATTGGCTGGTGGTTTTGAACTACTGACTTTGTAGCCACTATGCCACCAGGGTTACGGCCTGCTACAGAGGAGGACTGCATTTCCTAAAGGCAGTTTTTCTTATATTTCAGACACTTAAAGAAATATGGCCCTTCCTTCCACCACAGGTTTTAAAATCATACGTTAGTTTATCATCCCTTTATCTTTTGCATTTTAAAACATACAACCTTAGAATCCGTTGCTTTTAAACCAAAAGCAAAGCAGGACTCTTTTACTCCGTGCCAGCCTGAGTGAACTGACGTGGCAACTGGCCCAGAGAGATGGGCCCAGCCAGCAGCACATGGTCCCTGTCATCTCAGGGGTATTTGTGGAGCCTTGGGGATCCGGATGACCGTAGATGCTGCTGACCTCTCCGCTAGGCGCTTTGCTGGCAGAGCGGTTACACGCTACTAACTGTAAGGTCACCAGATTCAAACCACCAGCGGTTTTGGGGGTGAGAGAGGGCGCTCCCCTCCTCTAAAGCAGCGCAGTGCTGGGACCCACATAGGGTCGCTGTAAGTCAGAGGCCACACGATATTACTGGGTTTGGTTTGATTTGGGGGTGTAGGCATCTTCCTTTTGCCGCTCCCCCTCTCGTTCTCCTCCTTTAGACCCCTTGTGGACAGAGAAAAATGCCCTCGCGAGAAGACGTTCTGGTTTCCACCACATCCTCCCAGAGGCCTCTGGGAACGCTCACTCTGAGCCGATGGCTGGCTCTGGCCTCGAGCCCAGTCCGTGTCCCATATACGGAATCAGAGGCCCCGTCACCACGGCTAATGCGGAAAGCGTATATCCCAACAGAAGCTTAGCAAGTCCCCCAAAGTGAGCTTAGTGACGCCCCGCAAGTCGCTTAGTGGAGCTGGACACGACAGGGCAGCACGCTGGGCTTTTGCCAGCCTCTGGAATAAAGTGTCGACTGCTCTTTCTGCAGACTCCCCGCTGCTGCTGGGCACTCCTGCGTGCCCACTGCACAGGGCGGGCTGGGCTCCCCGCTTCCAGAATTCCCGCGGCTAGTCTGCACCTCCGCTTTGTATGCGCGGCCTCAGCTCACGCAGCAGAGAGAGCAAGGAAAGTCGAGCTGGCTGGAAGGAACATTCTCCAAGGTCACACTGTTGGTGTGGAGCTAGAACTCACGGCTCTCTGCTCAGCCGTCTCCAACGCAGGGGTTGGGAGCCACTAGCACACGCAGCCTACACACAGTTTTCTCTCTGAGCTGTAAATCACTTGTTTTTGTTGTGTTTAGCCCCAGCTCCTGACAACCACACCCCCCTCCACACCCCAGTGCACAGTCGGACAACACGCTACTGGGTCCTGCGCCCATATCCCCAACCCCTCCGATTGGCTGGGGATTGGACCGTTGTGAGTCAGAAGGTTCCCACTGGCTGATTTTCATCAGTTGATTGCCAGGCCTTTCTTCCTCCTCTGTCTTAATGTAGACAGGCCACAGAAACTTGCTCATAGTAACACGCAAGCCTCCTTGGGTAGATGAGTGGTGACTGCGAGGGAGGTGCCTAGGAATCCAGCCTGGGCCTCTGCATGGAACCACTGTGGCCTCCATCAAGAAATAGCTCTGTAGGGAAAAAAAATCACTTTATGATAGTCAGCAAATACATTTGG
Source organism: Tenrec ecaudatus (assembly GCF_050624435.1). Taxonomy (NCBI): domain Eukaryota; kingdom Metazoa; phylum Chordata; class Mammalia; order Afrosoricida; family Tenrecidae; genus Tenrec; species Tenrec ecaudatus. Next base: position 91,898,486 of record NC_134542.1, on the reverse strand, counting down.
GGATTCTTGAAGAAATAAAATATAGACCACGAATACTTAGAGCAGAAGAGAAAGATACAAAGAAGAATCTTGGGAATCATCTGGTCTTCTGGGTGAAATTAAATGACTTATGTATGTCCTGCTTTTTGTCTGTGGTGAGGACTCAGCCCCAAGGGCCTTGCTGTACTTAAAGGCTCAACCTGCTGCCCCACCCTATGGATGATAAATGGAAATCTCTCAGATATTCTTAGGACCAGCAGTGCTTGATAGTCTCACTAGCTCACCACCATGGAGTCAGTGCTGACTCATAGCAACCCCCTGTGAGTTTCTGAGACTGAAACTCTTTGTTTGTTTTTTAATTATTTTATTGGGGGATTGTACAACTCTTATCACAATCCATACATCCATACATACATTGTGTCAAGCACATTTGTTGCCATCATGATTTTCAAAACATTTTTTGTTCTACTTGAGCCCTTGGTTTCAGCTTCTCCTTTCCCCCCACCTTCCCTCCCTCAGGAACCCTTGATAATTTATTAATTTTTTTTCATGTCTTACACTGACTGATGTTTTTACAAGAACAGAAAGCTTCATTTTTCTCCCTAGGAATGCCTGGTGGTTTTGAACTGCTGACCTTGGGGTTATCAACCCAATGTGTAACATCACTGGGGCTTGGAAATCCTCCAGGGAGGCGGTTCCACTCTGTTCTATCAGGCTGCTAGGAGTCTGAATCAACTAAATAACAGTGGGCTTGGGTTTTACCTTGTACTTGAGCCCTCTGTGCTAGTGGAAATGATTGGCAACACCCCAAAATATTGAAGCCCTCTCAGAGGCTTCCTGCAAGAAAGGCCTGCCTGGCCATCAACTTTGGGCCAATCAAACCTTGGGAAGCCTGTGGACCACAGTACTACTTTTGACACATATGGGGTCACCATGAATCAGAAATAACTCAATGGCAACTCTGGGTTTTTAAGCTTTTGTATTCTGTGTCATCTCAGTGCTAATGGGAGGTGGTGAACAAGGCAATACAGAAAGCTATAAAAGAGTGAACAACATTTTCTAGCCTAGTTTAGTTCATTCTAGTGCTAGGAAGAAATAATGAGTGACTTGGGTCTACTTTCAACTGGGCGACCAGTGAGACTTCTGTTCTCATTGAAGGATCCAGCCATGGGAGGAGCTAGAGATCCTTTCAAGCAAAAGGAAGAGCAGGTGCAAAGGCCCTGAGCAAGGCGCTTGCTTCGTGTCTTAGTAGTAATCCCATTCCACGGCCATTGATCTGATTTGGACTCCTTGTGACCCTCCAGGACAGAGTATGAAACTCTGTAGACTTTCTGAGGCTGTGCATCGCATTGATGGCAGAAGACGGCCTCATCTTTCTCCTGCAGAGTGGCTGGTGGGTTTAAACCACCAACCTTTTGGTTAGCAGTCCTACTTTAGCCTACTGCGTCATGTTCGGGAGGGTGATAGGGCTTCCTCCAAGTGGAAACAGGACTATGATTTCACACAAAGAAAGTTCTTGATGCTGGCCTTTCAGTTTTTCATGTCCTTGGCTGCTGGCATAGTCGTTATGCATTAGGCCGCTAACCTCAAGGTCACCAGGTCAAAACTACTAGCTGCTGCGTGGGCCAGAGGAGGACAAGGCTTTCTCCCCCTGTCAAGATGTATCGTCCCAGAAATCCAAAGGGCACTTCTACCCTGTCCTATCAGATTGCTTTGAGTTGGCCTCAGTTCTATGACCGTGAGTGGGTAAGTTTGATGAGTAAGCTCCTTTTGCCTTTAGGGGTTTGGAATCATCCAGAAACTTTGTCCTAGACCTGGAAATACAACACCCAAAGCATCTGGCAGTTTCCGGGGCTGGCACATTTGTGAGGAGACGCACGCATCTGTAGGCCACACTTCACTGCTTGCTCACACAAACGCTCTGAAACCTGAGTCCCCAGCGGCAGTGTTTTACATAGCTAAGCAAATTCATCCTGATCCCCAGTCCCGGGAGTGTGAAGAATAATTCAGGGATCATTATGGAAAACAGATTTGCTGTCCAGCCTCAGGGTCAAGCACAGGCCTGAGGGGGCCCATTCTGCTTCTTTATATAGTCCTTTTCTCGGGGAAGTAGATGGTGTTGCTGCCACGGGCCCTGTTGGCAATTCAGCATGCTGGCCTTGTGCGAGAGAAGCAGACCCTCCCAGCATGCTTTGGAAGGTTATTTCAACTGTTTGGTCCCTCAGGCCTTTCTGATTGGTGAATATCAGAAATCCCACAATTATACTCGCCTGCTTGTCTGACCTTGGCAAGCATGGGGAAAATTTCCCTGGCCAGTGAAAGACGATTTCTTGACTCCAGAGCTGATGTTTTGAATGTGCCTGAAACATCACTTGGATAACTTCTGCTACCACAGTGGCCAGCCCCAGCATCAGCTCCCGCCAGGATTGGCCAGGAAGAAGTATTTCCCATTGTGGGCCTCTTCAGCTACACGGGCCCAGCTCAAAGCCCCCCCCCCCTCCCCCGTGCAACGTCTCCCTTGCCTGTTGTTTGTCCCTTGCCTGGGTTAGCTGAGGAGTCTCAGCTGTTCAAACAGCCAAGCTAAACAGTCAGGTGTGTCTGTGGGAGTGTGGGAATGAGGGGCGCTGGTAGGAGGTGTCAATAGTTCTGGCAAAAAGCTCTAGAGTTTTCTTTGTTCCTTTTTCAAAGATTTAATGAGTTCGTGCAGGCTTTTTGAAAATTTAAAGGGCAACACAGATTTACATTGGCAGACTCAAACAACCAACAAATGAACTCACTGCCATTGAGTTGACGCTGACTCATCGTGACCTGAAAGGACAGTGTAGATCTGCCCTCGTGTGTTTCCAGGACTGTGACCGAGCAGGAATGTAGACAGCCTCCTCTTTCTCCCCCAGCACTGCTGCTGGTTTCGAACGTCTGACCTTGAGATCGGCAGCCTAACTCATCACCCACGTCTCAAACAGGGCTCCTTACTACGGTACTCCTAAAACCACACCCAAACCCACTGCCACTGAGTGGATTGTTCACAGTGACTTGGCATAGGACAGTGGTTCTCAACCTGTGGGTCGAGACCCCTTTGGGGGTCGAATGACCCTTTCACAGGGGTCGCCCGATTCATAACACTAGCAAAATGACAGTTATGAAGTAGCAACAAAAATACTTTTTATGTTTGTGGGAATCACCACACCATGTGGCACCTTTATGAAAGGGCCTCAACGTCAGGAAGGTCGCGAACACTGGTTTAGGGTTTCCCAGGCTAGCAATCTTGAGGAGAGCAGATGACTGCCACTCTCCCCCAGGAGTGGCCGATGGGTTTGAACCACAGACCTAGCCTTCAGTTAGCAGTCCTTCCTTGCCCGACTGTGCCACGGGGGGCTCCGTCCGTATCAGATTAGTCCGTCACATTTCAGACGCCCCTTCCGAGCCAAGAGCGTCAGCGATCTTGTCTAATACCCTTGCACATTTTCCATGTTGGAAAAAGGTGCAGTCAGAGAGCATGCCTAAGGCTGTTCAATAAGCACATGAGAGCGACCAAAGCAGAACTTGTGCCTCCCTTACGGTGTCCCACGCCTGTCTGGGTGACATCAGTTTCATTCTGCCCCAGCCACGATCTGACACACACGAAGAAAATCCTAAACCACACAGACCGCACATTCCATGGACTGAAACCAATGCAGACGGGTTGGGCTCATTTGGGGTGGGAGGGACCTGGAGGGGCTCCCGGACACAGCACTTTCCAGTCATCAGCTCCCACTGCAGCCCCACCCGGGACAACCACAGCCCCACCCAGGGACACCTGCCTCCCTACCTGTTACAGAGGGCGCAGCTGCTGGCATAGGACACACCTAGTGAGACATCCCTTGTACCTTTCTCTAGGTTGCCCTGGTTCAATGTGACACGGCTAGCCACACACCACCAGATCTGAACCACCCAACCATAGAGGACCCACTGGTGGAAGTGGGGTCCCAGACTTTCAGAAGTTTGGGGGCCTATGGTGGAGGGATGAAGGGAGGGGCAGAAGTGACTGCTTGGCTTTGACCTCATCAGCACAAAAACTCCAAAACCAAACTCACTGCCATCAAGTCAATGTCGACTCATAGCAACCCTGTAGGATAGAACTGCCCCTGTGAATTTCCAAGACTGGAACTCGCTACAGGATTATCTGCTGAGGTGGCTGTGGCTTCAAACTGCTGACCTTGTGGCTAGCAGGCTCCACCAAGGCTTCTCCTCCTAGATATATACTGGAAGAGTTAGAAGAGGAAATGCCAAGTGGCATGGCATTTCCTAAAGCACACTGGGGATGGATTTCTTTAACGAATCCTGAAATTATCCTGAGCACCTGTCACACAGTGCCGTGTGTGTGTGTGTGTGTGTGTATGTGCAAGTGCACGAGCGCTTGTTAAGGCCAGTTGTTAAATGGGTATTTAACATACCACTCTATGCATTTTATGTAGGCCCTGGTGGTGTAGTGGTTACATGGGGTGCTAACCACAAGGCCAGGAGTTCGAAACCATCAGATGCTCCAAGGGAAGGAGAATGATGGGACATTCTACTCTGGTAAGGGGAGAACTCCCACATAAGTAGTTCTCTCCATTCTATAGGGTCACTGAGGCGGCATCAGCCTGATGGCAGTGATTTTTCTTTATAATTGGTAGAGCCCTCAGTATTACAAGCAGCTCTCATCACAGCTGAGCTCTGAGAGGTGTGGAAAGACCATGGGATTAGCGGAATCAACAAGTTCTGTCCCCAGCTGGTGGACTCTTTATAAATGCTGGACAACAGGAGCAGTTCTGCGTCTAGCTCCGGGCTCCGGGGTCAGCTGCCTACGTGCCCACCAGGCCCAGCAGCCAGGACAGCATTCCATTGCAGCATTCCTCTGAGTTTGCCTTGCTGCGCCTTCAAAAGCTTGTGATTTGCTCGATGGTGCGTAAAGGTTTGCTGCGAAGGTGGACCTTCCACCCGCCATATGTTTCGGTGATGGGGAAGCAGAAGGACAGGTGGCCAGCAGTCAGGGCAGTTGACTCCAGACCATCAGCTGATAAGTTGGAAGTGAGGCTGGAGCTATTCTGGGTTGGACTCTGGAGTCTGGGCAGCACTTTTGGGCTCATCCGGTCTGAATTGCGCATCTGTCCCACGCAGACTTTCTTGAAGGTTTCACGATTCCACAGTGGACAGGCGAGTTTCCTGCCCTCCGGGTCTCATGGTCGGAGGCTATCACTGTTGGAAAGTGTGTTATTTATAGCAGACTGCCAGGTTTAGAAAAGAAGAGGCAGGCACCCGTGAGTGAGGTGAGGATAAGGTAGGGTGGTGGGGGTAGCCTTTTTGAGTAGTTTTACTTCTGAACTAGCTTCCTGCGACCTTGGCCCATCATTTTCAATCCGTTGTTTCTTCATGCAACAGAGAAGGGACTTGGACCCCCTCCCCCCCTCACCCCATTTCCTTCGCGCTGCACCCCAGCTCACACTGTTCTATCCCCCCGAGCTGGACAGGCCGGCACTGGCTTCTCATTGCTTCCCAAGGACCAACCAGCTCAGGTGTCACGGGGCCTCCCTTCCACCCGAAAGGTCCTCTTCCTGCGGAGCCAGAGCCCTGCCTGCTCCCTCCAGGGCGGGGCTCACCTGGCCCGGGCCGGCCCCATCCCGCGCGCCCAGGTGGATCGGGGCGGGGAGAAGCCGCGCCGCGCCCCGCCCCGCGTGGCCACTGCCAACGCCGGTCCCCGGCGGGCACGCTCGAACCCGGAGGCAGGAGCCCGGCGCGGGCGCGGGCGCGGGCGCCGAGCTCTGCGCACGGGAGCGGTGCAGGTGAGCAGGGCCCCCGGGCGCGCAGGCTGGGGGTCGGGCTGGGCAGAGCCAGCGGCCCCAGTGCCCAGGCCCTACGGGGCCGCACAGGCTGCTGCCAGTTGGGCCAGGCGCGGGGCGGCGGGGCCAGTAGCTGCGGGCACCGTGCGGACGGGGCAGCAGGCTGGAGGGAGCGCTGGCAGGGCCCGGGCTGCCGGGGTCCCTCCGCAACGCGTCCGGGGGAGTGACCTCGGCTGGTGCGGGGAGTGGAGGTAGAGGTGCGGGGCGGAACTACTGGGGAGAGCCAGAAGGTGGGGCCGAGGGTCCAGACCCACGGAAGCCCCCAGAGCCCGCTCCCTCCTCTCCAGCGGCGGCGCCTCACGCGGGGCCAGCGCCAGCGCCAGCGTGCGCTGCTCCCCCTGCCTGGTTCTGTACTTTCGGTGTGGAATCACGGACAGACGTACTGGCTAGTTACTTGGGGGCATCCCCAAAGAAGGGTCTCAAAGACTGCTCTTACTCCTGGGGCCTCAGGAGGCTATAGATAGGGGTGGGGGTGGGGGTGGCAGTTGACCAGGACCTGGTCATCAGAGATGAAGTGGGAAAAGTCTCTCCCGGTGCTTAGCTCCGCCCTTCCAGCTGCAAGCTGCCGGCTGTGAGGAGTTACTTCTTGGAGGCAGAGCCCTCAAAGGCTTTGGATGTCGCCATTACAACAGCTGCACGTTCTGTTCTTTGGTGCCCATGAAGCACATAATGCTGTTTGTCAAAGGTTCTTTCCATGTTTTCCCGGTAGGTTACAGCTTTATGCTTAAAATCCCCATGCGTTTCAGAACCGAAGGGTGGCCCAGGAGGCCCAGGCGGCCCAGGCTACCCTCCTTTAGAAACCAGTTGCCATCTAGTGGGGACCTTGGTGGCACAGTGGCTCATGTGCTAACCCAGTAGACAGGGGTTCCCCACAGGGAAACATGTGGCCCCCTGGAATGTATGCCCCCCATCTCCCATCCCCCAGTACAGCCCCGCCCTCCATGGTTCTTCTCTGCCCTATAATGCCCTTATGTGTTGTAATCCATCAGGGCGACCCCAGACTTGCTGGAGTGGGAACTGTGCTCCCCAGGATTTTCAGTGGCTGGTTTTTCTGAAGTGGATTGTCAGACATTCCTTCCTAGGTCTCTTAGGGTGGACTAGACCCTCTAACCCTTTGGTTATCAACCAAGCACATTAACCTTCTGTACCACCCAGGGACTCTTAGCCTCCTTGAGCAGAGAAAAATTGATGGTGATGGTGCAGTATGTGTGCGTGTGAGCGCATGTGTGTGGTTGCATGTGTGCGCATCGCCCCTCTGCCTTGGTTATGGCGAAGACTTCTCCAGGTTGACTTAGTGACACAATTCCAGAGTCCAGGATTGAGAAGTGCCAATGGATAGGGCCTATAGATACAGGGCATCCTCAGCCTGCTCCCACCTGTCTTGTCTGCAGTTGCCAGGATTCTTTACTGTGGGTTTGCGTTGGCCCCTTGAAAATTGCCTTCTGTGGTATGGAAATTGATGGGGCCACATAATGAAGAGGTGGAGGGTGTTTAGCTTCAGGTATAAGTAGATCCGGGAGCTCACATGAAGTCTCCAGGGCTCATTCTCGCTCATATATGTCTTGACTCTTCTTTTTCTCTGGGTAGACAGGTACTTAGCATGGAGGGATAAATCGCCTAGGCAGGTGCTATCAGGCTTATGTGGAGGGAGAGACCAAGAGCCCTCCTCATTTACTGTATATACTCGAGTATAAGCCAACACGAATATCAGCGGAGGCACCTAATTTTACCACAAAAACGGCATCAAAATGTTCTGAAAAGCTCAGCTTATACACAAGTGTATATAGTATGTCCTCCATTTTAATGGGAATTTTTTCAATGGTACTCGGCCCATGCAGGGCCAGGTTATCTCAATGGGCAGAGAGCTGGTTTCCATGGTAGTCATGGGTACATGGCCTTGGTGCTGCCAGTCCCTGATGAAGTAGGGCAGCCTCTGTGATGGACATTCCTACCCAAGTTTCAAGGGTCTGAGGAGGTGCCGTTAGGGCATATCCCTGGCACTGCCTCTGCCATTGCCCACCTACACCTACAGGACCCTCTCGTAGAGAGTAGAAAGTCTGGGTGTCATTTTCAGTCGGTCACTCATCAAGTATTTATCCAAGGTATGGGAGGCATCCTGTGCATGCCATCCTTTCATCCATTGTTTGGCTGTTTGCTTATTCATTCAACTTTTAATGAATGCCCAACATCTGCCAGGGCCTCTGCCAAGGGCTAAAGTACTCACTTTTAAAAAGCTCACAGTCTCGTTGGAGAGGCCGCTGTGCAGAGAACAAGAGTGCTTGGGAGAGCGCTCAGCTGTCTGCAGAGAGAGTGAGGAGGCCCAGCGGTCCCTGCAGTGGAGCTTGCTTGGAGCTTACTAGGGTGGCTCTAGGAGGAGAAGGGGGAGGGGCCTTTCCAGGCCATGTGGCAGGGCATCCTTTAGGGTACTTTTCTGCCCGCAAGTAACATTATTTAGGCTCCTTGACTTTCAGACTATTGAAGTGGGAGGGTTCAACCTGATTGCCGACTTATTTTGATTAAAGAGCCGTTCCTGCTTTCCCGCTCCCCACAGGGTAACTGGAACCCCACCAGCCCTTCACCCAACAATATCCAGAGCAGGAAGGGAGAGAGGGGGCTTGCTTTTATGTCTTTCTTCAGATATGGACGGAGAAACCTTCCCAGAAGCCACCTGTGCCTTGGCCAGATCGGTCACCTGCTTTCCCCTAAGCCACTCCTGAAGCTGTGGGAGGCCTTGTGAGCCTTCTGTGTAGTGACCTTAAAAAAAAAAGGAAAAAAAACACCACATCTCAGCTCTGTCTTAAAGAAAGTGAGGCTGACTGTGAGCTTGTTGGGAAGGTAACCAGCCCTGCCTCCCACGGGTGGTGACAGGTGATGACAGGCAGGGAGGGACAGCACCTGCGGGAAATCCGGACAAGTTCAGTATAATAGAAGTGTAGGGTGTGGCTGCAGGGAGGGAGAGGGGAGCAGCGGCTGACAGAGCAGCAGAGCTGGGGGTCTTCTAGGTCCAAAGTCATCTCTGGTATCTTAATATCATCGAGAAATGTCAGTCTTGGTCCCATTCCTCAAAAAAAGGTAATACTCAAAGCCTAGACCACCCTACCCTTTTTTTTTTTCCTGTTCCAACACCCTTGGGGGATCTGAGTTACCCTCACTCATCACAGTAACCCTGGGGCCAGGGGCGGGGTGGGTGGGGTCAGTGGCAGGCCCCCTGTGTAGTTGAAAAAGCTTCACTGATGGGTCTGCCACGGCTCATCCGTCCCCCCCCCCCCCCCCCCCCCCCCGTCACTCTCCTTGAGCCTTCTCTGGAGCACACTTGCTCTTCACCATGGCTCTGCTTCCGTGTTGTTAACCCATCTCCAGAGCAGAGGGCTTGAGCCTGGTACAGAGCCCTTTTGTGGTGGAAGTTGGGCGAGAAAATGATTTTCCAGAAAGGAAGTGCAAGAAGGGACAGCACGGGTCATTGCTGGGCATCCAGCCACCATCATCTGCTGGCTTTAACTCGTGTAGGCATTTTCATTTGAAGTTTGACTTTTCATTTAAGTGTGATGTGGTGCACCTTCGGTTAGAACAGCCCGACAATCCCAGGGCTGATGGAGAAGAGGGAAGGGGGCACCCTGGGTTAGGGGACACTGCGTTTCTGTGAGCGGTGGTAGAGTAATTGGGAAACAGCTAAAGGTGATGTTTACACAACCATGGACATGGCCAATGGCATTGCATTGTATGCGTAAACACTGTTGAGCTGGCAAGTGTGTTAGGCTGGGCTGTCTAGAGAAACAAACCTGTGCTTTTATGTATGTATCTATATGAAAGATAGAGCAAGAAGTAATTTTATATCAATCAAGAAGGCATCTTAGCCCAGTCCAACTCAAGTCCATGGTCCAAGGTTAGCTGGAGCACTCCTCAGATTCACAGAGCTCCAGGCAGATGACACAGAGAGGTAAAGTGGGCAGCAGGGTGGTCCCAAGGGTGGTGCAGAACCCAGTGGATCCAAGGTCATGGGAACATGGCAGGGTGCCAACAGCTCCCAGCATCAGCGACCCACATGGGGCCACCCCTGGCAGCAGACACAAACCCCAACAAGGGTCCCAGTTATCAAAAAGCCACACTTCCATGAAGACGTCATCAATCATCTGATTGACAGGTTGGATTCCACCCTTCCACTTCACACATGGTCAAGTTGACATAAAATCTAACAGCCACAGCAAGGGTTTTGTGCCATATATATGTATAAGTAATTATATACATAATTATTATTTTTATCGTAATAAGATAAAGAATACAATAAAAGGGAGAGAGGAATAAGACACGGATAGTGGAAGAAAGCGGGAAGCCGAGTTTGTTCTTACTATTAGCAGTACTGCCACCAGCTGGCCAGGATCATCAGCGGTCGAGAGTGATGCCGTGGGGATTGATTCATTCCATAAGTTTTTACTGAGCTCCTACTGTGTGCCAGAGACACTGCTGTGGATGCTGGGATACAAGAGACAAAGTCCTGTTCTCCTGGAGCATCCACACAATGGGGAGTGGACCTTGGCTTGTTTATGCTTAATATGTTAATAGACGGGCGATAAAGAAAAACAAAATAGGTTAAGCAAAGAATGCAAGAGTTGGAAATATGATAGGCATAATGCTAGAGGTCTTCCAGAGAAATGTAGTCTGTGCTGATACCCAACCAAAAACCAAACTCACTGCCATTGAGTCAATTCTGACGCATATCAACTATATAGGGCATTCACAACTGCCCCTGTGAGTTTCCATGGCGATAATTCTTTTCAAGTATGATCTCATCTTTCTCCTGTGCAACTGGGTGGTGGTTTCAAACTGCTGACCTTGGAGTTCACAACACAACACGTAACGATTACCACAGCTCCTTGCATTGATGTAATGTTGTATTAAAAAAAAGAGACCAATCGGGATTTCTTGCACACGAAGTTCTCACCTGGTCCCTAAATATGACTTACGATTGCTTACGAAAACATGGTGCTAGGTGATAAGAAAGGAAGTAAGAGGAGAAATATGAGCAAAGGGAAAACAAGGGTCATTTCTGTCGTCATTGGCCTCGACTACTGTTTAGTTTGGTAGCAGGTGAAGGAGGAAGTCTGGTGATTAGGCATGAGGTGATTCATACTCAGGTTCATCTTGAAAAGGGGGGAAGTACATGTAAGGATCACTGAAAATTGTAACTTTATTGTCAAGGGTTACAAGTATCAAATTTTACTTAAGTTCAGGTCTAATAATATGGCCCAGATGAAAATTGGACTGAGCTTTTGTTTAGACCCATACCTGGCTAGATTAAATAGATAAATCCAAATAAAGATTTACAGTATGGAACTATTACCCAGAAGTAATTCTAATTGCCTATTTTTATAGGGCTGTTTTCTTATTGTTGTGTTTTACAAATTCTTTATATCCTCTGGGTACAGGTCTTTCATCTGCATGGTAGGTAAATAGTTTCCGAAAGTCCAGGTCTTATCTTTCTCAAAGCAAGGGTTTTGGGCTTGGTTTAAAATTTTTGTATGAAGATTTAAAAAAAAATCATTTTATTGGGGGCTCATACAACTCTTAACACAATCCATCATCATTCTCAAAATATTTGCTTTTGACTTGAGCCTCTGGTATCAGCTCCTCATTTCCCCCCTCCCTCCCCTATGATAATTTATAAATCATTATTTTTCCATGTCTTACATTGATCAATATCTCCCCTTACCCACTTTTCTGTTGACCATTCCCCAGGGAGGGGTTATATGTAGATCCTTGTGAACAGTTCCACCTTTCTATCACACCTTCCCTCCACCCTCCAGGTATCGCCACTCTCACCATTGGTCCTGAGTGGTTCATCTGTCCTGGATTTCCTGTGTTTCCAGTTCCTATCTGTACCAGTATACATCCTCTGGTCTAGCCAGATTTGTAAGGTAGAATTGGGATCATGATAGTGGAGGGGAGGAAGCATTTAAGAGCTAGAGGAAAGTTGTATGTTTCATCGTTGCTACACTGCACACTCACTGGCTCATTTCCTCCCCACGACCCTTCTGTAAGGGGATGTCCAGTTGCCTAAAGATGGGCTTTGGGTCCCCACTCCACACTCCCCCTCATTCACAATGACATGATTATTTGTTCTTTGATGCCTGATAACTGATCCCTTCGATACCTCATGATCACACAAGCTGGTGTACTTCTTCCATGTGAGCTTTGTTGCTTCTGAGCTATATGACTGCTTGTTTACCATCAAGCCTTTAAGACCCCAGATGCTATATCTTTGGATAGCTGGGCACCATCAGCTTTCTTCACCACATTTGCTATTTGTCCTCAACGATCATGTCGGGAAGGTGAGTATTGGAATGCCAGTTTAATAGAACAAAGTGTTCTCGCACGGAGGGAGCACTTGAGTGGAGGCCCAATGTCCATCTGCCATTTTAATACTAAACCTATAAATATATGCACATAGAACAATTTCCCCTTCCTTATGTATCAATATATTTACATATGTATATGCATGTATTTAGACCTCTATAAATGCCCTTTGCCACCTAGTTCTTTCCTCTATTTCCTTTTACTTTCCTCTTGTTTCCTATCATGTTTGGCCTTCATTCTAGTTTCAGTAATTCCTCTCAGTTACATTGCCCTTGATCAAGCCCTACCAGGGATTGATTGATCAATCCCTCCTCGCCACTGGTTTTCGATCACTTCTTGTTCCCTTGTTCCTGGGGTTGTTAACACCTACTTCCTTTCCCCCACCTCCCTTCTCCCATGTCCCCTGGAACCATTGGTCCTGTTGTTGTTGTCTCCTCCAGATTGTTTATCCAGCCTATCTTATCTAGATAGACCTGCAGAGATAATCATAGGCCCAAAAAACAAGGCAGAGCAAAACAAGGGCTTTGTTTTAATTTGATGAAATTCAATTTACCAGTCTTCATTTTATGGATCCAATCCAACAATTGTGGTTGCATCTGAGTAGTCTTTACCTGACTAAAAGCTTAAAATATTTGGTATATTCTCCTTTAATTTTGATAGTTTTATATTTTACACTTAAGTCTCTGATCAATTTGAGGTTAATTTTAGTACAAGGTGCCAAAGTGGGGGTCAAGAACTTTTTTTTTGGCGTGTGGAATTTCAATTATTCCAACACCATTTATTGAAAAGATAAATCTTTTCCCTGTTGAATTGTCTTGGCATCTTTATGAAAAATCAATTGGCCATAAATGTAAGAGGTTATTTCTAGACTCTCAATTCTGTTCCATTGAGCATGAGGTACCTCCCTGGTGATAAGTGCAATGTGACTCGTGTGACTTTATAGTAAGTTTTGTAGCAGGTCCTCCAGCTTTGCTCTCTTTCAACATTGTCTTTGACATCTCCAGGTCCTTTGCCTTTCTTTGCACCTTGCAGAATTAACTTATTTACTCCCAATCCTGCTGGGATGCTGATTTGGACTACCTGGAGGCTATAGATCACTTTGAGGAGAATTTATATTTTAACAACCCATTTCCTTTTACGCCATGAACAAGGTACAGAACAACGTCAAAGCCATTACCATCAAATTGATTCTTCCTCACAGTGAGTCCCTAGGGCAGAATGAAATTGCCCCGTGCATTTCCAAGGCTGTAATCTGTGGAAGCAGACTGCCACATCTTTCTCCTAAGGAGTAGGTTTGAACTGCCAGCCTGTCCGTTAGCAGCCCTGTGCTTAACCATTGTGCAATCGGGGCCCCTTAGAGTAAGGTGGCGCTCTTCCTTTTATTTAGTGAGTATCAACATACTTTATTTTCCAGGATATAGGTCTCATCAAAGCATTTCATTTTGGGATGTGTTAACGTCATCGGTATATAGAAATACAACTGTCTCTAAGTGTTTCTTTCCTCCTCCCTCCGCCCCTCCCTCTCGCTGTTGGAAATGGTACTGGTGTCGTTTGGTTTGGACTCTGATGATCGATCGCGGTTCCTGGGTTGTTCAGAGTACCATTGATTCTTGCATGCTGACATTGTCTTCTGTGTCCTGCCTAAAGTCATTACTTGCTTTAGGAGCTTGGTGCTTTGGTAGCATTTTTGAGGTTTCTGAATAGAAAATCATGTTGTCTGCGATAGGATATTTATTCCTTTTCAATCCGGATGCCTATTATTTCTTCTTGCACCATAGCACTGGCTAGGACGTCCAGTGTCATGTTGTATGGAATAGTTGAAAGGGGGCATTGTTGACTTGTGTGTTAGTCACTCTTTAATATTGTATTAACCAAAGTTTGTGTTGTAAGCAGTTTTACATTCCTGATTCACTTCTGGGTTTATATTATCAATAGATGTTGAATTTTGTCAACTATCTTTTTCTCCATTTCTGATAGGATCTTAGGACTTTTCTTCTTTAGTCGTTCACGTGGTGAATTAAACTGTTAGTTTTCCAACGTTGAGTTTTCAAGGCTGCAAATCTCGACAGGAATAGAGAGCATCATCTTTCTACTGAGTAGCAGCTGGTGGGTTCGAACTGCCGAACTTGCAGCTTGCAGGCTCATACGTACATCACTCTGCCACCGAGGTTCCTTACACTCTATTCAGTTGTAAAGTAATGTTGGAAAAGTCTGTAGAACCGGTAGCATTTCTTCCCTCAATGTTCAGTAGAATTTACTAGTGAAACCATAAGGCTCTGGAGTTTTCTTTGTTGGAATCTCATTAGCCTCAAATTTAACTCCTTTAGTATATATAAAGTCATTCCGGTTACTGAACACTTTTGTGGTACATTTTGGTACTTTGTCTTTTAAAGGAGCTCTGGTGGTACTATCAGATAAACGTTAGACTGCTAATCACAAGATTTGTAGTTCAAACCCAGCCGCCACTCAGCAGGAGAAGGATGAGGCTGTGCTCTGGTAAGATTGACAGCCCCGGAGCAGTACAGGGTCTCTGCACGTCAGGACAGACTCCATGGCAGTGGGTGTGGTTGGTGCCTCTTCAGGAATTGGCCCCTTTTGCCTCTGTGGTTGATTTTAGGGCATAAAGTTATTTATTATATATTTTTATTATCTACTTAACATCTGTAGGGGCCGTTGCGATATTTCCTCTTCCATTCTCTTCTAACAGTTTTATTGGCACTTAATCCACATATCCCACAATCCAGTAGTTCAATCATATCAAGAAGAATTGTACAAGCATTACCGCAATCAATTTCAGGACATTTTCTCTACCCACCCCCCATGATTAAATCACCTTTAAAATGAGGTCTGTAGGCCTCTTTCATTCTTGATAACACATTTAGTTACCTTTTAAAGTAGTGAAGGCAGAAAGACGAGGCGCTCTCCTGTAAAGAGTTACGGTGCTGGAAACCTACAGGGCAGCTCTATCCTGTCCTGTAGCGTCACTCTGCCAGAATTGACTGGAAGGTCGTAAGTTTGGCGCTTGGTTTTGGAGTGGCTAAACAGAAGGAAAATATATCTTCCTTTAAGTTTCTCCCATTTCCCGCACTCATCCTTTCTTTGTATAGATCCAAATTTCGGCCTGGAATCACATACCTTTTGCCTGAAGAACTTTATTTAACTTCTCTTGTAATATGGCTTTCCGGGCAAAGAATTAGCTCAGTGCTTTGTTTGCCCGAGACAATCTTCATTTCTCCTTTATTTCTGGAAGATAATTTTACTGTGTAAAACATCCTGGGTTGGATTCTTTCTTTTTCTTTGAACACTTTTGAGATGCCATTTCATTTTCTTTTAGCTTGCAGGCCTTCTGCTAAGGTGTTTTATTTAACTTGCATATTTATTCCTTCGTATTTAATCCTCCTTTCTTCCACTGCTTTCAAGATGAAAAAAAAATTGGTGTCATATTTGAATAAAATATGAGCGTGTGCCTGTATGTGTGTGCCTGTGTACAAACTTGATATTTATCTTGCTTCTTGCTTTTGAACATGTTAGATCTGTTATCAGCTTTGGAAAAGGCTCAGATATTATTTCTTCAAATGTCTCTTTTGTCTTATTTTCTGCTCCTTTTGAAATTCCAGTTTTGCCTAGGCTAAATCTTTGACACTGTTCTCTTCTGGTTTATTTTCTCCCTCTTGGTTTAGTTTGGATACTTTCTACTGACCCACTTTCAAATTCACCGACTCTGTGACTGTCAGGTTTTCTGATGAGCTATTAAAATTATTCTTCACCTTCGTTACTGTGTTTGCTTTTTAACCTAACAATTTGATTCATGTAGCTGTTATCTATTAAATTAGTCCTCTGATCTTTCATGCTATCCACTCTTTCATTAGAGTCTTTTACATAGTAATCATGGTTATTGGATCGTTTCAGTGCCAGCTGTCTCCTACCTGAGTTTGCTTCTTTTAATTGCTTTGAGTCTTGGCAGTGTTTTTATTTTTCCTACGTTCCATTGTTTTATTGAGATCTGAATACCTTGTGTCGGATATTAGAGATTGAGACAAATAGTTTTTCTTTCTGAAAATTGATAATGCCTTTTTAATTCTACTAGGCCTTTAGGGTTGGGGTTTAATTAATCTCATCAGAATGTGGCCTGGGTTTGAGGCTTGTTGTTCTCAGTACACTCATGCACTTCCATCAATGAATAGAAAGTCTCTTCTTTCTCCCTCGGAGCAGCTGATGGCTTTGAACTACTTATCTTGTGATTAGCGGCCCAACTTATAATCCACGACACCACCAGGGTACCTCTCGGCACACTGTTAGCTTCAGCTTCTTCTTGTGATACTTTTAGACTTGAAGTTGGTTTGCCAGAGAGCTTTCCCCAGGGACTGTTCCCCTGGGGCTTGAGGTCGTCCCTTTGTTCTGTGGCTTTGTGCCTGCTGTCTCCCTTAGTGCCATTCTTCCAAGCACCTGGAGTTCTCCCACCTGTTTTCCATGGTGACGCCCAGGGCCATCTTCCCAGACTAGCAAGTGCTCCTGGTTGTCTTTTCTTCAGGCTTCTGCTCCCCCTTAGACTCGGCACTAGATTGTTTCCCCTGCAACCACACACAGGCCTCAATAAAGTCATGAACTTGCAGTCAATCTGGCTTTCTGTTCTAATGAGCGTACTGCTCTTTTCAGCTTCCCTCCACCCCAAGAAGAAAGCAGAAACTCCAACTCCATGTATTTTAGGCCCTTTTAGGATCTCCATATAAATTTCCGGTGCTGTCTTCCTGCCTCCCTCGCTTTGTACAATGTCACCTATACATTTCATACATCTCTGTCAGTAGTTATCGATCCTTACCTGCGAACCTTTAAAAAATCCCAACAAACTCTCCGCCTTGTTGCTTAGATTGGTATGTGATGGTATCCAGGCATGGGTATCTTTTAAAAACTCCCCAGTTGAGAACGCTGGTTCTCAAGATTACTTTCCTTACACGGGTGAGATAATCCTGTATATATGGCCAAATGAAGTTACAAGCTGGTTACATTTGGTCTTGCATCTTCATGGAGTTGTTTCCCTGTTTTTCCTTTCATGGTGGTGGAATTGCCTGTGGTCTAGATTGATGGTCTCAGAATGGGAGTGGGAGTGGGGAATGGAGGTCTTCTCATTAAACTTTCTACTGCTTTGTGAGTTCCTTCCATTCCGTAATCTGTGGCCTGCATGTAGCTTGAGCTCTTTGGGGTTTGGAATAGTCCCTGGCTTTCCAAATGCTACGTACACTCGCTCATGGGACAGTGGACTTGTGGGGGGTGTCTTCCTTTCATTGGGTTGCAGTGTCCTTTTCTATCGTCTGTCCTTTATTGCCTCCAACTTGTCAGCTCAGTGCCTTTCTAACTTTTGGAAAACAAACCCAAAACATTTTGCATCATGACCTGCACACACACACACACACACACACACACACACACACACACACACCCCATTTTCTATCGGGAGACAATCCACGTGCAGGCCACTTGCTGGCTCCATTTGTTGTGTCTGGTTTGGGTAACATAATGCCAGTCCCCATGCTCCTCTTCAGTCTGACTCTTCTAGGATTCCTACTCTGCCCTCACTGCGAAGACTGCTCAGCATTGTCCTTGCGATAGATGCTTATGAAATGGAACTGACAAGGAGAGGAACGTTATCCGACTGAATCTGTGTTACCCAGAAGCCCGTGGGGAGGCTTCCTGTTCTGTTTAACTGTACATTCACCCTTCTGTGAAAAGACAATACTGCATCCATTTTTGTCAATTCCGAGGAATATCTAGGCTGTACAAGTCCATCAGTTTATACCTCTGTGCTTTCTGTGATCTTGCCAGACAAGAAAGTAGTATTAACAAAATAAATTTAAGTTGATGTACACTTTTTAAAAAGTGTTGACAAATCAATGCAGAATTGTGTGCTACAACTGCTTCCATTTCTACTTTGCTACTTAAAGAGAACCCCTTTGTTCTAGCTTTAATGGGTGTTATTTATTATTAGTCTTAAAATAGAATCAAGTTCCTTTTTATCATTCTGCTGGTAAAATGGAATGCAGACCTTACAGTCTTGTGACACACAATAGAATGAATTGTCCCCACAAACCTTTCAAGTTTAATGAACTTTTCAACAAATAAGAAGTTCTAGTTTCTTTTTAAAAATTATTGCAGTGCATTTGTTCTTATTATTATGTGAGGGGGCGAGATAAGGATGCAGGTATATTTTCTGGTTCACATTGTTTACTGCATGCGACACAGCAGCCAATTCGATCAAGAGAACTAGGAAAATGACTACGCTGTTTGTGCCTTGTAAGCGGTTTGCAAAGTCCCCTCCAGTTGCCACGATTAAATGTTGGCTGCTCTCCTTGCAAGCTTCTAAAATGAAATTAAAAAGTGGAGCAAGCCGCATTGTAAAACCAAACACAAATACTGGGTAGGGACAGACTCCACCAGCAGCAGATTCCAGCGTGGCAGGCATGATGGGATGCGGTCTGTAAGAAATGCAGCTGGAGAGGAAATCGGGTGAGGAATGGGGGCTGTGAGGACGTCCCAGGTCAGTGCAGACACCGAGGGCGTGGTCACGTTGGGAGTCACTGGGGTGGGGGTGGGGGTGGGGAGAGGAGAGGGCTGGGGGCGGGTGCGGTTATAGCTGAGCTTTCCCTGTTAGGGAAGATAAGCGTCTATGTAAGGTGAGGGTCCCCCACGAGTTAGCTCTGGAATGGAAAGAGCACATGCTCCTGAGAGGATGGAGGGAAGGGATGACAGGCCGTCCTAGAAAGAGGGGTGGCACCAGGTCAAGGAAAGTATTTCGACTGGCCGTCGGGGACGTCAGTCCTGCCCTTGGTCCTAATGCTCTCTGTCCCTGGGACCATTCAATTTACCCCTCTGCATGTGCAAAACTCAGGGTTGGACGAAGTCCCAAATTGCTAAGACATCATCAAACCATTTCGGAAGCTTTTTATTACATCAAAGCTGGGCTCCTGGCCCTGACTCCCAAAAGGGCATGGTGTCAGTTTCATCTCCCTTATTTATGCTTCTGTAAACTGGTGTGTGAGCAGAAGGGTCAGCAGAAAGGGCTGGAAAACCACCAGGCAGCTTGATTTCCAAGATCTCTTCTGGTGCTTACAATTGAGTTGTCTAGAGCTCTGCTGTCTAGTCCTGGATCCCTGGCAGAGGGATGGAAGGCCCTCCTGTCTCACCTAACACCAGAGACATGCTTTCCGTAACAGAAACACCGCATCGTAGTGCTTGCAAAGCCGTCAGGGGGACAAAGAATTGCCAAGAGGATTTCAGCTTTTACCTTCGGAGCAGTTCATTTCCCTTATTGCATAGAGTTTCTCTTTGCATCCAAGATCGCGGGCTGGTGTTATAGATGGCTCTGAGAGACGTGCTTTGCTGAGGGTAGCCGTAAGCTCCATCGCGTGACCTCTGTCAGCTCTCCACTGGTGGCGCCTGGTCACTGAGCCCTGAACCTTTAAGGGTGTCTTTGAGGTTAAGGTTATAATAACCACCTGTCAGCCTCAAGTTTGGACTGGGTCTCTCCCAGGAGAAACTAATTTGCTCTTGTTAAATAAGCCTTTATACCCCATGCCAAGCCATCACCTCTCTGAACCCTTTCCCTTCACTCCTCAATTATGTGCCTTCCTCTGCCACAAGCAGCTCTCCTGGCATCACAGTGCATGCATTTTTGTGTGGCCAGGACTGGACAGTCAGAGGAGTGCGCCTTGAACTTTCCCAGCTCTTTCCCGCAACGAAAGTGCCTTTTGTCAATGGGGCCAAGGTGCTCTCTTGAGCACTGGGCCTGTGAGGAGAGTTCTGGAAGAGGAACCTGTCATGAAAGCACTATTTTAATTGAAGAATATATAGTTGGAGACCTAGAGGGGTTGAGCAGCTTAATGAACATTTATTAAAAATGATTCCTTGTTTTTTTAAAATGAACTTTTAAATCTCTGGTCTCCATCTGCATTTCTCCATCATGCTATTGTTACGTTCACCTGCTTTTTAAATTCTGAAAACCTTTACCGAGTCTCTGTGAAGGGATCCCTTACTAGATACTGGCTGACAAGTGTGCATTAGACTGACCTACGCCTTGCCTTCAAGGGCAAGGAAGAGCTGCGCAGGCAGTAACAGCCGATTTAGTCAGTGCTCCTTAGAGATGGGCCTGGGAGCTGGGGGCATTCTGGGTTAACAGCTCGCCACCGCTTGACTGAGGACCGGAAGCTGTTCCTGCTCCTGAGCTTGGATCTTTGAGGGTGCCCTGGGGGAGCACTTGGGAAGGGGCTGTAGTTGATGTTGAGTTGATCCCCACTCATGGCAAACATAGTAAATAGAACAAGACGTTCCCTGGCCCGGGCCATCTCCATGCTCATCATGTATGAGTGCTTTTTTTTTGTTTGTTTTCTTTCATGTCCGTCTGTATCATTAAAGATATGCAACGTTTTTGCAGACCCTCGACTTTCCCCAACACAATGTCCTTTTTCAGCTTCTAGTCTTTCCTGATGACATGACTGAAGTGAGCCTGTGGACGTCTCACTCTCCTTGTTTCTAAGGAATGCTCTGTTTGTGTTTCTTCCAAGATGGTTTGCCCATTCTCTTGGCAGTTCGTGGCACACTCAGTGTTCTTCCCCAACACCAGAGTTTGAATGTACCAGTTGTTCTATCCCTTTTACTCTCCTACTTGAGACTGAACAGGAGATTATTGAAAAACCCTGGCGTGGGTCAGAAAAGACTGAGGACATTCGAAACAGAGGAAGCAGTGGCTGTGAAGGCTTGTGAGAGTTGGTTGGTTTGGGAAAGTATAGGGTGGCATGGGGAGGAGAGAGGAGGAGCATGGACTACTCTTGAGATAGCTCTTCAAAAAATTCATGGGAAATATGTGTTATAAGGAAACTGCATGGTGTTCAAAATTTTTTTCACAAAAAATGAATTTGCACTACCTTGCTATAGTTTGAATATGATCTCGTTTGAGGAACTAAGAAGGATAATTTACCAGTTTGAAAAGACGCCCGATGTGAGCCATTGCATTTTGCTAAAAATGAAGCAAGAACAAGCATCAGATTTAATGTGAAGCTTGGGTGGAAGGATGGTGAAAGTATTGATCCGTTATGGGAAATGTCTGGGGGCGATGCTCAAAGAAATCAGCAATGTACAAATGGGTAACTTATTTTAGGAAGGCATGGGATGATGTTGAAGATGAAGCCCACAGCAACAGACCACCCAGGTCAATTTGCAAAGAAGTGAGCTTGTTTGCGCCTTAACTGAAGTGAACTGCCAATTAACAGCCAAAACCATAGCCTAACAACCCAGACTTGGTTCACCTTACACAATTGTGACTGAGAAATGCAAGTTGAGCAAACTCTCTGCTTGATGACTTGTGCCCAGATGAGCTGCAGACAAGAGCGGAGGTGTCCATGAAAATTTTAAGCCAGCGGGATCAAGATCCTAAAGCATTTCTTGGGAGGATTTTTTTTTATTTTAACAATTTATTGGGGCTCATACAATTCTTTTCACAGTTCATACATATACATACATCAATTGTATAAAGCACATCTGTACAGTCTTTGCCCTAATCATTTTTTTCTCTTTTCTTCTTTTACATTTTATTAGGGACTCATACAACTCTTACCACAATCCATACATATACATACATCAATTGTATAAAGCACATCCATACATTCCCTGCCCCAATCATTCTCAAGGCATTTGCTCTCCACTTAAGCCCCTTGCATCAGGTCCTCTTTTTTTCCCCGCTCCCTCCCCATCCCCCCCTCCCTCATATGCCCTTGGTAATTTATACATCATTATTTTGTCATATCTTGCCCTATCCGGAGTCTCCCTTCCCCCCTTCTCTGCTGTCCCTCTCCCAAGGAAGAGGTCACATGTGGATCCTTGTAATCAGTTAGGTGGCGAAATGTGGCTTTACTGCTATGATCCTGAAGGCAAAGCACAACCATGGCAGAGGCTCCCAAGAGGTGGCAGTGGTCCAGTCAGAGCAAAGGCAGACCAGGCAGGAGTAAACTTCATGATAACAATTTTTATTTTGGAATCCTCAAGGCATGTTGCGTACTGAGTGTCTGGCGGGCCAAAGAACGATAACCTGTGCTTATGAGTGCGTGCTTCGAGAAAGCTGTAGCAGAAAAATGCTCAAGAATGCTTCCCCGGAGATGCATTCTTCACCGCGATGCTTCTCTCTTGTCTCATCAAACAAGGGCGATTTGTACCAGCATGTTAGGACCAACCTAGAGCCCTGATGGGCCTCCTTCTGACTTCTTTTTGTTTCCTACTCTTGAAAAAAATCTTCAAGGGGCACCCCTTTCCTTCAGCTAATAATGTTAAAAGACTGCACGGATACGAGTACTTTCCCCGAACCCCCAGTTCTTTCAGGTTGGACTCAATTGCTGGCTTCATAGCTTACGGAAGGATTTTGTACTTTGGAATTCATGTTGAGAAATAAAGTTTATACAAGGAGGCTTAAAATGTGGGAAAATGAAATGAGAAGATTACAGAAGGGAACCAAGGTATAAAAGGATAACAATACACGAAGACAATGTTCTGCATCCTACTTTGGTGGGTAGTGATCAGTATTAAAAGCTCTTGACCAGCCATCTAAAGTACAAATGTTGGTCTCTCCCTGTCAGGAGAAAATGATGATGATGAAAATCAAGACATGTGGAAACAAGTTCTTCAGTGGTCTAGTGGACCATGCAAATATCAGTCTTTACCACCCTGAGAACAGAAGAACTTAGATGGTCCCCAGCTACCACTACCAACTGCTCTAAAGGGATCATAGAAGGCTCTGGACAAGAATGTAATCAAAATGTAAAACAGAGCTCAGAACCATGAGAGAGCAGACATACTGATCAGATAAAGATCGGTAGAGCCCCCAAGGCAACAACCCTTAGTCACCCTTCAAGTATGGAACTGAACTCCTGTGTACATTAGAAAGGTCAACCACTTAGGATCAAAAGGGCAGCAAGGTGAAGGACAGAAGACTAGGAAAGCAGGAGAGAGAGAACCTAGACATACATGGAGAAAGTGGGTGAGTGGCGATTTGTTGAGACATTGAAGATGAGTTGAAACAGAATCTATGTGCACCATTGAGTGCAAAACTGATGATCTGCTTGGTCAACCTTTGCCGAATTCACAACAGAAAGTTTTAAGAAATGAAAGGAGTGATAAATATTTTCTTTTTTTCTGTGCATGCTAAAAAGATTTATTTATTTTTAAATCATTTTATTTGGGGCTCATACAATTCTTATCACAATCCATCAATTGTGTCAAGCACATTTGTGCATTCATTGCCCTCATCATTCTCAAAACATTTGCTCTCCACTTAATTTTTTTCATCAACTTTTTGAAGACTCCAAGTACTTAAAAAATTTTTAATTTTGAATGGCTGGCTGACCTTGAGGTTGGCAGCCCAGTGTATAAGCACTACACTGCCAGGACTCCTAAAATTACTTAAAGCGCTTATACAACACCAGGCATATAGTAAACACTTATTCAAATTAAATTACCATTTTTGGGGGTATAAGAACAATTTTCCCCCTACGAGCAGACTCCTGAACCACAGTTAAGTATTGGAATATTAGTGCTCCATACAATACAGTGGCTTAAAGAGTAGTTATTTATTACTGGTCTGGCAATGTGGATTTGGTTGGAGCTGGCCAGTCTAGACTGGTTGCAACCGTGGCTTGGTTGGAGCTAGCTGATCTAGGCTGGGCTTGGCTGAACAGCTGTGCTTCCAGCTCTGGCCCTGACCAGCAGTGGGGTCACTCCTACTCACCTTGGGACCTTCAGGCAGGTGCCCGGGGGCAGCTCTGCTTGCAGCAATAGCATGAATGCAAGGGGCAAGCAGAAAAGCTCAGGACTTTCTAAGACTTACATTCCCATTGTCCAAAGCAAGTCCGGAGGCTAGACGGAGAGTTCTACTCTCCATTAGTGGAAAACCAGGGCAGAGCAAAGGATTGGGACTTGGGGGCGACAGTGTGAAGTCCCACAGGCTGAATTTTGCCTTGCCATTGGCTTTAGCTTCAGAGAGGTGTGGAATCGGCTGAGGTGACCCGTCATCACTCACTTGGGCCTGGCTTGCATTAGGGACTTTCTTGCAGGTGTCCCTACACTGTCATTTAGGCTGATCAGAGGGACTCTCTGCTCTTCTTCTCAGAGGCTTTGGGGGGCACTGCATGTTTTAGGGGAAAGCATGGTGGGTCAGGTTGGAATCTAGACTCCACAATGAAGTGGGGAGAATGATCCCAAACTGGAAGCATTCCTGGAGTCGCTGGGTGGTGCTAGCTGAAACATTGGCACGTTGAGGCCCCTTCCGGGTTCCTTGGAAGCGAGATCTGGTGACCTCTTGAAATATCAATCATCAGAAACTCTCGGGAGCGCAGTTCTACTCCGACACGTTGAGTTGGAATTGAGTAGATGGTAACAAGGATTTTTTTTTAAAGCATTACTGGAAAGATTGGAGAGAAAATGAGTTGTTCCTGTAGACGCAGCTCGGTAGACTTTCTTTCCTAGGTAAAAGGCCGCAGTGCCCTTGCTGGGAGAGCCCTGGTGGTGTAGTGGTTGTGAGTTGGGCTGCCAATGGAAAGGTCAGCAGTTGGAAACCAGCTGGCACCGAGGGAGAAAGATGAGGCTCTCTACTTCTGGAGAGAGTTATGGTCTCAGAACCCCACAGGGGCAGTCCTGTCATGTCCTCTAGGGTGCCTTTAAGTCTGAATTGACTTGAAGGCAGTGGGAACAGCTATGCTTAAATCCAAAAATAAGATGTAAATTAATTTTTATCTACCAGTGAAAAATTGAATTCAATAATAAAACAAAAATTAAACGCCCCTCCCCCTCAACCGTCCTCCCCCTGCCCCCCAAACATTGTGTGTTTCTCTAGCTGCCCCTCCCCCTAGAGTTACAGTTGTAGTCACTGCATTTCTTCGGAACCCTTGCCATTTGCCCTCCCTTCCCTGGGAGCCTCCGTGAGGTGTGGCTGCTTCTGCACTCAATTCCCCGAGGCAAATGCTGGGACAGAGGAAAGAGAGGGCGGGGGCAGCCTGACTGGTATTTATTAGGGTGTAATTCTACCTCTGGGGTTCCCAGAGTCCTCAGGACTTGGGAGTAGGATGGGGACCGTGATGGGAAGAACCACATGGGAGTCCTTTGCTGGCATGTAAAATAATCTCTCTCCTCTCCGCTGGCCTCTGATGCTGCCTGACAAATGCGTCCATTCTTTTCCAAGAGAGAAAGAGAAGCGGAGACAGAGCCGATATTCTTGGCAGTTGTCCTTTTCTAGTTCATGGTTGAGAAATAAGCATATCATGAAATTCAACAGCTCCTTTCTGGAACTGCTCTTTTTCAGCTGGAAAACAGGAGCAATTTCTTGAACGTGGCATTTAATACAACAAAACAAAACAAAATAAGAAGTGGCTGCCGAGTCCACTTGGGCTCCCGGTGAGCCGTGCCTGTAGTCAGAGAAGTGTGTTTCAGAGGGTTTTCAAGGTGTGATATTTTGGAAGTAGATTGCCAGATCTTTCTTCCAATGCACCTCTAGCTGTATTGCCCAGGAAGCAGTGTAAGCACTGACATGCCTGTGCTTATTTGCTAATCTGTAGCGAACAATTTCACATCTTTTCACCACATCAAAACTTCTGCTTCTAGGTT
This sequence comes from Tenrec ecaudatus, assembly GCF_050624435.1. NCBI lineage: Eukaryota > Metazoa > Chordata > Mammalia > Afrosoricida > Tenrecidae > Tenrec > Tenrec ecaudatus. The sequence continues at coordinate 91,872,663 of NC_134542.1, read as the reverse complement.
TGGACGGCACCTGTCTCGTGCCCAGTCCCTTTAGCACCTCTTGATGGAAGCAAAGCCTCTTCAGGTGTGCGATCCCTGACAGAGACCCAAACAAACCAAACTGTGCCATGCGGGCAAGTCCAGCCCACCGCGCTGAGTCTAGCGGGCGAGAGTGACCAATGAGCAAGCGTTGTTGACTGGGTCTTTCACCCCTGGTAGGTTTGAACTTCCAGCCTTCTGCTTCATAGCCCAGCGTTGTCATCCTTTGTGCCTCCTAGGGATATCCCCACATTTCATAATTAAGCATAATGTTAAATTGAATCATTTTTCAAAGATGGGGAAACATGCACCCTTGAAATTTTTTGGAGTACCAACACAGCACTGGAAATGGCATGTGAAAGCCTCACTGGGGTGTGTGGTGGGCAAGTATTAGATGCCAGCCTGTTGTAGCATTACTGAGGACGACAATGGGCATAAGAGTGCTCGCTCCAGCCCGACCATTAGAGGAGGGAGGCCTTGCAAGGTCAGGGCACCATCCACTACCTGCCTCCCCAGGAACCTCTGCCAGCCCTTGCCTCCCTCTTTGAAAAAGTAGCTGGAAAACAAACATAGAAAAGCTTAGATTCTAAACCCAAGCCAACTAGAACCTTAGAAGATTACTAAGATACCCCCCCCCCGCCACAGTCCTTTTTCTGAAAGTCGTTTCTAAAAGGCATAATTCAAAACTGTCCTGGCAAGAAGAGACATGCTAAACCCTAATGGTGCAATGCTGCTTTGTTGAGTTAAGACGGGGCTGGGGAACAAGGAATTGCAGTTATGTAAATGAAGAGAGAGATCATCGCGTCTCAGGCTTGAGGGTGCAAATTGATGGCAAAATCTGCCTGTGTTACTCAGCTGGGGAGATGAATTCGGATGAACATTTTCAGTGATAGATGTTTGTGTTTTCTGTTTCTTTTTTTTTTTTTTTTTACCATTCAGCGCTGGCTGGGGCCGCAAGATTGACTCGTTGGTCCCCGATAGCCTTTCCAGAGTAATGCCCATGGAGGCAACTACCAAGACAGTAGCAAGGTCATTTATTAGCCAATAAACACAGCCGCTGCTTGCCAGAAGCTTATATCTGAATGGGAATGGCAATGCACGGACATTTGTAATGTAAAAACAAGCATGAATTTATATTGTACATCCGCGTCTGGCAGGTTTCTAATATGTCTGGAGGGGGTAAAAATCAATACAGTGAAAAGGTGGTTCTCAATCTTGACCAAATTAAGCAATGGCTCCTTCTCTTACCTTTATTGTGTTAAGGTGGGGTGTGTGTGTGTGTGTGTGTGTGTGTGTGTGTGTGTGTGTGGTGTGGTGTGGTGGTTATTTCCATTTGTTTCAGCGGTGCCACCCACAAAATAGCCCCTCCCTATGAAATGAGCAGAGAATTGAAACAGTAGTCGGTGACTCAGCTAGCACATACCTTCCTACCCTGCAATTACATTCTCAAGGCCTTCAGCAGAAAAAGGAAGACCTGAGTTAAACAGGGGCCATGGCCTAACTGGCGGTAGGTAACGCCACTGACGTGGAAATAGCTGGATGGGAAGAATTGGTTTGTTCAGCATGTCTTGTTGCAATTTCTGAAGAAACTGTTCCGAGCATTTGGGCCAGCTTGTCCATATTCTTTTCATTTACATGCAAAAGTGCATCACTGTAAATTTCCAAGTACGTGTGTGTGTGGGGGGGGGCAGCTTCAAAACTTTGTGGAAAAATGGAAGGGGAAGAGAGTGGAATTGTCCCACGCAGTACTTGAAGCCCCCTCATGTAGTTCCAATGACCCTCATGTGCTCAAAATAAAGTTGTAGGAAGAATGGTTTCATTGGTTATTTCATCAATAGCTTGGACTTAGTAAGATTCCCATGTGAATCCCATGAAAGGTACCAAAACCGAAACCAAACTCACTGCCATCCGGCGATTCTGACTCACGCTGACCCCATAGGACAGGGTAGAACCGCCCCTGTGGTTGCTGAGGCTGTAAGGGTTTAGGGGCGTAGAAAGCCTCCCTTTTCTCCGTCAGAATGGCTGACCTGGCAGAAGTCCGCTCCGTGAGTAGCTACGATGCCCCTGAGACCCCGTGAAATACCATCTCTCACAGAATCACTCCAGAGATGTACATATTGAAAATCAGAAAAAACTAGCAGAGATGATACCATACTTATTGGATCTGTGCAGAAATGACAGTTTTCATAGTTCTAAAGCAAGGGGAGCCACCAGTGAGGAGATGGTGAGCACATTTGAATATTTTAAAAGCTAAAACCCCTATTCATGTGAAGAAACAATAGACTGGGAAAATGTGCATTGCATTTGTGGCAATATAAATGATCAATAGGTATTAGAACATAAATATTTAGCTTACTCAGATAGATGTACGATATAAGAAAGCAACCACTTGTTAAATATTGTTCTGTACCCACATAGGTTTAGAAAATCAGATTGCACGGTATGGGGTATGGACTGCTTTGTAACCATCTTTTGCCACCCAACAGCACACCATGAACTTTCTTCAACTTGCTGACCAGTCTTCCAAACAGAGTTTTCGGTGATTACGACTATGGGGTACAGTGAGCTTTTTGTAATTAAGGAGTTCAGACTGATTTTCTATCACTAAGTTTTTAACGCTAAGCATTAAGGTTATGGAGATGGAATTTAAGGTTACTTTTTCCTACTATGAATTCTTCTTCTTAAGATGCACGGCTTGCCATTAGAGCAATGGATAGAGAAAAGCGCGTCTCGTGGAAATATTCGATGACCTGGAGTGATTTCCAAAGAAACCTGCTCGATATTGCTCGTATCGATAATTTCATAGGTAGCATTTGGCCACCGAAGCCTGTTTCAGCACACGAGGAGGTATTCTGTGAGAGACCATGCTTTCCACAACATGCCATCACTTATCTTTAAAGGCCCGAGTAAAACATATTAATTATCATCTCTATGAGCATCTGGGGGCGAGGGGGGACTCAAGTATTGTGTCAGGGCACTTGGTCAAGCATGTCGTTCCTTCATCGTGCTTTTGTAGCAGAGGGAGTCAAGGCACCAGAGAAACATCTCTGAGGTCACACAGCACATTACCAGCAGGTAAACGTTAGAACCCGGCAGTTCCGGAATTCCCACTGTGTGTAATTAGTTCACTGAAGACAGGAAATGACAGCGTTGGGGATAAAGGGCAAATGTGGTGTTTGAGGCCCTGGAGGTATGTGTGGAGTCTTTTCTGCTGTTTGCAATGCTAAGAAAGTTTGTTTCTTATGGGGGTTCTCACAGCATAGAGCTTGGGGTGATAGGGAACACCATAGCCCCCCTTTCATGCTTTGATGGGATTGAGTGGTAGAGGACGCCGGGTGTGGGCCAGGGTAATTTCTTAGGTGCTGCAGTTTTGCATTGAGGCCTTATGGGGTTCTGAACATTGATTTGCAGGGAGCCCCCAGTGGGCCCTAGGTCTTGCTGAAGAGTTTGAGGTTGAAAGTCCAAGGGCAGGGCTGCCTTGCCTGATACACGTCCACTCTCCCTCCTTTGGCCTCCCTGCTCACAATGTCAGCTCTGGGAGCTAGCTGATCAGCGTCTCTGTTCAGCTCATGGCATCTGTGTTTGCCTGTGGTTGTCACCTTATGAGCGCTGGGTACTCAGTTTGTGGACTGTCTCTTACTCTTAGGCTTCTAACAGAAACATTATAGGAAATGATGTGGTGTTTGAAAACACCTGCCAGGGAATTTGGTGAGTTTACAGAGTATTCCAGGGAATGGAGAGGCAGGCTGCCAAGGTGGAGCCCAGAGCTGGTTCCATCAGATGTTCTAACTAGCTAATTATTAGGTCCTGGAATCGTGATTATCTTAATTTCATTGACCCCCCCCCACCCCCACCCGTGTAAGGATATGACTAAGTGTTTCATTACGAAGAGTTGACTGGAGAGGAATGAATGGGTGCCCCTCCTTTACACTTTGAACAAAGATGGTATTTTGAGGCCACTCTTTGTCCAGTTTAGGGTTGGCTGCTGTGCACCCTGGGAGAATGCACCTTGGGTTCCCCATCACGTCTCACCGACCTACTGAGAGTGAGGCTCGTGGCTGGCAGCATCAGCAGCCCTTGTGAGCCCTAGCAATGCAGATGGATCCTCAGTTGCCCTCCCCTGTGGGATGCTGGGTAAAGTGGAGAGCCGCTGTCATTGAGTCTGTTCGGTCTCCCCCCTACCCCATGCAGGGTTTCCCGGGCTCTAAACCTCTCTGGGAGCAGCTAGCCTTGTCTTTCTCCCAGGGAGTGGTTGTGGGCTTGGACCCATGATCCCCCGACTGTCACGAGCCCAATGCCTAAACCACAGCCCCGCCAGCCTCCTTGTACTACTTCACAGGGACCTAGACAAATGGAGAGCCAGGAAATCGACTGATGGGTCACCTGGAAGGGGAATCACAGAGGGGTCACATTTGAAATAGACTTGTGGAGCACATTCCTATCTTTTTCTGTGTAGAATTTAAAAAACTTGTATTTTCCCAATTATAGATATTATATGCAAAGAGGCTTCCAAAAGTTTGAGGCAAAATGGAGTGAAAAGACAAGGGAACAATTCCCACAGACTTTTTGAAGCCCCCCCCATCCCCTTTGGTATGACCCTTGCAGAGAATAAAGAAAATAAAATAGGAACCAAAATCACAAAACAGAACATCAGCCCATGACTGTAGGTTTGGGGTATTACCCGGTATTTGAGAATGATGCTTCTTAACCTTTGGCTGAAGAGAGAAGCCAGGCTTTGGTTCACATGCTTCCTACAGCTTCTCTTCCTCTACTTCTTTTTATTTACGCTTAATGTGATCTTAAAAGATTCCTGGTGTAGTTACTCAATGCTCCGAAGAGTTATTTTATGCTCACAACAGAGTAAATTAATATCTTTCTGCTCTGTAGTTGAAAAATTAAATTGGCAATTTACTCATGGGCATATTCTGAGCGATCTGTGAAGCTCCTTAGACCAGACACTTCCTGGAGGATAGAAATCTCTCCACTTTTGGAAGCTTCTTCTAAAAATGTTGAGTACAAAAGTGATGATCTGAAATGTAAGATCCCATCTAATTCACAATAAAAACTAAAAACAACAACAACAGCAACACACACACACACACACACACACACACACACACACACACACACACCTCCCTGTCACCTAGTCAATTCTGACTTGTAGTGCCCTGATAGGACAGAACAGGTCTGCCACTTTGGGTTGCCAACACTTAAAAAAAACATACCTCCATTGTGTCAAGCACATCTGTACATTCATTGCCCTCATCATTCTCATAACATTTGCTCTCCACTTAAGACCTTGGCATCAGCTCCTCATTTTCCCCCTCCCTCCCCACTCCCCCTCCCTCATGAACCCTTGATAATTTATTAGTTATTATTTTGTCATATCTTACACTGTCTGATGTCTCCCTTCACCCACTTTTCTCTTGTCCATCCCCCAGGGAGCAGGTTATATGTAGATCCTTATAATTGGCTTCCCCTTCCCAACCCATCGTCCCTCCACCCTCCTGCTATCGCCACTCTCAGCACTGGTCCTGAAGGGATGATCTGCCCTGGATTCCCTGTATTTCCAGTTCTATCGGTACCAGTATACATCCTCTGGTCTAGCCAGATTTATAAGGTAGAATTGGGATCATGATAGTGGAGGGGAGGAAGCATTTAGGAACTAGAGGAAAGTTGTATGTTTCATCGTTGCTACTCTGCACCCTGACTGGCTCATCTCCTCTCCTTGACCCTTCTGTAAGGATATGCCTACAGATGGGTCTGGGGTCCACAATCTGTACCCCACTTCATTCACAATGATTTGATTTTTTGTTCATTGCTGCCTGATACCTGATCCCTTCGACACCACTTGATTGCACAGGCTGGTGTGCTTCTTCCATGTGGGCTTTGTTTCTTCTGAGCTAGATGGCCACTTGTTTACTTTCAAGTCTTTATGACTCCAGATGTTATATCTTTTGATAGCCAGGCACCATCAGCTTTCTTCATCACATTTACTAATGCACCCATTTTTCTTCAGCAACCATGTTGGGAAGGTGAGCATCATGGAATGCCAGTTTAATAGAACAGAGTATTCTTACATTGAGGGAGTACTTGAGTGGTGGCCCAATGTCCATCTGATACCTTAATTCTAAACCTATAAATATGTGCCCATAGATCTATTTCTCCATCCTCATATAAAATATATTTATATATGTACATGCCTTTATTTAGACCTCTATAAATGCCATTTGCCTTCTAGTTCTTTCCTCTATTTCCTTTTACTTTCCTCTTGTCTCACTATCATGTTCAACCTTCATTTGGGTTTCAGTAATTCCTCTTGGTTACATTACCCTTGAACACATCCTACCAGGCCTCCTACACCATCCTCACCACCGATTTGGATCACTTGTTCCCTTGTCCCTGGTTTGTTAACACCTCTTCCTTCCCCCCCCTCACCCTCTCCCATGTACCCCCGGGAACCGTTGATCCTGTTGTTTTCTCCTCCAGATTGCTCATCCAGCCTATCTTATTTAGACAGACCTGCAGAGATAATAACATGCACAAAAACAAGACAGAGCAAACCAAAGCAACAAAAGAAAACAAAACAACAGCAAAAACCTAGTGACAAAACAACAACAAAAAGCTAATGACAAAACAACAACAAAAAGCTAATAACAAAACAACAAAAATGAAAAGCCTGTAGTTAGTTCGACTGTTTGTTGGCCTTTAGGAGTGTTTTCTGGTCAAGTCTGATGGGGTGCCAAGACCTGGCCCCAAAGTCTATTTTTGGTATTCCCTGGGGACTTCGTTGCTCTGCTCCCCTTGCTGTTCTGTTGCAAGTCCTTAGTGTTTTGCCTTGGTGTGGTAGGATCAGATTGAGCGTAATTCCAACATTGTGTCTCCAGTGTTGTCCCCTGTAGGGCTACGGGTCAGTGAGGGATGTTATGTCTCATAGTGGGGCCAGCCATATGGTTTTCTCTGTGGATTGACTGCCCTGAGCGGCAATATCGTTGTCAAGGCTTGGTGGGCCAGGATGCGCTCCACTCTCTCTTCCTTCCCCTTCATTTGTGCCCATGTGCTCTGGTCAGACATGTCCCTCTCCCTGAGCTGCAGCTTCAGTGCTGTTCTCTGAAATAAATTCTTCTGGGGGAAGGGACAGGTGTCCACTTAGAAGTTGGGATTGGGGCCGGGACTTTTAAAGAGCAGACAGCCTCATCATTCTTCCATAGAGTGATTGGTGGGTTCTAACTGCTGACCTTGTGGTTAGCAGCTCAATGCATAGCCTACTACACCACGAGGGCTCTTGATAGTATGCCTTTTGTGGAGCCTGGGAAGGATTGGTTGGCTCTGTAAGTCCAAGGGGAAGTCCTCCTTCTCTCAGGTAGTTAGCTCATCGTTGCTGTTGGTCTACTCTGACTCATGACCACCGAGCGTGTGCAGGTTAGAAGCACTCTAGAGGATTTTCAAAGCCATAGCATCTGGAAGCAGATCACCAGGCCTGTCCTTCGAGGTGCCTTAGGGTGGGTATCATCTTTGGCTGGTAGTCAAGCACTTAACTCAGGGACCTTTATAGGAATTTCTTAGTGATCGGGGAATACCATGGGAGCAAGCAATTGTCATCAAGTGGTCTCCAGTGCTGACTGGGGAAAGTGGCAATCAGAAGGAATCATTTGCCTGGTTCCCTGCCTTTCTGGATAGTTTGAGAAAAAAATGGCATGCCTTTTTCTTTTCCCCCAATTATCTGTAGAACAACTGGCTGCTGTGTTTGGGACAGGGTAGGGCAAGTCTGGTGGTGATTTTCCTGCCATGCTTTACTCTAGAATACATCATCGCCCACGGGTGTGCAGAGTGCATTGTGCCAAGTGGCGAACGTGGTGAGTTCCTATGTCCTTGGATTAGACTCTTGCTCTCCAAGGCGCATTGTTCCAAGCCTAACTGATACAGTTGACATGGTTCAGCAAGGAAAGTCTTTGGGAAAATTCAACTTTCAGAGAAGATGCAGATCGAAGCTGTTAAACTTGGTCACTGTTTTATGAAGCTCCAGCCTTGCCTTCCTCCTCAGTGTCTGAGTGTGTGATCCCTTTCATTTCTCAGCTGCGTCTTTGGGGTAGCTTCTCACCAAAAGCAGCCAAGGAAGCCACCCCGCGTCAAGGATTCATCAATGTTGTGAGTGGGGTGGGTGGCCTTAGGGGAGCGGAACGTGGAGGGGAAGGTTTGTGGTTATTCAGTCACGAAGAGTCATTTGTTTTTGGTGATGGTTATGCAAAAGCTCCGGGCTAGAGCCCGTAGACAACGCGTTGCCCTGGGAACACAGACTGTGTGTACTTAAGAACAATGGAATCACCAACCTTGCTTATCGCATGTAATGAACGTTTGTTCATAGGAGAACTATTCTCACGATATGAGGAACTCCGCTGATGAGAACTGAATGGAACTGGAAGAGAGCAGATCTTCAGGTTCCACCCCAAACCTAGCCGTGCCTTGCATGACGGCATCTTTTCTGATGGAGAAGCTAGTTGGGCAGACGGATGTATGGTTTGGCTATTGCATTCACCAACTTGGCATTAAAAGTTATCAAAGATTTTGAGGCATGCAACATAAAAAAAAGAAGAAAGAAACAAGAAAAGTTTCCGTGGTAAATTTCGCCATTCTTGTCTCGTCTATCCTTCTGCATGTTATTTTCAGCCAGCCCTACTTCTTTTATAGCATCCTTGAGCATGCATTTGCTCAGGGGACAGCAATGTTCTCTGCTGAGATGATTGAGTCCTATTAAAAGAAGCTTCACTTACTCACTCACTCACTCACTCACTTACCCGGTCACTCACTGCCGTCAGTAATCTTGGTTCATAGTAACCCTATAGGACAGGGTGGAACCCTGTCGGTCCCCCTGGGGACTTCCAAGCCTGTACCTGTTTACTGGCGTATGGTCAGCACTCAGAGAAGTAATGGCTAAGACCAAACTCACGGCCACCGAGTTACAACCCGACTCATGGTGAGCCTGTAGGACAGGGTAGAACTGCCCTGTGGGTTTCTGAGACGGTCACTCTACGGGAGTGGACAGCCTCCTCTTTCTCCCAAGGATCAGCTGGTGGTTTCTAACTGCTGTCCTTGCAGATCACAGCCCAACACATAACTCGTTGCTCCACCAGAGATCCGGAAGGAAGGAGGGAGGGAAGGAGGAAGGAAAGTTGGAATGCTTCGGTTGGCTTCTAGGGGTCACAACTCACCTCCTCCACAATTGAGGGAACCCCTTGTTAGCCTGCTCACTGCACACAAGTCTGCGTGATTGAGAGTTGACTTCGGAGGCTCCTGCATTCTGGCAGGCTTTAGACTTACTAACAAAAGGAAGCAAATTCTCATTGGAAGTTGGTATACAGCGTGAAACCAGGAAATGCCTCTTTCTCTCCCTTTCTCTCTCTCCCCACAGTTCTTCTGTTTCATTACAGTTCCAAGAGATCAACAGGTAGTAACAGATGCAGCCTGATGGATTTCTGGGAGGGTAAAGACCGAGACTGTTTGCCGTGGGATCAGTGCACAGCGTGGTTGTCACTGAGTCTCTATTATCTTTTGTCCACAGATAAAAGGTGTATGACTTACGTATCACTTAATCCCGCACATGGCATTAGCCGCCCTGATAGGTGAGGGCACAGGAGGAAAGGGACTGTGTGGCTTTGTAAATGCTGGGATTCGATGGTGAGAATGTCAAACTCAGCTTGGCAGGGCCGGCGCTGGATTTTGCTTAGTCCATCGCAATACTTACTTAATTAACTGAGCAAACATTCTGTCCAAGATAAGACTATAACAGTTGCCTTGGGGAAAATTCTTTGCGTCAATATTTGTTTGATCTTTTATATAGTATTTTGGCTTAGCTATTCGTGCACCAGCAACGTTCCTATTAGAAATGCCAGTTTTCAGAGATTTGCTCTGTTTGCACACCAGGTAAGTCCTGGAAGGGCCGGAGGGCTGGGAGCCACTGTTTAAATAGAGGCTTTCAGGTCTGACAATGCATCTTTAAAAGTCAGAGTCATTTGTTTCAGTCAGCCGGCAAATTATTAACAGCTGTGTTAAGTAGTGGGTGGTGGGGTGGGGGGATTCCAAAATCGGGGATAAGATCATTGCCTTCAATCTGCCTATAATCTACTAGGCTATGGGAAGAAGTCTTTAATTGGTACCCATACTACAAGATACACATACTAACTCTTAAGAGTACCCCCCCCCAAAAAAAAGAGTACCACTCCTTCCCCCCCAAAAATACCAAGCCAAAAAGAAAATCACTGCCATTGAGTCCATTGAGCTGTGATCTAGTGGGTACTTGATAAAGGCCATAGGACCCCTGGTGGCATAGTGGTTATGTGTTGGGCTGTTCACTGCAAGGTTAGCAGTTCAAAACCACCAGTTGCTCTGCAGGAGAGAAACGGGCTTTCTAACCCAGAACCGAGTTACAGTCTTGGAAACTCACAGGGGCAGTTCTACCCTATCCTATCAGGTTGCTATGAGTCAGAACGGACTCCATGGCCGATTGTTTTTTTAATAAGTAACAACACACTGTTTCAAATGTTTCACCAAGCAGGAGTGAACGTGTTTACTCCTCTCGGCAGCCCAACAAGGCAGGTGATGTTGGCTCATGTGATGTTTTATGTGGTGTAGACAAGAGTTTGGAGCAAGTGGGAGCCTAGAGACATTAAGGACAACTCCAAAGAGGAGAGTTAACAAGCTCGGTTCTAATGATTGAAAAGCATGAACCTGTGCAGTGGGATGAAGGGCAAGGGCCCGATAGGCATTTGCAGTTTTTGCTTTTCAGGACCAGTGAATTATTTAACATGGCTCTGGGTCTGGGTTAGAAGGTGGGGCAAGACCTTGATAGGTTTCACCTGTGAATAAGTGGCTTGTCACCCTGTTGGGTATAAAATGAACCCCCTGAGATGCAGGAGATGGGATCTCACTAGCAGTAAGAACCAGGAGTGGAGCTTGTCCTCTGGACCCTGAGATCCCTGCTCAGTGAACCTCCTGGATCCAGAAGTCTGTGGTATCAGGAACAGCAGCAGGACCAGGAGTCAGAGCACGAGGCAGAGCAGTGGACTTGCGGGTCCACAGAGCAAGCAAAGCTGAGTGCTTCCACGCAAGAAGCTGACTGGGGGAGTGGGGTCCCTCTGGGCTCTAACTGAGGGGCTGGGCTTGGCTGATATACAGAGCTTGAGCTAAGTGCCTTTGGGGCGAGGCTCACTGCAGCATGACATGCTGTACAACGATGTATCTGCGGCTCTGAACGAGGTCTGTACCAGATCCTGACCGACGTGCGTCTCTTGCGCATTTCTCACCTGCATGGCAGCAACTACAGCTCGAGCATTTCTCACCTGAATTGTGACCTGTTAACTTCCTTAATAAGCCCCATAATCATGAGTCTCATCTGTGAGTTCTATGTGGCGACTGCAATGGATTACCAAGGTCAGTAGCTGCAAAAGTAGAGAACGTCGTGTGTAATAGAACATGCTCACAGCATCCTCTCCCTCTCAAAAAAGGTTGTTTTTTAAACCCTTTCTGGACTCTTATGTGCTATGGTGAAGGGGCACTGAACAAATACATACATAAAACATAGAACATGCCAATGGGAAGAAACAAAGGAAAGCGAGAGGGTGCTGGGGCCGGTGGGGAAGGTGGCTGTTATTCTAAGTAAGGAAGGTTACTGGAGGCAACTGCATGAGGATTCAAGGAGTAGAGAGCTGGACGTGTGAAAATGCCCAGGGGAGGAGCAGAGGGGAAGTAAGTGCACACATCCTTCCTAGAAACCTAGGTGGTTGGTCAAGAGCCCTTCAAGAGCGCAGACTGGCTGGAGCACGGTGGAGAGGAGAGTGCCCGAGAGACAGTGACGTTCGGCTGCTCGTGGTCTGATGAAGATGCAGGAGCACGAGCTGCTGAGGGGTTCTGAGTGAATGGAGGGGTGGTCTGCCTGCGGTCACTGCTGCCTGCAGCCCTGGTACTGCTCCCACCAGTAACTGCCCTGGCTTTTCACTGGCATACTCAGCATCTTACAGGCTATTGTCACCTGGATGAGGGAGGGTTTCCCAGCCAACGGTGGGGCAGGGTAGCGACCCAGCCCAGACTCCGGCCAGAGGCACCACATGCTTAAGGATACGCTTGCCTTGTGCTTGGTCTGAGTCTTGGTGATGTCGTGGACCACTCCTGGGGTGGCTAACCACCAGCTGCTCCTCGGGAGGAAGATGAGGCTTTCTACTCCCGTGAAGAGTGAGCCTCACAGGAGCAGTTCTAGCTTGTCCTATTGGGTCACCGAGTCAGAACCCACTCAAGGGTTATGTGTTTCAGTTTTGAATTTCTTTGATTCCCTTTAAGTCCCTCCTAAACCTTCATCCCTGGCCGGAACTGCAGCTCCCTTGGCTGGGCCCTTGGAGCAGCCTGTTCTGGGACACCCCCACCCCTATCCCCCTGCCCTCCGAGTCCACTCCATGCAGCAGAGACTCAGTGCTGGTGTGGGGCTGAGTCCGGTAGCTATTTAGGGCTGGGCCCTGAGTGGAGAATTCGGAAGCTCCACCATGTCACCAGGGCTGCCTTGTCCCATATTCCAACGTTTTGGAATATTGGCTCATCCCTGGGAGAGCAGCACAGCGAGGAGAGTAAGGCTTCTTCCGACGTGCGGCGGCTGCTGGTACAACTCTTTGAGGCAGGGTTAAAGCAACAGCAGCAGCCCAAACAGGTTGCTGTTGAGTCGATTCCAGCTCACGCTGGACCCAGGTGCTCCGTGCTCCGCGATAGAGCTGCCACCTGGCTCTTCTCAGCTGTCGTCTGCACTGACACAGATGGACAGCCTTTCAGAAAGTAGACGAGCGCAGGCCACTGGCGCTTTCTTGGCACCTTTAGGAAGGACTGCGCACATGCATTCTCTCAGGCCTGGCTGTGCCTGTCTCCATCCTATCTGCTTAGCTCATGTTGCAAACCTGTGCAGTTATAAAAATAGTTGCTGTCAATGGAAAGTAAATGTCCCGAAAAGAACGATGACAGTATATGTACTCATATGTCTGACACAATTGATGTATGGATTGTAACAAGAGTCGTAAGAGCCCCCAATAGAATGAGCTTAAAAAAACAGTTGCTGTCGACTTGTTTTCCACTCAGGAACCCCTTGTGTATCAGAGCAGGATGGTGCTCCGTGAGGTTTGCAGAGACCAGTTTTGTCAGGAACTCCTCATGACTGTCTCCCAAGGCACCCGTAGGTGGACTTGAACCACGGATCTTTCAGTTTGCAGGCAGTTCGTTCACCATTTGCACTCCACGTGGACTCCACAGAGAGATTTCTCAGCCCAGGCTGTCTCAGAGGGAGAGAGTGGGTTTAGGGAAGCAACTGTCCTGAGAGAGTGGATGAAGATTCAGACCAAGAAGGCAGCAGTATGAATGGAGATGAGATCAGAAGCCAGAGTCTTAGGGGAGGGACCGCCCCAGAACATAGTTCATTTTGCTTTGTAACTTGATAAAAATCTGAACCCAAGCAAGCATGGAAGGGTTGACAGTTGAATATTAATGAATTCAGAAGCTGCAAACTGCAATGAGTACTTTCAGAGTCTTCGAGCCAAGTCGCGACCAAGTATGTGCAGAAGATGTTTGCTCTGGAGAGTGCACACGCGGGTGGGGACTGGGTCAGTCTCAGCTCAGCTCAGGTGGTTGAGTTAATGTTTAGTAGGAGGGTCAGCCCCAGGATCAAGACAGCACGCCACACCCACGTACACACATTCCTTCCAGTGGAGAGAACTTGGCTGGCACTGACAGAATCCTGGAGGTGTAATGAGTTACATGATGGGCTTTTACCTGCAAACTCAGCACCACGTGCAGATCCTCGGCAGAAAGGCAAGGCTCCTTGCTCTCTTGAATCTTTACAGTCTGCGAAGCGCAAGGGAGCAGCTGTCCTCTGTCCTACAGGATCTCTCTGCAGAGGAAGTGGCACGCTGGCTGTGGCTTCGATTGATGCCAACGGTCAGCACACCCAGCAGTTAACGGAAAGCTTAGACTCTGAGGCGCTTTGGGAAAAAGACCAGGCGCTATACATCCGAAAAATCCAACGCGAGAAAACCCCATGGGCCCAGTTCTACTCTGACATAAGAGGGTCTCGGGGGAGAATTGACTGGAAGACTGGTTTTTAGTTTCTATTGGTTTAGAAGGCTAACTTGAGTGCTCTTTCCATCTATGGTGGCTAAGGTATGTTGTCCCGGAGAAGAGAGTTGGGTTGAAAAATGTTATCATTGTAATAAAAGTATTATATTGGCTTGGTCCTAGAAAGTGAGTTGATAAGGGATTGTCCATCCCCCGTGTGAAGGAAAATGCTAACTTATTTAATATAAGCGGTCTCCCTGGGCCTACCATTTACTTTCTTGGGAAATGGGTTAATTTGAGTTAACATTTATTGAGCTTTCAGGATAGTCTAAGAAATGTATTAAAAATTTAAAATACAATTGATTTTCTGAATAAGTAATTCAATCACATGGTTCAACACTTTAAAGCTGTGAAAGTATTCAGAGAAAAAGTCTCCTTTCCCTTCTCAGTCATCCACTCCCTTATCCAGGGATGCCAATTTCCACTGGGAAGACGTTTGGGGAAATGTAATCCTAAGATGTTGGTATGGATTCTGCACATGCTCTGTGCCTATCTCAGAGCCTCAGGCCATATTTTTTACTCCGTAGTGTTTTCTTGAGGATCCCTGGTAACACCGTGATTACACATTGGCCTGTTAACCACAAGATCACGAATTTGAACACCAGCCTCTCTGCCGGAGAAAGAGGAGCTTTCTACTCCCACCAAGAGTTACAGTCTCAGAAACGCACAGGGTCAGTTCTACTCTGTCTTAGGAGGTCCATATGAGTTGGAATAGACTCATTGGCAGTGGGTGAGGTTTTGAGTGAGTGTTTTCTTGGACAAGTTGTAGAAGTAGATCACCCAGTCCTAGTCCTTGTCCTAGTCCAGAAGCTCCTCTGCGTCCTGTCCACCTTGGGTGATTTCAGATACTGGTGGCATTGCTTACAGCACCACCGCAATGCATGAGCCAAACTGAAGAATGAGTCATAGTGGTGATGCAGAGGCTCTCAGCTGCATAGCATCTGCAACCACAAATTGTCATATAAACACCTGTGTTAACTTAGAGAAATCCACAGAAACTCATATATGTATAAGTGAGTTTTATATATAGGGTAAGTGTACATTCAGAAAGCATCCCGGTCCAGTCTGACTTAGGCCATATGTCTGGCACCAATCTACAAAATCCTCCTCAAATTCACAAAACACACACAAGGATGCCAAATGCAGGAGGATCACAGGCCAGTGGGTAGAAAGTCTTTGAATCCAGTGTTAGTGTCAGCATCTCAGCACTGGCAGGAGTCTCCACACGGCTGCTCCAGCACCCAGGGCTGCATCAGGGTAAGTCCATGTGGCTTCTCCTCAGGGATGTCTCACAGGAAGTGAGCCTTGCCGGCTGAAGCAGGGACCTGGATAAGGTAGTTTCACCCTTGTCCAACCATCAAAGAGCAAGAGACCCGAGAACCAGAAAGGTGAAGCTCACCGAGCCATTTCATCTCTCTGCCTTTCAATTACTCCCACATGTGTTTATTGGCCAGGTTGGCACAATAAACCTTAACTATCTCAATGCCTGTGGTTTGACTTTTAAATCGAGAAACCTTCCTCCCTCTTCATCAATTGTGAAACCTTTGCCACTTCTTTATGGGACGGCGTTGGTCCTAAATGAATAAATAAAAAGATGTAGATACAGCCAATCAGATTTAGATAGACAACTTCCGATGAGTACATGAGTTATGAGTGTGGTTTCATTTGTATGTTGTGCAGTGTATGTTTTAGTAAATGTCACATCAAACTGTTTAGATGTGACATTTGTGAACATAGTATAATTTAAACTTAATAGTTATATCTTTGCTAAATATTATTATGATTGAATTAAACAGCTCATGGGCTTCAAAAAAAAAAAACCCTCAACTACTCAGGATTTTAAACTCTATAAAAGTTGTCAAACTTCTGGAAAAGAAAAAGACCAAAAGGAGTCTTGGTTTTTGGAAACGGGGGTGTGGAGAGTGGTGCAGTCCTCTCTGATAGGTGAGGCTGTCAACCAGTGCAAATAATTCGGATGCAACTCAGGGTTTGACTAGAAACCTGCGGGGAAATTTTACAAACTAGAAATTCGAAAGGTGCCCATAGGACTTTATGAGGTGCCTTAGGGTAGATATTTTAGAAGGAAATGTCAAGAAATCCTAAAGGTTTTACTTTTTTAAAACAGTCAAGAGAAGGAAATATGCAATCCAAATAGTTAAAAAAGGAATGAAAATCGACAGAAACCAAAGCAAAACCAAGACTCTCCACCTCTTAAAAGTGAGACTGCTCACTTTCTAGAAATCGGTGGCCAGTTCTACTTCTGATCCGAGGAAGGAGCCTCCTGGAAGGCAGGGCCACTTGAAGAGGAAGCTGGAGTTTGGGGAGGATGCGCATACCTGAGTATGGGGAAGGATTGGACATGAAACAAATGAGAAGCCCATAGGACATACTGAAAGCTTTAAAATGGATAATGAACATCTTCAAGGGGCCCCCAAAATAATGAAAAAGCTTTGACACGAAGATGTGCTGAAATGTATAACTTATTATAAAAAATGTAAAGTGACTTAAAGAAGGGAGTAGATATGCAAATTGTAGTAGATTAACATGATATTCCCTTTTACTTCTAAAATAATATTTGTGATATTTTAAAATTACAATGAAAACATTGAAATTATATTGAAAAATATATAGGAAAGGAATGTTGACATTGGATGGCCTATATGTGATGGGATTTTAAAAAGCTATTTTGGACTTGAAGCACTTGCTGATGGAGATCAAGGACTGCAGCCTTCAGGATGGACTACAACTCAATGTCAAGAACACCAAAATCCTCACAACTGGACTGATGGGTAACGCCATGATAAACGGAGAAAAGGTTGAAGTTATCAAGGATTTGTCTTGCTTCGATCCACAATCAGTGCTCATGGAAGCAGCAGTCAAGAGATCCTACAACTCATTCCACTGGGTAACTCTACTGCACCAGGCCTTCTTAAAGTGTTGAAAAGCAAGGATGTTACTTTTAAGATTAAGGTGCCCCTGGCCAAAGCCGTGGGATTTTCATCTGCCCCGTATGCATGTGAAAGTTGGACATGGAATCAGAAAGCCCAAGAATTAAGACGTTTGAATTGTGGTGTGGGCAGAGCAGGTGGCACGGACTGCCAAAAGAGCCAACAGATCTGCCTTTGAAGAAGTAGTCAGAATGCCCCTCAGAGGCAAGGATGGCCAGACTTCATCTCACACCGTTGGGACACGTCGGCAAAGAGCAGTCCCTGGAGAAGGGCATCATGCCTGATAAAGTAGTGGGGCAGCGCAGAAGAAGACAAAATGGACGGACACAGTGGCTGCAGCAGTGAGCTCAGCTATCGTGACCATTGTGCGTCCGGTGCAGGCTCACCGGCGGTGCGTCTGTCTGCTGGGCAGAGGGTGGTTATGAGCAAGATCCCACTCAACGGCACCTCACAGCAACCGCATTTCGGATCTCCTAGGGCTTTTTAGGCTGTCATCTTACGGGAACAGATTGTCTGTCTGTCCTCCTGCAGAGTCCCTGCCTTGAGTCACTAACCTTTCAGTTAGGAGCTGAGTGCTTAAACAGTGCGCGGCCAGAAGCCCTTACAGCGAGCACGGGCCGAGTACCCTTAAAACATGAGGACAAATCCTCGCTCCAGCAAGCAACAGACCAAGGCTTGAAAACTGGCAGGAAATCTGGTGACCTTTATTCCGTGGGAGAGAGACACTACCGTGGGCATTGGAAGTCACTCGCTGAATTTCCCAGCAGTGCTGTGTCCACGCGGCGGTGTGTTTGGGCTGGGCTGGCTGTGTGGGGAGGGAGAGGACGCAGAAAGAAAACATTTCTAACTCAGGATAGAGCATAGTTTGCAACTGACCCCGCGTGCACTCACGGTTTGTAATTTGCTGAGATGGCCATCTCTGCCTCTGCCTGTGGCCAAACTGCCCGCTGGCAGCTCCAGGGTGGCCTGCGTGACGGGGTAGCCAGTGTCCCGTGAAATGCCACAGAGTGCCCTGGCTGCTCATTTTTAATTCCCAGGAAGCCCCTGCAGTTTTGAAAAGATAAGGCAAAAAGTCCCACTAGGGGTGTGCCCAGAAGACAAGGAAGGGCTTTGCAGGAAGCTCTGGAAAGCAGGGAAATGCCTTTGTTCAGCAGAAGCCTGGGGTACCTGTGTGTGTGTGTGTGTGTGTGTTCATAGTTTCAATAGCCACCTGGACACAATAGATTCACTTTCTAAACCGCATTCTCTTTGGATTGGACATCTTAATTTTTGCTGGGCACCTGGGGGGCGGGGCATAAATGGTTAAGCACTTGGCTTGTAGGTTGGCGGTTCAAACCGACCCTGAGATTTGAACTCAGATGACAGGCGGAGTGCTCAAGTTTTCTGGATGACCACAGCCTTTAAAACCTGAACAGAGCACTTCCACTCAACTCCGTGGGGCTGCCAGGGGCTGGCATCGGCTCGATAGCACATAGGAGCTGCCTCGGCTGCAGCTTTTGTCATTTTGATGGTTGTCCATCGCATGGTGGGCTCTAGTACAAGAGATAATAAACCCACCCCCCTGCCATCGAGTCCATGCTGACTCCTAGTGGGTCCTGTGGGTTTCTGAGACTGCAGCTGTTTACAGGGGTAGAAAGTCCAGTCTTCCTTCCAAGGAGCTGCTGCTGGTGGTTTCCAGCTGCTGACTGTGAGGATCGAAACCTGCTTCGTAACCGCGACATCACCAAGGCTCCTCAAAAGACAATGGGAGTGGTGTTTTTGTTTTTTGGAGTTTTTTAAAAGATCATTTTATTGGTGGCTCTTGCAGCTCTGATAACAATCCACACACCAATCGTATGAAGTATATTTATACATAGGTATGTCGCCATCATTATTTTCTAAACAAATTTGATTTTCTCTATGAGCCCATGGTATCAGTTCCTCTTTTTCCCTTCCCTCCCCCCTCCCTCCTCCTTCGTGACCCCTTGATAAATGATTAGATCATGGTAGTTTTTACAAACATCCCCTAGGCCTTTGTCTGGGGAGCTCTCCAACTGGCTGGCTTTCAGCTGGTCTTAAAAGTGAGTTGATGGTTTTCACCCTGGCTTTCTCACTTCGTGTGCACGTGATCACACACAATCGTTTCCTCAGTCTCAGAGCTCACTGGTACCCCAGTGAGAAATCAACCTTTCACATAGTATGCAAACCCCACTCTAGTGAAGTGCTGGCCACTCTTTAAAAATTTTTTTCTATTGTGGTCAATATATGTAACCAAACATTTATCATTTCAACATTTTAATATATACAATTCAGCAGCAATAATTGTGTACATGATTTTGGGTAACTCTTTCCTGCTGTAGACTCACTCCCTACTTTCCCTGGATTCAACTTCTCTCAACTTAACTCACTGCCATCGAGTCAATCCTGACTCAAACTGGCCCTTATAAAGACAGGGGGGACCTGCCTCTGAGACTGTAACTCTTAAGAGAGATGGAAAGCCTTGTCTTTCTTAGAGCAGCTTGTGGTTTCGAACTTCCAACCTTGCTGACAGTGGCAGGTTGGAGTGTTACAATATGGAGGTTAGAGGAAGATTCTGGAAGGATTGGAGGAATCCCCCCTGAAGGGCCAGAGGAAGTACTGCACTCACTTTGGACCTGTGCTTTCTCCTGGGAAGGTCCCATGGTGTTAGACAGTGGTCTGATTATTTTCCACCCTAACTGGTCCTTCGTTTTTCCTGGCCATTGCTTCCATCTCTATTCACAAAATGCTTTGGATATATCACTTCGCAGGTATATTGGAGGCTGTAATTCCTTTCTTCAGGGAGCCCTGCTATTTAGTGGTTATGCTTCGGGCTGCTAACTTCAAGGTCAGCAGTTTGAACCCACCAGCTACTCCATGGGAGAAAGCTGGGCCTTTCTACTCCAGTAAAGAGTGACAGTTTCAGAAACTCACAGGGGCATCCTACCTTGTCCTATAGGGCTGTTATGAGTTGGCCTTGGCTTGATGGCAGTGAGTTTGATTTTTAATTTTTTCCCCTGCAAACCAATAACTCTAAAAGTGTCCTTGTCAGCCTGGGTAATACATGTCATCGAACTGAAGTTATCTGGCCCTTTAGGGATTAAATAAGGAACTTTTGCTTTCTCAAGCTCTATATGCATTTGTCTGCTTCCATGATTAGGACATGGCACTCAAGGGGAAGGTATGTCTCATATCCTCTGCCTAAGGTGAGCTAAGGAGTCCATCCATCCTGGCCAGCAGCTGAGCAGGTTAACCTTCACAACTGCTCAACTGCTAGCCCAGCGGTTGGAGGTTCTCTTTTACCCAGAGGTGCCTTGGAAGAAAGACCTGGCTATCTGCTTTTGAGAAATCAGCCTTGGAAAAGCTGATTGGAGCAGAGTTCTACTCTGACATACCTGGTGTCTCACCATGAGTGAGAGCTGACTTCACTTGGACAACTGGTGTAAGGTCATCTAAAAATCCAGCTGTGGGGACTGGTCTTCAGACTCAGAGGAACAAATAGAACTTTCTTAGATTGTTGTCAATGAATGTTCTCCTTTAAAGACCTGGAGACTACTTTTTAGATCACCTCTGAATGCTCATTTGTGACCTCAGTTTGCGTCTCTTCCCTGCCTAGGTCACAGGGAATTGGAATCTGGCTGTGGGTTTGGCTTTGTCTAATTTCCAGCAACAATGTTTAGTACTTGGATTTGAATCCAACACAAAACAATGACTCAATCAATATTTCTTAAATGAGTAAATTTCTGTTTCATACAATTGAACGCTGCCCAACCTGTTTCAGCTGATATTAACTATAAGGCGCATTCCTACTGTTATTTGCTGCCCTGTGAACTTTGGCCATAACTGGCCCATGCTGGAGATCAATTCCTGAAACCCACTTTATGGTGATTGCTTTCAGAGGTTGACTTCTATTTTCTGTAGCTGTATTTGAGATGAACTCCATTGTGTGATTTTTTTTGTCTGTGTGTGTGCTTTGGAAGACAATGTAAACGAATCCTGGATTAAAGTTCAGAAGTGATTCTGAATGGCCAGCCTCATTTGGGGTCTCATTACTTATTAAAATGTAATTTCTATTCACATACTCTCCCGCCCCCCCCCCCCCGGCCTCGTTTTCAGTTACTACATTCTCTTTAGCAGATTCAGAGGTTTGACAAGTCACTCATTCCTGCAGAGGTCATCACTAGTCAGGGGGAGGGGGGCAGGGAGAAGGGTGCTGGCATTGGTTTAGACTCTGTAGGGCCAGAAGGCACCTTTTGCTTGGGTTGTGGATTCACCCCTCTCTTTCCTCTGCGGCAGAGCTCTCATGGCCAGCCTTCCACGATAATAGGAGCTAGCCGAACTCCAGGGAAGAGAGTTGATCATTTCTTTTATGCTATACAACTTTTTGCAGAGTATTTTGTCTTGAGGTGTGAGTTCTCACCTTGGTAGCATAGTGGTTTAGGTGCTGGGCTGCTCACTGCAATGTCAGCAGTTCAAAACCACTAGCGGCTCTGTAGGAGAAAGATGACGTTTTCTACTCCGGTCAAGAATTGCAGTGTCAGCAATGCCCAGGGCAATTCTAAGCTGACTATTAGGTTCTTTAAGAGTCAGATTTGACTCAGTGACAATCAGGTTAACCTTGATCAGTGATTGGCTTTGTTACCTCAGGCAAGATGTTTCTCTCGCTGCTCCCAATTTATGGAGACTCCAGGGGAGTAGAACTGAGTTCCATGACCATTTTTGTTTGTTTGCTTTTTAATCTGAGTGTGTGTTTGCCTAGGTTGACTAGAGAAAAAAATCCACAGACACTCATAGGTGTAAGAGAGCGCTTCATATCAGGAAATAATTATATATTTTTATCTTTTTTTACCCTAACCCTAACCCTGGAAATAATTATATCTTAAGCAAACTTCCAAGCCCAGTCCAGATCAAGCCCATATGTCCTATACTACTCCATAAAATCTGATGCTAGTCCATAAATTCCTCTTCAGCTCCCCTTTAGCATGATGATCACAGGCTGGTGGGTGCAAAGTCTTGAAGATCCAATGTTGGTAGATGCATCTCTAGGGCTCTGGCTGCCATCAGCGTGGCTTGAAGTGGCTCATCAACCGGAAGCTGAAGGAGAGAGAGAGAAAGCTTGGGAGTGGGGGCGGGGAGAACCCACCTTGAACACCCTCAGTCGACCTGATTGAAAGACTACACTCTGCCTACATGTTCCTACGGGAACCAGGTTGGCCCCAAAACTACCAATCACAGAATTCTGCAGTACCTTGGCGTGAATTTGAACCTGCAGTCTTGATTAGCAGCTGTTGGTTAGCAGTTACACACATTACCAGTCTTACCATTCAGGGACTCCTTATCTTTCTGTACTTGTACTTTCTCTCTCAGAGAAGGACAGGGCTGCTTTGTTTACTAGCATGTCCAGGCAAAGGCTCCACAGGCAAAGAAGTCACGTAGAACCCGGGAGGCTGCAGAAGCAGAGTGTGCAACTTTTACCAAGTTCTCTGTCCTTTCATCGGAAATTCCAACATAACATATGTTCTCTGACTGCTATCCTGCTTATCAAGAGCAGGTTGGAGTTAACTTCAGTGTAGTCCTTGATCTAAGCCAATGGTTTTTGGCTTTCCTAATGCCACGACCCATTAATACAGGACCTCATGGTGTAATAATGCCCCCCAATAAAATTATTTTCGTTGCTACTTCATCACTGTCAATTTGATACTGTTATGAATTGGGCAACCCCTGTGAAAGGGTCGTTCAACTCCCAAAGGGATCGCGAACCACAGGATGAGAACCGCTGAGCTAAGCCATGGTGTTTGAAACCTGGAGATGAATAACGTCTAGGTCATTTTCTGAATTCTTTAGGCAATGGTGGTTTGGTGATAGAATTCTTGCTTTCCACGCAGACTTGGGTTCAATTCCCAGCCAATGCCCACAAGACTCTACCTGGTAGTGACTGGAGTCTTATGGGTTGCTATGAAGCCAAACAGGTTTCAGCGAAACTTCCATGCAAAGACAGGCGAGGAAGGCAGGCCTGGCAAGCTCCTTAAAGAAAACTCAGCCAACGAAAGCCCTGTGTATCACAAGGGCCCAAACCCTCAACTCATCACGGCCACAGTGCGGGCGCAGTCAGGGTTTCCTTTTGCCGGGCTTGGGAGCTCTGTGAGCTGGGGCCAATCCGATGGCAGCGGACAACACGAGTCCTACCCTGCAAAGGTGACCAGTGATGTGAACCTGGTGCTTTAACCGGATGAAGACAAGGGGCCTTGCTTGTTTCCTGGCTCCTTTGAGATCACACATGGAAATTATAATAGAAGATCAAAGGCCTTTGTAATTACTTCCCCTCAGCAATTCTCAGTAATGCCTGCAGAGTCATTTGTGGGGACTGCATCTAATTTCACTTGACTTATAAACTTAGAAGCTGGCGCCTAATTACCTTGAACTCCTCACTTGCTGTAAGAGGCTGGCTTTATAGAATATCACTATTTCTGAGGTCATTTCGCAAGTAGAAAGAAGCCATAGTGCTCTCGGTGCTGCAGTATTAAATTGAACTTTGTATTTTTTTTTGTATTGAAGTATACTGTCCATATAGAAAAGTGCTTGTAGGAGGGAATCCAGGTTCATGAATGTTCACAACTGAACATATCTGTGTCTCCTGCACCCATATCAAGAAACAGAACTAGGTCGGCACTCAGAGACGCCGCCCACCCTATTGTGTCCCTTCCCAGACCTCTCCCAAAATAACCGCTTTCCTGATTTCCATCAACATCAACTATTTTTTGCCTGGGTTTACTTTTATATGCACACTAAAAACAAAACACATGTTAACAGAAACAACACAACTCTGTATACGGTATAGACTCGAGTAGAAGCCGAGTTTTTCTGCACATTTTTATGCAGTTTTGGTGGTAAAATCAGGTGCCTTGGTTGATATTTGGGTTGGCTTATACTCAAGTTTATATGGTATGCATTCTAAGATACATTAACAAATTATAAGCAAAACTATTTCACATACCTATATTCATGTAAATAAAATGCATGCAGCCATCCAATTTGCTCTCTTTTTGGGTCTCTGGTCTCTTTCGTTCAACATGATGTGAGATTCCATCCACAGTGCTGCTGCTGCTGGTCCTTCCGATTGCTGTAAGCTAGTCCAGTGCAGCCTTTATGTTCAACGTAATTTTTAGTTTTCATTTTGTTATTAATAATAAAGATGTGCTTGTCTTCAGTATGGTTACTCTGTAGGTGAATCCCAGCATCTCTTCTGACTGGCTTCCTGCCCCTCCTCCTTCCTTCATCTAATTCAGCTGCCTCTCTCAAAGACGTGAATGCCTGCCTACTTCCCTTGCCAGCTGGAGGGCCCCCCTCCCTTCATTCAGTACCCGGACCCACGGGATATCTGTAGCTAGTTTTTTCCTCCCTCCCCTTAATAACTATCTGCGTTCACTTTGAGGAGGAAAACATCTGGTTTAGATGTTTGAATTTTTGAACATTATATGCGAAAAGAGAGATTCGCACCACGGCAAGAGGGCCAATTAAGGATGCCCTGGGAGGAACAAGTGGACGAGGTGATACATCTTTGCTTCTCTTGCTTGGATCGCCTCCGTAGACAGGCCCCACGTCAGGAAGCAAGCTGTGATTCAGAGTGCGATGCATTCTTCATCATGATAAATGGTTATGGATGTGTACACATAAGAATTTCAAGGGGGTGGGGAGCGGGGGAAAGGTTGGCCTTAATGATTTTCTTTATATATTTTTTAAAAACCCAACTTTGTATTGTGAATGTGGTGGGGGTTGACATAGCAGGTCATCATTTTTGCATTTAACATCTTAAAGCACAGATCCAACCTCCCTGTAGCTTACTCTGCCCTCCCCTTTGAACCTGTCTCCCTCCTGTAGGATATTATCTGGCCCTTTACCAAGTTCACACCTGTCTACCTGCTAGCCTATTGCTTTTCCTTCCCTCCCACCCTGGAAGCCACCGAAGGCTGCCTCTTTTGGTATGAAAACCTTTTCTTGATTATTTTTTAAACAGCAGTGGTCTCATGCAGTTTTTGACCTTTTGCGTCTGACTAACCTCACTCAGCACAATGGTCCCCAAATTTATGGTTTTCTTAGGAGAGAACCAGTGACCTCCCCATCCCAAAGAACCCATCTCCATCGATTTCAAGCCCGGGGGGGGGGGATACTTGGCTTCCTGCACGTGAATTACGTTAGCATCAAAACAGAACAACAACAGAAACCCTCCCCACTCTGCCCACCATGACTGTCCTACCAGGACCGCTTCATGTGGTTCTTGACAGTTTAAAAACCTGTTGCTTGAAGTCAGCAAGTCCTGGTGCCCCCGTGCTATTGTGAACCCAGTGGCAGGATCTTCTGAATGCACTGCCAGACCTTTTTTTCATTCAAGGTGCCTCTCGGTGGATTCAAGCCTCGGACCTTCCAGTTAGCAGGGAGCATGTTAACTACCTACACCGCGGGGGGGTGGGCTCCATTTGATAGTGCAGTACAGGAATGTCTCACAGGGACAGTGCATGCGTGCCTCCCGGGAGGAAGATAGGAGTTCCAGAATCTCAGAAGACCATGCCCACACCGCGGCCTCATTGACTGTGACCTGATGGACAGGCTAGACGCCACCCCTTCGCTCAAGTTGACAGATTATATAATTGCCACACGAGGGAAGGAGCCATAGCCATACATTTATTGGTAATTCCCAGGCCGTGAAATAACCAGCCCAAATCAAACCACATCCACATAACACCTACCGTCGCCTGAGCATGCAGTGCTTGAAGGCACAGTTCCTAGTTAGGGTGGCTCGATGCTGGGACGCTCGTGACGTTCCCGGGAAGGAAGGAGTGTGGAGATTCTGTTCTATGCTACC
The DNA here is from genome assembly GCF_050624435.1 of Tenrec ecaudatus. Lineage (NCBI taxonomy): Eukaryota > Metazoa > Chordata > Mammalia > Afrosoricida > Tenrecidae > Tenrec > Tenrec ecaudatus. The sequence goes on along the minus strand of NC_134542.1, from coordinate 91,846,701 downwards.
TTGTGGGGGGCTCGCTGCAGACAGAAGCTGGACTCTAGTTTGGCTCTTCAGCTTTTTTTCACAAAAGCCTAGATCCTCTTGGGTTTCCTTCCGTTATGGAAAACCGGCATTGATGTCAGTCATTGTGAAAGTGAAGTAGACTTCTGGGAAGGGAGGGGTTGCTAACCCAAAAGTTGGCTGTTCGAACCCACCAGTAAGATGTGACGGTCTGCTTTCATGATAATCCCAGACCTAGAAGCCCGACAGGGCGGTTCTGCTATGCCTGATGGATGGGGCCGCTATGAGTCCAGTCTATGCTACGAAGTGCCCAAGAGCCGAGCTTGTTGGTGTGATTTTATTATTTGGGGCTGTCCTTGCCTGAGCAGGGGACCTAAGGTGGCCGGACTTGCCTTGTGCGGTTAATAATCACCTGGTACTCAGGGAACTGGAAAGACCTGTCAACAGGACCTGGCTGGCTTCAGCCATAATTCAGGACTCTCTTTCTACATCACTGCCTGCAGGAAATAAGAAATTCAGAGTGAGGAACAGGGCTGGCGCTGCCTCCCGACGCAACCCCAGTGCCAGTGCAGGGAACAGAAGCCCACGTGCATCTCTAGACTCAAAGCTGGAAACGCTGGACACGTTCCCCGAGAAACGGGAATGAAATGTCAGAGTAGGATACGACTTCCGAGCAGTTAGCTAAAGAGGAAGGCGCCTCATCCCTGCCATGCCTGCCCTCATCATTAGCAAGCAAGTTTGCTCTACTTGCTTTTCTCCCCCTGTCCTTCTCTCGCTCCCCGAGTTCCAATCCCCTACGTCTCAGACTTCTCAAGGCGTTTTCTGAGTATAAGGACCTTTTTTTGCCTTGAGTACTTCAATGCAGTATCATTGTTGGTTGTGGCCGTCAGGTGGGTTCCGTCCTGGCAGCCGCATGTGCAGCAGAATGACACGGGCCTCGTCTGGCTCTGTGTTCGTGGCTGCTGGTATGCCTACATCGGCTCTTTGTGCCACCGTGCACTTTGAGTGCGTTACAATGTCAGGGGCTTCATTGGACCGTATTTGGTTGTGATCCATGGTTTTCATTGAATACTTTTTGGTTAAAAGGCTGCCAAGTCTTTCTTCCCAATCTACCGTAGCCTGGAAGCTCTGCTGAACCCTGTCCTCAAGGGGTTATCTTGTCGTAGTTGACACACTGGTGGCCTAACGTCTAGCGTCATAGCAGCCTGCAAGTCACCAGAACACAGCAACCTGACAGGTGGGTGGTAAGATACTAGGTAATAGCCAAGAAAATCCGCCACGATTCTATCTTGTCCTCTGGAAGCCACTGTATTTCCAGATTTCTCTATTACGAAAGCTTCTCAAGTAGTGTTTGTTTCCAAGCTAGGATTCAATAAAGGTCTGTTGTCTGCATTTGGTTGTGTGTCTTTCGTCTCTTTGGACCTCTAATAACCTCTGTCTTCTTTAAACCCGTTGAGGTGTCTGGGTCAGTTGCCTTGTTCTATGCTGTGGGTGGGTTTGGCTGTTTCCTTGTGTCTCATTTAATTGATTCCTCTCTCATGCGTGTCTCCTGTAAGCTGGAGATCAAGTGTAGAGGCTTGAGTAGATGCAGGCTAGCCATTTGGGGCAAATGTTCCTCATAGATGCTGTGACCTTTGTAACCCCTCCTGCCCCGCCTTCTCTCCATGACTGATTCATGCCTCGATGCCTGCCAGGTTGCTCCACAGTAAAACCACAGCTGCCAAGTGGTTAGTAATTTGTGGGGTGATAGTCTGGTAGTTCTGCTCTGATGTTTTATATCAGGCAACTGATTTAAAGACTAGTTATGCTCAGAAGCACTCGGAGTATCTAGCAACTGGGCTGTAGGCGTGGGGGCATATTTCTCTTTACACCCCTGATTTGTTTGAGCTTGTGGTAAAGCTGCAGAGTCAAAGAAGAGATTTGATGGTAACTGAGTCTTGCCCAAACAAAGGGTGAGAAATCCAGCTAGTAGCTTTTCTGTTGAAGTAACTTTGACCAAATATTTTCTGAGTGAAGGATTATCTTTTATCCAATAGTTCAGTTGCTCTCATGGAGGAAGAAGAAGGACCCAGGAGTAGTGGGAGAGGATGGACGGCTTCCCTCTCTCCAGAGAGCTGCTCTGTCAGGATTGGTCAGATCTGAAAGAGGAAGTGAGGCTGCCCTGCCCCTCGGTTAGTTACACAGGTAGCTGGAAAAAAGGCCCATTAAAAACAAATCCATCAAAATCAAGCACGTTGCCAGCAAACTCTCTCAGGCAGAGGGCCTGGGCCTTTGCAATGCATGGCTGCACTTTAGGCGAAGTGTTTTTTCAGCAGGGCGCTATGCAGCGCCACACACACACACCTCTCTCTCTCTCTCTCTCTCTCTCTCTCTCTCTCTCTCTGTCTCTCTCTCTCTCTCTCTCTCTTTTCCCTCCCCAAATCAAACGCTTACACAATGCACTCCACCACTGGCAGATACACAACTAGGGAGACCCTTCCCCCATGCAACACAGCCTGCTCACACGTGTACAGATTTTATAATAAAGCCAAAGGAGGTTACATCTTTGTAGCAGAAGATGGCCCATCTAGTCTCTCCCTAGTAAGAACAGCCGGGAGAAAAGAAAGGTGCTTTTGTGTTGGGGGATAGGGAACCCTTTTCCTGGCCTGCCATCCTCACCTTTCCAGTTGCACCTCTGCTCAGCCAGGCCCCAGGGAGGCAGAGCTCCAGAAAGCTGATCAGAAGGGCTGGGAGCCTCAAGGTCTACAAGGCCAAGGCCTGTGCTTCGCTTTCTCCTTTTCCTGTCTTAGCCCAGGGCATCAACTCTGCACAAGCCTGGCCAGCCTTCAGAACTAGGACCAGGGGAAGGAATCGCCTACTGTTTTAAGGAAGGCATGGAATGAAATAGCATTGCTTTTATCTATCTATCTATCTATCTATCTATCTATCTATCTATCTATCTATCTATCTATGCTTTAAAACAGTTTATTAGCATGTAATTCACACACCATGCAATTCAGGACTTCATGGAAGAGCCGTACAATGATCACTACAAGCAATTTCAGAATATTTGCTTCTTTCTCTAACTTGTTTTCTCCCTACTCCCTGACCCCCGTACCTTCCCTACCATGCCCCTAGGTAATTAATTATTAATCCAGTTACTCTCTGTATGGATCTACCTCTCCTGAATTTCATACACAGAAAAACACATGAACCCAAAGCAAAAAACAACAACAAGCCCAACAACAATGGCAAAATAAAACAGAGAAAAACCTCAATCGAAAAGAAAGCAGCACATATTAAAAAGTGAGACAGGTTTAAAATGGGGGCAAAGGGCATTCCAAGGTGAAAGGGTTACATTTTAACTACTGACATTGGCCTTAATCTGTGCTCGCTGTCTCACAGCAAGGCTGCTCACCTCTACGGACCAGAGATAGAAAAGCACAGTCTTGGACTTGATTTGAACATTAAAACCCCTTGTTGTACTTGTGACTTTTCCTCTTGCAAAAGAGTGGGCAGGTGGTGTCTGACTCCTCCCGTGCAAGGGGGAAGGGGACTCAAGCACATAAGCCCAAGGCCAGTTCCTGGGTGGACAAGGTGTCTGAAGTGGAAGTCAAACACACCTTTATCCCTCAACTTTCTTACCAATTCGTACACTGGCTATTCCTCCCACAGCACCCTCTACTTTTTCTTTTCTGCTGGGTTCCATACTTCATTGCAGTGGACACACAACAGTCAGAAATTAGTGACGTTAACAGGTTACAAATCAGGATCGGAAATGTTCAGGATACGATTTTTTGGTCAGGATAGCCTTCTCTCTGCCACACCTGCCAGCAGGCTTTTCTCTAGCCCTCAGCCCCTTGACTTGGCTTTTGTCCTGCTTGGGCAATGTTACAAAGCTCTTTCAGCACTGCCGATAAATGCCTAAAGGGCATCTCATGCTGCCATAAAGCCTTGGCCTGGAGACACTAGGCTCTAGCTCCACCGGTCAGCAAACCTAGATTCCAGATTAAGTACTTGGGGACCCTGCACTCCATCAGCAAGCCTCCTGCCTGCAGGCACTGAGATTTCCTGGATCTGTGGGCCAGGAAGCCCGCCAGTCTCTCTCTGGCTCCGATGCTGCCATTCCTCTGGTACCACAGTGTTCTGTCTTCTGGATCTAGTAGGTTCAGCACCCAGGGATCTCAGCATCCAAAGCACATGCCTCACTTCTGTTGGTTCTTCTTTCTAGATGGCAGTGAGAGCCTCTCTTTTTGTTGCTAGGATGGCACCATCTATACCCAGCAGGATGGCACCGTCTATACCCAACAGGATGCCACCACAGACCATGCCCCTTGCTAAAAGTCCATGCTTTGACAATCACAATCAGTCCTGGTAACATTCACTCACAACTGAATCATATCATCATATCAGCACCCCTGTCTCTGACTCAGCCCCAGGAAGAACACAGTAAAGAAACCCAGTCTGCACCGAGTCCCCCCAGAAACACGGGTGGTGGGAGTTTGAAGACTGTGACCAGCTAGCAGAGCCCTATTAAGTACTTCACTGTACCACACCTGTTAAAAGCCAGCTGACTCAAGGACGTCCTCAGTCTGGGTAGGTAGGGCACCCTGTCTGCTTGTAGGAGGACTGTGCCAGGTGTCGCTGGGCACTGTGGATGTCAAGGAGGAGGAGGTTGGCCTAGGTGGCCATGTTGAATTTCCACATATCACTCTCTAACATGCAATGTATTTTATTTGTCAGACTTTTCTCTCTCTCATTCCAGAAAGTAAGCTCTAGGAGGGCAGTTTTATTTTTATTTTAAAGTCTGTTGTTTTCACTGCTGAATGTTCCTGCTTTAGTCCATTGTTGTTGTTAGGCACCATGGAGTTAGTTCAACTCAGTGACCCTGTGTACAAAATCTCAAACTCTCGCCCAGTCCCGGGCCATCTCCACAATCACTCGCATGTGAGTGCCCATGTGGCCCCCCTTCTTTTCATTACCCTCCCACTTTTCTAAGCGTGATGTCCTTCTCCAGGGAGTGGTCTCTCCTGATGTCCGAAGGATGTGAGACTAAGTCTTACCACCCTTGCCTCCCAGGAGCATTCTGATTGTACTTCTTCCAAGACCGTTGTTCTTTTGGAAGTTCATGGTACTTTCCATATCCTTCCTCAGAAACATAATTCCAAGGCACCCCTTCTTCTTTGGTCTTCCTTACTCACTGTCCAACTTTCACCCACGTATGGGGTGATTGGAAATGCTACGCATTGGGTCGGGCACAGCTTTGTGCTCAAAGCAACATCTTGGCTTTCCAGCACTCTACAGCGGTCTTGTGCAGCAGATGCACCTAATGCAACTCAACTTTTGATGTCTTGACTGCTGCTGCCATGCGCACTGATGGTGGATCCCAGTAAGGTGAGATTCATGATGGCGTCGATCTTTTGTCCATTCGCCATGATGTTGCCTGTTGGTCCCATGGTAAGGGTTTGGGTTTTCCTTACATTGAGTTGTAATTCACATTGAAAACTGCAATCCTTGATCTTCATCAGCCGATACTTCAAGTCCTCCTCACTTTCGGCAAGAAAAGTTTTATCATCTACATGTTGCAGGTGGTTAATAAGTCTTCCTCCAAATCTGATACCACACTCGTTTTCATGCCAGCTGCTCTGGTTTCATATAGATGATGAGAGGATGCCACCTGACACACATCTTTCTGGCCGCTAGCCCGTGCATAGTCCCATGTTTTGTTTGCACCACTGCTTCGTGATCGGTGGGAGTTATGCATGAACACAGGCAGTGAACTATTTACCGTGACTCTGTGAGCCGAAGTCTCTTCCTCTCACCAAAGAGCTGTTCCCTGCCTGGGTCTACTAAGAAGGCAGGGGAAGGTACTGATAGGCTTCACCTGTAATTGGGCACTGGAATCCTGGGAATGCCATCTTGCTGTGTATAAAATGAGCCACTGGAGAATTAGGAGGAGATTTCTCCTTCCCAGCAAGGCAAGAGCCAGGATTGGAGTGGGTCCTCTGGACCCAAGATCCCTGTGCAGTCCACCTCTGAGCTCCAGAAGGCAGCTACACCACCAGAGAAGCAGCAGCAGCACCAGGAGCCCGAGCATGTGACAGAGGGATGGATTTCCCACTCCACCAAAAAACCAAACCCACTGCTAGCGACTCAGATGCCCACATCAGAAATGTGTGTTTAATTCCTTGCATAGCTTTAGGTTTTACATTTAAGTGTCTGGTCTCTTTTAAGTTAATGTTTTGGTGTGGTGGGAAGCGGTATAGAGTGGAGTTGAGTTTTGTGTGTGTGTTTTACTTATAAATAGCCAGGAGTCCCCGCAGCTTTGTGGAAAGATGAGCATTTCTCCTCGTCACTGCTCTTCCTTCCACTGTTGTAACAAAGCGGTTGTGTCTTTATATGTGGCCTTATTCCTGGACTTCCTCTTCTGTGTCCTGACTTTATCTTTTTGCCAATATCATTTGAAAGCATTTGATTTCTTGTGGTTGAAATATGATTTAGGGCATTCTTTAATGATTTCATATTTCTTGCATGGACAGGTAGCTTATTGTGGTGCCAGTCCATCGTGGTTGGGGAGAGCCTGCCCAGGGTTTGCTCACTCACTAGTGGTTACGTGTTGGACTGGGAGATGCGAGGTCTGCAGTTTGAAACCACCAGCTGCACCTGGGGAGAAAGACACGGCTTTGAACTTCTGTAAACAGTTACCGCCTGGGAAGCCCACAGAGGCAGTTCTACCCTGACTTAGCGGGTCGCTATGCGTCAGCATCTACTTGATGGCAGTGAGTGTGTTTTAGTAATAGGTACTTATGGTTGCCTGGTGACTGCTCTCAGAATTGGGACTGAGAGCCCAAAGGAAATTCTGTCCCTGCACCATCTACTATGATCGGTGTCAGGATCACCTGGGAGCTTTTAAGAAGTGTGCCCCCGCCCTCCTTGGCTCTGCACCAGCTCTAACCCCTTACATCCAACTCCTAGCCACCCTATAACAGAGTAGAACGCCCGGCCTTTCATCGGTAGGGAGCCCATTTGTCAGGCTTGTCCCTCGTGCAGCAGCCGGTTCTTTCAAACACAGTTCTTTCAGTTCGCAGACAAGGCTCCACCTTTGTGCCATCATGGCCCCCTGGACACCCTATCTACACACACCCGCTGCCACTCAATAGAATTTAACTTGCATTCTGCAGGTATAACCGTGTGGGTACGTGCAATGCTAAACAAAGTGCCCTGAGTCCAGCTTAGGGATTTTCACCGCAGTGTTACAGGCAAGACACCAGGAACGAGCATGGTTCTAGAATTTTCCAGTTAAAAGCACTACTGAACCCAGCCCACTGCCGTTGAGTTGATTCAGACTCCCCGTGGCCCCCTCTGGGTTCCTGAGGCTGTAACTCTGTAGGGCAGCAGACAGCCTCCTGGCTTCCTCGGAGCAGCTGGTGAGTTTGCACTGCCAACCTTGTGGTTAACTGCCCAATGCCACCATGATGATCACGGTCATGTGTAACTGTCAGGAGGGGGAAAGGCTATCATGTGTGTAAAATATATGCATAGCGTACTTGCTGTCTGAAGCAGAGATGTAGATGTATGATCACATTCCAAAAATGTAATTTTTTCATCTTAAAACTGCTGTTTGGCAGCAGCATAACAAACTACATTAATATAAAGCAACTTCATAAGACTTTATGCTTTGGATAGAGAACATTCCTGACAATTAATTCACCTTCTGTGGTATAGAAATCTGTTATGACTCATCTCTGGGCTGGTTCCCACTACCGACGCGTAGTGACGCTGTAGAACAGGAGAGCTGGCCCTGAGTGGTACAAGGTGGAAATCTGTATGGAAAGAGATGACCACTCTTTCTCTCTGAGTGGCTGGCTGGCTGGCTTGAACGAGTGACTTTTCAAAGGCAGCGAGGGACTTAACCACTGTACCGCCAGGGCTCTGGTCCTAGATTGGCTCGTAGGTTTTCTTTCAGATTGGAAGGTGCCGATTGGCATGCTGAGTTAAGGACGGCGAGCTGGTCTGGGTGCCATGGGAAGCTTCCGTCTGGCTTAGCTATATCTGGACATGTTCTAGAGGGAAGATGGCGCTCCTGCTGCCTGGCGATGACTACTTCTTGTCAATCCCTTTTATACTTGAGATGGACAGATGATTCTCTGTGGTAAAGAATTACTCAAACCAGATGTTAATAGTCTTCCTGGATGTTTGTTGACTTTATCTGTAGTTGGAAATGCACACGATGCTTCAGTGGAGACGGAGGAAACCGAAGGGAAGCGCTCACTTGAGCTGAGCCGCTGGCCGCTTCGCTTGTCTCGCAGCCATCCCGGTTTGTTGGTTTACTTAAATTGTTGCTGTGCTGTCTGCGAGCCTTTTAAAAGGACTCGTTTAAAAATAATTGAAGTGGTTCCAGAAAAAGACATTAAGGAAGTGAAAAATAAAGGCCACTGAGTTGAGCAGAGGCTGGAGCATGAGGGTGTGGAAGACTTCCCGGAGCAGCGTCAATTGTTTTCTCCGTTTATCAGAAGGTTGGTAATTGGTTTGGCTGTGAGGAATTTTTGTTTATGTGGAAGTGTAATCTGCACTGAAAGCTGTCATCTTGGATCGTCATAAGTGCTTCACGTCCTCCTCCATGTAGATGTAGAGATGTAGATGTAGATGGAGATTTCAGCGCAGTGCAGGCTGTTCATGACACGCCCTCCACCCCGATGCTATGTTCCTCTTCGTAGAATGCTGCTGCTTGAGTGATTTGCTCAGAGTGAATACGTATGGTGAAAGGAAGTAATCCTGCTTATGTTTTCATGCATTCAACTTTAATTAATTTATTTCCACTGCTGCATCTTTGAAGGTAGAGTTCTAGATTTAGTCTTGGGTGACAAGAAGGACATCTCATATGTCCTTAGTTGTGTGTGTGTGTGGTGTGTGTGTTGATTACGGATAGACCACATATATATGATATGATCTACCCCATCGTTGTAGCAGATGAAGGGTCTTTGAATCTTTTATTTGTCCTACCATGTTTATTTTACTCTTGGCTCCAGGCCTTCAGCATTTTTTTTTTGCCTTTGGTATTTTTAATCATCACGTCAATGATGTTGCTGAGTGGGACAGGCTTTGGGACACCTTCCTGAGTTTCTCATCATTAAGTGGTATTATTATTATTATTTTCCCATTGTTTCAAATCTAAAAGTCTACCTTAGTACAATACTAAGGTACAGCTTACCTCCTTATCATCCGTCTTTGCACCCTCTATAAACAAGCCGACACTCATCAGGTGCCTTCTGTGAATTATGCCCTGTGCCCCTTCTAAAAGTAAAAGCTGGAAAAGCCACAGGCGATGATCTGATAGAGAAGGAAGGGACATAAAAGGAAAATTTGAACTATAATGACAATCTAAAATGAGCATTGAGGACCACTGCTTTTGAAATGATTCTAGATGAGCGGTTCCTGAAAAGGTGAGAGGTGCTTCCACATGAATTAGTGAAACTAACTGTAGTTCAGAAGGAACCTTGTTGGCAAAGCAAGTTCCATGTTGGGCAGCTATACCCCAAGGTCAACAGTTCAAAGCCACCAGTTGCTCCTTGGGAGAAGGATGAAGCATTCTACTCCCATAAAGTGTTTCAGCCTCAGAAACCCAACCTTTTTTTTTTTTTTTTGCCAAGGCCCATTTGGATATTTAGAACATCATTCATGTGCCATGCAAAAATTATCAATGTAACAATTAGCTGACTATATTTGATCAGACATTTAACTGACCCTAATGTGATGGCGGAAACTGCTTCCCCTGGGTGAGGCATGTGAGGCTAGCTGGTCTCGATGCTGCTTTGGACCTCCTAGGTCCCATAGGCAGCTGTTCCCGACCCCTGCCTGTAGGGTTGATGTGAGTCAGAAGCAGCTTGGTGGCAGTAAGAGTTTTATATTTTAGCGAGTGCTTGTTCAGGTAACTGTGGTGTCCAACCTGGGAAAAGTGCATCTATTGGGATTAGATGCTTTGCTATGTTATAAGGTAGGCAAATGAGAACAATGCGAGGATGGGAGTGTGGGTGGGTGAGGGTTTGAGTTCCAGATGTCAGGGTCTGGAACGTGGTCAGGGCGAGGATGGCAGCACTGGAGGAGAGAGAGAAATCTTTGCATTGAGGAAGTGAAATTATTTACATTGAGGAAGTCAAGGTACTCTGGGTACATATCCATGGAAATTGTCCTAGGCGATGACAGGATTTGAAATGCTAAAGAAGTGTAAGCCAGGTGTCATTAAGTAGGTGGAATTGACTAGGTAGTCCCTATCAGATTAAGACAGGTATACTGCTCTGGAAGCCACCTGGGAGGTGGAAATTGCTAGCTGACTTTCCATACATGTAGTTTCTTAGCGATAGAATCATGGTTTTTAGCTGCACACATGGCCAGCAGAATACGATTACATTTCCCAACTTACCTTTCCACTAGATAGGATTGTGTGACCCCTTTCTGACCTACTAGCTGTAAGTGGAAGTGGTGTGTGCCAGGACAAAGCCTCCTGAAAGAGGAGAGATGCCCATTCTCATATTGTTAACTGCATTCCCTTGGGTGCTCTTGTGACATGGTGGCTTTGTTGTTGCATGAGGCAGAAGACGTGTAGAAGATGGTGGTGTGGTCAGATAAGACCCAACCCGGGTGTCTCATGGCTTTGTGGAGACTGCCTCTTGAAAGTTTTCATGGCAGAGAGAATGATATTGTTTTATCTCCTAATGCCATTGCTATCTTGAAGTTTCTTTTATTTGAAAGCCAATCTTCCTCCATATCTCAGGATTGAGAGAATGTGGTTGTTGGATCAGTCTTGTCTCTAATAGAGAACCAGGCTTTCCTTTAGGTCGGAAGATAAACACTCCCTCTGGGACTAGTTCATGGATGCTGAGGGGCTGCTTTACCAGGAAACAAGACACCAGAAGATTTGGAGGGCAGAGACCAGAAGATGGTGCATGTTATGCGGAGTATGGGTGGAGAACAGAGTATGGGGATCCATAGGTACCTATTTACATTTTTGTCACTGATCAAAGAAGTTGAAGTGAGGCAAGGTGATAGAAGCTGGCCTCGAAGCAGCTGTCCGGTGTGGTTTACATTAGATGGTAGGAGGTAGGAGGCCTTAAGCAAATAGACATTGGAAGTCTTTCTGTTGGTGTTGAATTCTGGGACAGGAGTAGGAGCCGGTCTAAAGTAGTCTCGGGTGAGATTATTGCAGCTAGCCTACCAGAAGTTCCCTGAATAAGGTTGGGAATCCTTTTGACTAAGGCTGTGAGATGAGACCACCGCCTGCTGTTCTGGTACTATCCATGCTGGTTCTGATGAGCCCTCTCTTCCTCTACGTGCACGTAGACCATTTCGTTAGGGATGATGCTTTGCTATTTTCTTTTACGTCTGGCATGTTGAGCTGCACATGACTCACAAGGCTCACTCCTGACCTGGACAGGACTGCCTTCCTCAGTTCTACTTTCTTACATACATGTTCTGCCATCACCTTTTGCTCATGACTGTAACAAACAATTAGTGATTTCCTATTTCTCTAGAGTTTTCTTTTATATTTCCTGCATATTTTCTGACTCTGCCTATGGGTTTACTTCTCCAGCTATTGTCTTTGACTTACTTGATCATCCTCAATTGGTGGTGGTCCCTGAATATGATTTTCTTACACTTGCTCCCAGCTCCTGGTGATGCATTTGTTTCTGAAATTGTGATGCTTACCAACCACTTTGAGAACCCTGAACACCCACTCTCTCGTTCTAAGTGCACTGGAACAAGATATTTCTTGGCTATTTTTGTTTCCAATATATTAAAATAAATATGACTTGGATGTTGCAGAGTTGCTATAAAGTGGTGGAGCAATAAATGGGTAAAATAAACACGTATAATGAATGAGAAAATTTCCTTTGGCAAATAAGAAATTAATTATCTACTTATTTTTGGTACTGATTTAATTACTTTTGGTCTCTGATGGTGAATGAGTAGACATAATAAATAGTACATGGACTAAAACTCTTTGCCTTGCTCAGTGAAGGATTTGAATACCAAGATGCACTTTCACTAAAACTAATGTGAGTGACATTTTGACATCAAAACAATTGGGCTCTGGCTTCCATCAAGAAAAGCTGAACAAAACTCAGTCATCTGGCTTCTGTTATGCTGGGACATGATCGAGCCATGGGGAGACATTCTGCACGTTGACATCATAATTAGATTTTCTGAAATCTAAGGATCATCTGAAAATTGCTCACAAATGCAGACTGGTCAAGTGAACAGTTCCTGCAGAGCTTCTGCCTTCTGGTTCTCCGCTGGGGAACGAAGGCCGGGCCGATGGAAGCAGGAGTGTAGCTCATGCTCTTCCTAGAATACAGGTATTCTTGTGCGTGTCTCGATTAAGTTTGCAGATGGATTCTTTCTTAGTGAGGGAGAATATGTAAACGTCGATTTACTTTAAATTAGTAATCTTTACAACTGAACAACCTTGTTTAAACGTGAAGAACACAGGCACTGTTTGTGTCCCCAGTTTGAGTTCTGCTTCTTGTCAATAAATACTAGCTCTTTAATTGTAACGAGGGGCCTTGAATCCACCGCCAGATGTGGTTACTTTCCTTGGCCTTTCTTAGTCCCCTACAAAAGGGCTTCAGGGAGAGTGAGACACATGTCAAACAATAACCCATTCAAACCAAACTCACCTTGCTGCCAGAGAGTCAATTCCAGCTCATGGCTACACGAGAGGACAGAGTAGAAGGCTGTCAATATTTATGGATGGGGAAAACCTCCTCTTTCTGCCATGGAGCTGTTGGTGATTTTGAACTACCGACCTTGAGGTCAGCTACCCAACATGTAACCCACTATGCCACCAGGTCTCCTTAGTTCTGTCAGACTGTCTCCAACTCAAGGCAAAGCCCTGTGTGTCAGGGTAGAATGCGTTCCGGAGAGTCGTCAAGAGTTGACTTTTGTGGGAAGTAGATTTCTAGATTTTTCTTCTGAGATTCATCCGGAACTGGAACCTTTTGCTAGCAGGTTAGCATGTTATAACCCCCAGGGATCTCTGTCTAATATGTGTCAAGTGGAAACTCCAAAAATAGCTCTCAAAGCAATGAGAGATTATTCATAATATCTCTTGGCATTATTCTGGTTTATCATGTAACTTCGAATGCTCATGAAAATTGTTTTGGAACATTATGGCATGGAGATCATAGCTGATATATTCAGATAAAGACCAGAGATTTTCCTCTCTTGTTTTAAAGAGATACTGAACTATTTTTTAATAAATCAATCACTATATTGGGGGCACTTACAGCTCTTATCACAATCCATACATCAGTTGTATCAAGCACATTTGTGCATATGTTACCATCATCATTTTCAAAATGTCTTCTCTGTTTGAGCCCTTGGTATCACCTTCTCTTCCCCCTCCCTCCTCCACCCTCCACCCTTCCCTTCTTAAAAGGAGAGAATACAGTCCAGTTTGAGACTGTTCTCTCAGATAAATACTGTTGAAGACACTTCCTGCTCACTGTGAAAATGTGTGTATCTAGCGGGGCATTTCTTCTCCCCAAATGGTAGTTTGATTAAACACAGCAGTGTTAAGTGCTTTGTATGCACTTAGGTTGAACAATAAAAATTATTTACTCTTAGCTAATCTGATTAATTATTACTTTATATTTGGTGTTGAATCCATTAGATTCCACCACTGGGGGGTAGGGGGAGGGAATGAAAGCAAAAATATGAATGGGGCGATGGGGGCAAGCAGCAGACTGACAAGATCTCAAATCTGCCCGTGAGACACAGGGCAAGCTTGTCTGGGAGAGTATGTACGGGTTTCCTAATGCTCCATAAAGTGCGTGGTTTCGGAACCACGGGAATGCTGCGTCACATTTCCTAGAGGCGCTCACTAGAAGCCCTTCCACTGAGTCAGTGTCAACTCACTGAGACCCTGGAGGACAGGGGACAACGGTCCCTGCGGGCTTCCCAGATGGCAATTCTTTACAGGAGTAGAAAGCCCTGTCTCTCCCCAGAGCGACTGGTGCTTTTGAATGCTGACCTCCCAGTTCGAATCCCAATGTGTAATCACCACAGTCCAAATGCAGGGCTGCTGGCCTGCACGGGGAGATCCCTCTTGTCTCCTGGCTTGTTGGCTTGCAGTGGCATTAAACTCTTTGTCATTTGCTCATCTTCCCTCCCTTTCTATCCACCGTCTCTTTTCCCTTCAAAATTACCACTCAGACTGGATCAGGACCTACCATGCTCTGCTGTGACCTCAGGCTAATCTAGCCTCTCGCAGGACCTTATTTCCCAAGTTCACATGTATCGGGGCTTAGGACATCAGCATAATTTACTGGGATCCGGGGTTATACTTTGGCTTATGTACTTTGAACATGTAATAAAAGAGGTCAGTCCCTGGAGAATGACATCATCCTTGGTTAAGTGGAGGATCTTGAAGTAAGCGGCAGCCCCTAGATGAGGTGGATTGACACAGGGGCTGCTCCTCTGGGCTCAACAGTAACAGTTGTGAGAATGCTGCAGGATCGGGTGGTGCCACTAGGATTTGGCAGCGCCTAACAACCACGACCACAGCGACCAAAGCAGTTCAGTCTCTAACAGAAGATTGGGAAGAGCCCAAGGGACGGTGTTGAAATGAGAGGTAAAGGAAGACGGGGAGAATGAGAATTGTTGAAAGCAAGAACAGTACAAGTAGAAGCAGGGGAGTGGAGAGAGAGAGAGAGAGAGAGAGAGAGAGAGAGAGAGAGAGAGAGAGAGAGAGAGAGACAGAGACACAATACAAGGAGTCGGCAGGTCTGAGGCCTTGTACTTGCTACATCCCTTTGGTATTTGCCTGGATTCCCTTTGGGTGCACTATCACGGCGCAGCTATAAGTTTATATTGTGTGCTGGTTAATGAGTGGAAATCATTTGAAAGACAAGTAGCAAATTTACTGCTAGCAGTCAGATTTATTTTTGTTTAGTCTGAGCTTTCTGATCCTGTACGTGAGTCCTACGCTGTGTTAATCATTACTTAATATTAATATGGAAATGAGTGTAACTTCTTGCAAGCCCCACTTTCAATCAGTAAGTAATTATGAAAATCAGCCTTAAAAATCCTGGGAAAGGGTGTCGCTTCCCAGGCAATAATTAAACCTCTCAGCATCCCTGAGTTGTTTTTTTCCCCTTAGTTTTGTTTATTTTTTCCCTAGGCATTCTGCAGGTGGGGACAGACAACAAGTTGCTGATTGAGGGATTTATTAGTCAAGGTAGACAAATTCCATCAAGAGGAGAAGGAAAATAATGTTTTTGAGTTAAAGACCAAAAAATAAAAACCATCAGCAGATTTCTCTTTGCCTAAGGAAAGGCTATTTTAAAAATTTCAAACAGAACTATTAGGATAAGAGTTGTTCTTGGGCCAGATTTTTAAAACTGTGGAGCTAGGTGTATATCCTCTTTGGAGACAAGCAGACATGCTGGCCAATTTCACCATCTAGGGTGTAGACAACAGGTGTTTAACAATAGTATCATTTATTGTTATTATTGTCCATAAAGTCACTGGAGGTGTGGATTCATCAGAAAGTGACACCCTGAAATACTGTGGGCACGCTGCTTCAGAAACTCCATTGTCTTCCTCCCTCCCTCCCTCCAGAGAGTCTTAACCATTACAACCCTCCACAATGTACTTTTGCGCATGCCGTTGTTAGGTATCATCAAACCAGTTTCAACCCAGTGACCTGTTCTACAAGAGGAGAGAACACTGCCCAGTCCTGTGCCATCCCAACAGTTGTTGGGAGCTTCGAGCCCATGGTTGCAGCCGCTGTGTCAATCCAGCTCGGTCAGGGTCTTTCCCTCTGCTTTACCAACAATGATACTCTTCTTTGAGGCTTCTGACAACATGGCCCAAGTATGTAAGGTGAAGCCTGGCCATCCTTGCTTCTAGGGAGCATTCTGCTGTACTTCTTCAAAGACAGATCTGTTTGTTCTTTTGGCAGTCCATGGCACTTTCAAGATTCTTCCCTAGCATCTTAGTTCAGTGCATTCATTCATTCTTCCGTCTTCCTTAGTCACTGTGTTAGGCAGGGTTCTCTAGAGAAATGAAACCAGGGCACTTATAATCACACACACACACACACACACACACGTATATATGGATAGGTTTATGCAGCGAGAAGGAATATAGCACCTAACTAGTCCACACAGCAGTACAGCGGGCTCAGTTCAACTCACTTCCATGGAACAGTTAATATACTGGAAGTCCTTCAACTCACGTGGGTTGCAGGGACCAAGGTCAAGGAAGCAGATAGCAGTCTTCCCTGGGGCAAAGCACGCAGAGTCTGCCCACAGGCAGCAAGCAGCAGGGTGGGTTACCAACAGCCAGTAGCTCAGGGGCTTAGTGAAGCAGGCCCGGGTGGGAGATAAAACGCAAGCAATGCAAGGTGACAGGATCCACCAGCCACAAGCTCAAGCGATGTATGCACCAGCAAGCAGCATGGAGAAGCAGGTCTCGAAGGAACCTCGAGCTCTAGTAACATGATCCATGGGTTGGCCTGGCCCACAGGTAGTGTAGCTCACAGGATGAGGCAGAGAACTGGCTATAGCAGCAGCACATGCTCTGATCACCAGAGCATATGTGAAGAGGGGTGGGCCTTGCAGAGCCATTTACGCCTTTGCCCTCCAATCAAACTGCGACCTGATTAATCCCACATGTTCTCATTGGCCAGGTTGGCACAATCAACCTACTTGTCACAGTCATGCTATGTAAGCACGTTATTTGCCTGTGTGTATTATTTATGTGGGTGCATTACATGAGACTTCCCAAACACTATTCCCCCTGTTTCCTCTTTGAGGTAGTGGAAAACCATAGGGAGGACACCTGTTCCCAGAGCTTTCCTGTATTCCTTCAGTGCACGTCTGTGCCGAGGTACCAGTGTTTGTAAGTTCAGACCTCCTTGTTTGAATCCCTGAGACTTAAATCCTTCTGAGAATTCTCTAACTTCCACATCCTCACGTTGTTTTTCATCCAAGCTTTGGAAGCTTATATTCCCTGTGAACTGTATAGAACATGGTTTTGCAAGGAAATTTAAAACATAGTTTGATTTATTTCATTGTTTCTAAAAGCTGACCTTGTCTAATGTCCACATGGGCACATTGGGACTTTGATTTTTTTTTTTTTTGAGCATGCTGCCTCACAGTGGAACGTTTCAGACAAATGCGAGATGACTGGGCTTGGATGCAGTGCCTCGTCTTGCACTTTCACAGAGCTGCCACGTGCCTCTCCCACGTATCGAACTCTCACAGCAATGATCAGTGGCTGTGAGTGCCTCCTGAATGTCTGACTGGCTGCCAGAACAGTGGTGCAAGTCAATGTTCCCAATGTCTAATGATCATTCGCGCCCCTCCCCCACAGGATACAACTGGTTCCGGGGGGAGGTTGTGAAGAGTGCTGTCTGTGCTTTGGTGAGATCGATATTTTCTAAGGCTCATCTTTGAAAAAGACTTTCTGTTGCAGCCTGTGGGCTGGGGAGGCCTGGGAGAGCAGCCCTTCAGGGTGAGGACAGAGGGACCGAGTTAGGATGGGATACTAGCTACTTCTGAGATAGGAGTGGGCCTCTACACTGCCTAACGGCCTTCTAGTCCGTGGATCTATGGTAAGATTCAAGCCAGTTCTTTCTGCTTTGACCTCTGAATTTTTCCATTTCCTCCCAGATACTGATGAGATAGGGTGTATTCAGGATGGTAATATCACAAGTATAATTGAATCAGAATCTACATTTGGACATAATCACCAAGTGATTCTGATAGACCCCCAGTGCAGAAGCCTGGTCTGCGGAGCTTGTAAAACTATAGATTCTGATTCAGTCCATTTGGGGTGGAAATCAAACCTGCAGTAGGCGGTCGAGCTGACACGAGCCATCTTGAAGCCCCGGAGGATCCCATCTCAGGTTTGGAAGAAGTACACTGCGAGCATCCCTTAGAAGTGAGGATGACGAGATTAGACTCACTGCGTTGGGCGTGTCATTCGGAGAGACCAGTCCCTGGAGAAGGACATCATCCCTGGTAAGCGGAAGGTCAGTGAAAAGCATGGCTGTGAAGTAACCCGACATAATGAGCACAGCTGGAGACTCGCACCCACCAACAGTCACGAAGACGGTGCAGGACACACTGCGCTTTGTTCTGTTGCATAGACATAAGGTCAACGTGAATTAGAGCTGGCTTGCCAACTAACAGCAATGAAGGATCACATCGTGTCAGCGAGAGGCAAATCCTCTGTTGCCGCCCCACTCCCACCCCTCCGTACCAGCTTGGAACCCAATGGACTCACTATCGAGTGCCATAGTCTCAAAAGGCTTAATCGGTGACTCATAGGTCACTAAGATGCAGCTAGGCCCAGCTCATGGCTTCCCAGAGTGACACCCATGCTGAATCTAGGACTGACTCTTGATCTGCACAGATAAATGTCTTAAACCCAGAGATGTGGGGTGAGACCAGACCCCACATTAGACTGAGTATAAACTTTTGAGCAGTCGAGTGGCATTTAATAAAGCCCCGGGCCTGTTGGTCAGGAGTTATTCCCTAGATTCATGCGTGCCCCATAAGGCTGTTCTCAATAGCACGAGTGGTCTCGTCCATGGTTTCAGTGCTATGGTTCTATGGTTCTAAATGAGCAGTTTGCCCCCATTATGTTTGGCATGAGGAGGATCACATTAATATAAATGTGTGTGTCCCGTGAGGACAAGATTGATCACTGAGGCCTGCTAGAATTGCTGAGGAAGGACAGCGGCATGACAGACACCCTGATGGTCTAAACTGGGTCACCTCAAATTTAAAACTATTAGCAACAACAGTCCATTTCCCAGTGGGATAGGGTGATATCCCAGGATCCTCCTTAATACGTGCTCCTGCCAATCATTGCCAGCTGGCTGGACTTGACTCGGATGGAGGCCAGGTGGCTCGTTTCACACCTAGGAAGAGGGATGCTTTCTTTTCCAGCAAGAACGATCCCAAAGCAGCTCTTGGGGGCTTCTCCAGCAGGTCTCAGGTGGGTGTCCTTTGGCATTGGCAGTAAAGGGGGGCCCGGAGCTTGAGACAGAAAGGGTGATCTGCAGTTGGATAGGTTTTCATAGAAGTTGGACAAAAGAGGCTCTTTCTTTCCTCCTCAAAATGCCCCTGTCCTATCACCCAGGGGCAGTGAGTTGCAGGAGTGAGCTGGGGGAGCTTGTAGGAAATCCACCTCCAAAGGAAGCACTGAGCTGGGGGAGCTTGTAGGAAATCCACATCCAAAGGAAGGGACAGCTCAGCAGAATCTATTTCGCTCCTGCTTACCCTCCTCCCAGGGCTCACTGGGCTGGATGCGTCAAAGCTGTCTTATTTACAAGGACTGTTAAAAACACCATGAGAATGAACTCATCTTTGAGCTTACCAACCTTTTAGAATCTTTGTCCCACCAAAAAAAAAAATCACGGTGGCATTTGGAGTGTGCGTTACCCAGTCTTCAGAGTATGTGATGCCAAACATACAAGCCTGCTTCCCCACCTCTCCCCCGTGCCCCTCCTGTGCAGCATCCCCCACCCCCCAGTGTGGCATTTTTAATCTGCACATTTGTTGCTTGAACCCACCCTTGCTAATGTACCAATCATGCAGGTCAGAGCTGTCTTTTCAGGTAATCAGACCCCATTCACTTAAACAATGCACCCTCTTGTTGTCAGCACTGCTGCTGTCGGTAATTTACCTCGACTCCATGTTCATTAGCGTGTGCGCTTGGCATACCTCCAAACTTGGCTAATGACTCGACTAGTCAAGATCCGCAGGATGCAGAGGAAGTGAACCATCCCCATGCAGGGTGCCTCTCAGCAGAGCCCGCTCTGGAATGTAGCAGGTGGTGGGGGACCAAAGCCACAGGAAACCAGGCACCCTGCTCGTGCTTCCTTGGCTCCAACACTCCCCAGAAGCACAGCTGAGCCGCCACTCAACCCAAAGGCTGGGACTGAAAAGGCATAGCACGGAGGGTCACCGTGGGTAGCCGAGTCTTAGGTACTGCTTGGCAAGGCCACCCGTGTGCTGTGTCCACTGTCCATTGTACGGAGGGAGGAAGCCAGAGGGTTACATGGGGCTGACATGCAATCCATGTTCTGCTTGACAGAGGGCTTCGTTGGCCCGGGAAAGGGAGGCCCTTTTCCAACGCTCACGAAGACACCATCTTCTCACCAAGTGTGTCAGTCTGGGTAGACTAGAGAAACAAATCCATGGACACACATGTGTGTCAGGAAGAGGTTTATCTACAAGAGCAATTGTACCTTAAGAAAGCATCCCAACCCAGTCCAGTCCAAGTCCATAAGTCTGAGACTAGCCCATCACTCAGAAGCTAATCTATAAAGCCCTCTTCAGACTCACGAAACACATGCAATGAAGCCAAATACAGGACGATCACAAGCCAGTGGGTAGGAAGTCTTTGGGTCCAGTGGTGGTGTAAGCATCCCAGTGCTGGCAGGGGTCTCTCTGTGGCTTCTCCGGCTTCCGAGGTCTGGGTGTGTCCATGTGGCTTGTCTTCTGCAATGTCTCCCAGGGAGCAGGAGAGAGAGAGAGAGAGAGAGAGAGAGAGAGAGAGAGAGAGAGAGAGAGAGAGAGAGAGAGAGAGAGAGAGAGGAGAGGGGAGAGGGGAGAGGGGAGAGGGGAGAGGGGAGAGGGGAGAGGGGAGAGGGGAGAGGGGAGAGGGGAGAGGGGAGAGGGGAGAGAGGAGAGAGGAGAGAGAGAAGAGAGAGATAGATAGAGAGAGAGAAACAATAATTAAAGTGGGGTGAGTAATTCCACTTGCCTGCCATTCCAGCCTATTGAAGGAGAGAGAGAGAGAGAGAGAGAGAGAGAGAGAGAGAGAGAGAGAGAGAGGTGTGTCTTCCGCCTGCAAGGAGGAAGTACCAGATTTCCCAGAATTCTCAGGAGAAGGTCATGCCCACACAGAAGTCTCATTGGCTATCTCCAGATTGACAGCCTAGACTCCACCCCTACACTCTTAATCCTTAAATTGACACCAGCTTAGGTGACATCTTTTTTGCTTCGTCCAAGCGCCACTGACATTGCCTGGGTTTAGGACACAGTCACTGAGCGGCACGAAGGTAAGCGTGAGCGAGCGTGAGTGAGTGTGAGGACCGATCACTGCCTAGTTAAGAACCCAGGGTCGTGACCACATCTCTCTGCTTCGATGAGAGTGACAGGGAACGTGGGCACCGGTGTTAGAGGAACCTGGCCCCAAACACACAAGTACGAGCGAGTACCAAAAAAACCCCCAAAAGTTTTTCTTCAAAGCTATATATTTACTTTTTAAATGTTCACAAAACAACCTTAGCCCCTTCAAAGTACTCTCCATTACACTTAATACATTTGTCCAGTCTGAATTTCCATTCTTGGACACATTTTTCAAACTCAGTGTTTGGATGGCTGACAGCACCTCCCTCATTTTTTTTCTTCCCCACTTTTACGTCGAATCTCTCTCCTTTCATGAAGAAGTCTCATAGAGCAAGGTCAGGTGAGGAAGGTGCGTGGGGCAACAGAGGCATTCTGGCTTGTTTGTGTTTTGCCAAAAATGGGTGCACTGAGATGGCTGTGTGAGCAGGTGCATTGTCGTGGTGGCAAACCCAGGCCCCCGTCTGCCACAAACCAGGCCTTTCTTGTTGCACACTGTCATGCAATCTTTTCAAAACCACGAAATAGAAAGCTTGATGAACAGTCTGGCCTGGTGGAATCAGCTCTAAATGCACTACCCCCTCACATCACATCCGGGTGTTCTGGGGTAGCCCTTTGTATGGTTGTACGTCTCCATATGGGTGCATCCCCACCCCTACTGAGTGGCTCCTGGCTCCTGGTGACTGCATGTGTGGCAGAGTACAGTTGTACTCCACCAGATTTTCAGCGAACCCCTGGGCGGTCAGAATGTTTACACTTGCCCTTTAATGACAGCACAGGGTTCTATAGTGTTTTATTCCGATATATGCAGGGTCTCTGCATCAGAACAGACCCAACTGCACCGAACATCAACAGTAACAGCTAACCCAATGCCTGGCAATTCCAATTCCCCCAGAAGCCCCTCAGGGAAAACTGCTGGAGATCTACTCTCCCCACCCCACAACCCACCAAATCATCCATTGAACACCCCGTGGGGCTCAGTTCTCCATGGACAGATACACACAGGTCACCGTGAGTAAGGGTCACCTTGATGGCAGTTGGTTTAAATTCTCAAAGAAGTACATCACCAGGTCTTTCTTCCAAGGATCCACTGTGTGGATGCAAACCTCTAATCCCGTAGTGAGTCGCGGAGCACAACCCATGTGCAACCCCCGACTCTCCCCGGCCAGGGCCCCCGCCTGTGTGCTCGTTCCATCGATTAAAGCTGAGACATGAACTTGTGAGCGCTAAGCCTCCCAGCAGCCTTCTCCTTGGTTGTACGAGAGAGGGGAGGGATCGACCCCATGTTCAAGTGATTGACCCCATGGCTTTCTGTCTGTTTGTTTGTTCTGTAAGGAAGAAATGACCAAATTAAAACCAGAAAGTGTCAGAAGGTGACCACAGTGATTGACTCAAGATCTCTTTTTTGTACACCCCTGTGCCTCTCTCTCTCTCTCTCTCTCTCTCTCTCTCTCTCTCTCTCTCTCTCTCTCTCTCTCTCTCTCTCTCTCTCTCTCTCTGCTGTCCTCGTACACACTCAGAGACCATTCCACCAGTACTTCAAATCTCTGCTTCCCTTGGAGGGAGACTCAATTTGTTTGTTCATAATGACAAGTGACAAGCATGGCCCGGCGACCGAGGCATGGCCTTCTCAGACCTCTTGGGTGAGATAGCATCGTCAGCTGTTGGTCTGACCATGATGGAGATGACAGCAGTGATGGCATTGTTTGATATCACGTGGCAGCAGTATGTTTACACAAAGGAGAATAGTGTCATTTGATATCATCTCAGAAAACTGCTGCCACAGGCCTTTGAAACAATTAGTTAAAACTATTTCACAGAGCATTAGGCTTAACAATGTCACTCTGTTCCTAGCTGCTCTTCAAGAAAATGTTTGCAATCAGGCCAAAATTTAGCTAGGCAAAAGGGCAACCTAACCTTATTGGTTTGTTTTTTTAAACAGCTTTTATTTTTATTTTTCTACCAGTTACAATTGATCTAAAACAAGCCGTATGCATTTAAAGTGTGTCATTTCCCGAGTTTGACATATACCAGGGGCTTCATAAAAGTTCGTGGAAAAATTCCACTGTCTTTTAATTCCATGTTTCCACAAATGTTTTGAAGCCTTGTCATATGTACACGTGTGTGTGTATGTAACTGCTGTGTATGTAAAACGCGTGCTTGCTGACATGTGGCGTATTTGTGATTTTATCTCAGCGTAGTTGTCATTTATGTGTGCGGGGTGCGGATAACTCATGGTGGCCCGTTTGTCAGTGTAGGACTGCATTCTATAGTGTGTTCAGTGGCTGTGGATTTTAGGAAATAGGTTGCCAGGTCTTGCCTCTGGGTCAGTTTGACCACCAACCTTCCACTGTGTAACTAAGCACTAACTCTCTGCCTGTCCTTTTGCATTGCTAGTTGTTGAGTCGATTCTGACTCATGGCGACCCCTTGTCTGTTACAGAGTTGAACTGCAGCCTGGGATGTTCTCGGCTAAAGTAGATGACAGGTATTTTTTTGTCCCACTGTACTGATGAGTGGATTTGAACCATTAACCTTTAGGATACTTGCCAACACATATGAGGGGCTACTAAGAGTTCATGAAAAAGTTCGTTATCCTTTCATACCATTTGTTTATTCACTTTTAAAAGTCCTGATGTGTAGTCAGTAGTGGACACACACACACACATATTCAAGGTATGTAAAACATACTGCTACCAAGCCCTAGAAACCTTTATTAAACAAAGGCATCAAAAAAGTGAAACTGTTTCTTGACAGGTCCTCCCTCTGGACCCGTGCACTTTGGAAGACGGTGTGTCCCTCTCCATGTGTTCTGCAGTTTACTCCATGTCACAGAGGCTGTGTGTGTGGGGGGGGCGGGGGGTCCTTAAGGGACTCTTTCTAATCTAGTGCCTTTTAAATGTACTTTGTGTTTGGGGATCAATAAGAAATCTTGGAGGGTCAAAATTAGGGCTGTAGGGTGGATGGGCCTAAGGTTTCCCTACAAAATCCTCCCACGATGGCCCCTTGGCCTTTCCAACAGTGAGCACATGCATTGTCTCGATGGAAACATTCTGTAGGAGCCATTTCCTGGACGTTTCCTTACCAATGCAGTTTTCCAGTTTCTTAAAACTTCTTCCTAATAGGCCCCTGAGATTGTGGTCATCTTATGTCCTTTGAGAAAATCTATCAATATTTTACTCTTTTGTAGTAACTAGTCCTTGACACACACACACACACACACACACACACACACACACACACACACACACCCCAATAGCCACCATAATCTTTCTAAACTGACCTCTTGGCCTTGAATTTAACTGATCAGCAGATTCCCCAGGAAGCTACTATTTTGCTTGCTCCTGTATTTTGAAGGTACCTAGAGTCTAGGACAAATATGTTACTGAGAGAAGTTGTCTACAGCCAACCATTGAGAGCAGAGACATGCTTTAAACACATTTTGTTCGAAAAAAACACGATGCACTCTGAGCTGGAACCCTCGTCCAATACTTTTGGACTTCCATGCATCTAAATATATATGTATGTATGTATGTATATATATATATACATACACACACAAAAATCTATAAGTTTATATTAATCAACAACAACAACAACACACAAATGCTTTAGATTTGCTGTCAAGTGGATGCTGATTCATAGTGACCCTGCAGGACAGACTAGAACCTGGTAGGATTACTAAGTCTCTCGTCTTTCTGGAAGCAGACTGTCTCATAGTTCTTCCAGGGAGCTTCTGCTGGGTTTGAAGGGCCATTGTTTCAGTTAGCAGTTGAGTACTTGACCACTGTGACACCAGGGATCTCTAAAAACAAATAAACAAATCTTTATGAAAACAATAAAGAGAATGAACACATTAATCACACTCAAAAGCTTTCTTACGCCTCTTTGCAATTGCTCTTTCCTGTGCCTCTTTGCTCTTTCCTGTCCCTCAGGCCACTACTGAGCTGCCTCCCATCAGTGGGGAATGGTTTGTGTTTTCTAGAGGTAATGTAAAGCCTCTACTACTTACTAATTTTTGCCGCGGGGTTCCTTCAGTATGATTATTTTAAGATTAAAAGACCCACTGTATTATTAGTTCATTCTGTTTTGCTGTTGAGTGATAAACTCTGGATAGACCACATGATCCGCACATGGACATACCACAATCTTTTACCAGTTCACCAGGGTTGATGGACATTTGGATTGTTTTCAGCTTTGGATAAACATCTTCACGTACAATGGCTATAGTACTCAGTAGCCGCATGTTCAACTGTTGAGTAATCCAGTACTGTTTTCCCCCAAATTTGACAATTTTACATTCCCACCAGCGATGTGTGATAATTCTAATTCATCCACATTCTAGCCAGTGCTTGGTGTGCTGCCCACTTTACCTCATTGTCGTTTTAATTTGCGTTTCTCAGGTGAGGAATGATGTACTTCTTTCGTGTGCTTATCCACTATTTGCATATATTCTCCAGTGACGTGTCTTCTCATTTAAAAAAATGGAACTGTTTTCTCTTCATCTATGTTTGAGTTTCCACTGAATAGCCCTTCCACTTTTTGAATACAAGTCTCTTATCAGTTACCTGATTTGCAAACACTTTCCCCAGGCTGTGGCTTGTCTTTTATTTTTCTAACAGTGCCTTTCAGAGAAATGAAACTTTAAATTGTGATGGAATTCAAGTTATCAAATTTTCTTATAAGGAGCTTGCAGTTAGTGCTGCATCTAGGAACTTTTTTCTTGTATGTTTTCTTCTGAAGGTTTAGTTAGGTTTTACATTTAGAAATATGATCTACTTAGAGTTCATTTCACTCATATAGTACAAGGTATGGATCAACCTTCAACTCTTTGTAGATATATATTCAACCTTTCCCGCAATCTCTGCTGGGCAGGAGCTTCCTCCACGTCTGTACAAAATCAGTTGTTCATGTATTTTCGATTCATGTCTTTTTGTGGACTTCATTTTTTCTATTGACCTATGTGCTTCTCCTTTCTTGATTCTATACCTATATGATAATCAGGTAGGTTTTTAAAAATCCTTTTATCAGGGACTCAAAACTGTTATTGATTCATGTACATTTCTGAATGAATTTTAGAATCACCTGGCTAATTGCTACAACAATGTTATATAACTCTCCATTTACTTAGGCGTTCTCTATCTTTGCAATATTTTGAAGTTTTCACTGATTAGTACTTTCAGATTTTTGGCAGAGTGAACCATCATTTTCTTTTTTGGTGGTCTTGTAAACATTTAAACAATTTTTTAATTTCTGGCTGTTTGCCGCTAGTATAGGAATACAATCAATTTTTGTATGTTGATCTTGGATCCTGCAACCCTATTAAACTTATTTCTGACAACTGTAACTTTGGGGGATCATTTTGTTAGGTTTTCTACATGCTATCCTCCAGTAAAGATGGGTTGACGTTTTCCGGCCGACTCCTTTGTGCCTCTTTACCTTGAATGATTGCACTGTATAGTGAAACGGTAAGAGCAGGCCTTCTTGTTCCTGATCAGAGAAGAAAGCATCCTTTCTTCCCCAATATATTAGTTGTAGATTTTCCAGGGATGCTCTTTATCAGGTTGCAGAAGTTTCGTTTTATTTCTAATTTTCTGAGCTTTTATCGGGAACAGGTGTTGGGTTTTTGTCCAATTCCTTTTCTAGATTTCTTGGGATGATCCTATGGTTTTACTTTTTAACATTTGTTTATATGGAAAATTCTATTGATTTTAAACCTAAGCTTGCAGTCCTATCATGAAACCCATTGATTGTGATATGTTACCATGTTATGTATAATGTGAGATTCTCTTAGTGAAAATTTTCTTTAAAATATTTTCATATATATTCATAAGGCACGTTGATTTGTAGTTTCCTTGCCTTTTTTTTTTCTGCTTTGGTTGGGTGTCATACCAATGCTGGTTTCATACAGCGAGTTACAAAGTATTCTCTCATTTTCAATGTTCTGAGTCTGGAGACCTGGTTTTATGTCTTTCTTAAATGTCTAGTAGTGTGCCAGTAATGCTGTTTGCATGTAGTGTTTTCATTGTGGGAGAGTTCTACATGATAAAATGAGCTCCTATTAGACTCGGGATCACTCATTTTATCAGTTTACTTTTTAAAAAGTGTTCAAAGTTTGTGTCTTTCAAAATGTGTTCATTTAATCTGTGTTGCTGATATTTTGACATAAAGTTGTTCATGAGAGTCCCTTACACTTCTAATGCCTATAGACTATATTGTGCCGTTTACTTCATGATGTTGGTGACTTGCGTTTTCTCTCTTACTTTTGTGATCATACTGCATGGAGAATGATGAACTGATTGATTACCTTAACAAAACTTAAAGAAACGTTTGCTTCTCCCCACCCCCCCAACTCAATTGCTTTTCTGTTTTGCAGTTTCTCAATGCATGCTCTGGTCATTTTTATTTCCTTTTCCTAATGGCGTTGCGGTTGTTTTTCTCGTTTCTTAAGGTGGAGCTTGGGGTCATTGGTGTGAAACCTTTCTCCTGTTCTACTGCGGACACTTCGTTATGTATGTTTTTCCTACCTGCTGCTTCAGAGCACGCCACAAACTGACGTGGTGTGTTTTCATTCTCATGTAATTCAGGATATTGTCTACTTTGATTTTTAACTTTTGTGATCCATGGTTTATGTAGAAGTGTTGCTTACTGAATTTGGGGTGGGGGGAGGGGGATAGTCCAGAAATTTTCCTGTTACTTGGTTTCTAAATAAATCTGATTTTAGGTAGGGAGTACGTTTTAGATGTCTGTTGGCGGTGGTGCTGTAGATCTGGTGCTGTCAGGTCGGTTCTGACTCACAGTGATCATGTGTACAACAGCACTAAACATGATTAGGATGTCTTAAATCAAGTGAGAGCAGCTTTCTGGCCCAGGATGTGTTCTGTCTTGGTAATGTTCCACGTGCATACCCAAAACATGTGTGTAGTGATTTTGATGGGTGGCCCACTGCCATGTGAATATCTAGAGAGTATCTTATGCTCACTCAAATGGATCTGATTCCTGGGGACCCGATCAAGCAGGGTAGCAGTGCTCAGTGTGATTTCTGAGGGGGCGGCATCTTTACGGAGCAGACCGCCTCATCTTCATCCTGCTGAGCTGCTCGTGGATTTGAATGGCTCATCCCCCTAACTGGGGCTCATTTTGATGAGTACGTGTTGTATAGTTGCCAAATTGGTCAAATTAGCTAATAGCTGTGATACAATGAATTTACTTGATATGACTCCCTAGTTCTGTAAATTCTACTCTCCCAGCGTGGAAAGGCAAAAAAGAAACAGCTGCATGACCATAAGGAAGGGTAGCAGGCTTTTCAACCCACAGAACAAGAAAGCTTTCTGGAAAGATTTTACAAAGGTGCGCCCTGTGGGCATTTGTCAGCACAAAAGGCAATTTGTAATGCTTGCCCAAAGAGTCGAGAGGGTCTGTAAGCCTGCGGCACAGCTTCATCGTGCACCAGACATGGTGTCTCTCTCGAGTCCAAATAAATCCAACAGTAACGGACAACAACATGAGATGTCAAGGTCAGGGCAGATTGCCAGTGAGCGAGCTGAACACATGGTTAGGGCATCAACAAAACAGGGGCACCATTAGCCCAAAGCAAAGACCCATCGATGCCAGGCAGGCGAGGCACAAGGAGAAGTGAGTGCAGCTGTGGAAGGGAACTGGCAGGGCACTACGTGAACCGGACAATAATAGTAGTGCGTGAGGATGTGCTTGGCTGGTAAGGAAGTTCACATACAAGGTTCCAAGACCTCCACGAGGGCACCAAACTACAGGGAGCAGACCACTTCAACATCTTGCTTGACACGTCCCCTATGGTCCCCTTCTGGACAATTGAAACTCCTTATTTGGCGGCTTTCTTGGAAGCAACTCTTTCTTTCTGATAAACAAGGGGTGGGGGTGTTGAGCCTAACTCTTGCTGCAGTCCCCCAACATGCACCTGGGTCCAACCTGAGGGCTTAGTGGTCAAGGTGGAGTTTATGAATGGATAAAAGGGGTCTGATCCATTTTGAGAGGACCGTCTTGTACGGTACCTCCACTTCTGCTGATCCAGCCACTCCAGCAGGAGAGCCAGCAGTGCTCTTTGGCGCGATACAAACACAGGGGCATGCTATTGAGCATCTTCTGCTAAGCAGCCAATGGGAGAGCTAGTTCTACATAAACTGCGGAAGTGCAGGGACTCCAATAAGCTGGTCATTGCCATGAATTCAGTCAAGCTATTTTTAGCTGTAGAGCATTTACATAGTTATTTTCTATGTTTTATTAACCATAATATTTTAACTTCAACTTTAAAATATATTTAACATACATGTACACATAATCTAGCATACATTTAATATATGACGGATGTGGGTAATAATTTTATATACTACTGATATAGAAGACACCCCTGATATACTAGAGATATTAATATTTATCTAACCTGAAAAGTTTGAGTTATGTATCAAATGAGCTTTGTTTTTTATTGTCTGTTGCATGGGACAAAGTACTTGGTATTATACCCTCTGTGGTAATAAATGAGGTATTAAGTACATTAATAGCATGCAAAATTCAATATTTATTTATTGTACAAGATATATTTCTACTTTACAGCACTGAGTGTGTTTCTAAATCTGTCTTCCAAGAAAGCAACAAAGGGTGCTTATCAGAACATTGCATTTATATTTTATCAGAATATTTATATGTCTTCATGTAAGGAAATTAAACAGTTTCTTGAGGAAATAAATTAAGTGAATATTAGATAATAAAAATTATACTAATGTATTTTATTTTCCATTTTCCTATAGATTCACTTTATTTTTTTAATGATTGATGTTGTTTTAAAAGAGATTATACCATGGATAGTGAACATAAACACAAGTATGTGTGTGTGTGTGTGTGTGTATTGCATATCCTATTTGAATGGATGAGTAAACAGAGGAGGGGGCAGCATAGAGGATCAGTTTTGGACTTCATATGCCTTAATCCAGCCCTGTGTTAAGGAGACAGAAATACATACAGGTTTTAAGTTTAGGGGGCATCAATTCGATATCCATCAGCATATCGATAGCACTTAACACACAGACATGGACGAGCTCGCATAGGGGGTGCGTGTAACGAGACGAAAGAAAGCGGAGGGTGAGGTTCCCCCACATACAGGGATCAGGGCGATGCAGAAGAGCCCTCAGAGGAGACGGAGAGGAATTGCCCAGGAAGCAGGACGAGCACTCCATGAAAAGTGTTTCAAGAAAGAAGAAGCAACTGACTCTATGCTCTTTGTCAGACTGTGCTCCAAGTGGAGGACAATGAGGGCTCCAAGGTGAGGGAGGGATTTGCAAATAGGCGGACAGTAGAGGCCTTGTTAAAAGAGTCTTGGTAAGTGCGGGGCTGCACAGTCTGATTGGGTGGGCCCCAGCGGAGAGGAGGGGACAATGAATGCGAGTGGCTCTGTGGGCTGGGTTGTAAGGTCACGCATGTGTCAGTGTGCTTCCATGTCTTCAAGGAGACATGTGCGTGTCTCTAAATGCAGGGGAGTAGACCTGGGTGTACGTGTAGAGGGCGTGGAGGGATATTTTTACTTTCCCCATGTATAAAGGTCTGTAAGATCTATTTTTTCTCTCATCAGCATTGGTAACATCGCTAACATTGGTCTTATTGAAGATGAAGCCTCATAAACTTTATGTTAATAGGTACAAATGAATATGGAGGTAGAACATTACCCACACAATGATTACATTAAACAGCGAGAAAAGAAAGGAAGAAGGGGCCCGGAACCACTGAAATGATACACAGTTGAACAAGAAACAAGTTTGGAGTCTGGAAGTACTTGGGGCTAAAATTTGGCTCCCAAACAAGTCACTAACCCCTTGTTTTCTTATTTTTAACTTGTATATCAGAATCCTATCGTTATTCAATGAGAGGAAACGGGATGTGCATGAATTGTTGAATGGAAAATGGATCTGCTCTGTAAACCTTCATCCACCTCATAATAAAAAGTAAAAAACAAGCACACACTGCCGCCGGGGAGGGCGAGGGGGAGGGGAGGGGGAGGGGGAGGGGGAGACTGAAATGAAATGCTGGTTGTCAGGTTTCTGGAAGTGAGTTAGGTGCTTGTGCTGTGACTGTGACTCTAATTTTCTATATTGTAGAGGGAAAATATTCCTATATTACTAGTACTCTTAACGATTAGAAACTTGACAGTAGCCTGGAAGGATAGTAGCCTAGAAGGATAGTCAATATTAGTAGTATTTGATTTGGGGAGTTGGGGGTATAGTGTGTCTGGTCACTTTCCATCCAGTGTGGGAGATGGACGTCCTACTCCAGTTAAGAGTTACAGGCCTGGAAACACAGGGGCCCTTCTGCCCTGTCCCATAGGCTTGTGGCGAGTCTGAACCGAGTTTGGGGTTTTGGTTTTCCCAGTCAGTACAATCTCTGTGTTTTAAAACAAGCAAGCTTACACAGGACTCCTTTAAGAAGATGCATGTTTTGTTTTGTTTTCTGCCCAGCTCAGGGGTAAAGGTAAACAGGAGCAGTAGGGGCAGTAATGGGAAGGTCAGTGAGCACCCACCGTGCCAAAATCAATTGGCAGAAACCAAAAGCTTCTGAAAGTACCCAACAGGATTTTCCACCATCGAGTTCCGTGGGGAAGAATCTGGAAGACTTGCATCAGCTTCTTAAGTTGAGGTCTACCTGGGAGGCTTAGAAGAGCGGTAACCAGGCGCCCAGGTTTCCCAGGGCAAATTCCCATGGACACACCTCTGGTTATCGTGTAATTTTCAAAAATAGGATCCCTTTCCCTCTTAAAAGTGTTCCGGTTTGGATGATACGTTATGCGGTCCCCTGTTTCAAGGGCTGTGGACTCTTTCTGCGTTTGTACCAGGAAAACCATGTGCGACCCAGTCCCTTCCAGTTCCTCTTGGCCCCGTGTGTGTCTGGGTAGAACTGCTACACAGGGATTTGGTGACAGAACTTTCACAAGTAGATCACCAGGCCTTTTTTCAGAGGCACCTGCTGGGTGGTCTAGAGCCTGGAGCATTCACCATGAACCCCATGCAGGCACTCCCAACCTTTGGATGGCTGTGCACAAAGATTTATAGGTAAGAGTGGGGAGTAGGATAGTGGGCCACTGAGATTCGATGGATACCCAGGTCAACTTCAAGTTAAAATGTCATGATGAAATGGCATTCATGATGAGAAGACAGACTGTTTTTGGCTAAATTTATTGTGTAGGTATGAGTGCCTAATACAAGCTACAACATCTATGCCAATTAAAATATGTCGCAAATTGTAAGTCAGGCTCAACTGAGTTACAAAGTCCTTGTACTCCATTGGAGTCTCAGCACGTTCTTTAGCAGGTTTTTTTTTTTTTAATAGCTAAAGGAACAGCAAATAATCCACTAATCTGGGCCTGACCCGGGATTGTTCATACTCTCTGCATGGTAATGCACGACTGGGAACGTCTCTGCTTTCTCTGATTAGGGCTCTTTTTCACTGGGACCGTGAGCTTTGGGTGCCTTCTCAGAGTTAGGTGCATGGCTCCTGTTTCTGGAGACGCGCCGTCCTCATTGCTGAAATGGAGGGCTGCTGTCAGCGTTTGCAGAGCCATCTTCGGCTGGGCACACTCCATTCCTCCCTTTTCTCCCGAAGCCTGGGAACCACAGGGAAACAGCGGCCACAACAGTTAAAAGTGCTTCCAGGGGCTGACCCGGGACCAGCTGAGGTATTAGGGTGGGATTGAACTGACATGCCAACTTCTCAATTAAGGATTACTGTGTAGAATTTAAGGATCGAGAGGAAAAAAGAAGGTCTTTTAATTGCTATTTCAACTCTCTCTCTCTCTCTCTCTTTTCCCCCCCTGAGTGCAGAATCTTTGGCCGAAAGTCATCATTATAAGTCATGCTTTTATCTCCATGCCAAGTGATAACTCATTTTGATCTAGGAATCCAGGCTTTAGGTATATATTGCTTTTAGAAAAAGGTTAGCCTTTTTTGTGGGGCTAAATTAAGTCACGACTGCTGAGCAAACTCCCAGCGTACTTCTTCCCTGCTGCCCGAAAGCTTTATTAAAAGCCCACTACCCTGGGTCAGTTTGGACTCAGAGCAGCTCTGTGGGGTGGAGTTGAATTGGCCCGCCGCAGGGTTTCCCAGGCTTCCCATTGCTACTGAAGTAGACGATGTGCCTGCCTCCCCAAGAGTGGCTGGCCTGGCTGACCTCTTGGCTTGACCAGGACCAGAGGCTTCACCTCTATGGGTTCCACCTGGCTGGCAATCATGGCTGGCAGGTTGCCCACCCCTCCCGATGGGTCTCTTCAGTGTGCTTCCTGGGTGTCCTCACGACACCGTGGTTTATTTTCCCCAGAGCAGTTGATTCCCAGAGACCAAGGCACTCCAGTGTCTTTTATGATTTCCCACTTCCTCCATACCCCTTGGAATCCAAAGACTTAGAAGAAAATTAGTTTGAGTGGAGTAAGACAATGTTTAAGAGGGAGTAAAATCACTGCTGTTG
Source organism: Tenrec ecaudatus (assembly GCF_050624435.1). Lineage (NCBI taxonomy): Eukaryota > Metazoa > Chordata > Mammalia > Afrosoricida > Tenrecidae > Tenrec > Tenrec ecaudatus. The sequence goes on along the minus strand of NC_134542.1, from coordinate 91,813,100 downwards.
TCTTGTGTTTAACACTTGCTACTGGCCAGGAAGCCTGGTGGCTTAGTGGGTTAAGTGGTGGGTTGCTAACTACAAGGCTGGCAGATCAAACCCACCAGCCACTCGGAGGGAAAAAGAGGAGCCATGTGCGTCTGTAAAGCCTTACAGTCTTGGAAACCCCAAGGAGCTGCTCTCCCAGGGCCGGGGGGGGGGGGGTTGTTATTGAGCAGGAGTGGACTCAATACCAGTGAGTATGGCTTGAGTTTGTTTGTCTGTTTGTTTGATGTTGCCAGACCCCTTTCATAAGTTAAATGTATTTAATTCTCCCAACAGCTACTGATGGAATGTGGTATCCTTCCATTTTAGTTTTGTAGAAAATGTTACCCAGAATAATTCATCCAAGGTCATGAAGTAAGTGCCTGTGCTGAGACTAGAACTCCGGTTTGTCTCATTCCAATCCCCGCCCCGCAAACCTGTTGCCATTAAGTCGGTCCCAACCCATAGCAACCCCATGTACATCAGCATAGAAGTGTGTTCCATAGGATTTTAATGATTGCGATCTATGGAAGCGGATCACCAGAGCTTTCCTCCATTGCACTGCTGCCTGAATTGATCTGTGGCTCTTTGATTAGGTGCTGAATGCATACCATTTGCATTGCCCATGGATGCCTCCCTAAAGATTATAGTTATCCCACCACTTCTCACTGTATCTCATTGATGGAAAACACGCACGGGCATCAGGAGTTGGACTGCTACAGACCTGTGGATTATCTAGAAGGTTCTAGCAAAGGGAAACTATCCAGGGTAATCGTCCCAGATTCAAAAATCCTCTGAAAACGAGAAGTGCTCTGTAATGCCAAGTGGTCGTGTTCGTCATGTCACTCAGCAGAGAGAAGGACGAAAGCGAATCGTGCGTAATTAGTTCTTCCACATCTCCTTCAGTCAGATGATAGCGCGGCACACCTGCTCGTTAATCCTCACCCTGTTACAACAATAACTGCCTATCTAGGCAAGACGGTGAAATTAATGTGTAATTAACAAAAACGATCACCTGCTTGACTATGAAATGGGAATCGCAATATTTCAAGCTCATATATATTCTAGACCAGTAAATGTTGTAGATCAGGACCTGCTGCTAAAATGTATAACTTAGGGGCGCTAGCACAGCGTCAGTTTAAATGAGAGCGCAGTGAGCTTTATGCTCAGGAAAGCACTTGGCTGTAATGACAGTGTCGTGCCACGTTTGTAGTGCAGAAACGTTGTCTTTCTGACAACCGGGATAGAGAGAAAATTGGCCTTGGGAATGGGGAAAGCAAGTGTTTCCTGGGCTTTGCCCCTTTTGGCCCGCTCTTCAGGGGCATTAACACATGAACGCTGAACTGCAATGACGGGCTTGAGGTTGAAGGATGATCTGTAGCCCTCATTACATTGTCTTGGCACCGGGCCCATAGACACCAGCAGCCAGAGCCTTGATTTCATTCTAACAGGAGTTAAGAATGCGAAGAAGGTCACTGCCATCAATCTGTTAGCACGCTGCCAGATAGGATCTCCTTAAGGAGGCTCATGAAACATATTTTAAAACCTCCCGTGAAGGCCCCTGAACGATGTCGTTCATCTTAACTGTGTTCTACTGAAAGCACATGGGCTCTGGAAAGGAGCTCACCAGGGCTGCACAACAAAAAAAAGGCTAAGAAGATGCTTTCCTGTAAGATTGTTGTGGTTACAGCCGGCACAGAGAGGCAGTGTGTGCCATGAGGCAGGTATACAAAGCAGAGAACTTACTTTGCAGCCTTATGGGATTTTATTAGCTTCACATCCTGTGAGTGGGTTGGTAATCATCCTACTGCAGACAACAACATTGGGGACTGAAGTTGAATGTCCTACTTTAGGTTGCTTAGTGATTGCAGGGAGGATGTGCACGTGAGGAAGCCCAGGCTCCCAGAATACATCTCTGTTATCACGAGGTGTAGCCAGGAGGTCTCTGGATACTATGCCCTTTAGGAAGGACATATTATGATCTGTTTCCATCGTTTTATTTTTAGAGATATTTCAGGGGGAACAAAATCCCCAAACGGTAGCTGGGAATCTGAATTCTCAAAGGAGATTTTGCCCCGTGAAGTGTTATTAACCTTTGGGTGCAGGTGTATATATTTTTATTATCTGTTCAAAATTTTGCTTTGCTTACCAATGTTGCTATGAACGTTTAGAAGTGTTATCTTCATTCAGGCACGCGCATATACTCTTTCGGCATCGTTAAAATTGTGGCCCATGTTCAAATGTCCTTTCGACCTACCTCTCTGATCGCCTCCAACTTCAGGCAGGTGAAGAAGAATCCAGCTCCATGCTTAGTGCGAGACTCATCGTCCTGAGATCGAGGTCAGATGTGCCTCCACCCCCTAGCCTTCTTTACCCGATTTGGACACCAACCTGTCCTCCCCTGGTGGTCTCCTTCTCCGCTGGGTTCAAGTGTACGGTGCCATGGCCACACGGAACTCATAGGCAGTACTCATGGGGGCTTGTCCGAGAAGTTAACAGGCTACCTACCACGAGTCAGACACCCGAAGCATTAAAGATCTGATCTTTGGTCCACGGTAGTTAGTGCCTCTTATTAGCCAGCAGTCATGCCTCTCAGCCAAGTGGTCCCCTGGCCTTTTTCTCTGAGGGCTGGGAAGCCCACTGGCCCCTCTGTCTCACCGTCTCATGGTTTCTGGTCTCAGCACACCAGCCCGTGGTGACTCTGGTGTGCCCGCCACTTTACACTGGGATCCGGCACCTACTCCACTGGGGGCTGTTTTTTCCTGATGGTCTCACAGTTCTTCCTTCCTGCTGTTCAAATGGGTCTCTTATAGCCAGAGGAATAGAAAAAGGGTCAAATCCCCTCGATTTATGTAGTGTTTCACTATTGGCATGATCCCTACCCACTCATTGGATGGGAGCGGCAGACGTGGGTGGAAGGGCCCTATTGAAGCAAGTGCACCTAACCACACCTACCAGTATCAGTACAGACATTTTCTTGATGCTAAAAAAAAAATACTATTTCATGGGAACATCATAGTTTACCAAGTTGACACGCAATAATTTTGCTGTTCCTTTACTGTGGGACATTAAGGTTGTTTCTAAAGTTTCCTTTCTAATAATAAGAATGTAATATATTTCTGCGTATATAAAGCTCTTTATTTTGGGGGTTATCCTTCTTAAAAAACGATATAGTTTATTATATCTCTGGTAAAAAATCTACATATCTATTGCAGCCCAAGTCCCCATAGAATCGTTATTCTTCCTGTTACCCAGTCTCCAGCTCACTGCTTGAGATTTTGTTGCTGAGTGCCGGCACCAGCGCTGGCCCTGGCAGCCCCTGACGTTCTTCATTCTGGTCTTGTGATACTTGAGCTGCTTTCTGGAGATCTCCTCCTTCTCACACTGGCCGTGTCTGGCAGGTCTGGGTTCAGGTTCTATTTCTTTGCATAATCCAAGGAATCACAGGCACGCCAAAGCCAGTACCTCTGTCATCCCCAAATGGGTTCTAAATCCAAATACAAAAATGACATTTGGTATTATCATGTACATCTGGGCCAGTGTTTCACGAATTTCTGTCTGAGGCACTGTCGCTTGCCTGGGTGAAGGACATCAATGACCGTTTGTTTTTGCTGAAGGAGTCGGTTGGTCGTGAGCTGCCCGGTCTGGATAGCTACCCTTTCTATTCATGATGGTGCAGCCAGGCAAGCAGCCCGGTAAGAAGAGAGCATCCTTCTCCACAGGCCAACCACATCAAGCAGGATGATTTCCTTGAGCTGAGTGGAGCTCGAAGGTCAAGGAAGGTCACCTTTGTTGTCTATGTCATTTATATTATGGGTTTGCTTCCCTGGTCAATGAGTTTCCATTTTTCTCCTTTGTTAACTTTGGAATGTACTATCTGTGCTTCGCAGTTTCTGTAGTATTAATTTGCTCTACTGAGTTTGATCATTTTATCAGTGAGGGTCCCAGTGGAGCCCCTGAATGGGGCTAAAGGATAATGAGGTTGGCTGGTAACCAAAGGTCAGAGGTTCTAGTCCATGCAGAGGCGCCGCCACGGGCCAGAGTGGGCTCCTCGGTAGAAGGTCCCACTGGGAAACAGCACTCACCTCCCTGGCTCAAATGAAGAGAAACGAATGATAAGCTATGCCTAGGAATGTGTGCAGGGTTAAAGAATACAAGGGGTATCCCCCAAAGTCATATTTTTTATTAAAGCTATGTATTTACATTTTATTTACATAACAACCTTATCACCTTCGAAGTACTCTCCATTATACTTAATACATTTCTCAAATCTGCAATTCCATTCTTGGAAATAGTTTTCAAACTCATCTGTTTGGATGGCCGACAGCACCTTCCTCATTTCCCCCCCCCCCGCTTCTTCTATGTCGTCAAATTGCTGCCCTTTCATGTCCCTCCTTATTCCTAGAAGCAAAATGACGTTGCACAGAGCGAGCTCAGGTGAGGCAGATGCTGGGGCAAGAGAGACATGTTGTTTTTTGCCAAAAACTGGCACACTGAGATGGCTGTGTGAGCAAGTGCACTGTCCAGGTGGCAAAACAGTCCCTGATCTGCGACACACACACACACACACACACACACACACACACACACTCAGTCCTTTTTGATGCACACTGTTAAGCAATGTTTTCAGAAGCTCTAAATAGAAAACTTGATTAACAATCTGACCTGGTGGAACGAACTCCAAACGTACTATGAGTCGACATTTCCGTCTGTTCGGGAAGTTGCTGACATTCAGAATGAGGTTTGTCATCAATCAACATTTCACCTTTTTGGAAATGCATTTTCCCCATCGTGTTGTCCTAGTAAGCTGTGTTCAAGATCACAACAGTTTCTGCGGGATTTTTCCTGAGCAGGAAACAAAATTTCACAGCTGGATGCTGTTGTTTTAAATCTGTCATCACAAAAAACGAGGTTTGATCAAAACTCCTTTTACAAAAAAATGTATTGGGACCAGAGAGAACCTTCCCAGGGAACACCACTGGGTGCACTAACTCTGAGCGAGTTGCTTAATGCTCACCTAGTGAGAAAAATGTGTACTACTAACGCTCTGCCCTGCGGAGCTCTTTCCATTTGTGTGTGTGTGTGTGTGTACCCCCTTGTACTCAAGAGACTCTTGTAGTGAGAACCCTGACTTCCCCTTCACTGAAGGGACAAGGGAAGGAATGAGATTTGTGAATGCCTAAAGCTGCTCACGTGGAGGGAACCATGCTGCTGGGAGCTATGTTTGTAGAGGGATGAGACTTACATCAGAGATGCTTCCTACATTTGTGTGTGTGTGTGTGTGTGTGTGTGTGTGTGTGTGTGTGTGTAGGTGGGGGGGGGGACAGGAAGGAATGCCCCAACTTCTCTTCCATCTGCCTTCCAGTCTTCTGCCTCCCATTGGTTGTACCCAGTCAGTGGTCAGGCGGCATAGGGATCTGAGTGCTAAGGGCCTGAGGTGACCTCTGGGTGCAGAGAGCAGGGCCAGCCATGGTAAAGCTGTGGATGGAAGAGCATGGGGCGGATGTAAGACCACTGCACGATGTCTGTGTTGTCAGGTGCTGCTGAGTCCATTTTCACGCACAGTGACCTGATGTGACAGGGCGGCACTGCACTGTGGGGTTTTCTGTATCTTACAAGAGCAACCTGCCTGGCCTCCCCCTCCCCTGGCAGCACTGATTCCCCCCCCCCCCCCCACCACTGTGTCTGTGGCCCGATGCTGCCCTATACTGTGCCCCTGGCTCCGTGGACAATCATTACGGGGCATTTATTTCAGTAGCAGCAGAGGGCCTATTTTGTAGGCTTTCAAGTTGGGATTCTATTTCACATCTCTCTGGACTGTAATCTCTGAGAAAAGGCCCAAAATGCTGCCTTTTCTTTTATCATGAAAACTAGGTCGCCGGGAGAGGGCTGGGCAGGCTGGAAAGGTAGCAGCACTCAGCCCTGCTGAGAACAAGCCCCATCCCTGCTTGGCGGCCTTTACCTTCCTCTCATGTCAGTTCTGATTCCAGTCCTTGTAACGCCCATTCCACAGCTCCTCACGCCTCCAAGCTCATTCCGCAAGGTTTTCAGCCAACCACGCTTGCTTGTTTGTTGTGCATTTCAAGGACACACTTCGGACAGGTTGTCTGTAGGAACGTGGTAATGGAGCAACACTACAGAGGACTGTCCCTCACGTTGAAGATTAAGGTCCCAGTTAAAACACAGAGACTCATCCTGAAAGCTATGATTTTCCCTTCACTGAAGGGACAAAGAAATGAGTGAGATTTATGAATGCCTGAAGCTGCAGATGTGGAGGGAGCCACGCGGCACGGAGCTCCGTTGTAGAGGGATGTGACTTACATCAGCGATGCTGCCTGCAGTGTGTGTGGGGAGGGGGGGAGGAAATTACACCCCAACTTTTCTTCCCTCCTTTCCAGCTTTCTGCTAGTGCCTCCTAGAAGTCAAGTCACACAGGGCTCCGGCTGGTAAGGCCTTCTTCCTTCAGCACATTTGTAGACTTCAGGGGCCGTGGACCGTGTATAAACCTTTACAGATGGTCCTCTCATTTACCAGGAGGATTGCCATAATGGCAGTGAACATTGAATTTGGACTCAGGAGCTCTGGAGGATGGCCTTCTAGCTCAGCCCTGCTTCAGAACCTCGGTCTCTGCACTCACGTGTCTGTTTGTGTTCACACTTGTGCCATGCAGCACTGCTGTTAGTGTGAGTGTGGATGGTTGGTAAGGAACGACTAAAGCGACGCTGAAGCAGTATCTACCTTTGAAGACCCCATGCCCGCAGGCTGGCTGCTGAGGAAAGTCATCCTCGTTGCCCCAGTAAGGGCAGCGGCCCCTCCAGCTCTCACAGGGAACATGGGAGTCGATGCTTGCGGCCCCCCAAAGAGCTCGTTGCATGGTTTCCATCCTCACTTGCCCAGCACTAGGGCTAGCATAGCATCGGCCGTTATGAAACCAGCGCTATCCACTTAAATGCTATTGGTTTTAGAGTTTGCATGATATATATTTATATTTATATCAAGGGGCTTTAAAAATTCTTTGGCTTGACTAGACTAAGAGTAATATGCATGAAGATTTTGTACCTGGCTTTATGTTGGTTGTTTTCTAAGTAGTAAATTTGAGAATCAGCGGTAGTGGATTCAAGGGAACATTTTTCTTGAAAAAGTGCAAAACATACTTCAAGTTGGTCAATTACCAGTGGAGGAAAGGGCTCTAGATTGGTAAGCACAAGCTGACTTAAGGATGGAAGAAAAGCAGAAAAGAAGTGATTTCAAAAAAATCTCCTTTAGGTAAAAGAATGCTTGACTTTGCAGAAATTCACAAGGTTTTCGATGAACTGTTGTTAGGTCCTGTCAGTCAAGTGACCTCCGACTCCTAACATAACACCCCGATGTGCAACAGAACGAACCCTGCCCAGTGCCGCATCCTCCCATGGTTTGATCGACCCCAGTTGCAGCACTGTGCCAATCATCTCATGGGGCACCTTCCCCCTCTCTACTTTACTCAGCAGGATACCCTTCTCCAGGGACCGGTCTCTTCATAACTGAGCAAATGTCCAAAGTACATGGGACAAAGTCTCACAGGCTTTGCTACCAAGGAGCATTCTGGCTTATTTCTGGCAAGATAAATGTATTTATTCTTTTTTTTAACACTTTTATTGGCACTTAATCCACCTATCACACAATAGTTCAATTATATCAAGAAGACGTGTACAATCTTTACCACAATCAATTTCAGAGCATTTTCAAACCCACCCCCATGATTAAACTGCATTTAAAATGAGTTGTATAATCACCTTCAGTTTTAGTGCTCACTATCCTACCACTTTCATTGCTTATTCCTGAAATTCCTCACCCCCCCTCCCCTCCCCACACCCACCACAGACCCCACATCAGTTCTTATCTCTGTACATTCACTCCTTCTGGCTTCACAAACTGGTAAACCCAAACAGAAACCATGAAGACCAAAAACTAAACGAAGTGGTAAGGTAAATACAAACAATGGTAAATACAAACAATGAGTAAGAAAAAGGATCACCATCAATATTTTAAAAGCCTGGGAAGACGTTTTTGTCACGGAGCAAGCAAGAGATCCTTGTACCTAGAAGAAATTCAGGTTGGGTAGAGGGAGGTCAACTGGCCAAGAATCAAGTTTGATCCAGCATAATCAGTGATAAACAATGACCTATGTTTGGTAGTAAGGCTGTTCCAGACCTTGGCCTGGGGCTAGAGGGGTTCTGCTAGAGGTTTAATCTGACTAGGTACTCTACAGATGGATTTTGGGCTCCTGCGGTCCTCCACAGCCTTCCACAAACTGGGTGTTCATAATTTTAGCTCTGATACTTTCCCCTGTATCATATTTGAATTTTATTATTGTTATCTGAGGAAGAAGCTGGTGTGCTCCTTCCAGGTGGGCTTAGTTGACACTTTGCTTAGATGAGCCTTTAAGATCCCAGGCACTATTCCGATCGATAGTCGGGCACCGTGTGCTTTCTTCGCCTGCTTGTTCTTTTCGCAGTCCACGGTACTCCCAGTATCCTTTGTCTGTACCATAACTCAAGTGCATCCAACTTTCTCCAGTTTTCCTGTTCAGTGTCCAACTCATAAGCGATGATTAAAAATGCCATGGCTTGCGTCAGGCACGCCTTAATTCTCAAAGTGACATCCTTACTCTTCAGCACTTTAAGAAGGTCTTGTGAAGCAGATTTACTCAATGCAATGAATCACTTGAGTATTTGTGTAATAATTTTTTTAATTGTGGAAAAATATGGACAACAGAACATTCTCCAATTGAACAACTTTTCCATGTATAATTCAGTGCCATTGATTCTATTCCTTATGTTGTACAATCATTATTGGTATCTTTTTCAAAGTTAGTCTACCACCATTGACGTAAACTCAACGCCCCCTAAGCAACAACGCTTCTTTCTTCGCCTATGGCAACCATTGGTCAAGTTTGGTTTTTGTCTTAGTTTTTTTGTAGTTTTCTTGATCCAATATTCACATATCCTTCACATCCATAGTTAAATCCCTTTTAAAAGGAGCTGTGTATACATCCTCATAATCAGTTCTAATGCCCCCCTCCCCAGTGTTTACTCCACAATTCCCCTCACTCTCCCCACCCCCTGCCTCTGAGAAACTATTGCATCAGTTATTGTTTCTATGCATCCGCTCCTTCCGTGCTTCATAAACTGGGAAACCTAACAGCAACAATAAAAACACAATGAAACAAAGAGGAAAACAATAATTAAAAATAAAGATAAAAATAAACAGTAAGAAGGAAAAGAGCAGCAACAATATAAAAAAGCCAGAAAAGAAATTTCTGTCAAGGAACAAACTGAGAAATATTTGAGCCTAGAGAAAATCAGATTGAGTCAAGAGGAGATTAGCTGACCAAGTATTGTACCATGGCTCGAGATACCATAATCAAAGGTACAGTAATCTGTGTCTAATAGTGAAGCTGATTGAGCCCATTGCCTGTGGCTAGAGGGGATCTGCCAGAGGCTTAGTCTCACTAGATACTCTGCAGATGGATTTGGGTTCCCACTGTCCTCCATAACCTTCTACAAATCAGGTGTTCACCATTTAAACTCTGATACTTTTCCATTCATATTTGGATTTTGTTATCATCTTTTGATCATACAGACTGGTGTCCTTCTTCAATGTGGATTTATTTGATGGCTCACTTAGATGGCTGCTTGTTTGAATAAAAGCCTTTAAGACCCAGACATTATTCCAGTTGATAGCCAGGTATCATCTGCTGCTTCTTCACACTTTGCTGTAGCACCCTTATAATATGCAATCCATTCATGAAGTTGAGTATCAAGCAGGGCCATGTTATAAAAACTAGTGTTCTTAGATTAAGGCTAGAATTAAGTGGGAACCTGGAATCCATTGGCTTGTCCACGGGTTATGGACAATTGGCTTACTTTGGTGGCCATATTTTGACACACACACACACACACACACAACCCCCCAAAAGAAAAACATTGTCATTCACCCCCTGGGGTGTAAGGTGATTGCATTGATAACATCAATAATCTATACAATGGCATGTAATTTGAGGTACTGTTGATATGAGGAGTTTATGTGAGTGTAGTCCAGCTGGGGACTGTGATCCATGAGTTATTGCTTTGTACAGATGATTTTGTAATTGGCTGAGCCTTGTTTACACTGAGCACAGAGGCTGGTGCCAGGGGAAAAATTCCTGTATCATTCCTTACAAGTGAAGATCCTTGTCTATCAGATTGGAACCTTTCATATTAAAGCAAAGGAAACACTGAGATACTAAATATACGGTGGTTCTGAGTCCCATTTCATTGGACACCCACTAAGCCAGGGGTCCCACCAGGTCCAGTGACTGCCATCGCCACAGTCTTGGGGTGGCCACCCTTTGCTTCCTCTCCAATAGGTTATTTGAGTCTTTACTCCGAGGGTACAAGTAGCTCTGAAGTAGGGCCCAGGTCATTCGGTCAGGCTGCCACATCAGGTCCTTCTGGTGTGGCCCTTGGAGGATACCATGCTTCCGGTAAGGCCAGTGTCTGAGGTCATCACAGTGCTCAGTCCATGGCATGGCTCACTGAGGTTTGGGGAGAAACATAGCCCTTGATCATTTGACTGCTGCTTCCATAGTTGTGTCAGTCTGGGTCGACTAGAGAAACAAGTTCACAGACACTCATATGTGTATAAGAAAGAGCTTTGTATACAAAATCAATTGAATGTTGAAAAAACATCCCAGTCCAGTCCAGATCAAGTTCATAAGTCCGGTATTAGCCCTTATGTCCGATACCAATCTATAAATTCCTCTTCAGACTCACAAAACACATGCAATGATGACAAATGCAGGAAGATCACAGGGCAGTGGGTGGAGAGTCTTGTGGAACCAGTGGCAGTAGAAGCATCTCAGCACTGGCGCGGGTATCCATGTGGCTTCTCCAACTCTGGACTCTGGCTCGCTGTAATGTCTCACTGCAAGTATCTGTGTGTCCTCCTCCAGCGAGCTATTTATCTCCTTAGTGCCTCCAAATGAGTCGTCAAGCTGCGACCTGATTGACAGGCTAAACTTCACTCCTTCACTCTTACATCTCAGATTGTCAACAGATTATGTAACTACCACAATAGCACTGACTGTGGATCCAAGCAAGATGAAATCCTTGACAACCTCATTCTTTTCTGTGGTTTTCTTTTCATTGAATAGTAATACATATCGAAGGATACAATTCTTTATTTTCATCAGAAAGTGCTTCACATCCTCCTTATTTTCAGCAAGCAAGGTTATGTCATCTTCATAGTGCAGGGGGTTCCTAGTGCTTTCCTCCAATCCTGATGCTGCATTCTTGCTCACATAGTCCAGTTTCTGATTACCTGCTCAGCCTACAGAGCGATGAAGTACAGAGGATACAACCTGTCTAGATAGTCTGTATATTGGAAACCCTAAGGTTGCTAGGAGTCAGAATCTACTCAATGGCAGTGGATTTGGTTTTTTATTTGGAGACTAGGAAAAACTATGTTGCCATTATTGGTGACAACTTTTCCCTTGGGAGGAGACCATTGTCTCTGTACATATAGCAAAAAATGTATGTTGACGTTAGTATAATTACAGGCATGTGGAAAAACCAGGTAATGCTGTGCTCAGTCTAAAATGCGTCCTCCAATACTTTAGGCCAAGGTTATAAAAGATATTATGTAAGTGCAGGATCATATGATATTGTGAACAGGTGTTCATGCTGGGGTAACCCTGTTTTTTCAACTAGACAACCACTTTTGTCCTTAGCAACCCACAAGGGTCGAAACACTTCTAATGCTCCTGAAGTTGAGGGAAGTGGGCAGCCCCTAACTATGACTGTCACCACTCACTTCTCCCTCCAGTGGATATTATCAGAAGGACAGATAATCCAAATAATAAATAGTTCATAGATCATGTGGGATTGGCATTGAAATGCATTGTGCAGTTTCTCCACTGCCAATGGATATTTCTTTTTGTTTGCTTTAGGATTATGTACAAAGGGCCTGCCTTCCACAAGTTAACATTCCAGTGACAGTGTGGCTGCTGCCCAGCACTTGGCTCACCTCCCTCTGCCCAGACTAACCTGGCTGCCCAGGTTATCGCGGATAGTAGTGGAGAAATGGCCACAGGAAACTTCCGGGGTTCATTTTCTGGAGGGCAACCTGGGTACTCAAGCAGGCCCAGTCAGCACCCAGCTTGCAAGGAAACCCTGGTGAAGGTTCTCAGAGTAATTGAGGAAGAAGAGCGCCCTCAGAAAAAACCCCAATGTCCGTGGATGTCGTCAGACACTCTATCTGTCTCTCCTTCCCTTTCTTCTTCCCTCCCACCTCCCCTCCCTCTGACATCCAGTCAATTCTAATTCATAGTGAGGGCAGAACTCTTCCTGTGGGTTTCTGAGACTGTAACTCTTTACAGCCTCATCTTTCTCCCTCAGAGCGGCTGGTGGTTTCAAACTGCCAGCCTTGCAAATAGCAGCTCAACATATAACCACAGTGCCACCAGGGCTCCTGATGTGCTTAAACAGAACCTAATGAAAATAAAATTCTACAGGAAATGGATGAAACTGTCATGCAGGCAGTGACGTGGGCGGATATTGGAGGCATTGTATAAAATACCCTACACTGTCATTAAGTGAGATACCCTATACACACAAGAACAAATATTGTATATGACCCCTTTGCGGGGAGCGGGGAGGCGGGGAAAAATGAGGAGCTGATGCCAGGGGCTTAGGTGGAGAGCAAATGTTTTGAGAATGATGAGGGCAATGAATGGACAAATGTGCTTTACACAGTTGATGTATATATGGATTGTGATGAGAGTTGTATGAGCCCCCAATAAAATGATAAAAAAGAGCTTTATGAAAAACCAACAGGAAATATACGAGAATGGGCGGATGCATCGAGGCAGAAAGGAGAGTGCTGGGCTAAGAGTAAGAGGAGCACAGGGTGTTTGCTTCCCGGGCACAGCATTTCCGTTTGAGCTGGTGAAGTGTTTGAGAACTCAGTGTTGAGATTGCACAATATGGTGAATGGGAGAATGCCTCCAGATTGAACACTTGAAACCGATTCCAATAGCAAATTTCAGGTCGTGGATATTTTGCCAAAATTAAGAAAATAATTCTAGGAGAAAATTGGGCTTACTCTGTCAAACATTAACCTTTCCTCTTCCCCCACCCCTCACCCCAAGCCTCTCAATCCCCAAACCAGGGACTCCAACATAACGTCACCGACCAGTCCTTGGGGTCACTTTACAAAGGTTTGTCTTCTGTTCTCCAATCCTGTTTGCTAAAGTCAAACAATGCCCAGCACCAGCAGAGCCCTCCTCAAACACCCACACCCAGGCTGGCTAGAATCGAGCACCATACTTTCTAGACATGGATAAATATTTCAGCTTCTTTACCAAGAGCCCTTCCTCCCTCAGGTGAGACAGTAAGGGGGCTGGGGGTTGGGGGGGCTCTTTTGATCAGGAGGCATGCACTAAGCTCAAAACTCCTATCAAGGAGCCCCACAGGTAACCACTCTTAGGCACAAAACTCCACCACATCAGCCAGTGCCCCTGCCGCCCTAGATCCACGTGGGGCGGAGCAGGCTGAGAATGGGAAGCCAAGTGGTTAGGGTGTCTTGGAGCCAGCTAGGCTGATTAGAGCATGAGGCCATTTTCTCTTTTGTTAATGCATTTGATCAATAGCATAACTCCCTCCCCAACAACATAAGCTCCGTGGGATTTTTTAACTCTATAGTCACCCTCTCTTGAAGATATGCATCGTTATTTAGACTGGAGCCAATTTTTGATTCTTAGTGATGTCATGGGCAATAGAATGGCCCTACAGGGCCTTTTTGTTTATAATTTTTATGGAAGCACACTGCCAGGTATTTCTCCCATGGCGCCTCTGGGTGTGTCAGAACTATCAACCTTTTGGTTCACAGCCCAATTCTTGAGCATTGCATCATCCATCAAGGCTACTATTGTATAATATTTGGCTCTCATTTGTTTGACCGTCACAACATAGATATTATTTTTATTTTATACAGATAGTTGGATAGATGAATAAAATTACCTATATCTTTGGCAACTGTTTTTTTGTCATGTGAAACATTCTAATTCAAAATTGTACCTAAGTCAGAATAGATATGTAGATATATATACAAATGTGCTTAATATCATTGAATGATGTATTGCTATAAGATTTGTAAGAGCCCCCCAATAAAATGATTTAAAAATAATTGATATAAAACAAGTTCTGATTCACCCAGAAATACCTATTTGTTCTCATTACCTTCCTCATGTCTGTTTATATCATTCCTTAAATTTTAGTTAACATTTAAAATATATATATTCTTAAAAGTAAAATATAAAGAATAGTTAGGTACATACCTAATGTCAGTTAATCAAACATTATTTTTAGTATGTAGTGTACTTACTATGCACAAATAATTAATGAAACACTTCCAGTTATACTAAAGATACCTTTAATATAATAATAATCTTATAGTAATGTTATAATAATAATAGTATTGAAAGTTGTGTCAATTTGTTATTATACACCATCGAGTCTACCTAGTAATTTTAATATGAGTCTTTCTGGGTGTTGGGACCATGGATGTCTGATGTATATGCTATCCAACATTGCCATCAGGTGTTGCCTGGATGGACATTGTGTGGCGCATGACCATACACGCTTTTGACTTCAGATGTCATGAAATCCATTCTTAGTTTAATTGGTGGGGATCACCTTTCTTTTCTGACTGGTTTTATAATATTATTCTTCATTTCACTTCAGTGTATCGAGGTGTGAATTGATTTTCATTTCTTCTGCTTGCTGTATATTGTGTTTCCTGCATCTTTGGATCTGTGCTTTTTCACCAAGATCAGCAAAACCCTGGCTCTTACGGCTTCAAAAGAGCCACGTCTCCATCCTCTCCATCTTGGCCTTCCAATGGATATGTGACCATCCTTCCTGTAATATGCTCTCTTAAAAATATCATTCTAAATATTAAATAGTATTTTAAAATATTACCCATAATAGTACTACTTTAATATTGTCCATTTCCCTTTCTCTTTCTCTAGAGAATTCTGATTCCTTTCGTAGGAGCCCTGATTGTTTTGTGCATTACATGGTGGGCTGCTAACCACCAAGCCAGGAGTTCAAACTCACCAACCACTCCTAAGGGAATGATGAGACTTTCTGCTGCTGTAAAGATTTAAGCCTCAGAAACCACTTAGAAACCCAGAGGGACAGAGAAACTCTCTGTCCATTGAGTTGCTATGGGTCAGAATTGCTCAGTGAAAGAGAGTTTGTTTGTAGTCAGGGAGTGATGCACAGTGTCACATTCATCACCACAAAGACCACGTGAACAACCATCTTGAAAAGCAATGCTCTTGGTGATAGAAAAATGTCTAATTGCCTGCAAGAAGGTCCAGTTAATACAACTATTATTAAAACTTATGCATCAACCACTACAACTATTGGTAAAGAATTCTACCAACTTCCGTCTGAAATTGATCCAACATGCATTCAAGATGCACTGATGATTATTGGTGTTGGATTCCAAAAGTTTGAAACAAAGAGGAAGCAGTAGTGGTGGGGAAACTATTGGCCTTGGTTTTAGAACAAAGCTGGACATCACATGATGGAGTTTTACAAGACTACCAAGTTCTTCACTGCAAAGACTTGAACAACATGATGAACAGTGACTGCTCAGTGGACATTGGCACTAAGAATACACAGGAATTAAATCAACTGTCTCGGTGGAGAAGCTTAGTATCACCAGTCAAAGCAAGACCAGGGACCAACTTTGGAATATAATCAATTGCCCATACGCATGTTCAAGTTTAAAATTAAAACAAGTCTACAAGAGCCAAAATATAACCTTGAGCATATGCCACCTGAATTTAAAGAACATTTCAAGAACAGTTTCAACATGTTAAACACAAGTGACAGAAAGCAAAGTTTTGTTTTTAAAATAGAAAGGAAAGAAAAGACCAAAATGGATGTCAGAAGAAAATCTGAAACTTGCTCTTAAACATGGAGTAGCTGAACCCAAAAAAGAAGAACGAGAGAAGTAAAATTGCCGAGCAGAAAACTTCGAAGAGCAACTTAAGAAGACAAAATGGAAGACTGTCATGAGATATGCAGAGACCTGGAGTTCAAAAGCCAGAAAGGAACAACATGCTCAGTATATCAACTGAAAGAAAAAAAGTCAAGCCTCGTGGTATAATATTACTAAAGATTCCGTGGGCAATAACTAAATGATCCAGATAGCGTCAAAAGAAGGTAGAAGGTATACACTGGGTCACTCTATAAAACGTAATAGGTTGACAGCGAACCATTGTAGAAGGTAGCATGTGATCTAGAACCAATGATTCTGAAGGAAGCTGTCCGAGCTGTCCTGAAGGCACTAGCTAAAAACAAGGCTTCCAGAATTAATGGGACACCAATTGAAAGGTTTCAACAGAATGTGAAAATAGTTGCACAGTATCAGTAATATCACATGCAAGTAAAAGTGTAGTTTAGCAACCGTTACAGCAGTACATCAGTAGGGAGCTGCCAGAAGTCCCAGCCAGACTTAGAGGCGGGCATGACCCGAGGGCTATCATTGCTGCCACCGGATGGTTCTTGGCTGAAAGCAGAAAGTATCAGAAGATGTTTACTTTTGTTTTCTTACCTGTGAAAAGGCACTAAACTGTGTGGATCGTAGCAAACCGTGGATAACATTGAGAAGAACGGGAACTCCAGAACATGTCATTGTGCTCACGTGGAACCCTGGAAAAGAGCCAGGGAATACTGCATTGTGGAAAATCAGGAAAGCTGCGACTCAGGGTTGTGACCTGTCACCATGTTCAATCTATATACTGAGCGAATTATCCAAGAAGCTGGACTTGAAGAAGAGCAAAGTATCAGGATTGAAGGAAGATGTATTAACAACCTAAAATATGCATCTGACACAATCGTGCTTGCTGCAAGCAGGGAGGATTTGAAGCATTTGCTGAAAATGATCAAGGATTACAGCCTTCAGTATACGAGTAGATTGTAACCCAGTGTAAAGAAAACCCAAATTCTGGACCAATAGAGAATAGCATGATAAATGGAGAAAAGATTGAGGTTGCCAAAGATTTCATCCTTCTTGGATCCAAAATCAATGCTCATGGAAGCAGCAATCAAGAGATCAAATGACAATGGGTGTATCTTCCACACGAGACCTCTTTAAAGTGTTGAAGAGCAAGGAGGTCACTTTGAGGACTAAGGTGTGCCGGACTCAGGCCCTGGTCTTTTCCATCACCTCATATGCATCTGAAAATGGCGCATTAAAGGAAGGCTGGGGAAGAATGGGTGCATTTGAATTACGGTGCCGGCCGAGAATACTGAGAGTATCATGGGCTGCCCAAAGAATAAACAAATCTCTAAAGAAGTACACCCGGAACGCTCCGTAGAAGTAAGGATGTTGTGACTCTGTCTCGCGTACTTTGGACATGTTTCCAGGAGGGGTCGTTGTCTGGGAAAGGACATCCTGCTTGGGAAAGTAGAAGGGCAATGGAGACGAGGAAGACCCTCGGGAAGATGGAGTGACACACTGGCTGGGGCAGTGTGTGCTTCTGTCCTACACAGGATTGATAGGAGTGGGAACCGACTCAAAGCCTCCGAACAAGTCTAACCTCTATGACTATAAGTAATATATATCATTTGGGAATCAGTTTTGTTTGATATGTGAATGAGAACTCTCAGGAGATAGAGGAGAAATTAAGCAGAGATTGAGCAGAGATGGTGTGAGATAGATGCTGAAACATAGGGAGATTTCCACGGAGCCAGCCAGAGAACAGGACCTTTCTCCACAGACAAGAGAGAGAGAGTCTTCTCCAAACTTCTAGCCTCTGAAAGCATGAGACTTTACATTCCTCTTTGGAAGAGCCACCTGTTTGTGATTGTTTTGTTTTGTTTAATAGCACTAGATAACTAAGACAACCCCTTATTTGGGTATTTAATTTCTTAGAAAGATTTTTCAGGTGACATTTATTATTAACTTGATTCTTTGAAAAAAAAAAGACTCATTCCCTATAAAGCCTTTTTTGGTGGAATTTTTCACTCAGGTATGACATTTGCTTCTTGGAATTGAGGTTTAAGTCTTCTTTACCTACCAGGTAATGAACTTTTCTGGGGTTGAGTACATTTCCCAGAGATCTGGGCATAGCACTTAGGTGTATACTTTCTGGTAGCATTTAAAGCCGCCTAGCGAGTCAAGTCCTTTATTGTCTTTTAAAAAAATAAGCCAGTCTTTTTTCAGTAGAGAAAGTTGTTTGGTCCTCATCATGGGTCAAAATTATAGCCATTTGGAAAATTGTGTTGGAAAGGGCTTCTTTGTCTTGGCTCTGACCATTAATCCCACATTTCCTTCCACGCGGCTGCACATCAGCAGCTGTAATCGCCCAGGACAGTCTCACAAGGACGAGAGTGGAGCCCGAACCGGGTTTTATGTGGCACAAATCAAGGCAGCCTTTCACGGTTTTGCCTCTTTGGCTAGAAATTTGGGAAAAACAACCTGTGAAAGGCAATCAAAGTGCCCAATGAACAGTGACAGGAGGATCTCTGGATGTGAAACTGTCTTAAATTTTTGGTTTTTAAAAATAACATTTTCCAAACAAGTCAAAATTTCTCAGGGCAATTATAAAGCCTTTTGTATCCACAAAATAGCAGCCAAATGCGCTGGAGAGAGTCAGGCATCTGCTCAGTGCTTCGGTGCTTAAGGACATGCCGGTGAGGAATAGATCACCTGTCTTTTATTTTCTTCTGAGACTGCTCTATTTTTAATCTCGCTTAGTGTTCGGATTCCCTTCATTGAAAGCCGGGAGAAAATCGCGTGAGAATCGTTTAAGCCACTTGCCTTAACCGCACAAATAAGAGAAACGGAGAACTCACCTGCGGGATCTTATGGCCTTTCTGATGAAAAAATGAAATACTTGATCAGTAGAAATCTAATGTTGAGGAATTGAGTCCCAAATGACGTGCACTGCTTTATGGAGTCAAACTGCATTCTTTCCAAAACTGGTGTGAGATAGATGCCGAACCACATGGAGGTTTCCACGGAGCCAGCCAGAGAAGAGGACCTTTCTCCCAGACAAGGGAGACAGAGTGTCTTCCCAAACCTCTAGCCTCCTAAAGCGTGAGACTTTACATTCCTCTTTTTAAGAGAAGAGCCACCTGCTTGTGATTGTTTTGTTTTAATAGCACTAGCTAACTAAGACAACCTCTTATTTGGGTATTTAATTTCTTAGATTTTCAGGTGACATTTATCATTAAGTCAATTCTATATTTGAAAAAAAAAACATTACCTATCAAGCCCTTTTTGGCATTTTTCAGTCAGATATGATATTTGCTTCTTGGAATTGAGGTTTAAGTCTCATTTTTCTTTTTAAACCTGGTCACACCTATCAGGGCAATACTTCAGCCATACAGACGTCTTCTGCTGGGGACATGCAGAGTCCGAATGACCCAAATCCAGATGGAGGTTTTTGAAAAACCAGGACATAATCAACTCCTCTAGATTCTAACAGTCCAATAAGTAAAGTAATGAAAATAGCAGGTGAAAGGACTTAGGGTTTGAGTGAGTTTCCCATGCTTGAGAATACACAAAGCAGAAGCAAAAGGTGCTTTCTTGGGAGCGTGGTCTGAGGGAATTAGACTACGCTCCATGTCCGGGCTGCCTGCAGAGTGAGGACAAGTTCGCCAGGATTCTTCCAGTTCATACACACGCAGGTCTATTTAGAATAAAGCGTGCTTAAGCATGTCTCAATTAGTGAGTGTCTGCAGACAAATTCTCTCAGTCATACACTTACTTTTATGCTGACGTCTAAATTCTTTACTGTAAGTTTAAGTGGTTACAAAATATATTTGTTTTAGTCTTGTTAGTGTGCCATCAATAGGAATTAAAAACCCCATCCAATCAAAATAGTGACTTCCTAGGGGGATAGGCTACCTGTTACATTTAACACGGAGAGGTAAACCCAGGGGAGATGCTAACCTGTTCCGTAACACAGAAGGTTATGGAAACTGTGTTTGGGGATTCCAAAGAGGTAATCTTGATAGATTGGATCAAAGCACAGGTCTATCATAGGCCTCATTAAGAAGAAATTTTGCAAAACTAGGAAGTTGCATTGGTGAGGATTAAGTCCAAGAATGTTGGGCCGGGGAACTTCTTTTTCTACAACGACAAAGCACTGTGCAGCCTTCGAGGAAAGCAAGCGCTTCCCTATGAGAATTCTACTGGAAAACTTTACTATAGTCTTTCCACTTCAGTCTTCCTCACACTCAAAGAACATCGAAAAGAAACATGGTCTGAGACGCTCCAGGATGCCAGACTAACATCTTGATGCAGTGGGTTTCTGAGACTAACTCTTTCCAGAAATAAAAAGCCTCCTCTTTTACCCATGGAGCAGCTGGTGGTTTCAAACTGCTGACCTCGTGGTTAACCGCCAAATATGTAACTACTACACCAGCAGGGCTCCTTGGGGAAGGGCTCGGGAGATGGAAACATTGCCTTTACATGTGTATAGGCCTAAGCGGAGGCTATGCCAAGAAACAATAGCTTCACATTTTGACATTTTTGTTTAATAAAGGTGTTCGTGTTTGTACCACCACTCATGTATCAGCTGCCATACGGTGGTGGCTTCTGTGCCGTTGCTGTGACACTGGAAGTTATGCCACAAGTATTTCAGATACCAGGAGGCTCACCCAAGGTGGACTGGTTTCAGCGAAGCTTCCAGACTTAGCGAAACTCGGAAGAAGGAACATCCCAGGAACTTCTGAATAATTAACCACTGAAAACGTTAATAGCAACAGAACTCTGTCTGATCAAGTACTGGAAGTTGAGGCCCTGAGGTTAGAGGCCACTCAAAAAATTACTAGAGAGGACCTGTATCTTCACAGTGGACCAACCTTGATGATGTGAAAGAGCCAAGCTTTTGAGACCTTCATTTGCCTATGGTCATGATTCAAAATGAAAAGAAACAGCAGCAATAACCATTAATAATTGGAATGTGAAAGGTGTGAGGCATGAATCTGGGAAAACCGAAGTCATCCAGTTGATAGTATCCATACATCTACAAGTAAGACGGATTGATACCACTACTATTAAAATTTGTATACCAACCAGCAAAGCCAATGATGAATGAATTGAAAATTTTGATCTACTTTTGCAGTCTGAAAATGATCAAATGAAATAAAGATACATTAATAACTACTAGTCATTGGAATGACAAAGTTGGAGACCGAGGAAGGATTAGTAGTTGGAAAAATTTGGTCTTGGAGATAGAAACAAAGCTGAAAATCACATGATAAAATTTTGCAAGATTTATTCATTGCAAATACCCTTTTCCAACAACATAGAGGGAGCCTGTACATGTGAACCTTGCCAGAGGGAATACACGGAGTCAAATAAACCACATCCATAGAAAAAGACAATGGAGAAGCTCAATATAGTAGCTAAAACTAGACTAGGGCTTGACTGTGGAACAGATCAACAATTGCTCATGCGCCAGTTCAAGTTGAAACTGAAGAAAATGAAGGTAAGTCTACAAGAGCCCAAATGTAACCACGAGTCCATGCCACCTGAATTTAGAGACTGTCTCAGGAACCAAGTTGACACATGAAGCACTAATGAGTTGTGGGGTGACATCAAGAACCTTATACTCGAAGGGAGCAAAAAGTCATTAAAATCACAAGGAAGAAAAAGAAGATCAAAGTGGATGTCAGAAGAGACTCGGAGACTTGCTCTTGAGTCTAAAGAAATAGGAAGAAGTGAGTATGAGCTGAACAGAGTACTCCAGAGGACAGCTTGAGGAGACAGTGTAAATTATTATAATGAAATATGCAAAGACGTGGAATTAGAAAATCAAAAGGGAAGAACATGCTCAACATGTCTTGAGCTGAACAAGCTGAAGGAAAAATGAAAGCCTCACATTATAATGTTGAAAGATTTTTTTGTTTTAAATATTGAACCACACAGGAACATCAAAAGAAGATGGACAAAATACAGCATCCCTTTACCAAAAAGAATTTGTTGTGTTCAACCATTTCCAGAGACTGCATAAGATCAAGAACTAATGGTTTGAAGGAAGAAGTCCCAAGCTGCCCAGAATGAATTGTCAAAAAACCCACAACAATATAGAAATTGATGGGTTACCCATGGAAATGTTTCAACAAATGATGCAGCACTGGACGAATTCACTCACCCATGCCAAGAAATTTGGAAGACAGACTGAAAGAGATCCTTATCTGTGCCCATTCCAAAGAAAGGTGATCCAACAGGATGTGGACATTATCTGACAATATTATTAATATTGGTAAAATTTTGTGGAAGACATCTCACAATTGATTTCAGCACTATTAACAAGGACCTGCCAGAAATTCAGGAGGCCATGGGACGAGGGATATCCCTGCTGACATCAGAAGATCGTGACTGAAAGCAGTGAGGACCAGGAAGGTCTTTAGTTGTGTTTTCTTGACTATGTGTAAGCATGTGACTGTGGGGCATAACAAGCGATGGATAACATTGGGAATTCCTGAACACTTCTCTGTGCGCATGCAGGACCTGTACACGGATCAAGAAGCAGTCGTTTGAACAGAACAAGGGAAGAATGCCTGGCTTTAAATCAGGAACGATGTGCGTCACAATTGTACCCTTTCCCTACACTTAATCCAAATGCTGAGCAAATAGCGAGAGAAACTGGACTTTGAGGAAGACCACAGCACCACGATGGGCAGAAGGCTCCTAAACAAACGGATGGCACCACAGTGTTCGCTGACAGTGAAGAGGACTTGATTCAGGGATGAAGGCTGAAAGCCTCCGTGTGGCTTAGCCTTCACTGCAACGGAAACCCAAATCCTCCAACCGGAACCAATGCGCAACATGGAGAAAAGATTGATAGTGTTGAGAATTCCATTTCCCTGGGATCCTCGATCAATGCTGATAGAAGCAGCAGTAAAGAGATACTTTTTTTTTATTGCACTGGGCAAATCTATAGCATAAGACACCTTTAAAATGTTGAAGAGCAAACGTGTCCCTTGTTGGATCAAGGTGAACCGGAAGATATTCCTAATGGTGTCACACGCACGTGGAGGCTGCACACTGAATATGGAAGCCCAGAAGAATTGCTGCGATTGAATTATGGCGTTGGGGAAGAGTAATTAACTCAGGGCCAGAAGAAGGACAAAATGTGTGTTGGAGGAAGAGGAAGTACAAGTGAACTGCTCCTTCAAAGGAGGCTAGTGAGGCGGAGGTTCTGACGCTGGAGCATGTGAGGAGGAGCGAGCAACGAGTCTGAGGAAGGACGTTGTGCTTGATGAAGCAGATCGTTAGTGATAACGACGAATGCTGGACTGACACAGCGGCTACAGCTGTGGGCTCGACCGGAACGGCCGTGTGAGCACTGGGCAGGACCTAGCAGTGCTGGGTTCTGCACGGAGGGTTGCCCTGTGTCAGTCCTGCCTCGAAGGCACCTAACCACAGTGGCATGATTTCGTATAATACTTTTGGAATGACCCTGGTATAAACTTTTTTTGCCAGGAACTTTCTTTAAGGAACCAGTTCCCCAAATCCTCTACCTTAATTTCTTCTCTTTGATAAGGATGCAGATAATGACATCATGCAGAGGTCTAAGTGACTAACTTCATGGGTTTCTTCCTTGGAGTTTTTCACTGGAAAATACAGCCCTAATGGTGTGATGGCAAGGTTACCTTCTCAGAGAAGGGAGTTATTTTGGGGGTAAAAAGCAGGGGAGTGCTAAATGACTATCCCTGTGATGTTGGCAACATCCCCGACTCATGGGGCTCACTAGGAAATAGATGGACTTTATCTTTTATCATGGTGGATTTTATCCAGCTCTGTGGGTAGGGACTCTTATTTTCAAATCTGATGATGTATATAAATAGCTGTAACCATCATTTTAAATTCAAGGCCTAGTGCAAAGTAATCTACACCGTGGAGTTGACTGTGACTCAGAGAAACCCAATAGACAGAGTAGAACTGCCTTGTAGGATCCAAAGCCATGATCTTTACAGAAGCAGCTGGTGGGTTTGAACCATTGACCTGTTGGCTAACAGACAAGCACTTAACCACTGTACCACCAGGGGTGTTTGATGCCACATAGGAGTTCTGTAAATAGTGACTGTTGACTGGGTGTCAGCTCAGAACCTGCCAAAGGGGTCAGTGTATCTGGGAAGAAGGAAGAAAGAGACTGACCGAGAAATACTCCATAAAGAGGGTTATGGAAATATTGAACAACATTGTCTCACAATTTGGTCAATGTCAGTCCTTCTTGAGACCATTTGTTCCCTTTGTGGGTATAGTGGCTCCCTCAGAGTCCGGCTGCTTCCCCATCCCAGCCTTCATCTCTGGTCCAGGGGCCTGGGTGCTGGTTAGTCCTTTGATCAAATGTAGTGAACATACCCTTCCCTCACCTGTGTGCCTCTGTTCATCCAGGACTCTTCTCCCTCCACCTCTTAAAACAAAACAGCAAAACCCTAGTTGCTTCCTAGTTGCTTTTGACTCGTGGTTCTCGTTCATGTATTACAGTAGAACCAGGCTCTGTACTGCAGTCAATAGCTAACTTGTCTGAACTGTAGATCACCAGGCCTTTCTTCTGTGTAGCTCAAGCCTTTTGGTTAGCAGCTGACTATGTGCACACCCATGTACTCCATATCTTAACACAAGCCTGTCCTTTTCTCTGACTTGGTGTGGTAGTTACATAATTGCATCTTACCTTGAAGATATATAAAAGTGTAGGGGGTGATATTCAACCTGTCAATCAAGTCACAGTCTTATGGTGTCTCCTTGTGGGCATGGCCTTCTCAGAAGGAGGGTCCAGAGAACCTGCCCCGCACCCCCTCCACACCCACACTCACATTTTATGCCTTCTCCCTTCCTGTTGGTGAGCCACTCTGGGACCTGTCAGAGTCCTGTGATGCTTCCACAGCCATTGGATCCACAAGACTTTGATCTTCTTAATTCTGCATCATTGCATGTGACTGTGTGAGTCTGAAGAGAGACTTATGGACTTGAGTTGGACTGGGCTGGGTTGTTTTCCTGATATACAATTACTTCTTGTTGAAAAGTTCTTTCTTCCCCTATGTTTCCAGTTCCTATCTGTACCAGTGTACATCATCTGGTCTAGCCTGACTTGCAACGTAGAATTTGGATCATGATAGTGGAGGGGGGCGGGGGGAGGAAGCATTTAGGAACTAGAGGAAAGTTGTATTTTTCATTGGTGCTATATAGCACCTTGACTGACTCATCTCCTCCCCTAGACCCCTCTTCAAGGGGATCTCCAGTGGCTGACAAATGGGCTTTGGTTCTCCACTCTGCACTTCCCCCTTCATTCACGATGGTAAGATTTTTTGTTCTTTGATGCCTGATAACTGATCCCTTTGGAACCTTGTGATCACACAGACTGGTGTGTTCTTCCATGTGGGCTTTGTTGCTTCTGAGCTAGATGGCTGCTTGTTTATTTTCAAGCCTTTAGGACCCCAGATGCTATATCTTTTGATAGCCAGGCACCATCAGCTTTCTTCACCACATTTGCTTATTCATCCACTTTGTCTTCAGCTGTTGTATTGGAGGGTGAGCATCATAGAATGCCAACTTAATAGAAGGGTGGATGATACCTTTAGGACCAGGGGTGTGAGTGACAATATTGGGAGGGTAGAGGGAGAATGGGTTGGAAAGAGGGAACCGATTACAAGGGTCTACATGTGAACTCCTCCCCAGGGAACAGACAACAGAAAAGAGGGTGAAGGAGATGTTGGACAGGGCAAGATATGACAAAATAATAACTGATAAATTATCAAGGGCTCATGAGGGAATGGGGAGTGGGGAGGGAGAGGGAAAAAAAGAGGACCTGATGCCAAGGGCTTAAATGGAGAGCAAATGTTTTGAAAATGACGAGGCAATGAATGTACAGATGTGCTTTACACAACTGATGTATGTATGGATTGCGATAAGAGTTGTATGAGCCCCTAATAAAATGTTTTGAAAAAAAGAAATAAAATATTTTGAGAATGATAGTGGCAACAAATGTACAAATGTGTTTGACATAATTGGATGTATGTATGGACTGAGATGAGTTGTATGAGACCCCAATAAAATGATTTTTTAACAAAGCTCTTTCTTATACATATATGTGTATCATTAGATTTGCTTCTATACTTCACCCCGTGTAACACACTTGGGTGGATTTAAGACACAGCCAGATGCCTTTTCAGCTCTGAGGGTTTTTTGAGGACATTGTTTGTGCTGTTCTATTGATTTTTGTCCCCCACCCCCTGCCACAAAACCGTGGTCTTTTAGCTGTGCTGCACTTACATTGCTCTCGGGAGGAAAGCAGAGGTCTTTGGAAGAGAAGAATAAGGGGAAAGGCCCACTGTTATAAATCGGACATCAGCATGGTTTGACACATGTCCTAAGTAATATCCCGATGAGTCTTTATTTAGGCAGCTGTCCACAGAGTACCGAATCAAGGAAGGACAAGCCCTGTTTACACCTGGGGATAAAGTGCAAGGTGCTTGATCAAAGCGAAAGCTTTCTGTACCTGAAAGAGGGGATTGGGTCTGGTCCCACCAGGTTTAGGAGGAAGGCTGGTTAAGTGCTTCTCAGAAATTGAGGGAGAGTACTGACTGCATTCTCCTTCCTCATTTCTCACACCTTATCGCCCCTTCCTCATTTCTGAACATTTACATTCACTTCACCCATGGCCCGCCAAATCTTTCTACTTACAGACAAGAAGATGCCATCAAAAGTCTAGATCTATCTGTATCTGGTTTGTGTCTAAGAAAGATTACTGAGACTCAGAAGGCTCTATTTAAGGGTTGTCCTCTTCCTATAACCTTGTACTTACATCAAAGCCTTTTATCTCAAATGTCTACAACTTCAGTCCTAATAATACCTTTCCATGCTCGTTTGTTTAACTGGGCCACACTGCTGCCTGCCATTGGCAACCCTCCTGGACTAGGCTGCTTGGTTAATCACATGGATATTGTCGCATTATGTTCACAAGGGGATGTAGTGTAGATATTTTGATTGAACTACAAATCCTCACCACATGATCTACCCCTGCTTGCAAAAATATATTCAGCCGTTGTGATGTGGACTTTCATTAATCTCAGGGATTAGGTGGTGTGCTCCTCAGATAAATACTGTGGTTTCAGTATCTTCCCCTAATCATGTTGACTTCTTCTGAAAGAACTTTCCACACAGGGCTGTGTCTTAGAATGTTTTCAGAGAAAGGCGGTTGGTGATCTTAGTTTGTGATCCAGACTTCATTTACTCTCATCTGCTTCTATGCTCTACTTTTCTCAATGTTGTCAACACGAATGCGCTTCAAAGAGCCCGAGTCTTAATCTTGTTGTTCTGCCCATTGGAGATAAGTCGCCATTTCTCCCACCCCCCACAATGTGTCACCAATGGGCCTAAATAAGCCCCTTAGTTGTGCCGGCAGGATCTGGTGAGAAGAGAAGGCATGAGACCGATGGGAGCGGGGTGGGCGGGGCCAGCGGTGCATGTGTTAGAGAAGGATAATGAGGAAGGATGAAACATTTAACACGGAGGGAGAGGAGGAACAGTGGGATTCTAGGGGGAAGAGGACACAGGCCACCAGTTACTTTCGGGCTACAAATGTCCTGCTGCATCATCTTTTATAAACCAAAATTAAAAAGGATCTGTTGGCAGGACCCAATAGAGAGCATGCATGGGTGGGTGGCTTGGAGCGGCCAGGCAGTGTTGTGGTGGGTAGTCAATGAACGGGAGAGTTGTCAGGAAGCAGGAAGACCAGAATTCTTGCGGACCCCTCACGGCTCTTAAAAGACTCGAAGATTCACGAGGATCATTCCTCAACCGGAAGCAAAGGACATGCTGACCAGCATCTTTGGGGGGGGGGGGGGGAAGAGAGCTAAAAACATTGTGAGAGGTCAGAAAGAATTGGTGATCAAATAGTTTTTCCAAAGAGAGCTACAGCTCAGAAAAACCCATGTGACCTCAGAATCCTCCAGATCACGTTAGTCTCATTGTGGTGTTTCCTCGAGCGAGGAGAGTTTGGAGGAAGTGACATGCCAGCATCCTATAGGAAGTGATTGTGCCAAGCTGGGAATCTCCGATCCGTTTACACCGTGGCATAGAGTCAAATGAACCAGGGTAGACAAGGGTTAAACACTAAAGCAGAGCCATGCATAGAATGGATTTCAGCTTTTTTATTTTGATTTTTTGAGGTCTTGAAAACTCAAGTTTTCCAGAGCCGAACTAGAGTCCTTGTCTGCCGCAAATAGAACCAACATCCCAGTGGAGGCCCGGCAGCCTTGTGCCGACGACCCTCCAAGGACTGAGGAGGGAATGGACGTAGCTTCCCCGTACCAGGCTTTGATTTCCACTGGAGCGAAAGGAAAGGGGCCAAAAAGGTGCATAGGTTGACAGCGAGAACACATAGGTTCACAGCGAGAACATAATTCCATATGTTCTTTCTCCCTGGAAGCCACGGAAGGGGTCAGACGGAGCTGAAGTTTCTCAGTAGCACGGCTTTCTCAATCCATGGCAACTCCAGTGGGGGCCTTCGAAGGCCCCGCATTTGGCCGCTTTCTGTTTGCTGCAGGTGGGCATGAGCGGGTGGCAGCTGCCCAGCGAGGAGAGAGGCTCTCCAATGCTTTCAGAGTCACTCAGTGGACCATCACCTGGACCGACTCGGAGGCACTTCTTGGCCGCGTGCTAATGGCCCCAGGCCTGCCGCATTAAACCAGCCTTCTCCAAAGAACAGCTAGGGCTCGGCCTCCCGGCTCCTTGGCAGCCAACGCCACTCAGACTGAGACTTACAATCAAGGGCTGCTCAGAGCCCCTCTACCCCTGTGGACGGATCGTTTATCTGAAAATGTTTTCCTCAGTCCATCCCATGGTCACCCCAGGACTGCCCGAACCAAACTTGGCCTGCTCCCTGGGGTGTTCAGCGACCGAGGTTTGGGAGTAGCTTGTCACAGGACAGCAGTTATGGACCAATACCTTCGCGTCTTTCCTTCTCTTTTCACGGCACGAGAAAGAGACAGCTTGCCCCTCCCTTCAAGATCGACAGTCTGGAACCCGCGGGGACAGGGTGCTCCGTCCCAGAGGCACTAGGGTTAGGAAACAGCTCAGTGGTGCCTGTGGGTTTGGTTCAGCAATTCTCCTGGCACTGGGTCCGGATCGCAGAGAATCCGCTGTGACTCTTTTCATCAGTGAGGGACCGTTCACATCCATGCGTGTCGCATGGCTTCCTCAGCAGTTAAACATAATCAGACTGGATGAGTCTTGTGGATCTAGATTCAGGAAGGTGAATGTGTTTAGCCTGAGAGATAAAGGACATAAAAGTCCTACGTCTCTCTCTCTCTCTGTTTTTAAAATCGTTTTATTGGGGGGGTGGCTCTTATAGTTCTTACAATAGTCCATACTTCAATTGTATCAAGCATATTTGTACATACGTTATCATCATTTCCAAAATATTGTCTTTCTACTTGAGCCCTCGGTGTCAGCTCCTCTTTTTGCCCTCACCCTTCCCCATCCTCCCACCCTCGTGAATCCTCGATCAATTATATATTGTTGTTATTATTTTGTATCGTAATCGTCTCCCTTCACCCACGTCTCTGTTATTTGTCCCCTTGGGGGGGGCATCATATATCCAGCCTTGTGATAAGTTCCCCATTTCTCCCCTTTCCCCTCCCCAACCTTCCCACTAACCCCCTGATATCGCTATTCCCCCTACTGTTCCTGAGGGGTTTATCTGTCCTGAATTCCATGTGTCGAGGGCTCTTATCTGTACAATGTGTCTTCTCCGGTCTAGCCAGATTTGTAAGGTACACCTGGGTCATGGTGGTGGGGGGCAAGGAGGAAGCATTCAGGAACTAGAGGAAGGATGTGTGTTTTGTTGGTGTTATACTGCATCTTGGTTGAATCATCCCTTCCTTGTAACACTTTAGTGGGGGGATATCCAATTGTCTACAGATGGGCGTTGGTCTCCACTCCAACCCACCCCGTTCCTCGTTCACATCGATATACTTGTTTGTTTTGATCTCTTGGTACCTGATAAAAGTGCATCATTTCCTTGGTAAATCGGTCAGTGCGTGCCAGTTATCATCGGCAATCCCTTTGTCCGGGGACCTTTAACATTAGCAGCTGTAGAAGGGAGTGTGTGGGCTTCCGGGATGCGTGCTTAGGATCCGAGGTGGGAAACATCGTCCAATTCTGGCTGCCATCCATCCTTCTGTGGAGTGACGCGCTGTGTACCTGTCTGTCTGTATCACCGTCCATGTCGTCCCAGTGGATCCAGGATTCCGTCTCTCCTGTTCATTCCGTGTCCAATCCTCCTCCTGTGGCTTGACTCGGGTTCATCGCGGCTGCAGCTGGAGGTTGGTGTCCCTCTGGATCACTTAGAAAAAGGCGAGTCCTATTTTAAAAGGAGCCCCCTCCCTCGCCTCCTCTTGATTTACAAAAGGTTTCACCAGCACACGAGGGCTTTATAGTTGTTTTCTTTTCTCTCAGCCCCTCTACCAAGCCGCATCCTGTGTAGCGAGTCCTACATAGTGTTCTTTGTCCACACATGAAGAGCATGAGCTTAGAAAGGCCAATTAATTTTTAGGAGATCTCAGAACCAATTCCAACAGGACTGAGATTTGAGCACATACTTGTCTGAAGTCAACATTCTTACCTCCTGTCCTCAGGCATTTTGTGTTGTGTTTCTAGAGTTCTGGGAGTAGGGGCAGGGGAAAGGCGAGTCCTGCTCTCCGGGGTCCATTACTGGTCAGAACTTCAAGCCAGTATAAATCTGATGTATTCCAAGGTCCTAGTTATACATTGTAGCTGATGTCTCAACCCTTTGAGAAACTTGGAGAGAACATTTTCTAGGGACCATGCGCAGTGGGCGTTTTCAAGAGTGTCAGCACCACCAGTTAAGATGAAGTCAAATGTTGGTATACAAGGTATGGTTCTTGGTTTGTTGGCACCAGATTAACAGAAATTCCTAGGTGTTTGCTCTGATTTGCTTGGACTTTTCCATGGTGTTGCTTTTTGCCAGAATACAGGAGAGGGTAAGAGTGGAAAATGTTTTTCCTATATTCGCCTTGTTTGGCATTTGTTTTGTTTTGATATATATATTTAATATACCTGCGTGTTCAGTAGAATTGTTATGAGTTAGAATCAACTCAGTGGCCATGTGTTTGATCGGGTTGCAGACGCAGCCAATAGATCCCCATTCAGCAACACACACACCGATTGTTCGGTGACGTTGGCAGTAATGCTGCCGCGAGTCTCAGCTGCGCTCTCACCATCGCTATCCTGCCTGCTCTATTTCCACCACCCGGGTTCCCTGCCCCCCCCCTCTCCTGTCAGCTCTGCTTTTGTGTAAGTGGTGACGCTTGGTCTAGAAGGTCTAAAGGAGCTCATTCCTCATGGACGCTCCTGTTTAGTTTCTAGGCCGATCTATTACGTGGTTGAAAGGTGACCTCCATGAATGGCTTCAGTTTATGGTCAAAAGGATATTTTAGGGTGATGATCTCCAGGGTCCTGACGGTTTCTGTCAGTCCAGAAAGTCTGATTTTTTGTTTTTGTTTTAAGGAATTTGAGTTTTGTTTTTTCACTCTAACCAAGATCTTCTATTGTGTCAGAATGGTGGTAGGGTTACCAACCACCATCTAATTCTTCCTCTGGTTTTCAACTAGAAGAGCCTATGGTTAGCAAGAGCCAGGAGTCCTGTGGACCAATTCATTGCTTGAGTCTTTGATTTCCTCTGTTCTGTTTTATTCTAGATGAGAAGAGATCAATAGTTATATCTTAGATGGCTTGCTTGTTCCCTTTTAAAAACCCCAGACACCACTGATCAAACTAGGATATAAAATGTTACCTTTTTGAATGAAATCATGCCAATTGGACTCATTTCCCACAAAATGATGCTCCTGAACCTTCAAACTCAGTAAATGCATTGCTCAAAGTATTTGTGTCTGTCTGGAAACTATCTATCACTCTGTCGCATGAGTGCTTTACTGTCTATGTGAATATATACACAGCATCTACAGACATGTACATAGGTGTATATGCAGGTGTCCGTACCTTGCCATGCATTTTCCCGCAACCACATAGCCCACATACCCAACTTCCTTGGTTACGACTCACGTATTTTTTGCTTATTACTCTTATTGCAAAATCATTTGGTATCGCTTTCACTGGAGTGTCTCCTTGTGTACCCCTCAGTGTCGTTTTTCTTGATCAAGCTGTGCTGACTTCCCGCACCTTCTCCATGGCACTTCCCGTTGTCAGAAAGAGCACCTGTGCCTCCCATCCAGCGAGGGTTTCTCCCTTCCTCTCCCTCTCCCTAACAGAGTTGGCAACCACAAAGAACATTTCTTTGTGTGTCTGTATCTCCTCCTAACTTGTTCTAACAGTGAGGCCATGCCACAGTTTGTCCTTTGGTATATAACTTGCTTCTCTCCGCATAACGTCCTCTACATTCAGGCACGTGATAAGGCATTTCATGGACTTTTCACTGTTTTTCATTATGTAGGATTCCAATGTGCATACGTGTCGCCATCTGTTTGCGCATTTGTTCACTGAGCCGTCTTTTGGCTGTTGTGAATAACGTTGCCATGGGTGTAAATATGTCTAGTTGGATCACTGCTCTTAGATTTCTAGGCTAGTTCCCTGGGAATGGGAGAGCTGGATCACACGGTGTTTCTATGTGTCCCTTTGGGAGGAAGCTCCACATTATTAACTACAGTGGTGGTGCCATTTTATAGTCCCGCCGACAGTGTTTACGAGTTCCAGTCTCCCTACAGCCTTGATGGTGTTTGTGATGTGTGAGTGTTTTTATCTTGCTTTGTTTGGATCAGTGCTGTTTTTGCAGGGTTGCGGTAGTACCTCATTATAGTTTCCAGTTGCATCTCTCTGCTGGTCAGTGATCCCAAGTATCTCGTCCTGTGTCTGTGAGCCTGCTGAATGTCCTCTCTGGTAAAAAAGTGTCTGCCTAGGCTCTTTGCTCAGTTTTGATGGGATTCTTTCACTTTTTGTTACTGAATTGTTGCCATTCCCTCTGTACCGGTGTATGTTGCTTAAAGCCCATGTAGGCATGTCTGACTCGTCCCATAGGCCTTTTTAACAAGGGAAAGCAGCTCTCCTTTGTTTGTTGTACCCCTCAAGTGGTTTTAGAACACCCCAACACTGGCTCTTGTAGCGCTGGATCACAGGGGGGATGCAGGCTGACGAGGCAGAGGACGTGGCTTTTGGTCAAGCTCTTGGGCTTTGTATGGTAGGGAGCAGAGGCCCAGGATGTTACTGCTGCTCGGGCAGGTGGACTAGCTGGTGGGGGTGCATGGGCTGTGTTCCATTCCTTCTAGCTCGCCTCCTCCGCTTCTGATCCCTCTGCCCCCCTCTGCACGACTTCGGTTCTCCCCATTCGTTCCTCCAGCTCCACCAACACTGGCAGCAACAGGGACGACCAGAAGCCGTCTCCATAAAGTTTTAATATGATGTCCAACGTACATAATATACCACTTCAAAGACGATCTCATGGATGCTATTGGACATACACTTAGATTTTAGAGCGTAGACCCTTGTCAGATGTGTTTTTATTTTTAAAAAGTTTCCCAGTCTGTGTGTTCTCTTCTTACTCTTTTGTCAAAGTCTTTCAGGGTGCATACTTACTTAATTTTAGGAGGTCCACTTATCACGTTTATCTTCTGTTGTATATGTATATTTTAGCTATGTTTGCTAGTGTATTTATGCTGAAAACTAGGACCTCTGGCTTTGACTCTGTGCTATCACCCAGAACATCCTTTAATTGTAGCAAATAAGGTAACTTATAGGTAGGTTTTGTGCATAGGGTGAAGTTTGGATCTGGTTTCTGCAAAATGTATCCAGTCTTATCAGCACCACTTGCTAAAGAGACTTTTTCTCATGGCACATGGACTTCAACCGTTTGTCAGCACGTAGCTCTCTCTAGCTGGGTGGATGTACCGCTGGGTCCTCAGTTTCGTTCTCTTGGTCTTTAGTATCAGGCTGTTTGATGGCTGTGGCTGCCTAGAAGGTTCTGAGATTGGAAGTGTGAGTTCTCTTACTTTATTCTTCTCCAAGATTGCTTTGGCTACTGGGGGCATCTTTCCTTTCCGTGTGAAGTTGGAGATTAGCTTTCTCCATTTCATGAAAGAAAGTTTTGAGATTTGGATTAGCATTATAATTTATGAGGCTAAGGAAAATAAAAAAGCCTTGATACAAAAATCACAGAAACCTTTATTAAATAAAAACGTCAAAATGTGAAGCTATTGTTTCTCAACATATCCTCCATCCAGATCTATACACTTCTTAAAAAAAACAATTATTGTGAATTGAGTGAGTATTTACAGGGCAGATTCGTTTCTACTCAACAATTCATACACATTTAGTTTTATCTCCTTGGTTGCAATCCCCACAATGCTTGGCCCTCTCCCCAATCTCTTAGCCACATCTGCTTTCTTGGTTTCATTTCTACCTTCTTTCTTAACCCTTCTGAACTTTGTCTTTGGGTAAATACTACCCTTTGGACCTCAAATGATTGGTGAATTATAAAATATGTTAACCTCACTTGTTAATGTTTACCTCTCTTGTGTAATGTTTCTCCTAGAGGCCTTTCTATTGTTTTCCTGAAAATTAACCTACAGGGATAAGTTCAGTGGCAGACTTGAAGGGAGACTAAGGCCCATATTATTGGGAGGAAGCATTAAAGTCATAGAGGAATGTTGTGTGTTCCATCAGTGCTAGGCTGCACCCTGGCTGACTTTTTCCTTCCTTGTGACCCTGTCCAATTGTCTACAGGTGGGCTTTGGGCCTCCTCTCATTTGCATCAATATATTTGTTTGTTTGGGGTCTTCTGATGCCTGATACCTGATCCCAACGACATCTCATGAGCACACAGGCTGGTATGCTTCTTCCATGTGGGCTTGTTGCTTCTCTGCTAGATGGCCGCTTGTTTAACATTAAGACCCCAGACACTATATGGTGTTGTTTTTTTTTAAACACCACCTGGTTCTTCACCACATTTGCTTATGTACCCATTTTGACTTCAGCAATCATGTTGCGAAAGTGAGCATCACAGACTTCCAGGTCACTAGAACAAAGTGTTCTTGCATTGAGGGAGGATTTGAATAGAGTCCCAATGTCCGTTTGCTATCTTAATACTTAACATTTAAATATATGTATACAGATCTATATCTTTATTAATTTATTTATGTATTTACATATGTGCATGTCTATATTTATACCTCTATAAATGTCTCTTGCCTCCTAGTTCTTTCCTCAATTTCTCTTAACTTTTCTCTTGGCTACATTGCAGTTGATCAACCCCCACCAGGCATTCTACGCCCTCCACACCATTGATTTTAGACCCCTTATTGTTCCCTTTTCCCTGGGTTTGTTGCTCCCCCTCCCCCGCCCTTTCTCCCACCTCCTCCTCTCCCTCATCTCTCTGGAGCTGTCTGCCCATGATTTTCTCCTTAGGGAGAAACATTGGTTGTCCTGCTACCTTATATGGATAGACAGGAGAAAGAAGAAGAGGAAGAGGAAGAGGAAGGAGAAGGCCTATATAAATAGTTCCAGGTCTGTCAACTGGACCTTCTGGTTGTCTTCCAGTTGGACCTGGTGAAGTGCCACGTCCTGCCCATTGATTCC
Source organism: Tenrec ecaudatus (assembly GCF_050624435.1). Lineage (NCBI taxonomy): Eukaryota > Metazoa > Chordata > Mammalia > Afrosoricida > Tenrecidae > Tenrec > Tenrec ecaudatus. The sequence continues at coordinate 91,777,418 of NC_134542.1, read as the reverse complement.
ACAGTCTATTTCTGGGATTCTTCCCCTTGCTGCTCTGTTGTGCTCCCTTCATGGTTTGCTCAGGGGATGGGGGGAGCGAGGGGTGGGGACAGGGCAGACCGGGCACAGTACCTACCCTCTGTCTCCAGTGCTGTCCCCCTTAGCTCTGTGGGTCAATGAGGGGGTGTTGTGTCTCATGTTGGGGCCAGCCGCTCGGTGTATTCACTGCATTTCGATGACATGGATTTTGGACTCTCCAGACTCTCCGCTGCATGTATAATCCTTTGTACACACAGAAAACTATTCCTTGGGGGAGGGAACGTTGTCATGCGATGGAAATGTGGAGGTATTTTACTGCCCTGCAACCCAGATCTGTAGAGAGTGTCTGTCTGCAGTCAGAGCAGGGTTGCTTGGGGAAAGCTTTGAATCACTGATAGAAGTTGAAACAAGGCCAGCAATTTCATTCCCTCACATGGTCTGCTGTGGCAGAGAGGGAAGCTGGTGAGGATCGTGTGGCCAAGGCGCACACTGGCTTTGTGGTAGCCAGCCTGTCTAGAAACCCTGCAGCTCAATGGGCGCTCTAATTCTTTCTCTGCCCACCTCTGCTTAATCTACATCCTGTGGCTGGGTCCCTGGGACAAAGGATAGGGAGGCAGACAAGGTTCAGAGGGTGCTACATTACTGTGCTAGTATCTGCAGATTTTAAACCAAAATTGCTTTGGAAGCACGGGAAAACACGAGAGGAGGAATCAGCTCTTCAAAGCATATTACTTGCAGTTCCGCCTGGACTTTTGAAGGTCCCTTACTTTGTCCTAGTTTATATTTTGCTGGTTTCTTTGGTTAAGAGGCGATTGCTTAGGGATTTGTATATCTTTTTAAATATTCATGTATATAAATAAATGACCATATATGTCTTTTCAAACCCTCTATATGAATCTTTTTAATGTAAAGAACATATTACTAACAACTGACACCAATGTACTAGGAACCGTAGCTGGTATATCATACCGTTCAGTAGTTCAAATCATATTAAAAAGAGCTGTACAATCATCACCACTATATGTTTTCGAATATTTTCTTCTTTCTTTTCTCATTATTATTAGCTTCTCATTTCCCCCCAACTGCCCCTGGCACACCCTCAAGAAACCATTCATCCAGTCACTGTCTCTATAGATTTACCTATCCTGAATTCCATATTTTAAAAAATCATATACATAAAAAGCTAACAAACCTAACAAAACAAATTAGAACATGCAAAAACTCTCAACTGGAAAAAAAAAAGCAGATAATGTGAAAAATTAGAACAAATTTAAAATGGGTCATAAAGGAGGTCAAATGATAAGGTGTTATAGTTGAAGTTTCCTGCATCTGCAATAATCCATTTTCTGGTGCACTGCATGAAAGCAAAACTGTTCACGTCCCTGGTCAATGGTCAGAGGGATTCACAGGAGGAGTAATCCATGTGGACTTCCCTGGAAATTCACCTTTAAGGAGTGCATTTGTTGCTTTTCTCTGCCATCTTCTCCATTCAAGCTGTGTCTGTGGCCCCGCCCTTGAGCTCCCAGAAGATTCCATGCATGCTTTAATCAGAGTCATTGTGGCTGTCCTGTGTTAGTTTTCTTTGAGTCAGCTGACTCCTGGCTACCCCTGGACAACAGAAGGATATGTCCCCACAACCTGCGCCCTCTTCGTGATTGGTGGTAGGCAGGAGCCCACTGTTGGGGCCACTGTGTATTTGGAATGCCTTCTAACCTTGGGGACTCATCTTGCAGGACTTTCTTGAACAATATTCTAGTCATTGTAATAGCTACCTGTTAAGCTAGCATCTGCCTTGAAGACTGACACTGTGCCCTTGAGTTTGGAATCTTCTGTGCTTGACATGTAAAAAGGGACTCAATGTATATTTCATCAATGCATGTATGAGTAAGTCCTTCCGGTTTATATCTGGTTTTCATTTCCAGGTAACAAGAGTAAAAAGATATTGGTTAGCCTGCTTTCATATGTATATGAAAGAGCACAGAACAGGACTTTGTACACGTCCAGCCACCTACCCATGGTACTCCATTCCTGAAAGCAGCTACATGGTATGATGACAGTTTCCTAAGAAACCAATTTTCAACCCTTACTGAGCTCCTGTACCCTGGACCACGTGAAATAGTGAACGTGGCCTTGGGCAGCGCTGTGTGGCCGGAAGCCTCCTCTCGCGTCTGGAGAAGCTGGATCATTATTAGCTTCCTAGCAGCCTTGCTGTTAGAACATCACTTTCCCAGATGCAAGTGGATCCGGGACACATCCTCTCTTATGCAGCGGGGTTCATTTCCATTATCACAACGGTCTGCTAGATATCCTAATGAGAGAGTTTATTGTGCTTGCAGGCTGCGGCATTAAGTGAAGTGGGTGAATTAAGGCAAAACGTCAAATAGGAAACAGATGATAGGGCTGCTGCTGTCACTTTAGGACTTGTGGCCCTCCTTAGCAAGGGTAGAGGCCACCACATTCTGCATAGATATTTGTTGCCCTTGCTGATTTGAATCCTTTTTGAAGAAAAAAAAAAGATAGAGATGATTCTGTGGTGACAAAAATAGACATTAAAATGCAGGTGAGGATAAATAAACTAGTGCATATTTTTCCATTAAAATCATTCTAAACTAACTTCTTCTGTCAAGTGGAAGCAGGGCTCAGAAGCAAAACGCAAGGCGAGAAGATGGATGGGTAATTGCTGTGTGTGTTGCAGAGAACAGGGAAGAGGGAGAAGGAAATTACGAATCCTTTGATGGAGCAGCAATAATTTGTTGTTTAAAATTTCACTTGATGGATTATTTTTTTTAAGTTGGATAACCAATCAGTAGAGAAAGTCCATGCACCCTTAGCATTCTCGTTCCAAGAGAGTCAAAGGAGAAAAGGGACCAACCCAGCTATTTACCGAGCACCTGTGATTTTCCAGGCATCTTATAAATAAAATGTTTTTGATACATTTCTTTTCCTCTGATGGAACTCTTATGGTTTTTCTTTGCGTCAAAGGGGAAGTTAAGTAAAATTGTAAGCTCCTGCAGGCAGGGTATGTATCACAACAAGGACTAAACACGAGCAATTTTGTTCCACGGCTCAAAGCTATATTTTTTTTATTCTACTCTAATGTTTTCCTTCAAAGGGTCTTAGTGCCATTTTAAGGGAGTTGTTTAATGGGTGGATCTGGCATTCTATAAGAAAATGTATCGGTTAGGGTTAGGGTTAAAAAAAAAAAAGAAAATGTATCTCCCAGTTAGATGTATTTCGACTCCTATCATTTGTTGTCCAGGTGGTTCCCACTCCCGGCAGCCCTCTGGGAGTGCTCTCCAGTGGTCCCAGCAGCTCAGCTCTCATCTACGAGCTGAATGGACGGAGGTTTCGGCCCACCCAGAGTTGCTTCACTTTCTCTTGAACCAACTTACTTGGGGACTTTTGGTCTGTTGCTGAGCAACTAACTTGCGAAGCTAGACTATATGCAGAAGAATAATGTGGCATGGGGCCTAGAGGAAGGTCCCCTGCAAGGGACACAAGTTTGCTTGCTGAGAGTCAAAAGGCTTGAAGTACCTACTAATTATGGTCGGCTGAGTTCTCTAGAGAAGAAAAATCAGTGTGTGTGTGTGTGTGTGTGTGTGTGTGTGTGTGTGTGTGTGTATTTGAGAGAGAGAGAGAGAGAGCATAGACATTCAACTATGTGATCCATAACAAACTACAGAAAGCCTTCAGAAGAACAAGAATTCCAGAAAACCTAATTATGCTCATGTAGAACTTGACCATGGGCCAAGAGGAAATCTTTCCAACAGAACAAGGGAATGCTGGATGGGTTAAAATCAGGAAAGGCGTATGTCAGGTTGTGTCCTCTCACCATACTTATTCAATCCATGTGCTTAGTAGTAAATAATCCAATAAGCCGGACTATAGAAAGAAGAACTCAGTATCAGGATTGGAGAAAGGCTTATTAACAACCTTCTATATGCAGATGACACAACTTTGCTGGCTGAATGTGAAGAGGACTTGAAGCACTTGCTGATGAAGATCAAAGATTGCAGCCTTCAATATGAATTACATCTTAATGTAGACAAAGCAAGAATTCTCACAACTAGACCAATAGGAAACATCATGATACACAGAGAAAAGATTGAAGCTGTCAAGGATTTCATCTTGCTTGGATCCACCATCAATGCTCATGGAAGCAACAGTGAAGAGATCAAATGGTGCATTGCATTGGGAAAATCTGCTGCAAAAGCCGCCTTTGAGGTGTTGAAAATCAAGGACGTCACTTTGAGGACTAAGGAGCGCTTGACTCAAGCCAGGGTATTTTCGATTGTCTCGTATGCATGTGGAAGTTGGGCATTGAATAAGGAAGAAAGAAAAATGGAAACATTTGTCACACACATATGAAAATGGCTCACACAATTATCGATGCTGTCTGGTTCAAGACTCTGGCTTAGATGCTAAGCTGGTAGCCTCTTCTGACTTATGTAGTTACTGGGGCTGCTGAACATGAAAGCAGGACATGAATCAGTAAGTAAGATGACACAAAACGAAGAAGAGAGGTGAATTGGTGAAGCAGAAAGATCACAAGCTGGTGGATACAGAGGTGGGTGAATCCTAGATGGGCAGGCCTTATGGCAGTTGCTCATGGCTCCCAGGGTTTGAAAGCAATATGGCAGGCTGTTGACTAAGTCCAAAGAACTGGATGTTGCTAGGCCAGATGCAAGGTCTAGACCAGCAAGAAGGAAGCAGGCTCCTCACAGCATCTACTTCTATAGGATGTAGGCTGCACCCCAAGGAAACTTCAAGACTATGACTTTAGAAAGGGGGTTTCACTCCAGACTAATCTTAAAACTGATGGAAAGCATATAGCAGATCTCATTCTGGAACTTTCTTTGGTAACAGCTGTCAAAGCACGGAGGAACCAGGCTGAGCTACACCAGCAGCCACATAGCGATCACACTGTGCAAGATGTAAGATTACTGCTTTCAGTGGAGATTATGCCCCGACATAAAAGAAAGCAAAAATCCTCACCTCTGAACGAATAAATAACATTACAATAAGTGGAGAGGTATTGAAGTAGCAAATATTTAATTTTACTTGGACTCCCACCCAACACCCATGCAAGCAACAGTCCAGAAACAAGACATCCTTTATGGGCTAACGAGCAAAGATGTCCCTCTGAGGACTAAGACGTACCTGGCATCAGCCAGGGTATTTCCATTCCTCGTGAAGGCTGGACAATGTATAAGGAAGACTGGAGAAGAATGAATGGATTTGAGTTCTGGCCTTGGTGAAGAGTATGGAGTATCCCATGAACTCGCTACAAGAGCCGACCAATCTGTCTTCGAGGGAATAGAGACAGAATCCTCCTTAGAAGTGGGGATGCCAAGAACTTTGTCTTTGGGAAGGACCTGCTCTTGGAAAATAACACCATTCTTGACAGGTGGTCATCAAAAAAGAGGAGGCTCCAACAGGAGACGGTTTGACAGAGTGACTGCATCTATGGGCTCAACAATAGCAGTGGTGATGAGGATCGGGCCATATCTTGTTCTGTTAAATAGCGGGTGGTTGTGATTGAGAATTGACTCGATGGCAGCTGACAACAGAGGTCAGTCACCAAACAGGCCTTGTGATCTGCTTCCAGAATGTCATAGAATGGAACACTATCTGGAGGTACGCTACTCTGCGCCCAGGGGTCCCCATGAGTTAGAATCAATTCTCTGGCAGCGGACACAAACAACAGGAGCTGCTGAGGATGCCTTTGTTCTGGGGAGCTGCTGGCTAGGCTTGAAAAGCCAACCTTTGGGCTAGCAGCCAATCAAACTACTTGTGCCACCTAGGCATGTGAAAAATAATCACTTAGTTTTAGTTATCGAGTAAGCTATGATTTCAAAATATTGCCTATAAAATATAAGCCTAACTAGGGTAGGGACTTCTGTAAATGGCCTGTTATGTAACTCAAGCGCCAAGGACCAAGCTCACCGTAGCAGATGCTCAATAATATTAGTGCGTGGATGAGTGAATGAAAAACGATAATTCTTTATAATTGTCATTCCACTATTGGGGAGTCAGATCACGGCCACTTCTTTTATAAACACTTATATGTTGTTCCCTTATGCATACATCGTTATATTTTATAAAGAAAGATTCTATTGTTTCATTATAATAGATTCTTGGAAATGAAATCGCTCCGTCAAAGGAGTATGCATTTTAAGATTTGATACCATCTTCCTAGGACAGCTCTCCCCAGCGTACCAAGGGTACTTCCTCTATTGTATGTAAGATTATCTAGTGCACCTCAACCTGGCTGACATTCGGGTTATCAGTTGTTTCACTCATTATAAAGTGTCATTAATTCCCCAAATCTGGAAGGCATATTGTTTCCAGATCTCCTGCTTGGAAGCTAGCATGGTGTGACAGGTCTCTTTTTCCTCTGGATTCAGAGTATTCATGAGGATATTAGTCATTGAAATTAGCATAAAAACGTGTAAACCAGGTGATCTCTGATGTTCTCTAGGCTCTTGGTTTGAATGTAAAACTGCATCTTTTGACATTGGTCAACATGCTTGGGCGTGGGGGGAGTCTATAATTAGTTATACATCATTAGCAAGTGGAATCTGATCTCTCGCTCAGAATCTATGTGATGATCCATTTCCAAACTAAATACAAGTTCTTTGAGAATTAGCTGCCATTGGGAACATGCGACTTCTTGTTTCAGGCGCCCCAGGCGGTGTGAATGAATGGAACTCCACACGCCACTTATTCTCCGTTGACTGCTGGGGCCTTGGGGAAGAACTGCTGACCACAATCCAGGCCAGCGAAGCAGGTAAGGCTGGAGCCATGCATGTGTGGGCTTACAGGGACCACACAGAAATCTTAATACTGGATGAAATTTTGCATAGAATGAATATAAAGTGCAATCACCTATTGAGTAAGCACGCATGGAATCCCCATTATATGTTCAATACCACACAAAATATGGGTGCTTTGAACCCGAGGACTCAGTGTCAGCCATGCAGAAAAGTGGTTACAGTCCTAACGGGAGGATCGGTTTATTGTTTCACTAGGCCCTGTGCTTCTATGCTTCCCTAACTGCAGGGAGACCTGCCTTCCCTGTTCTCCACTGCGCTCATTAGCACTAGAAAGGAGGGGGCTCATTTTCCTCTTAGGGGGAGACAAAGGCTCCTCTTGTCCAAGGGGGAAGGGCCTCTGCTGACTTGATTAGGCTCTGCCTGGCCTATGCCATTTTTAGATGGAGACCATCCGATAGCACCTGCTGCCTCATTGGGTTGACACTGTCCCTGCCCCCTCTTGTAATCATGTCTCGGAGCACTTCATCATTCCAGGTAAATGCTGTAGGCATACATGGCAGAGGAAGCCTGGGGTCAGCGGTGACAGCGACTCAGAAAGCAATTGTTTCCTTGTTCCCCAGATTGTCCAATGCAACAAGCCAAAGAGGCCTCATCACTGGACAGATGTAAACACGGAAGGGGCACACCTTGTAGCAATATAGCTTTTTTCTGTAGACGCTCTGATTTGAATTTGCATATTTTTTCAAGCCCAACGGGAACAATGAAATAAATTGGATGATTGCCATGGATGTAAAGGAGAGCCCTCTTTTCTACAGAAGGAGCGGGGGTGAGGGGGCATTCAAGTTCATTTTGACTTAAATTATGGGCAATATTTATGAATTCCTCTCTAGTTCTAGGGAAAATAGGACACACGGCATTTTTGTATTGTTTCAAGGAAGTGTTCAATCCGTAAGAACTTCCTAACTACAGACTGGTTAAGCCCATTCCTGCAAAGTCAAAGAGACTCGCCTTTTTCTTTTGTCTTTTCATAATAGGCAGTTATTTTCTTTACTGGCTCTGCTGTCCAGAGCTTTTTGTTGGGCCAGACTCAAGCTGTGTGTTCATTCACAAAAGCATATAATCGGTATCCAGAGAGCCAGGCAGATGTGATAGGAATGGAAGGAGTTGCTCTACGATACGTTACAAAGCCCTGATGACGACAGGTGGAGGAGAACAGTGTTTGGCTGGATGACCTATAGCTAGCTCTTCTATAGATCAGAGCAGGGGAGACTCAGGCAATGGGTGACCATTTGACTTGATGCATCATATTTACGTGGGGGCGTCTTTAAAGAACCCAGAATTCTGGGAAACAACTGTCTGAAAGTAGCAAAGCAGAAAGATTCCATTCTGTCATTAGTTAGTGCCATTTCTCTGACCACTTAGGCGCAAGGAAGTCAAATATTAGAATCCTGGCAGAGAGCTGAATTGGATGGGGATTAGGTTGTGCATCCGGAGGATGGGCAGCTGAAACCATGACCCTCTGGGACTTAATTAGATCTGACCCACCCTTCCCGGGCCATGAGGGTCAAGGTCCTTCCCATGTGTTTACATTCAAATGTCCTGTTTACAGGAATCCTACTTTTGGAACGCTTTTGTGGCATTAGCTCTGCGTCCTCACGCTGTCAGAAAGGCTTCCCTATAACTTTCACGAGTCAGTGACCAAGAAGTAAAATGCCGGTTCTCAGTCCACAACGCTAGCTTGGTGAACCTCAATGAAATCTTGGGTCGTGGCACACATTCTTTCTCCACCTTGGAATATACCCTATGTTCTGGGAGAATTAGGCATATGCTTGAGTTCCGGTTTAAAGATTATTTCAGGGAAATAGTTTCAAGGGTTCATCTAAAAGTTAGGGCCTCAGATAATCTGGAGTCCTTGAAAATTTGAAATTCTGTTCTGCATCTCCCCTCTTTGGATCAGCTTGCCTTTATAGAGTTTTAATCAAAATATTCGAAAATGGGGCACCATACAGTTCTTCTGTCTTATGGCAAAGGAGGCCGTTGTTCATGGATACAGTTAGTCACGGATTCAGAACCTCTTCCTGTTCTTGACTCTCGTTCCTCTGTTGTTCTGGGACAATAGAGATCAACGCTGTGCCTTGGGTGACCTCTGTAAGCTTGTAGGACTCCAGGCACGCTGCTTCAAACTTGGAGGGAGAGGCGCGACCCTAAATATGTAGTAGGCCGTTTAACAGGGATGCCCCCTGAAACCATGGCCCGAAACCTCGAAACTCCCCCCCAAATAATAAATCCCATCAGGTTTCAGTTGTACATAAGCAGCCTCAGCAGGTACTTTTTAATGATTTTCCCTTTTGGCCATTGTTGTAACTATCTGGCACATAACTTTAGCTAATTCAGCTATTTTGGGTATACAATTTATTTGCAGCAAATGCATTTATCAATGGTGCCAACTCGCTCTCAACACGATATTTTTATAACCACTGTTTCCCGTTCCTCTGCCATCTCCTCCTTTGGTAACCACTAACAAATTTTGTTCTCCAGCATAAACAAATAAATAAAAGATTAGTAGTTCAAACCCACTGTAGGAGAAAGGAGGTCATCTACTTTCATAACAAAACAGAACAGTGGAAACTCTCAGGGACAGCTCACTGTCGGGTTGCCACGAGTCGGACTAACAGCCATGGCCTCGGCTCTATGCGCACCAGGAGCTGTGGCAGTTCCGAGCTGAAGCACTGACTGCTTACCCAAAGGTCAGGGCTGGAACCCACCAGACGCCCTTTGGGAAGAAAAGATGCTTCCATCTGCTTTCACAAAGCTCACAGTCTTGGAAACCATTGGGGCACAGTCCTGCTGTTCCTGTAGTGTCACTGGGAGTTGGAATTCACTAGGTGGTAAAGGATATGCCACTGGGTGCTGAGAGACGTGGTCATTGTCTCATTGAGTGTGTTTTCCAGCTTGAGAGGCAGATAATTAATGGAGATTGTGTCAGTATCAAAAGTGACGAAGCATAGAAATGAGACGGAGTAGAATGACAGTAGAGAAGGATTGAGGGTAATACTGTTGGCACATAGAATGGGGGTGGTGGTGGTGGTGAAGAAGAATAGCATATGCAAAGGTCCTGAGGCAGGGTTTGTGATTTGTGCGTCCCCAAGGAGTCTGGAAATGGGAGAGATCAGCGAAGCAGCCAGAGATCAGAAAGGTCAAGTTGGTTTGCGGTGAAGGAGGCAGTCTCCATTTGTTTGTTCTGCCCTTCAGATCTTGACAGAGCGCCTTTCCGTGGACCAGTCAGGTAATGAACTTCATGAACACCTTGTTGAACGTGTGTGCCGTTTATCTGCTCTGACACGTCAGCCCTGACAGTTCATCCATAAAGGAATTTCAAGGGAATGCGCAGTGGAATTTGGAGTCTCTGCCATTTAATAGGCACACCACTAAAGACTTGATTTTATTTAGCTGCTGTCTTTTAAATGAATAAATAAAATGACTAGTGGAGTTCTACTTATTATTTGAATTTGTAGTGGTTGAAATACAAATGCATGGTTGAAAGGCAAATATATATTTTTAAAAAGCTGTTTAGTAAAAGTATGGCTCCCCTATCTCCCAAGACTTCCCCAAAGCAACTTCTGTTAGCAGAGTCTTTCTTAAGTTATTTACCATATATACTCATGTATAAACCGAGTTTTTCAGTCCATTAAAATTTTTTTCATGCAGTTTTTGTGGTAAAATTAGGTGCCTCAGCTGATATTCAGGTCAGCTTGTACTCGAGGATATACAGTAGTCTGTTTCTAGAATGTAAATATGCACCCCACCCCCTTTCATGAAACATTAATATTGTACCTACAACACATTGTGCTGCATCTTGCAGATCTTGGAGCACTTCCATATCAGTGCACATGAAGTTGCATCTCTCGTTAATATTCAGTCTTATGAAATACCACAATTTAATTATTCACACATTGATGAATTGTAAGGTTTTTGTACCTTAGCTATAACAGTCAATACTGGGATGAAAAATCTGGTGCATTCCTCCTTTAACTCTTTCACCTGTGTAGCTTTTGTAGGAAGCAATTTCTTGAAAGGGATTGGAGACTAAAGGAGAAGTGTGTAGATTTAGCCTTGGGTAGAGATTGCCCATCGCATGGATACATGCTGTCTATGTCATTACCAACACACTGCACCATCAATTACTTTTTGTCGTTCTGATCTGAAACGTGAAAGACATCATTTAATTAGGGTTTAATTTACTTTTCTCTGTATGAATGAGGTTGAATCAAGAAAGAAAGAGAGACAACCTGGCATTTTCCTGGCTTGTAGTCGAGGAACACTGCCCACATGACCCTGCTTCTTTGTTGAGATTTCTTTGGAAACCTACTGCATGGTTCATTTTGGAAACATTTTTGTGTGCGTAAAAAAAAAAAAAAGGAAAAAGAATGTGCCTTCTCTTGGCCAAGACTAGGGTCTCATACTATTTTCGGACTAATCCTGCCACGGAAGCGGTTCACATCATCTCTCGTCCTGCTGGTTGCATCTGCATCTTCCTTCAGATGGCTTCCTCGGGAGAACGTGCACCTCTGACTGGGCTTGTCCCGATGGATGCCCTCCATAGCTGTGTGGGCCACATTCTCACGACCACTGATTGCCTTTGAGTTGATGCCTACTCACAGCGACCCCACAGGACAGGGCAGAACCGTCTTTGTGGGTTTTCAAGACTGTTCTTAGGACCCACTTCAAAAACAAAACAGCTATTAAGGTGATCCTGACTCATAGCAAGCATACAGGACAGAGTAGAACTGCTCCTTAGGTTTCCAAGCCTGTCAATCTGTATGAATGCAGACAGACTCCTCTTTCTCCTGAGGGACAGCTGGTGGGTTTGAACCACTGACGTGTCACAGCTCGGTGTTCTTAGTTTGGTACATTGTTTCCTTTGTAAGTATTAAGTGTTCTTCTTTGTCTCTGATATTAATATTGCTCCCCATTATTTTTTTAGTTTCTGTTTTTTCATTTCCTTTGTTATTTATATAATTTATATCTCCCATTCTAAAAATGTCCCTTGAAAACCATCCATAAAGGAATCATCTTTGTAAATTCCTCCAATATATTATATTTTAATAAGTGAGTTTAATATGTTTGTAGCTTGTGAATTACTGATACACTGAAATTTATTTCTGCAATGTTATTTTGTACTTGTTTTGCATCATCTACTTTTTTTTACTCTTTGTGTGAAGTGTGTGTACTAAATAAATTCCGCCTTTTGGGGAATCGATTAGATTTTCCTATTCTTATCAGTTGTGCTGCTGTTATCACATCCATATCAAAGGTATGTTACTGTTTGATTCAACTTTCTAACATTTTGGCGGTTGAGATCATTGTAAATTCTTATGTGATTATAAGAAATAGTACAGTGAGATCCTCGTACCTCTTGCTCATTTTCTCTCCATGGCCACATTTTAAAAGACCAAGGCACAGTATTTCGACCAGGATATTAACGTGGACAATCAAAATAACAGAAGGTTTTGATGACGCTAAGCCTTGGTGGAGGCACCCTGGTGGCATACCGGTTACACAGTGAGCTGCAAGCCACATGGTTGGCAGTTAGGATCCACCAGCAGCTGCTCGGGAATTAGACTGGGCTTTCTACTCCTGTGAACATGACAGTCTCACAACTCCACAGAGGGTCACTATGAGTTAGCCTTGACTCAATGGCAGTGAGAAACCTTGGAGGCATAGCAGTTCCATGAAGGTCAGCAGTTCGAAACCTCCAGCTGCTTTGTCAGAGTAGTGTGAGGCTTTCTACTCTGGTAAGGACTTACCCATGGGGCAGTTCTCCTCAGTCCTCCAGAGGAGCTACGAGTCGGCATCAACAAGATGGCAATGAGCTTGAAGTCCTTCGTGTCGCCCTTCGATAGCCACCTACTCTCTTGTTGTTCTTGTGTGCTGTCAAGTCTGTTTCGGCCCACCGAGGCCCTCTAACGATGTAGAGCTGCCGCATAGGGTTCCCTAGCCTTCACAAGAGAAAATCCCCACGTCTTTTCTCCACCAGGGGCCGGTCGGTTTGAATCGCTGACCTTGAGGATTGCAACGGAGTGCTGGACTTCTGTGCCACTAGGATCCCCTCCTTAAACTTAGGGACCATGAGTCTGTTACCTATTTCTAGAATTTTGTATTTCAAGAATGTTAGATAAATGGAATGATACCATTATGTAACCTTTTGGAATTGCCTCTAAAAATGTATTATTTAGCTATTTCTCTTGAGAATTAATCACCTTATTGTGTGTGTTTTGTCTAATTGCTCCTTTTGATTGCCGATTAGTATTTCATGAGGTGTGGATACACCTCAGTATTTTATTTGTCCATTGAAGAGCATTCTAGTGCTTAGCTATTACACATACAGTTGCTGTAAACATTCATGTGCATGCTTTTGTGTGAACAGAAAATAATTTTTCCGGGAAGTATGCTCGAGAGTACAGTTGATGACTCATACAGTAATTGCATATTTGGTTTTTTAAGATGTTCTCAACCAGTTCCTGTGGTTGGCTTATAACATTTTATACTCCCAGCAGCTTTGTATCATTGATCAGTTTCTCTATATTTTTGCCAATATTTGGTATTGTCATTCATTAAAATTTTTTAGCCATTCTAATATGTGTATAGAGGTCTCTTCATGAGTTAGTCCGCATCTCTCTAATAGCTAATGATATTGAAACAGTGCTCAAGCTTTACTATCTGTGTACAGTCTCTTTAGTGGATTATCTTTTGCCTCTATTTTCACTGAATTGTCATTTCTTTTGAGATTTGAGAGGTCAGTATGTAATGGGGAGCCTGGCGATACAGTGAACATATAGCATCCAGCTGCCAACCAATAGGCTATAGGTTTAAACCTACTAGTCATTGCACAGGAGAAAGACGTGGCAGTCTGCTTCCATAAAAGATTTCCAGCCTTGTACACTGTTGGGGGTATCTAGGCTGGGTTTGACTAGAGAAACAAATCCAGTGACACTCATTTATGTGTAAGTAAGAGCTTTATATCAAGAAGTAATTGTATATCAGGACAATAGCCCAGTACAATCCAACTGAAGTCCACAAATCCCTCTTCAGATTCACACAGTTACATACAACGAGCCAAAATGCAGGAAGATCACAGGCTGGTGGATAAAAAATTTTGTGGATGTTGTCTTTTGATCTTGGGACCCGTCACAAATTCTCAACAACCCTTGCCCCTTGCTGCTTTTCTCCCACTTCCACTGAACAAGGGGATCCAGGTGGTCACTTAGCAAGCCATAGACTGCCTCTTTTAATATTCAGTCCTAGAGAGGAGAATATCTTCATGGCTCCAGATTTTTCCAACTTCAGGCGCAAACCTCCAGTTCAAAATTCAAAAGGACAAAAATGGCTTCTTTTTCTTTCTTCAGTCTGTCAACAGTTCTTTCACCAAGTCTTTTCTAATGTAAACATCCTGAGCTGTCAAGGCACTGGGTGGGGCTTATCTTTTCAGAGCCTTCTTTGCAGGCAACTCCCACACCCATTTAAAGATCTAATTTAATGCTGGAAGGCAGTGGGCTTACAAACGCTCTATTTTTATACTTCCCAATAATCATTTCTATCACACATACATCAATCATAATAGTTAGAAAAAAATCAATATAATCCTAGTACAGCCAGAACTTAAATTCAATTTTTAAAACAGTCCAATTCAATCCTTATCCAAACTGTCCCATCCATATGCAACATGGCCTTAGGCCTCTGGCTGCATCAAGCTTTTGGCCAGGCCTTCTGTCAGCCATTTTGACCTTCTGTCAGCCATTTTGACCTCCTGTCAGCTATTTTGACCTGTCAGCCATTTTGACTAAGCAGCATGGTCTCAGAGAAGATGTTCAAGGGGTGATTTTACCCCCTTGAGCTCAAAGTTTACACTATCACATTCATTTTCACCATTTCAGACAGAAATAACCAAAGACAACAACCAAAGAAAAGAATCAAAACTTTAACTTCCCATATTCTTTCCAGAAAACAATGGAGTAAATAGTGGGCCAATCTGAATAGCCAAAAGAGACAAAATAAGGCAGAGATCCGACAAGCATCCACTCTTTGTCTTCATGATTTGTTTCTCTCACACCCCACCCCCAAGATACTGTAAGTCTTAGGATTGGTTTACCAGAGAAACCAATCCAGTGACACTCATATATATGTAAGAAAGCGTGGTATGTCAAGAAGTAATTGTATATCAGGAAAATATCCCAGCCCAGTCCAACTCAAATCTATATGTCTGATTCCAGTTCCTAAGCCCCTCTTTATGATACAAAATGCAGGAAGATCACAGACCAGTGGGTGAACAATCTTGTGGATCCAATGGCAGTGGAAGCACCACAGGGATCACACAGGTCTCAGCGTGGCTCTTCAACAGGTAGGTGAAGGTACAGAGAGGGGCGAGGTTCCCAGGATCCCCCGTATGAGGAGGTTATGCCCACAAGGAGGCATCATCAAGCAGTGACCTGATTGACAGGCTAGACTCCACCCCTACGCTTCAAGTTGACACAAAGTTATGTAACTAGCACAGGGGAAATCCTACTCTCTTCTATAGGGACACAGTAGGTCAGAGTCGACTTAACAGCAGTGGGTTGTTCACATAGTTCTTTACTTTAGTCCTTTGTCAGATGTGTGATTTGCATATATTTCCCCCTACTCTTCAGTGTGTTTTAAAAACCCCACTAACAGTGTTGTTTTTTTGTCTTTCGTAATGTCCATTTTATTCATTTTTCTTTTTATAGATCCTGCTTTTAGTGTCAAGTCATATGATTTTTTTGCCTGGTTCTAGCTCATGGAGATTTTCTTACTTTTTTTCCCCTAGAAGTTTTATGGATTTATGTTTTAAATTTAAGTCAGTTATCTATTTTTAGTTAATTTTTGTAGTGTGTGAGGCTACGGTTGAAGCTCTGGTTTCCTTTAATTTTTTTTTTCCTTAGAATACCCAATTATTCCAATACCGTTTATTGAAAAGGCTGTCTTTCCACCACTGAATTGTTTTTGTGCCTTTGTAAAAATCCTTTTGGGCCCATTGTGTGGATCTGTGTCTTTTCCTATTCTGGTCCATTGAGCTATTGGTCTATCCTTCTGACAATACCATGCAGTCTTGATTACTGGAGCTACAGAGTAAGTTTTAAATTGGATGGGCTGATTCCTCCCATTTTATTCTTCTTTTTCAAAATTGATTTAGCTATTGTAGTTTCTTTGCATTTCCATATAAATCTTACAATACTCTTGTCTATAGCTACAAAAACCATTGCTGAGCTATTTAATAGAACTTGCGCTAACATCTGTGTGTCAATTTGGAGGAAGTTGAGTCTATTGAGTCTCCATCGCAGGAGCACAATGTGACTCCAATTCAATCTTCTCTGATTTCTATTAGCATGTTGTAGTTTTCAGCCCATGACTCTTTCAACAAACCAGTGTTTTGTTAGATTAAACCTTGCACATTTAATTTTTAAGTAACTATAAATGATGCTATATTTTAAACTTTGTTGTCTACATACAAATTGCTCATACATAAACACACACCTGAGTTTTGTATTTTTTAAACTGAGTTTTATTTATTTCACATGTACATCATGTATACAAATTGCCCTAGTAGCACCATCAGAGAAAAAAGCGCACATGCTATTAGTTTGAGGTCATTTCTTGGGCACACTGCCAGCAGACCCCGGTGACACAGCCCTCACACTCTCTTCACGTTCAGGAGACATGGCCTCTTGCTTAATCTGAACTGATGAGTCCGGAGCAGGGATACTGCCAGGGGCTTGGCAAGCAGGTGTGGATGATGGAGACACATGGGACGATGGTGGAGGGCCCAGGAACACTGAGAAAAGGGGCGTCGGCAGCAGTGTGGCATCAGCAGATGTTTGCGATCTACTGTTCCTTTGTTCTCGGGAAAGGCTACAGGGAACCTGATCGGGATGCTCAGAAGGGTCGTACGCTTCTTGCAATCCCTGTAGGCTTTGTATTCTGTGGGTCCTCAGGCCTCTCATCACCATATTTACCTGTTGTTTGAGCATCAGGAGCCGCTGGACTTTGACATACGCTGTCTGCAGGGCTGCCCGAGCTTGCAAACCATCGTTATCCATGGACTGCAAAGATTTGCTCAGTCCTTCCTCCCTCAGAGAAATATTCCACAGCTGGTCAACCCGAGAACGTCCTTTCTTCCCTTTCATTTTTCTTCGCTTCTTTTTTTCTCTCAGGACTTGGGAGTTCAGGAGATGATCCATCTCCTGTGGCTCTGCGCTTCCTTCTGATTCTCTGGCCGTTGTTTTGTTCAGTGTCCGACGTGCAGCTGCTGTCTGTGGCTGCGTCCGCCAAACTGGAGTTTGCAAGACCTAAAGAAGCATTTGCTGAGTTGCCTTCTCTGTTGCTCTCTTGGGCATTCTGATGTTCTGAAGGGGGTGCAGCACTCTCCGGCTGCTTAGGCCTTTTCCCAAAGGCATCAACGGTACTATTGTATAGTGAGAGGGTAATTGTGCACTCTGACGCCTTCGGGTAGTCACGTCTTCGGTCATTTCACCTCTTCCTAGGGAAGCAGCCAGAGGGTTGTTTCCTGTTTCAAGGCCTGGGTCGCTTTCTGACCCTGGGTAGCCCTCAGTGAGGTACTAGCTAAAAACCATCTGTGGGGGCTCGTTTTCTCTGCCTGCATGGTCCTCGCTGAAGAAGCTGTACGCAGGGGCCCTGTCCATGGTCACGCTGCTTTCTGACAGGCTCCGTTTCCTTGTCAACCCCGGTGGCGAGGGGATGGAGATACCTTCCCACTGGAACCCTTCTAGATTGGACAGGTCAGGCTCCCCATCCAGATCCAAGGCCTCCTGCTCATTCTGCACCAAGGGCACCATTTCCTGCCAAACCTGGGTAAGCCTTTGCCCAGTTCTTGCTGTTTCTTGGTTACTCGTTGAATGACCTGTTCCCAGTTGACATTTCTCCGGGATGCATTCAGGATCTGCCTGAGGGTGGGCTTGAGGCCAGATTCCTTCTCCATCTTGCTGATGTTGCGAATGCGGGGAGCACTGTTGAGTTTTGGCTCCGGAAGGTGTACTCCAGTCTTACTCTTCAAACTGAGGTGCCGGGTTCGATCTCGCTGGAGAGAGGCGGGAAAGCCCAGTTTACTGAGTTCGGGCAGGAGAGGGCCGGAAGGCTGCCCGATATCACTTTTTTGAAGCTCTGCATCCAAGCTGGTGCCTTCAAAGCCTTCGGGTTCATAAGAGACATGACACCTAGCAGGGCCCTCAACCTCTGCATCCATCCTCCAGAGAGGTCTTTAGGTCAAGCAGTAAGCTGGGGTGGGGACAGCCTGCAGGTGCCATTTGTAACTCAGATTCTTTCTTGGGAACTGTGGAATGACATGGGGAGCTAGATAATTTTCTGGAGGTTTTCAGGGTCTGGCAGCCCCCTCTTTCTCATCAGCAGGATGCATGCTGCAGGATGAAACTTCCGGAGTGGCAGAGCCCAGGGTTCCGACTTTGGTTTCGGGCTTTTCAGTGTTGGAATTCACTCCATCACTTTCATCTTCTAAGGTGCGGGCCTGAAACTCAATCTTCAAAGATCCTTTTTCAGACTCCTCTACATTTCAACTCGTCTTTGTACAGCGTCTGGTGCTTTTAGAAGCAGTAAGTGGTGGTTTTTGCACGGACTCACGACACTGTGGCGTTTTGTAATGGATCGCTTACACGTTCACCACTCTGCCTTTGCGCACCAAGTACACTCTTACGCCCTTTGAATGCACAGTGCAGTTTGGACATGTATGAACGATGCTGGTCTTCTAACCCGGGCTTGTTCAAGGGCTTTGCGTGCTCTTCGGGAAGCAGAAAATTAGTCTGGGTGCATTTTGAGGGATCCTTTGGTTCTTGTTTGTGAGGAACTGATTTCATGCCTGGAAGTGGATGGTGTACAGATCTCAATGGTGGCATCTTACTGATTTTTCTGTGATGGGGCAATCTCGGGTCACCTCATAAGAAGTTGTGCAGTCGGAAGAGGCTTTGTGATGAAAAGATTGCGTCTGTGTCTCAGTTTGTGTTTTCAGCAGGGGACAATCACTTGCTCCATCAGTTTGGGGCTCTCGCGCTCCTGCAGTTGTCGCTTGTTCGCCTTCTCTGCCTTACTGCCAGTGTGGCCTTTCAGCCGCGACTGCGCACCCACAGTCTCCTGGGAAGGGTAAGGTCCAGCGACGGGTCTGTTCCTGCACTCCACTGCCATGCTTTCCACCAGTCCTGGGAGCCATGCTATCTGCTTGTTTAGGGCTGGACTTTCCAGAGGCTCCAAATTGAAGTAAAATAAAGCTTCTGAAGAAAAATGATCATTTGCAGATCCTTCAGGAGAAGGATATGTGGCAACTGTACCAACGTTGCCATTTTCTGGCCGTGGACAGTTATTTCTCTCTTGGTTGTATTTGTTTGATTTATTAGATTTCTTGTTCCGTACTGTCGGCATGTCTTCCATTGGACAGTTAGGATTTCTGTTTCTGCCTGGTTGAAATTTGTCTCCGGAGCCATTGTGATTCCAACTATTTGTACCACGTGCACTGGATTTCCAGTTTCCGTTACCGCTACTCATCAGCCAACTGGAAAAGCCACCTGCCCCTTCAGAATGCCGACGGGAATTCCTTCCTGTACCGTTATGATGCCAATCGACTGTCCCACTACTTGAATGCCAACCGCCTCCTGAATTCCATGATTGTGAAACCACGCTGAGGTGCCTCCTCCAACACCCTTATGCCACCCGGAACATCCTCTTTGTCCACCACCATTCTCAAAGAATATGGAAAGTGATTTTTTCTAGGATTATTAAAGCCATCTTTATCCCATTTCCGATCCCTCGGGGGCGGTGCCCCATGGTGCCACGCTGGCTGACTGGGACTCTCTCGTTCTTGGTATGGGAATCGGTCTTCCCGTCTCCTTGGGGGTCGTCTATCTTCAGGGTGTTTTTCTTGGCTCTTCCTGGAAGCTTCGTCTTGCTGTATTTCTTTTTGTGTGTGTGTGTTTTAAAACATTTTTAATATTCTAAACTCTACAAATAAATTTTTGTAAATTTAGATCTATGATCATATAACTACATGCCAAGTGTGACAATAAATGAATTGGTTTTCATTAGAAACTATTGAAATTAGCTTCTATGTATTAGATACATTAGTATATTTTAGATAGACACATAAATTGGCTTCGAGGTTTGATTTATTTTACATTCTTTTTTTTCCTTTTCTTTTTTTACATTCTATTAGGGACTCATACAACTCTTATCACAATCCATACATATACATACATCAATTGTATAAAGCACATCCGCACATTCCCTGCCCCAATCATTCTCAAAGCATTTGCTCTCCACTTAAGCCCTTTGCATCAGGTCCTCTTTTTTTCCCCCTCCCTCCCCGCTGCCCCCTCCCTCATGAGCCCTTGGTAATTTATACATTGTTATTTTGTCATATCTTACCCTATCCTGAGTCTCCCTCCCCTCCCCCCTTCTCTGCCGTCCCTCTCCCAGAGAGGAGGTCACATGTGGATCCTTGTAATCAGTTCCCCCTTTCCAACCCACTCACCCTCCCCTCTCCCAGCCTTGCCCCTCACACCCCTGGTCCTGAAGGTATCATCCACCCTGAATTCTCTGTGCCTCCAGCCCCCATATGCACCAGTGTACAGCCTCTGCTCTATCCAGCCCTGCAAGGTGGAATTCGGATCATGGTAGTTGAGGGGAGGAAGCTGTATTTGTTTTTTTTCTTTGCTTTATTAATTGGACCAGTTCCTTGTCGAAGTAATCTTCCTCTTCCTCTCCCTTTCCATCGTCTTCTCTTTCCTGAGCATCCACATTATCTTTGTGCAACTGCCCAGAAATGTGCATTGCATATGCAGGGAGACCCACTTCTGCGACCCCGCACACTCGGCACTCATGACTACTGCCCCTTCTTTGAGCTGTGCACAATGTGGGACAATATGTCTTTTCGTTCTCGGACCATAGTGACCAGATCTGAAGCACAGAGGATCCCTCTCTCTCCATCACGCTGCCGCAGAGGCCCGGCGAGGGAGCTCCATGAGCCCCTGGGGGCGCCCCCAACTTAGTTTTGGGTCTGGTGGCCCGCCCCGGACCACTCCCTGAGCGGCCGCCAGCGCGCAAGTGCAAACCACTGAGTCGCACTCTATTTTATTTATGTTTTCCTTTGCAGTTCGCCTTCTCAATAATGTCTGAGCTTCGAATTTTTGTCTTGTAGCCTATGACCGTACTTATTAGTTCTTTACGTTTTTAAAATAGATTCTTTGGTTATTTTTATTATTTATATAAACAAATGTGTCATTTGCAATTAGGTATCATTTTATTTGCCACATATTATTCATTCATTCCTCATTATTGTTCCTTATTCTTATTTTGCCCTGGTACACTGAGTAGAGCTTCCAGCTGAGTTGAATATGGATGATGAAGAGGGTCCATTCTCCTCTTGTTCCCAATCTTAGGGGACTGCCTAGAGCCATTTCCCATTAAGTGTGATATTATCTAGAAGACCCGATGGCATACTGGGTTATACATTGGGCTGCTACCCGCACAGGCAGCAGTTTGAATCCACTAGCCGTCCCAAGGGAGAAAGACGCGGCTTTCTAGACCCGTAAAGATTTACCGTCTCAGAAACCCACTGGGGCAACTAGTCCTGCTGTGAGTCGGAACTGGCTTGCTGGCAGTGAGTGTGAGTTTTATAATGTCATATTTTCTGTAGGTATTTTTCCCCAGGGGGTACTTGTTTATTTGTCGATGCCCATTAGCAAGGGTAACACCCCCCCCCCACACCCCCTCCCCGACTTGAACTCCTCTTTTGGAGAGTTCTTAATAATGAAAGAGAAAGATGGGGCTTTTCACTCCTGTAAACAGTTACAATCTTGGGAATTCCCAGGCCGGTTCTGTGCTGGTTTGTACTACAGAGTCGCTACGAGTCGGCACTGACTCGATGGCAGTGAATGTTTGCTGAGTTTCGTGAAATGTATTTTTCTGCATCAATTAGTATCATCAGGCCATTTTTCTTCCTTAGCTCATTAATGTGATGGGTCATAATGATTTAATTCTAGTGTTGAACAAGTTATAGCCCACCCTGATGTTCCTCAGAAGCAAGGCCTGGCAATCTACTCCTCCCCAAAACTCCCCCCACAAAACAACCCCCCCAAGCCATTGAAAACCCTATGGAGCACAGTTCTGTGACACAGTTGGGGTTACCTTGAGTCAGGATCATTCCACAGCCGCTATTAGGGTGGGGCTAGAGAGGGGGAAAGCAGTAAGAGTTGTGAAATTGTCACCCCTGTATTGTTGTGAGAATTGCACAGGGGCTTGTAAGGGAGAAAGACGGGGAGTTCTAATTCCATAGTTTCGGAAACCCACAGGGGCGGTTCTACCGTGTTCTACGGGGTCGCTGTGAGTTGGAATCGACTCGATGGCAGTGAGTTTGGGTTCGGTACTATTGGAATAACTAACGGTTTTCCTCACATCCAGGCTTGTTCTTCGCACATCTACCTTATACCCAACACTGGCTACATGTGAGAACCTCCTGGGAGTATTTAAAAACTAGCAGTGCTCTAGTGTTCACCCAAGACACACTAAATGCTCATCTCTTTTGGGGCGGCGCTGAGCACTGGTATTCAGTAAAAGCTCCTCGGGTGAGTCTGACACACAGTGGGGTCAAGATCCATTGCTGTAGACAATTTACTCCTGTTGGTTAAGCACTAACAGCCCGAGCCAGGTACTGGGTAGGCATGGGTAAGGAAAGGCCGGAGGGCAAGCACTTTGCTTTTTCTGTGACTGTGCACCACACAGATTTAATAAGGGGTCTTATACCAGGCCTTTAGTGAATATCCGTTCATTGACTGTTTGAATCACAGATTAGGAGAAGCAGCCTGGGATATGAGATGGGAAAGAGTGAGAGGCTGAAGGTTGCCTAGTGGGAAGCAGGAGATGTCACACAGAAATGCTCAGCCTTGGTCTTTGGCCCCGCCTTTTTTGTGCTCTGGGTGTACTTAACATACTCCACACTCACACACGTGTTTTTCTGTTTTATGTCTTCTCTTGGCACGATTAAAACTATACATATTTATTCGTTAAAACCGCAACCCTCCTGTGCTAGTTACATAATCTCATGTCAGCTTGAAGGTGTAAGAGTGCAGGGATGGGCTAGGATAGTTTTTTTTTGTGCCAGCATGTCTCTCGTAGGAACATGTGGATGGAGGTTAGCCTGTCAATCAGGCCACAGCTTGATTGGAGGGCAGCCAAGCCTGGAGGTGGGCCACTCTCTCTCTCTGCTTCACCTTCCTATTGATGAGCCACTTTGAGCCATGCTGATGTCGGACTGAGCCCTGGAGATGCATCCACCACCATTGGATCTACAAGACTTTGCATCCACCAGCCTGGGACCTTCCTGAGTTCTGCCTCATTGTGGCTGCGTGAGTCTGAAAAGGGATTTATGGACTTGTATCTGACTTATTGAGTAGTATCAGACTTAAAGACTTGATCTGGACTGGGCTGGAATGTTTGCTTGATATAGAATTACTTCTTGATATAAAGCTCTTTCTTACACATACATGAATGTCCCTGGACTTGTTTCTCTAGTCAACTTGGCCTAACACACCTCCTTTAAAAAAATTAATAAGCTTCTTATTATAAAATGAAAAACTGACTCAAAATCTCACTGCCAGCCAGTTTTGCTTCATAGGGATCCTACTGACTGTAAACCAATAGGCTCAACTTTCCTTGTGCCCGGACCCGTTAATACAGTTCCTCATGCTATGGTGACCCCCCCAACCATAACATTATTTTCATTGCTAATTAATAACTGTGATTTTGCTACCGTTGTAAATTGGCTGACCCCTGTGAAAGGGTTGTTTGACCCCCAAAGGGGTTGTGACCCACAGGTTGAGAACCACTGCTGGAAACCTTTATGACCTCAGGAAGCCTCAGTTCTCTCATGAAAACCACAAGACTACTTAACCAAATTTTGGCAATTTCATTTGATAATTTCAGAAGTTAGTGTCCTGGAATTGCAAAATGATGTTTTCTCAAATTACCCTACCTTCACCCTCCAAAGATGGCACTCTAAGAAGGTTTTAGACTTAAATCTCTCTATCAGGTCACATCTTTTTTGAGGAGCGTAAAGACAGTCATCATGGGAAACAGTAAATAGCACCCAGAGTCGAATTGTTTCTTAAATTTCAATTATAACTAATTAAAGCTAAGATGTGAACAGCTGCTCAAGAATATTTGACAGCTGTCTTGGAGTCATCCCTACGTTTGAGATTACGTGTAAAGGCCATGTTTGAGGAACATTGACTCCAGCTGCCACCAAGTCAGCTACGTGTAAAGACCATGTTTGAGAAACCTTGACTCCAACTGCCACCGAGTCAGCCAATGACTCCTGGAGACGCCATGCACCTCAGAATGTATCACTCCACAGCCCTTGTTGTGACATGGTTTATATTGGTTGACTTTTGGAAGTAGAACTAGAAATAAGCATAGTCTGCCCTGGTCCGAAGCTCTGCGGACACCTGTTCGGCATCATAGCAGTATACATGCTTCCACAGACAGACGGATGGTCACTAGGCAGGAGAGTCATTGTTTAGGAATGGAACCCACGTGTCCCACATCAGTCATTCGCTATGTCATGGAGTCACTCACTGACACACTCATTCAGCCACTGTCATTGAGTTGTTTTCTACTCCTAGAAAACACTAAGGACAGCATAGAACTGCCCCTGAGTGTTTCTGAGACCCTGACTCTTCACGGGACTAAAAAGCCTCGTCTTTTTCCTAAGGGTCAGCTGGTAGTTCTGAACCGCTGACCCTGTGGTTAGCAGCCCAATTCATAACTTGCCACACTACTAGGGCTCCTTGATGCCTTACATAAAAACAAAACAAGCATTGGGAACCGGGCTCCGGACAAGCGCCATGGTGCTGCTGCACGTGCTCTTCGAGCACGTGGTCGGCTACGCGCTGCTGGCGCTGAAGGAGGTGGAGGAGATCAGCCTGCTGCTGCCGCAAGTGGAGGAGTGTGTGCTCAGTCTGGGCAAATTCCACAACATCGTTCGATTAGTGGCCTTTTCTCCCTTTGCCTCTTCCCAAGTGGCCTTGGAAAATGCCAATGCAGTGTCTGAAGGTGTTGTCCATGAGGATCGCCGCCTGCTCTTGTAGACACACTTGCCGTCCAAAAAGAAGAAAGTACTCTTGGGAGTTGGGGACCCCAAGATTGGTGCTGCCATACAGGAGGAGTTAGAGTACAGTTGCCAGACTGGAGGGGTGATAGCCGAGATCCTCCGAGGGATTCGCCTGCATTTCCATAATCTGGTGAAGGGTCTGACTGACCTGTCTGCTTCCAAAGCCCAACTGGGCCTGGGACACAGTTACTCCCGAGCCAAAGTGAAGTTTAACGTGAACCGAGTGGATAATATGATCATCCAGTCCATTAGCCTCCTGGACCAGCTGGATAAAGACATCAACACATTCTCCATGCGTGTCAGGGAGTGGTACGGCTACCACTTTCCGGAGCTGGTGAAGATTGTCAACGACAATGCCGCCTGGCCCAGTTCATTGGCAACCGCAAAGAGCTGAACGAAGAAAAGCTGGAGGAGCTTGAGGAGCTGACGATGGATGGGGCCAAGGCAAAGGCTATCCTAGACGCCTCACGGTCCTCCATGGGCATGGACATCTCTGCCATCGACTTGATAAACATTGAGACCTTCTCCAGCCGAGTGGTGTCTCTGTCAGAATACCGCCAGAGCTTACACACTTACCTGCGTTCCAAGATGAGCCAAGTAGCCCCCAGCTTATCTGCCTTAATTGGGGAAGCGGTAGGGGCTCGTCTCATAGCGCATGCTGGCAGCCTCACCAACCTGGCCAAGTATCCAGCATCCACCGTGCAGATCCTTGGGGCTGAAAAGGCCCTGTTCAGAGCCCTGAAGACTAGGGGAAACACCCCTAAATACGGACTCATTTTCCACTCCACCTTCATTGGCCGCGCAGCTGCCAAGAACAAAGACCGCATCTCCCGATACCTGGCCAACAAGTGCAGCATCGCCTCGCGGATCGACTGCTTCTCTGAGGTGCCCACGAGTGTATTTGGGGAAAAGCTTCGCGAGCAAGTCGAGGAGCGACTCTCCTTCTACGAGACCGGGGAGGTCCCCCGGAAGAACCTGGCCGTGATGAAGGAGGCAATGGTGCAGGCGGAGGAGGCCGCTGAGGAGATGACTAGAAAGCTGGAGAAGCGGGAGAAGAAACGCTTGAAAAAGGAAAAGAAGCGACTGGCTGCCCTTGCCCTTGCGTCTCAGGACAACAGCAGTGCTCCTGAGGAGTGTGAGGTCCCTGAGCAGGAGACCAACGGGGAAAGGCCCAAAAAGAAGAAAAAGCAGAGGGCCCAGGAGGCTCCGCAGGAAAATGGATTTGAAGACCCAGCTCCCTCTGCTCTCCCCAAACCCAAGAAGAAGAGATCGAAGGAGGAGCTGGTCAGCAGTGACCCAGAAGGGACGCCTCTCCCCAAGAGGAAGAAACTGAAACCTCTCCCCAGAAAGGAGCCTGCACGTGACCCTCAGGAGGCAGCAAATGGCGGGAGCATCCCAAAGAAAAAGAAGCAGCTCCCTGCGAAGGGGGAGCCCGCCAGCAGTGGACCCGAGGAGGCGGCTGCTAGCAGCAAGAGCAACAGCACTAAGAAAAAGAAAAAAATTTAAAAACCAGCCCAGGAAGATTAAAATGGACATTCCCTCTCAATAAACGACTCGACAACAGTTGATCCGGAAAAAAACCCAAAAAAAAACAACTCCCCCCCACACTCATTGCCATTGAGTCAATACTGACTCCTAGTGACCCTATAGGATAGAGTAGAACTGTTGCTTTGAGTTTCCAGACTGTAACTCTTTGTGGGTGTCGGAAGCCCCATCTTTCTCCCTTGGTGGGGACTGGCGGTTTCAAACCGCTAATTTTGCCATTAGCAGCCCGATCTGTAACCACTATGCCACAAGAGCCGGAATTGTGAGTGGTTATTTTATGGCTTATATTAAAAAATGAAAAGCCAACCTGAAAGTGAGCAAAGAAGGAATTCTGTGGGATTGTGTGTCCCAGATGCTCCCTGTCGGTTCCTTCAGCCAGGGAGACCACAACACATAGCCCATCTAGCTTCCTCGGAGTGGTCCCCAGGCTCCTCAGTCCTGCAAAGAGAGCTCTTCCAATAAGTGATAAGGAAATGCCTGGTAGCGCTGCCATCGAATGCAGCTTTGAGAGATGGAGCAGAACCATTCCTTCACTATGCATTCTAAGATGCTGCTTTTTTTTCCTTTTCATACCTTCAGCCCTTCTTTTTCCTTTTCTTTTTTTAAAATTTAATAAATCATTTTATTGGGGCTCATACAACTCTTATCACAATCCATGCATACATCAATTGAGTAAAGCACCCTTATACATTCGTTGCCCTCGTCATTCTCAAAACTTGCCTTCCACTTGGGTTCCTGGAATCAGCTCAGTTTCATTTTTTTCCTTCTCCCTCCCCCTCCCTCCCCCACCCCCCCTTCCCCCAAGAACCCTTAATAGTTTATAAATTATTATTTTATCTTAATCTTATACTGCCCCGTGTCTCCCCTCATCTGCCTTCCCATTGCCCATCTCCCAGAGAGGAGGTTACACATAGATCCCCAAGACCGGTTCTCCCTTTCTACACCCCCTTCCCTCCCGGTGTCGCCACTCTCACCGCTGGTGAGGGGTTCATCCGTCCTGGATTCCCTGTGTTTCCAGATCCCTACTGCACCGCTGTACATCCTCTGGCTAACCAGGTCCGCAAGGTAGAATTGGGATCATGATAATTGGGGGGGGTGGGGGGTGGGAGGAAGGATTCAAGAACTAGAGGAAGGTTTTGAGTTTCATTGTTGCTACACTGCACCCTGAGTGACTCATCTCCTCCCCACTACCCCTCTGCAAGGGATGTCCAGCTGTCTACAGATGGGCATTGGGTCCCCATCACGCACTCCCCCTCATTCACGGTGATATGATTTTTCCCCCTGCCTTTGTTGCTTGAAACCTGGTCCCCTCTGCCCTTCATGATCACACATGTTGGTGTGCTGCTTCCATGTGGGCTTCGTTGTCTAAGCTGCTTCTGTATACCGTTCCTGGTGTTAGAACGGAGAGCCCAGGAACAAATAAGGTTGGACTTTTCCCTTAGAGAAGCTTGGAATGTGGTGACAAAAGTGGACTCATTCACCAGCGGCTGCAGGTGACTGCAGGGGATAGCAATCATGACTGGCTGGCCAAATCTGGCCTCCTGTTTTTGTGTGGCT
This sequence comes from Tenrec ecaudatus, assembly GCF_050624435.1. NCBI lineage: Eukaryota > Metazoa > Chordata > Mammalia > Afrosoricida > Tenrecidae > Tenrec > Tenrec ecaudatus. The sequence goes on along the minus strand of NC_134542.1, from coordinate 91,749,323 downwards.
CATGCACTGTGAATGGATTGCATAAGGCACAGAGGAGGCAGGGTTGGGTGTCAGGTCAGGCAGCACTGTCTGCTTTTGCCTTTCTGGCCCAAGTGGAAGGAGCCCTGGTGGTGTCATCAGTGACACATTGGGCTGCCAGCCACAGGGTCAGCTGTTCGAAAGCAGCTTCTCCATAGGAGAAGAAATACGAGCTTTTCTATTCCCCTAAAGAAACCCACAGGACAGGGGCAAGTCTGTCTTGTGTGGGTTCGCTAGGAGTGGGAACTGCCTCATGGGCAGGGAGCCAAAGTGGAGTTCCTCCACGACCCTTCAGATGCACGAAGTACTGTTTGAGGGCATGGAGTTCGTGGGTGGTACAGATGGTTAACAAGCTTAACTACTGGCCCAAAAGGTTGGACGTTTGAGTCCAATCAGGTGCCTTGGTGGGAAGGTCTAGCAATCTGCTTCCAGAAACGCAGTCATTGAAAACTCTGCGGAACCACGATTTTACTCTGGCACTTGGAGGATGGCCACGAGGAAGAAGTTACCCAGTGACACTCAGTTTTTTGTTTTATGGGTTGGTATTGAAAGGCACTCTTGGAGCTATGGAAGGACAGGAGCGAGGCAGTTAAACCGAAAGGAAGAGATCTGAGATGTCACCCCAGAAGAGAAGATATTAGAGGGCTCCACAGAAACCATCCAGTCCCACTTTCTCTTGATCTCCCTACAAATATACCAGCTTTTTCACGTCATCCATCCCAGAATCTTCCTCATCCATCTCTTAGAAGACATCGTTCTACTTGCTGTGCTTGTCACTGTCGGGTGCACGTGTTCCCTTTTGTCTCTGTGTTTTGGCGCAGAGTTTCATAAGGCGAGATCTGTAGATGGGGCTTTGGGATTTGAGAAGACCCTCCCAGTGTCAGTGAATGGAGGCTTCTGTGCATTTTTCTGGGAAGAGGTTTATGGCTTTCCTGCGGTCCTCGATGAGGTCATCACTCAGGAAGTTTGCCTTTCTCTTAGGAGTCATGGAAATCTTTCGGAGGCTTTTAAGAAAAGAAGTATTTTAAACAAGTTACAGCTAATTTGGGTGGTCTAGTCGAGAAGACCCCCAGCCATCGAAGACCTCCCCAACTTCAGACATCCATGGATGCATATGGCTGGTGAGCGTGCTAGAACACTACAGATACATCCGACTGCATGGATGTTTCCAGAAAAGAACAGCTCACAGACCATTCCGGCAGCAGCAAGCAGTGGGCACTAGAGATGTTGGGGCAGGGAGCGGTGAAGTTGGAGACCCTCATACTTACCTGCTGGCATTAAGAACATGTTTCAAAACAGAGGCCAGAACCTTTTGTGGATGAGTTTCAGCTTTTCCGGCAACACTGCCAGGCAGGGCAGGAACACTAAGGTGCCCGCAGAGGATGATGTTCCAGAGCTCACTCTAGAGCGCTCTAGAACAGGGGTCTACTCCTGAGAATCAGGTACCCTCAGTGCTCTTGGTAGCTGATGGCTGGGCGAGGGTCCTCCCGCACAGTGCTGTGGTGAGAATCTACACGGACCCTGCTTCTCAGGGGGTTCCCTATGAACAACAGGGATATTGACTCAGTTTCTCCCTGAGCCTGACTGTGCCCCAATTCTTGGTACTTACTCTTCCTTTGCGGCTAGTTGTGCGGCCCAAACGACACAATGAAAGCAAAGCAAAGAACAGAGCAGAAACCCCACAGAGAAGCTGGCGATACATGAAAATAAGCCACATCATTTTGCTGGGAGAAGTTGTCTCTGAAGGAAATGCTTTTGAGACGCTTGAGAGGAATTTAAACGAATTCCTGTTTGGCAGGAATTTATTTATGTATTGTGATTATCTCCAGTCAGAGAAACTGGCTTTCGTGTGACTGTGAGAAGACTTGGGATTGGGTGGGGCAGGTCTGGCTGATTACAAATTTATGCATATGAACCCACGTATTTGTATGCATGTGCAGGCTGTCTTTAAGCAAGCCAGGGCTCATTGTCGTCCAGTGTGCTGAGCTGATTTTTTCCTATTGTGTTCAGGATAGTCCCAGACGGCTGTAGGAACGGATCACTCTTGCCCCGTGTACCCGTGTGGTTTCAGTGCACTAGACCCAAGAGCAGGGCAAAGTAGCTGTATGTATAGTTTCAGTTTCTCCCAGGAGCATTCCGCGTTTCCCTTCTGAGTTGAGTGGTCTGTGAAAAATGGATTTAACGTGTCAAACCTTGACTATTCCTTCTCAAAGTGGGCAGGGTGCCCTTGCGGAACAGTTCTAAACCACGTTGCATTTTCTTAGGGAAAAGAAATGTAGGCCTTGACAGTTGGACTTGGAGAAAGGACAGGCATTTGGAAGAGTCACAAGGTGATGAAGGGCTGGAAGGAGGGAGTGAATAGAGATTCCAGGAGGGAAATGTGGATCTTCACCAAACTGCATGTGGGGGAGTAGCACAGGGAAACCACATCCCGCTCAAAGCCACACCCACTGCCTCCAAGCCCAGTCACCCATCAGGACGCTCAAGGACAAAGTAGAACGGCCTCTGGGTTTGCCAGGCTGTCCATATTTACAGGTGTAGAAAGCTAGCTCTCCTGCAGTGGATGGGTGGGTTTGAACAGCTGATCTTGAGGCTAGCAGTTCAACACTTCACCACACCACACCACCAGGGGCTCCTTCCCATTCTGGCAAAGATACCTTTAAATTCATTTCAAAATTAAACGTCAGCGATTACGGTTGGGCTAAAAGACCATGAAATATTTGTAAAGTTTTAGAATGCCCATTTCGTTTCAACCGTTGAGTCTGTGGCAGCTAGACCTTGTAAGATAGCAGCCAGGAGATCAATGGTGGGATAGGAAGTGTGGGCGTAGCCTGATGAACGGGACTTCCCCAAATTCTGAGTCTGGGTTCCCAAGAGTGATTCCACGTGCTCACTTGCTACCTTCTCAGGCCTTGGGCTTCCTGAAACAGTTCCCTAAGGCGCAGGTCACTGGCCTGGCAATGACGTTAGAGGATGGTTAAGGGTTGGGCAAGGAAGAGAGGCTGTTCCAGATGCTTGGCCTCTCTCTGAGCCATAGACCCTTCCAGAAATCCCGTAATAGGTGTGAACCTTTCTTTGGAAGAATGTCCCAAGGCGCACTCCTGAGCTCCCTCCTCTCTCTCTCTCTCTCTCTCTCTCTCACACACACACACACACACATACACACACACCCCGATTTGGGGAAGGGTGTCTTTGAACATCTAATAAAACCTCAGATGAAGATTCCTGTTGTTAAAAGCACATATTGCAAACCGGGGACCCCTTTCTCCAAAGGACAGATCTTGTTTGTCTCCAACTCTGTGTGGGACCACAGGAGCTTGGTAACACAAGCCCTTTTGATTTTAAAAAAAGAGAGAAAGAAAGAAATATATCTTTTCCATGGAAAAAATACATCTAAATGCTTGCTTTTTGTTTTGTTCCTTTCCTTAAAAAAAAACACACACACACCGAAAAAACGTGCAGCTAAATAAAATAACTCCCCACCTCGCTTTGGCCTCTCTAGGCTACGCTCCTCTCTCGTAAATCTACATAGTTTAGCTGGGAGGCTGGGTGCAGATGGTGGTGCGGAGAAAGCCAGAGCGGAGCCCTCTGTGGCTGATTCTGTGCTGGGGAACAAAACAGGTCTTCCCTCGCCTCGTGGGACTCCAGGTCTTTGTAGGCAACAGTAGTGGCACAGCATCCAACCAAATGTAGCCTAGGATTTGTGGTGAGCACCGTGGAGGGGTCGCAGGGGATGGGGAGAGGGGGCTGATCTGAGGGGAGGGCGCATGCAGTGTCCTGAAGGAAGTACAGTTTAAACTAAGAGCTGAAGGCCAACGACAAAACCGACAGGGGAGCGAGAAGAGGGAGGGTCAAGGCTCTCACAGAGGACAGGAACGACTAGCGATCTTCAAGGAACTTAGGAAAGGTTTGGTTTCTTCAGAGAAACAGAGACCAAACAACCAGCAAAACCCTGAGACCTTAAGAGGACGATTTCAGAGAGCATTCCTCTATTCTGTGTGTGATTTTCATCTGCGGTTTTTCTCGTTCTTGGTTGCGGTAGCATGACTTTTTACACCCACTGCAAGGGGCGTTACGACTTGGGACGGACTTGAAGGCAGTGTGTCTGGTGTCAGTGCACAAGCACACAAGCTCTGACATATTTGTGGTCAACTGCTGGCCCTTGCCATTCTGGGTGCTTTTTTCAGAGTAACTACTGGGTACGAACCCCAGTGAAAGTATAAAGGAATTGTCTGACCCTGAGTTTATTGCTCGGCCAGGGAAGGCTTCCACAGAAAAACCCAAGCCGCCACCACCACCAAATCCTAGAACGCATCACTAAGTGGGTTCCTCAGTTATTTTTTAAGTCCCACTTGCTTCCATCGCAGCAGATAATGCTGTTCTTTTCCTAATCGCAGGAGAACATCTCAAACTCTCCTATTTCTTCAGCCACCAAAAGATATCCGCGAGTCAGTGTTTTTCCCTTTATTCCTACATGCAGCCTTCTCCAGGTTCACCGCCTTCTGGGAATGTGGTTCATCAAGTGCAATGGGACCAAATGGGTCAAGGTCAATGATCTCCATCTCTGGTGCTGAAACCTGGTGACCACATGCCTCTGCGATTGTAGCTGTTTCTTTGGTATTTATTTGTGAAGAAGGCGCTTACGGCCCCCCTCCTTGCTTCCCAAGCCATGCTCTGTCTTTTGTCTGATTACCACCCAGCCTGCTCAGGAACTCCCCATTTCTTGTTTGTGTTTTTACAAAACGTTCTGCTTTTGTGGTTGTCCACCCTATGGCTACTTATCCTGATCTACTGACCCAGAGGTCAGTGGACTCTGGGGGCAGGAGAAACAGAGAGAGACTTTATTATCTGTACAGACAAGGAGTAGCAGGGGTCTCGTGACCCCCAGATCACGAGTTCCCTGAATTGGGGCAGCACTTGGGTCTAACTTCTGTGATTCTGACTTCTTTCTGCACTTGCCTGCCCTCTGAGCTACCTCTGTCCCTAAAAGGACCTACAGTCCCTTTCTCCCTGCTGTTCTCTACACGTCCCACTTCTACAAGGGGGCTCCGGAGGGCGGCAGGTCAAATAATGCATGTCCTTCCAGGGTTCTTGCATCCAGCCTTAGCTGGAGGACACTGAGGAATGGACAGAGTACTCAGGCTCTCAGACCTGGCCCCAGCTCCAAGGGGCCTGGGCTGATTCTTTGCAGAAGTGTCTTTCGATGGAATGACCAGGATGTGGGAGATTGAGATCATAGAAAAGTGGGGAGCAGAGGTGCATGGCATACAGGGAAGAATAGAAAAAGGGATATTGGCTACAGGAAGTCTTTCATTTTCCCTATTTCTACCTTCTCTTTTCTCCAGCAAATCTTCTGTAGCAGTGACTTCCAAAAGCAGATCTAAAAATATCAGAGAAACATTATCCGCCCCACCCCTCCTTTTAAAAGTGTGTTTCTGCCTCTGACAGGGTCTGCTAGCCACAAGGTCAGCGGTTTGACTTTACCAGCCGCCCAGCAGGAGAAAAATGGGCTTTGTTTCCCATCAAGATTTACTGCTTTGGGAAGCAGTTTTATTCTGTCCTATAGGGTTACTATGCGTCAGAATTGACTTGATGGCAGTTGGTTTGAGCTTTGGGGTAGCACCCAGGGATTGTGATCAATTACATATGGGGAGGATGCAGGAATCTAAATTTTTAAGAGTGCTTCACGGTGAATAAGGCAAATGCAGAACAGTATTACGATAAAGCACGATGTATGTCATCTTAGCACAAACAAGCAACAATGTTGTCTTTATATCCATTTATATCTATTTTTTAAAAGAATGAAAACATGGACTAAAAGGATCCCCACTAAGTGAAAATACTTCTTTCTGGAAATTGGAATAAGGTGGTGGCGGTGTGTGTGTGTGTTTGACCACATAGGGCTAGAGTTTATTCCCCTTAAAATCTCTGAAATCAGTAATAGCAAGTTATCAGCATTTGATTATGAGCGGGGAGTCATTCTTGTCTCCTCTTTGAACTATTGTTAACTGTATGTCAAGCCATGTTTGAGACTCGTCAGATGGTTCGGATGCGTAGCCAGCTTTAGTCTCCGCAATTCCATAGAAATCATCCTCTGAGAATATGCGTTTGATCACATAGCACCGTTGTTGTAAACCTGCCATGGCTTCCTCCTCCTGCCGAGTCCGTCTCAAGTGACTCAGTGTGGTCTCCAAGGTGCTGGCCTGTCTTTTGCATTAGAAATGAGAGTCGTGAACGCTAGGTTTGCAGAAATCTATGGTTTACAATGGGAGCACTACATGTTAAGTCTCCACATAGATTTGGCTTCCATTGAGCTCTTTCTGACCATTGACCAGCAACATAAAAATCATTGCTCTCTGCAAGAGTGTTTGGAAGTAGATAACAGCCACTCGCCAGCCCAGGGAGAGACAGTTTCAGGGATTTGCCGGGGTATGTTCTTGATGGAAATTGGGCTACTAGGGAGATCTGATGCCACTGCACCTAATCATGTATGTGTGTATCCCAAGCACGGTCCTGTCCCTGTGTCTGTGACCCCACCTATGATTGTAATGAGTCGATGCATCACCACCATGACGTTGTGATGAAGTTCCTTTGTTTTCCACGTTTTATTTCTTGGCCATGTAGTTGTGAATCTTTGGATACCGCCATGGACTCCTTCATCCAGAGGATTTGTGTTCATCTTTGTCCTAAATGGACATCTACAAATTATATTTGAACTTGGGCTCTCTCTCTCCCTAGTGCTCTCTCTCTCTTTCTCTCTCCCTAGTGCTTGCCTCTGATTCCTCACCTTTCCCTCAGCTAGAATATGCCATGTGCTCATCTCTGTGTTATTTGCATATACTCGGTTTTCCTCTGAACAGTATTTAATGTTCTTTCTGACTCTAGTTTTGCCCGCCAAAATATTTATCTTTCAAGGTGCTTCATATGCTCTGCCACCCTCGGAACGCTCCCTCTCTCAAAGGTATACTTGTTTTTTGTATTTGCCATAGGAGTTCATGTATACTTCTTTTATGATACAAACAATATTATGAAATAAATTATTGCTACTTGCCTTTGTACTTCTCCCATCCTCCCTGGGCCCGGCCTCAAATGTAAACTGCTCAAAGGCAAAGAGTGTATTATTCCTTACTCATTGTATCTTTTATTGATTAATGTTTTATGAGCACATATTATATGCAAGGCACTGTGCTAGATTATGGGGGAGGTGCAGTTGAGTAAAATAGAGTTTAACCCACATTTTATAATGAGGGAGATAGAATGCTTGAGCCACTGTAAGTGGGAGAGAATAAGGATATTTATCTACTTGGTGTGGTTGATAGATTTTAAAAGAAGGGGGTAACTCAGTGTGGTTGATAAAAAATGGAAAAGCACTTATCTTTTGACTTGGGTGATTCTATGTAAGATATTGATAAGATGGATATTTGTTGAATTAGTGACTAAATCCTGGGCAGAGGGACATCAGAGAGTTGAAGGCTATTGAGAGTCAATTAGAGAATAGTCAGTAATTCACTTTGTCAAGAGCCTGTTCCAAATTGAGGGGAGGAGAGGAAAATTATCCTGGAACTGGTATTTGGGACCATTATAATGAACTTGGATGCTAGGTTAAAGGGAGTGGGTTTTTTTTTTATTAGATGCCGCAGACAACTTGTGGATCAGGTAGTGGCATTATCCGGTTCTGATTAGGACAGCAATCATTGAAATCTCTGAGCAGAGTTGTACTCTGACAGGAGCTGGTGTTGACTTTATGGCATGTGACTGGATAGGACACTTGGTAAAGCTTGGAAAGTGCTTAGAAAGAAGTTATAACCTGGCCCAAGAGAGATAATCCTAGGGCCAGGGTAGTAATGATAGTATACATTAAAAAAAAAGATGTAAGCATTTTTTGAGGGTAGAATTGTTTAACTCTCCTCCATTATTATGGTGTATTATAGATGTGATGAATCTAAGAAAATTAGAAGTCATCAAAAAATGAAGTGAAACATATAAAGGTCAATATCCTAGGTCTTAATACGCCGAAATGGACTTCTATTGGCTATTTTTGAATAAGAAAATCCTATGCTTGACTATTCTGGACATGCCAACTTGAAGAGGGATCACATTCAAATCATCATTAAACAAAACAATACCTCAAGAAATAGCTTGAAGTTCAATACTGACGGGGATAGGAAAATACCTATAAACCTACCATGAAGCCCAGTTAATACAACTATGATTCAAATATATGTAGCAGCCCCTAAAGTTAGTGAAGGAATTGGAGAATTCTACCAATTTCTGTCTGAAGTTGATCAAGCATGCACTCCAGATGTATTGATAATTATCAATGATTGGATATGGAAAGTTGGAAATAAAGAGGAAGAAACAGTTGGAAAATAATGACCTTGATGATAGAAGTGAAACTATTGCATGATAAAATGTTGCAGGGCCAGTGATTTCTTCATTGACATTTTTCAACAACAAACCGTGACAGTACACATGGACCTCGGCTAGACGGACTACACAGGAATCAAATTGACTACATCCAATGACTACAGACAATGGAAAAACTCAACATCAGCAGCCAAAACTAGAGCAGGGACTGACTGTAGGCTACACCACCAATTATTCAGATTTAAGTTCAAGTTCAAGGTGAGGAAAATGAAAACAGTTCCACGAGAGTCAAAATAGGACTATGAGTATATCTCACCTGAATTTTGAGAACATTTACATAACGGATGCCCGGGGGCCATTGAATGTTAATGACAGAAGACCTGCTGAGCTGTGGGAGGACATCAAGAACATCGTACATGAAGAAGGCAAAAGGTCATGAAAACAAAGAAAAGATCAATATGCCCATCAGAAGCAACTCTGAAACTTGCTCTTTAGCTTACAGCCATGGAGTCAATTCTGATTAGTAGCGATCCTATAGCACAGGCTGGAACTGCCTCCTGAGTTTCTGAAACTGTAACTCTTTACAGGAATAGAAAGCTCCGTCTTCCTCCTGTAGAGCAACTGTTAGTTTTAAGCCACTGGCTTTGCAGATCTCAAGTTAACCCATAACCACTGTGTGTAGCGCTCACTGAACCTAGCGTGGTTAAAACAATTAGAAGAAATGATGAAATAAAAGAGCTGAACAGAAAAGTTCAAAGGGCAGCTAGAAAAGACAGTGAAATATTACATTGAAATGTGCAAAGGCTTGGAGTTGGAAAGCCAAAAAGGAAGAACATGCCTAGCACTCTTCAAAGTGAGAGAACCAAAGAAAAAATTCAAGCCTCTACTTTCAATATTGAAGGATTCTAGGAGGACAATAGTAAATGATGCAGGGAGCATCGAAAGATGATGGAAGGAATACACAGACACTTTACTGAGAAGAACTGATAGACTTCAATCATTTCAAGAGGTAACATATGATCAGGATCCAATGATACGGAAGGAAGCAGTCCAAACTGCAATGAAAGCATTAGCCAAAAACAAGGCTCAAAGAATTGACATAATACCAAGTGAAATATTTCACTAAGCCGATAAAGCACTAGAAGCACACACTCACACTCAGCTTGCCAAGAAGTTTTGAAGATAACTAGTGGCCAACCAAATGGAAGAGATCCACTTCAAATAAAAGTGACCCAACAGAATGAGGAAATTATCAAACAATATTAACACATTCGAGTAACATTCTGCTGAAGATAATTCAGACATGGTTGCAGTGATACATATACAGGGAACTGCCAGGAATTCAAGAAAGATTCAGAAGGGACGTCATTACTGATATCTGATGGGTTTGGGCTGAAAGGAAATACCAGAAAGATGCCTACTCATGCTTTATTGACTACACAAAGGCATTCAACAATGGATCATAACAACCTAGGATCCTGTCGAGAAGAATACTTGATTGGAATACTTGATGGAATTCCAGAACACTTGATTGCACTCATGTGGAACCTGTGCATAGGCCAAGAGGCGGGCATTCAAATAGCAAGGGAATATTGTTTGGTTTAAAGTCCAACCTGTGCATGACCCAAGGTTCAGTTGTCTGAACAGAACTAGGGACTACTGCATGGCTTTAAATCAAGGAAGGCGTGGGTCATGTTTGTTTCCTTCCACCACACTTGTTCAATCTGAGGAAATAGTCAAAGAAGCTGGAGTGTAAGAAGAAGAATGCAGTCTTAGGATTGGAAGAAGGCTCGTTAGCAACCTGCAATATACAGATGACACAATCTTGCTTGCTGACAGTGAGGAGGACTTGACACACTTCCTGATGAAGACGCAGGCCTGCAGCCTTCAGTATCGATCACAACGTGATGTCCAGAAAGCCATAATCCTCACAACTGGACAACATCATGATCTATGGGGAAAAGCCAGAAGTTGTCAAGGATTTCCTTTTACTTGGATCCACCAACAATGCTCATGGGAACAGCAGTCAAGAAATCAAGCAAATCTGCAGCACCAGACCTCTTTAACGTGTTGAAGAACCCAGACCTCCCTTTGCAGACTACGGTTTGCCTGACTGAAACCATGACAGTATTGATCACTACATACGCATGGGAGAGTTGGACAATGAATCAGGAAGATTGAAGAAGAATGGATGCATTTGAAATATGGCACTGGCAAAGAATATTGAACTGCTAGAAGAACAAACAAATCTTTCCTAGAAGAATGGTCCCCAAAAATACTCCTTAGAAGCACACACGACGAAACATTTCATCTCAAGCATTTTGGAAATGTTTTAAGGAGAAACCTGTCTGGAAAAGGACATTATCATGCTTGGGAAAGTAAAGGGTCAGCAAAAAAGAGGAAAATAGATGAATTAACACAATGACTGAAACATAGCCATTGTAAGGATTGAGCAGGTTCAGACAGTGTTTTGTTGTCTTGTCTCCAAGTCGCTATGGGTGGGACTTAACTTGAAGGCACCTAACAACAATGTGATCGGAATTGAGAAGTGAGGGGTGAGAATCCTTGAAGATGACTCAGAGTTCTACCTGGATCCTGATGAGGGCAATGGTAATTCCATTAATGGGAAGAAGCTGCTGGGACGAGGAGGGTGAACTTGGTGATGTGTTCTGGTGCTGAATCGGTTTAGATTTTAAAATGGAGGCCAAGAATTTACTCATCTCGATGCGTCAACTTTTACTTGGTTACCTTTTGTGGTCCACTTAAAAAGACAGTGTGATGATACTAGGACTGAGGCTAATGTCAGGGGGTGAGAGGTGAAAGGTTGGAGTGATGTTGGTGGTGAAATGAGACTGGTAGAGTGCCTTTGCTTTGCAGAAGCAAAACTATGTTAAAGCAAGAAGCAATCAGTAATTGAGCAAATACTGATGTGTTAGTCCGGGTTGACTAGAGAAACAAATCCAGAGGCGCTCACGTGTGTGTAAAAGAGAGCTTTATATTAAAGACTAATTGTATATTAAGAAAGCCTCCCAAACCAGTACAGATCAAGTCCATGAGTCTGATATTAGCCCATACGTCTGATACCAGTCTATAAATTCCTCTTCAGACTCACGCAACACATGCAATGATGCTGAATGCAGGAAGATCACAGACCTGTAGGTGGAAAGCCTTGTGGATCCAGTGGAGGTGGCAGCATCTCCAGGGCTCTGGCTGCCATCAGTGTGGCTCCATGTGACTTGTCAACAGGAAGTGTCAAGCAGAGAAAGAATGCGTCTGGCCTCCAGGGAGGAAGAGAGGAGTTCCCAGAGTCATCAGGAGAAGGCCAGGCCCACACAGAGACATCATTGTCTATGCCTGATTGACAGGCTAGACTCTACCCCTTTGCTCAAGTTGACAGGAGATTATGTAACTGCCACAACCGAGCTGCTATTTTGTGCCCAATATTCTGCTCACCATGAAAAAAGGACACAAGATAAGAATTAGATTTCACAGGGACCTTTAGGATACTCTGAATCATAATATCAAAAACTTTTAAAATGTAAATAAGCAGAGGTTCCTGACAATCATAATGGAAATAGAACCAGTGTAAAGCCAATATGCAGTCAGCATAAGGTGTAAGGAAGATTGAAATAGCAATGGACCTTGGTTTGGTTTTTAAAATAACTAACTCCCTGATTTTTTTTTTTAAATCATCATTGAGTTTGCTGTTCTCTGGCCCGGTCCGTCTCAGCACTGCATGTCCCTGCTTCCATGGAGGTCAACTGCCCCTTGGGTGGACTCATGCTGTATGCTGCCTTACAGCAGAGCCGTGGAAATGGTAGGCTGCGAGATCATCCCTCCTTGCTAGGAAAATGCTTTGCAGCCAGCCGAATCAGCACAATCACCCTCCGGTAATGGGAACAAAAATACATTCAAGTACTGTCTTATCTAAATGGTTTGACAAGTTCCCGTCTGCCTGGCTAATTGCATCAGTCTGCGCTCCTTTTTCTTCCCCCACACCGGGACTTGGCGGGTGTGTGTTCACTGGCCCCTGCTGCTGGGACATGTCCCGGGCAAGGGCCCCCAGGCCATAGCTGCAAACTATGGAGAACTGAGGGGGCTTCTTTACTGCCCCTCCCTCCCATGGCTCCTGAAGGGCATGACCTCTAAGTGCAAAGGGATTTCACAGTTGTTTCTTGGCGAAGTTGTATGGAGTTTGTGTTGCCTTGTCGGAAGGCTGGTGAGGTGGCCTGAGCCTAAGGGAGCGCTGGGGCATGAGGATAGGCTAGTGGTGTGTTGTTCGACCACTGATACTACTGTGACCTCTTTCTGGAAGGAGTACAACCCCCTTCAACCATAGGATCAGGAGTCCGGCCTCATGCCCAGCTCTGCGTGGGGCAATGGTGCTGAAATGACATTGTGGTTCCAGCTCTGCCATGTGAACATCAGGCCAGCCTGGAGGTTGTTTTCTGTCCCTGCTAACCTCTTGCTCGAGGCTCTGTTCCGCAAGGTACAAGGCATTTTCTTTTAGAAAAAGAGAGCGGGTGAGGTTGGCTAAGGCATCTGAGCTAGCTGTTGGTATTGAGGTCACCGTTTGGGGCACATCATCTCTAAGGTGTTGCTTACAGGGTGATCTCTGGTTGCTGCTGACTTGGTGCCAACTCATTGTGACTCCAGATGCCGCTGAGTAGCACGGCCTGCCTTAGGGTTTCCGTGGCTGGAGCCTTCAGACGCAAGGTGGCGAGACTTCACCTTACACGATGTCAGGAGAGACCAGGACATCACGGAGAGGGCCATCCTGCTTGGTAAAAGCAGGGACGCCCTCGAGCTGCACTGACACCACCGTGGCTGCCGCAGTGGTCTCAAGCATAGGAACAATTCTGAGGATGGCTCTGGACTGGGCAGCATTTCGTTCTGTTGTGCATAAGTCACTATGGGAGGGACCCCACTTGATAACAGCATAACAACAGCCTTTCGAAAGCAGATCACGCGGTCTTCCTTCGGAGCCACCACCCTTTCAATGAGCAGCCGACGATGTAACCCTTGGTTGCACTTGCCCTTGACAGGGGTAGACCGGGAGGAAGACAGAGTAAGTTCCTTTCATGTGGCGGTCAGAGGGCTTGGGCAGGCTGTGGTCCCGTTTATGGAGCAAGAAAATCTATGTGATGCTTCTGTTGGTCGTTTTCTTTGAATTTAGAGATTACTCCAGAGGAGAACAGGGAAATGAGTCACAGGGAGGTCCGTGAGATGGACCAGAGACAGAACATCACTGCGACCCTTCCAGAATCCTCCCTGGGGATCCTGGCACTTGGGGAGGAAAGGCAAAGAGGAGGACCTTCTCCCATGTGCAAGTTCATGTTCATAACATGGATTAAACCCAGATTGTGGAATTCCTTATATTTGAGTGTGGATCCCATGGAATTGTGAGGCGGAGTGGGGAGGAGGAGGAGCGCGAAAGAAAGACCTGAGTGAATGTTACCACAATCTGATGGTCAGAGATGGGATGTGAGCGCCCATCACCCACTTCCATAAGGTGACTGACTGATGTCCTGAGAAGAGGAATTCAGTAATTGTTTGGTACAGAGATTCCAGCGCTTTCTCACTCTGGGGTTTCCTGATTAGACTAATTTGAGGTCCTTGAATTGGAATCTTTGTGTTAGCCAGTTGGGAATTAATTGCTTTCTGAACCTAAGGAAAATTTCCTCAATGGATAGTTTCCCTATTGGCTAAACAGACAAACAAAACAAAAAATCTAAAGCAATCTGAACAGTACTCATTTTTTACTTATAACTAAAAAATGTCATGCCCTGGAAGTGAGTGTTAGAACACATACAGAAGGTATGCAGAGCCTAATTCTCTGTAATTTTCCCAAACAGCTTTTGTTGTGCAAATTACACGTTCCCACCTAACTGCACAGAAAGGAACAGAAGAACTTCAACTCAGCCAAGTGGGAACGGGCTGGGGTGACAGCAGCCCCTCCCAGCCGAGACGTTTATGCTGAGCAAAGGGATCAGAATCCTTTACAGCTCATGAGTTGGCTTGCAATTCCCTTGCCAGTGTGCAAAAAAGTTGGCTTTTGCCTTGTGGACACCATGTGATGATGCACCGTGAGACGCTTCCGTGGGCCCCCTGTGCCATCTGCGCTCTGCACCCCTTGAAGGTGAACACCAGCATCTACTAGAGGTTCTTGCTTTCTCGTTCAACTATTAAACTGTTTTTGGGGAGAGCTGTGTTTTTTTTAAGAAAGAAAGGAACATCCACCTCGGTTGATTCGGCCTCCTGCTGACCGCAGGAGTGCTGTCCAACTGTGCTCTTTGGGGTTTCAAGGTTGGGACCTCTGATCACCTGCCCTTCTTCTCAGGTGCATCTGGGACATTCCAATTGCCAGGCTCGCAGTTCAGTCGAGGGCCGAATCATTTGTATCACTCAGGGCTGTGTGGTTTTCTTAGAACCTGCGCTTACACAGAGAAGACTAGCTAGCTGCCTGTGTATGCCCTGGAGATAAGATGCTATGGATGACAAGGAGGTTCGGGGACGACAAGCCTTTCCAGTTGGTTTTCTCCCCATGCTTTATCTCAGGGATAGAAACTCATACCTCAATGCAATTTCTTGACTGAGGGGTTTGATGGAGCTCGTTATCACAGGATGGGTGGTGGAGAATGGCACAGGATTGGCTGTAGGCACCATGATAGCCAGGCACAGTGGGCATGGGCCACATGGTGGGCCACATTCTCATCTCACTTGAGCTTTAAATAGGAAGAACATTGCCACTGGAAGTGCTGGTCGGGACCAAACCCAGGGGAGTAAAATGATTTAACTGGCTTATTTTCGCACTGCAGTTTCTGGCTCTGGAGCTAGGATTTGTATAATTAACCAGCTCCTTGCAGGGTACCTCGTGCACCTTTTATGCACCATTCTTACTCTAAAGCTGTTACATGAAAAAAATCAATGGTCAATAATTACATCATTACATTGGATTGATAATGTAAAACTGTATTCCAATGTAGGAAGGGTATTTAAGACTTCAAAAATGTTTTTTAATTGACCGTAACATTATATATATATATCTATGTAAATATATATATATATATATATATATATATATATCCTAAAAAATAAAAGCCTGTCTGGAAGGAGTCTTTGCTTTGTTGGACCTGGCTGCCCCCTAGTCGACGATAGAGAATAACTCTACTCAGACTGTTGTCACAGGCTCTACAGCCTCAGACAGTGGCCCAGTTCCCACCTGAACTTCTCATTTTACCCCTGCGCCATCAGATCACCAGAGTGCTGTGCACTTGGGCTCTTTTATTTGGACCCGAGTCCCTTCTGTGAGTTGAACTTGGGCACCATCTCTGGCGCAGAGGGCTGCCGGAAGAAGCAATGGAGGAGAGTCTCTTCTGTATGTGTGCATGGTTAATGAATTATCCTCCGACGGACACCTTTCCACTCTCAAACGTGGATGACACTGCATCCTTTGGAGCATTTACTCCAGGAGAGGAGAGTTAACCCCTAAGGAGGAAATTCTCAATGAACAGAAAAAGCCAACCCTCCTGAGCAGTGCAGACACTGCATTTTTACCAGATACTCGGTGTAGTTATTATTTTGTGTCTATTTCCCTCTTTGCTTTGGCCACCAGGATGCTCAGAGTCTAGTTTTTGTTAACCATATTGAGTAATGTTAGCACATTGTAGTATACTTTATGTGGAGTAACTTTTTCTTTATCCGCAGATTCTCCAAGCATCTTTTTTATGTTGTCATTTTTAACATAGTATTTATACACACACACACACACATATATATGTATATATATGTGTTTGTGTATATATATATATATATATATAGTTGCCATGAGTCATAATTGACTCAATGACAGTGAGTTTGGTTTGGTGTATGTGTGTGTACATACATACACATATATATGATATATAATAAAATTTGTAAGTATGATAAAGCCAGACACAGTTATTACTTGTCTTTTCTGTTTGCTTCGTTGAGGGCATGCAGGGAAGCCTTCCAGTGCCCTCCCACCTCTTTAACTAAGTCCAAGTCTCATGCTGTTATAATTCCATCAGCTGGTAGGGCTGCCTTCCAAACCGGGCCTGGATCGGTGGCATAGAGTCTTCATTGTGGATGTGTTGGATGTGTGAAGGCTATGCCCTGCCAACGCACCCTTGATACCTGTCATCAGTGTTACAGCAAGGTCTGCCAGCTCCTTGGGAATCAGCCACTTTTGGGGGGGAGGATGTGATGAGGTGGATGATTTCACTAATTATTACCCTTCCCAATTAGATGGGGCCCAGGTGTGTGTTAATAAAAATGTTCCTTAACTCACTCTGCGTAAGGTTAGTGGCCCCACCTGACTTGATTTCAGGGATTTCCTGCATTTGATATTGTTCTGCTTGCACAAATGGTGGTTGTTCTATTCTGAAAGACCTTCGGATGCCGAGAACTGCCTTTTGTTACATGGCTTTCCAGCTGTTCAGGAATGTAACTCCTGTGGGCTCCCAGTGGACTCTTTCTCTTTGGTCGGCTGGTGGCTTTGGGCACAAACTACTTCACCAGCGGCAGGATGGCAGAGCCTAAAGACCTTGCTGGCTCACTCTGCTCAGGTAAGAATGGAAACTCTGTGAGGAATAACCGTTGGCTTTTGCTTTGGGAGCGCTGAGCGATGACAGGATCCCTGCGGACGCCTGAACATGTTGGAAACTCTGCTTCATTCTCCTTCTGCAGCCAAGGCACGGCTTTCATCCCGTCTGAACCTCCCTCTGCCTAATGTTGTTCTGCAATTTGGAAGGTGGCTCTTCCTCCCCTTTCACTTCTGGGCACCAAGGGGAGCAAGTCCGTGCCCAGGAAATGTTTAGGAGAGAAAGACTTCGCTGCTTCCCCCTGGGAGCTCTAGTTGTGCAACGCTGAAGCATGGGGTACGGAAAGGTGGGCCATTCAAAGTACCAGCAGCTTCCTGGGAGACCCGCGCTGGCGGTGCACTCCCAGCCAGGGAGGTTACAGGCTGGGAAACGCTCCCGGGCCTCTCCATTGAGTCCGACAGCTCTCTGCGAGTCAGAATTGACTCAGCGACATGCAACCGTTACAGGTTTGGTCAGTTAAAAGATGATGACAAGAGGTGTGTGTGTGTGTGTGTGTGTGTGTGTGTGTGTAACGCGAAAAGGTGCATTAAGGGAAATATATTGCTAACAATGCACAGTAACTATATGTGGACATTATTAAGCCTTTGTAATGATTGGGGATTTAAATGTAGAAAATATTGACTGGTCACAAACTGGTTGAGGAAATCCACCTCAGCGAAGAAGAGACGAGAGTGTAGCTGTGGGCACTCTTGGTGTGCGGTTTACTGACTGCCTGTTGCTTCTTCCATTTTGCCCTTTGGGTTGTAGGTCTGAGAAATTCCTGTGAAGGCCTGACTGGATGAAATGGCTAGTCTGCTTCCATTTTCCCAGGTGAAAAAAGAAAACCAAAATCAAATCCAAGGTCAGGTTGCACAGGCCAGGGGACCTTTCCGAGGCTCCAGAGGTCGCAGCCTGGTCTGCTGCAGTACAGCCGCCAGCCCAGCAAGAGCTTGCCAGCAGACCTCCCACCGCGCGCTAATGGGTGAGGCTAGGCAGAAGCATCCTAGGAAATTGTCTGCGATCCCAGCCGGTCCTGCCCAGGGCAGTCTCTTCTCCAGAGCAGTTTGAATTGTGAGCACCTATGTCTGCTAGGGATAATTACGTTTCAAGGACAAAAAAATCTAATTCTGTTGCCTACTGGAGTGCCTTACTCCTTGCCTTTATTAAAGAATGACATTACGCTGCCCTAATTAGGCCCAAGCAAACAAGTAGGAATCTGTACATTACCCTCCTTGTTTCCCTCAGGGCCCACTGGCTGTGTGAGCTGTTACTTCCCCCTGAAGACTCTTGCCATTTATAAACCCCAAGCATATGAACATCAACGTTGAACACAGTGTCAGAAATGTAATAACGAGAATTGTAATAGTGATAACGGTGGCAGTAAAAAATAATAACTCTCACATTAACCATCTCTATCACCATCCTTCATAGCCGCTCACCTTTGATTGGCTCCTACTTTCTGCCAGGTCCTAGATGAAGCGTTTTTTTATATACCGTCTCTCCCATAACCTTTATGGTGGCATCTATGGCGGAGATTCCATTGTTACGCACATACTACAGCTGAAGATGCTGAGACGTAAAGAGATCATCTATGTTTCCAAAGGTTTAAAAAATAAACCCACTGCCATTGAGTTAATTCTAACCCATAGCAACTCTATGCAGGGCGGCTATGAGAGTAAGGCTTTATGGGAAGAGACAGCCCCATCTTTCTACCAAGGAGTAGCTTGGGAGTTGGAACTGCTGACCTTGTGGGTAGCAGCCCAACACCTAGCCCACGGCAGAGCTGAGATGCATGCACTGTGCAGTGCACATCAGGGTGTGTGCACTCTTGGCCCACCCCCTTGTATTTGAGGCCGTACTCCACTCAATTTCCTTGTGGTCTAAGATTTGGGATTTAGTGGCTTTCAAGATATCCAAATCTTGGCATTTCTGGCCCTATATTCTTTCACAGACTAAAAGGAACAAAATCCTATATTCCCAACACAGTCCTCTGCAAAGTCCGCACTTGATTCAGTGAGCTTGCTTCATCTCCCTCAGATTTGATCACTAATTGGCCGTAGCTTTGCCCAGGTCCCTATGCTAAGTACAGTGCCCTCACTGGCCCAGAGTGAGTGGGATGAGAAGTTGGAGGTACCATCTGGTGTTTGACCATTGCTGCTGCCTAATAGACAAGTGACCTCGCTTCATGCGAGTGTGTTTGAAATGCTATTGAGAGTCTATTTGTGTAGAACTCTGTATCAGTTATCTATTGTACAACAACCCGCCCCAACGTGTAATGGCTTAAAATAACAACCATTTAATTGGCTCGTAATTCTGAGCATCAGCCATTTGGGCTGGGCTCAGCTGGGAAGTTCCTTTGCTAGTCTCGCCTGGGGTCTCTCATGCCACTCAAGTTAGCTGGGGCCTGGGAGCACAAGGATTGAGGCGATCTCAGCTGGGGCAGCTCCGCTCTGACAGGCGGTCTCATCCTTCAGTGCGCTAAGATGACATACCCATCTTGCAGGAACACAAATGTGGAGCCTGCAAACCCTCTTGGAGCTCAGAAATCACGCAGCCTCACTTCTGCCACATTTTATGCCCCTAAGAAAGTCACAGGGCCAGCTCAGGGTCCAGGGGCGAGGACATAAACTCCACTTTTTTTTTTTGACTCTTCATAGAAGCAGTTAACAAAGAATCCATAGCCGTTCTTCATAGGTCATAGGCTGTGAAACTCTGATATGAACAGCCTGAAATTATTTGAAAATTATTTTATTTTGCTCATAATCCTGCAGTTGGAATGAAGGAGTTGAAACTGAGAGAGGCCCTACCCTCTAGGAGAGGAGAAGCCTGGAAAACAGAGATCTTTCGTGGCGTCCCCAACAGTATGTTAATAAACCTAACAGTGGACATGCCCTTACTATAGGCCAAGCGCCATTCTAAGCTCTTTACATGTAGTAACTCTTTGATCATTGCAAAAATCTTATAAGTAGGGACTGTTTGTATCCTTATTTTGCAGTGAAGGCAAAACTCATAGTCTCACTGCCATTGAGTTGATTCTGACTTATAGTGACCCTATATGCCAGGTAGAGCTGCCCCTTTGGGTTTCTGAGGCGGTAGCTATTACTGGGAGTGGGCAACCTCATTTTTATCCTTCAGACCTACTGGTAAGTTCGAACCACTGACCTTTGGGTTAGTATCTCAGTGCATACGTAGCCCATCGAACTGAAATTACACCTGAGACAATCTGCCTCCAGAGTCAGCGTGAATTCCGACCACCTCTCAAATTAATGGAGACTCAACTTGGACTCTTAGCAATGTTTTCTTGTGGAGCCTTAGCAGAAATCTCACCTGGACAATGTCGTTTTTTTTTTTTTTAGGCACGGGGATGAGGAATGGGGTTTGCTCATGATACAGATAGTCACTCTTTTCATTTGTGTGACCCGAAATGGGTCCAGTCATATTGTGGTAGTGTCGCTGCATATCCTTGAGTTAATGTCAACTCATAACCACCCCAGAAGACAGAGTAGAACTGTCCCAGAGTGTTTTCTAGGCTGAATTTTTTATGGGAGCAAATTGCTGGGTCTTTTCGCCATTAGTAGTCAAATGTCAGACAGCTGCACCCCCAAACCTGTCAGTAGGAGACCCTAAGATGGAAATAATAAAGGAACTCTGTAATCTCATGGATCTGGGCTGCAAAATGTTTCTTGTGGATGGGTAGATTGGTGGGAAGAGTTTGAAGAATGAGACGATTTCATGCCGTTCTCCCTAGATTCAGCCCCAAAGAAAAGAATGCCGTGTTTCTTGTGCATGTTATGTAAAGACTATCCCAGGGAGAGGGTGGGTTAGAAGCTTTTTTCATATTGTGTCGCAGGACTAAATGCAGCCCAGGTAGCACTAGAGGAAATGACGCTTTTGGGACATTGCATCCTGAATGAAGTGATCCATTGTACCCATATTTGGCTCTGTCGGATGGGTTGGGGGCACCTTGAGAAACCAGGCTTATCCTGGAGTCTCACAATGGTGGTTTCTCATTTTGCATTTAGACTCCAGCCAGGGAGAGACATCTGTCTGTAAGGGAAGTCTCTCAAACTCTTGAGCATCTTTTCTCCATCAAACTCCACTGTTGTTTCTTCACTCAGCAACACACCTCCTCCTGTGGACATCCCTGATCTCTTTGGGTGACCCAGGCTGGCCTCAGGGTCTGTCCCTTTACTGCTGAAGGCCCTTGGCCAGAGCTGGAAGCTAACCATAATAGCTCCTCAAACTGGGGAAGGGGCAAATCTGGACATACACAACCCCCCCCATCAAGGCGGGGGCACAGTGTGGGGGCTAGGGAGCCTCGAGCTACAACCTGCCCCCATCTTCCATCATCACTCTCCCACCCATGGCAGAAGCTTCCCTAAAGGCCTGGTTTCTGCTGTGGAGAGGCTGAACTCCGGGGCTGTGTGTTCCCTTACCAGTGGAAACTCTGTTACCTTTATAATCTTTTCCGTCAGTTGAAACTGGAAGGGCTTATGGTCCTGTCTTGCATTAAGTACTTTTTTCCCTTCTGGGTGCTTGCTTCTCCTTTCTCTTATTTAAACTGGCTGGCACAGTTTATCCTCTTGCATAGCAGTTGAAACCTGAAAGGCAGGTCTTGAGGGCAGACCGAGGGCTGGAGCGAGAGCTGATCTTTCCAAACTGCTGGACCGTGGCCTCCGACAACGGACTTTCGCAACCCACCTTCAGGACAGAAGGCCAAGAAAGACTTGGCGGGAAGCGGCTGTTTGTTTCAGAGGCCTTGGGACCTGTCCCTGCTATAAACATCATTGCTTCCTGTGTTGTATCCGACAAACACACTAGGACTTCATTAGCCACTGATTGCTTGGTCAACCAGGTTGACTACTACCAAACCTGCCATTCCTTTTTTTAAAAATCATTTTATTGGGGGCTTATACAATTCTTATCACAATCCATGCATCCATCCAGTGTGTCAAGCACATTTGTACATTAGTTGCCCTCATCATTCTCAAAATGTTTTCTTTCTACTTGCGCCCTTAATATCAGCTCCTCACTTTCCCGTTCCCTCCCTGCTTCCCCTTCCCTCGTGAGCCCTTGATAATTTATAAATTATTATTTTGTCATATCTTACACTGTCCGACGTCTCCCTTCACCCACTTTTCTATTGTCCGTTCCCCAGAGAGGAGGTTAGATGTAGATCCTTGCACTTGGTTCCCCCTTTCTACCACACCTGCCATTCCGTTTTTCAACGTTGGCTTTTGCTACCACAGCTTATTTGACAGGACTAGTGGGACTTGGAGAAGCCCCGTGAGACCAGGGCTAAGCGCTCAGCTGCTCACGGCAAGGGGCAGTTCTACTCTGTCCTCCCAGGGGGCTGTGAGTTAGAATCGACTCGAAGGCAGTGAGTGGTGGCTGGTGCAGACAGAGGATAATTCTGCTGTTAACCAAAAAGTTGCTAGTCCACATCTACCCGAGGCCCCTCCAAAGCAAGGCCTGGTGATCTACTTCTAAAGATTGAGCCACCCAATACGCTGTGGAGCATTCTGACACACGTGGGGCCCAATCCACTTGATGGCTGTTTGGTGGTGGTAGAAAGCTGAGAAAGAGGAAGAGAGAGAGAGAGAGAGAGAGAGAGAGAGAGAGAGAGAGAGAGAGAGAGAGAGAGAGAGAGAGAGATGGGGGCATAAGAATAGGAGAGGGAACTGCATGGGCAGTGGGCGGGCAGGCATGATTTGGGGACATTACAAAATTGTGGTTCTCCAGTGTTGTTCCTTGAGTGAAAGCATCCTGTCCCACCCCCACCCCCACCCCCCCACCCCACCCCCCACCCGCAAGGCAGGGCTTTATGACCTTCATCTCCATTGTGGGCATTTCCTTCAGCCGGCTGCCGTTTTTTTTTTTTAATTCCCCATGGGATTGCTGGGTTTAATTGTTTCCCTTTCTTGTTGGTTTTATGACCAGTGTTTCAGGAAGACACTACTTGAAGATCCGTGTAAGCCCCTCCCCATTTCCAGGGGTGCACACTATTGCTTGATCATAAACACAGAAAGGGAGGGGCGGATGGAACAACAAAAAAAGCAAGAAAGAAAAGAACTTTGCTTGAGGCTGGCTGGCTCTTGGCAAGAAAGGGGCTGGGGAAGGATTTTGAATAGTTAGAATATATATTTACACAGCCCCACATTCCTGTGTCAGCTTCTCACCCACAGCCACAGCCACTTTAGCCACGATCCTCTAATCCTCGGTGGCTCTTTTCTTTGTTGTGATCAGCAAGCTAACCAAAAGATAGCATTTCAAACTGAACCTGGAGCCGCTCCTGAAATTTTACCTTCAGGAAGGCTTTCTGAAAGAGTGGAAGCTCCCTTTCGTGTCTGAACCTGACCAGCCTGTGCGTGATTCTCCTTGCCACCATAACTTTCCGTATTTAGCCTCGGTGAACACAGCGTACTGTCTGTCTACTTATTACTGGTGTTTCCCTCGGCTTCACTAAGTGCGGGCACTGACAGGAAGAAACGGCTAAAGGCTGCTAGCTCCTGGAGACCGGATCTGTTAACCACCCAGTGTGAGCCGCCCGATGGATGCCTGCCCTATGCATGTTTGCATGGTAATGGCCTGTAACTCGTTATGGTCCTGCGGGCTGAGCTCGCAAACTTCAGGTCTGCTGTGGTCCAGTGTGAGGTCAAGCCTTTTGATGGAGGTTGATTTTGGAGCCTGGACAATCTAGGCAAACACATGGTGTTAGTTTTGTTGCTCTCAACAGAGATCTAATGAGGTAATCAGGTGGACAGTCTGCTGCTGCTGTCCACAAGCTTCGATCAGTTCCTTGTCCCTGTATGTTTCCCACTCTCACTCTCTGCCATCAAGTCAATTCTGACTCATAGCAACCCGATAGGACAGAGTCAAACTGTCCCTGTGGGTTTCCAAGACTAATTCCTTATGGGAGTAGAAAGCCTCCTCTTTCTTCCATGGAACGGTTGGTGGATTCAAACTGCTAACTCTGTGGTTCACAGCCCAACAAGTGGTCCACTACTCCGCCAAGACCCCTGGTGCATGTTTCTAGTAGCACTGCATTTGTAATTAGGTGGCAGGTTAACATAGCACCCTCTACAGGGTAAGCTGGAGTAAAACAGTGTGCAGGATCCCAGGGCTGTAGCTTAATTGAGAAATGAGAATCCCTGATGCATTCCTTGATTTGAGGTTAGTTTGACTTGGAAAGGGAAAGAGTTTTCCATCGCCAAGTCTTTAAAATGAACCACCCTTACTTTTGGAGGTCCATCCTTTCACTTGATTAAAAAAATGCACAGATAGATACATGTTTATAATGTAACACTGTTTTCTAGTTTTGGGACACTAAGGGCCTTCCTTCATAACCCCCCCCCCTTTTTAAAAATAATTTTATTGGGGGCTTGTACAACTTATCACAACCCATACCTCCATCCATGGTGTCAAGCACATTTGTACATTGGTTGTCATCATCATTTCCCAAACATTATCTGTCTACTTGAGCCCTCACTGAACGCACGTCCATTTACACCATCAGGATCGAACACTATGTTGGTTTGATATAAACAGTGGGAGGAGAAGTTACTACACATTGATTCCAACCCTTCATGCCCCTCTCTCCGTGTGGTGTGTCAGAGGAGGATGTTCTTCATCCCCTACTTACGTGTGCACCCTAGGATTTTCGATGGCTTCTTCGTTGGCAGTAGGTCCCCAGGCGTCTCTCCTTCTGGTTGGACTAGATCCTCCTCTTGGTTCCCGGCCAACTACAGGAGCATTTGCACCACTCCAGGAGGTAATGATGCAGAACGGGGAATCAGGTAGCGCTCTTGTAGACGTTCCGGCCACTGAGGTTACAGATGTCCTTTCTCCCCTTTCTTGTGCATCTCTGGCCTGTCACTGTTATTACTGGGGGCCGGATGTGTATAGCTCGGTGGCTCGTTTTTCTGGACTTGTGTGCTGAAACACAGACTTTGAATGGAGGGTTGTAAGATGTTAGGGAGCAAAGTGACATTGATTTATTCCCTCTGTTCTCTGCCAGCTTGAGAAACCTGTCCCGTCAGGTAATGAACAACTGCTCTTATGCTAACCAGAGGCTTCAAGAGAATCATTCCTCTCCCAGCATGACCGCTTCCCCTGAGTCATCTGGCCTGCCTGGCAGGGGTTTCTACTGAAGGTGGATCTTCAGGTGGTGGAAGTCCAGAGAGCCAGGGCGTGTGCTTGGTCTACGGGTTATATAAATGTGCCTCTGGCGTGGGGCCAGGGATCCTTCTGGAATGATCTGGTAGGGGCAGGCCTTCATTCATGTGTCCACTGGAGAAGTTGTTTGGGCCAGCATGGGCCAAAAGTAGCCTTGTGAGTGGTACATCCAGAGTGATTAAATGAACACCCAGCGCTCCAGTCAAAGGGCAGAGATGTCGTTATTAGAACCAGTCGTGATTTGGGGGCACCATCTCCTGCTACCTTCTTAGCAACGCTGCAGGTTGACCAATGAGTGTTCAGTGGGCATGATAGTAGCAACCCTCTAATGCCCTGCTCTTGTGACCATGCCGAGCGAGCCTGCCAATTAAAAGCATGAGACCTGGGCCGTCATAGATAAGACGATACGGCAGCTCGATCATGTCATGCTAGAGCCTTGTCCCCTTCCACTAGATCCGATTGCGTGTGCTCTGGGTGACAAGAAGAGGGTGGCCGTCCTGCATGGAATGTGGGGGAAGGAGACATCCGGAGATTGACACTGGTGGGCACCCGCCTTTGCCCCAGCCCACGTCAAGATTTCGCTTACTTTAGAGTTCTTCCTTACACATCAGAGAGCCTTCGTTCCGTGTGAGGGCTGTCCTTTTGAGAATTGAAAAATCCCCAGGCAGAATGCTGAGGCTAAGTTTGTGGGTCAGTAGGAAATCCCCCCTCTTCTGCAAATTCTTATCTAATCCTCCTTGGGTTTAAATAAAACCAACAGCCACCGTTAGAACAACTACTCTGTCACCTTTCTCTATCTTCAGGCACTTGAAGTACATCATTAAACAACATCAGAATTAATCCCAGGCCCTTTAGACTGTGCACTGAGCTCCTCGCGGCAAGAACCGTGTCTTCTTCATCTTGAATTCCTGGGACAAAAGAAAAGAAAGCCTTTATAGGCAGGGGGAGGTGAATAATTAGTAGCTGTGTAAAGCCAAACAAATCGTGATCCCAAAGCCCCAGCGATTTGACGGCATGTCTTGCAGGCTCTGTGAAATGGAAACCTGCTTACAGGCGGGGATCGGCTGCTCCGGGACGCCCCCAGAAGACCTGCCTGCAGAGGCAGCACCGTGCGCCCTGTGGCAGACTGGCTTTTACCGTGGCCCTCGATTCCTGTGTTGAAATAGGAAGACTCGGCCCAGACGAACACGGTGGAAACAAAACCACTCTTTTTATTGCTCTCTGTAGTCTTTATAGCCAAGCTCTACTTCTACTGGATGCCCTCATCCCTGAGGCATGCTGACAGTCATTTAAATGAAATTTTTTTTCCTTTTGTAACCCCCTTCCCCCAAAAACCAAACAAAATAGTTTATTACCTTTTGGGCCGACCTGATGTCTTTCTCTTTGTTTCATCACTTTCTGGGCGGTACAACCGCCCTTGCATCAGGATAGGAATTCTGCATTGTCTCGATGTACAGCCACGGCAGCCTTTCCAGTCTGCTGCTGCTGTTGTTTCTTACTTCCCCAGTGGATTTTAATGATTTTTTTGTGTGAGTTTGTGTGCGTGCGTCTGGTGAGGGATCGGGAAGAAGCTGAAGAGGGGAAAGACGAACCGGGTGGCAGAGAAACCATATGTTTGCAGTAACACATGGCAGGGAAGGTTCTGAGTGAGACTTAAAAAAAAAAAAAGAACACTTTTCTCCACTACCACCATAGGGGAAAATTGCAGCCATTGATGCTAAGGGCGGAAGAAGAGAGGTGATTCTGCTGGCTAAGGAAGAAAATGCCCTCCTATTGAAATTTGTTCTGTGGTTTTCTTCCCAGGACCTCGCATAAAAGCAAATGATCCATGTGAGAACCGGTGGGACTGCGATTACCAGTCTCCATTCTAAATTATAGTCTTCAGCCCGAGCTCTCTGCTTTACTGCTCTCGGGCTCCTTTTTCTACTCTTTGCCCTTTTCAAAATTTCTGCCCCAGGCGCCATAGGCCTCCTTAGAATGGGGTCTCATCATCAAGAAACACTCTCAGACCAGTCATCCCGAGTCACAGAAGCTACTCAACCACCCGTGTGGATTTGCACGGAGCAAGCTCTTCTTGGGGAGGCAATTTCAAGTCTGACTCGATGCAGCGTGCAATTTTGTCAAGTGAACCAGTACAACTTAGGCGATTCTACATGTCGAATGTTTCGCCTTCTGGTCTAGTTCCTTTATCGCTGGCTCCAGCGAGCACTACTGAATTGAAAAGGTACTTCAGGTTCCCTTTCCGTCAAGAATCCTGATCTCCAAGTTCAGAAATCCATTGGACGCAATCCCCATTGGTGGTGGCTCAACCCAACCACTCCTCTGTTTGAATACCTTCATTCCCTGGGAGCTCATTACTCTCCCACAGGCATTTCGAAACTTGACCCCACGTCCATCTCCCTGCAGCTCCTTGTAGTTGCTCTCTGACATAACTCTTTCCAACTCTCTGAAACATTATCAGTTAAAGTCTCACCCTCAGTTCTTCTCCCGCCAACGCAACAAACACTGTCTTTCCTTTAGGCTGCACGCGCGTTCTCTCACTTGTCTTGTGACGAGAGTGTGTCTAAATGGATACAAGCCCTCCTAGAAATCTGGCCTTCTAATCAGAGCCCACACAGCCTTGAAGGCAATAGCCCAAAGGTGGCCAAATTCAGGACGAAGAATTGTGCTTGATCCAAAGATGGTAGTCTAAAGATGGAGTCATTGTGTAGGAGTGGTATCTTTAAGTCACACAACTCTGAGCATACATGTACAAGATGGCTTCAAAAGTTTGTGGGAAAATGGAATTGAGATACACTGGAATTTTTTCATTAGCAGTTTGATGCTCTCATGAGTGTGTGTGTGTGTGTGTAGATAATATATCGAAAAGACGGAGGCATGGGATCCCTCTGAGTCAGAATCTATGGCAGTGAGTTTGAATTTGAACAAATTCATAGAAAGTCCCCCCCTCTAGAGTGAGGCTTTGATTATTATAGGTGTATGCCACTGACTGTAAATATAAGACTTTATGTTGAATTTAATATTTTATTTTAGGATAACAGGTTTTTTAGGTTGATTCTATTATAAAATATATTGTATCATCAATAGATTTGACAATAAGTCATACATTCATTCAGATTATTGATAAAAACGTTGAATGTCTAGAAGCTAGGAGCTCATGTTATTGGGACCTTTAAGTTTAAGGCTTGTCTGTTAAAAAAACATTTTCTAGTAGCTCATAATATGCCACAATTTCTACAAAGATATGTATGTATTGCCTTACCAAAATCCAGGTTGTGCATGAAATTCCATTGATTCAATAGTCTGGTGACTGTTGCAAAGAAAATGGGTTTTGTTTGGCCATCCTTTATCTTTGTTTATCCATCAGTGATTTTAAGAATCACTTCTTGCTTTGCTACTTGCTCACACACCAAGTATTAAAGAGTCCGAGCCTTCCCTTAAGTGCCACGGTTGTGCAGTGGTTAAAGCACTCGGGTGCTGGCTGAGAGTTGGGCAGTGTGAGCCCACTAGCAGCAGCTCTGCAGGAGAGAGACAGTCTGCCCCCCCCCCCCCGCAAAGGTTACAGAACAGAAAGCCTGGGGCTTCTATTCGACCACTCTGAGTTGGAATCAGCCAAGTGCAATGAGTTTGGGGTTTTGATATGTTTTCTTCTCAAAGAGCTGTTTCCTTGTGGATTCCCCTTATTTGGTGCAGCATACAAGACACCGGAAGTGGTTCTTGCCTTTAAACATAATCTAGATTCAGATGGCCGCCAAATAGATGAAATGCCGCGGTGATGGCTAATGCTGTGTGTGAACTTGGCTAGGCAGTGGTTCTCGGTCGTTGGGAAGACATTGGACTCATGGCTCTTCTCTCATGGAATATAGTGTAGCCATGTCTGTTTCTTAAGCTTTGCTTTGTGAATCTGATGAAGGCTTACAGAGCAGGCCATCAGTTTTACATGAAACATTCAGATGTATTTCGTTTCAAGTAATCCAATGCCATTCCCTCAATGTGCCATTGCTTCGCCCCTGTCTCTCTGTGTGTGCTGTTTCCATTCTTCCTCTTTTCCACACACTCTGCACGTTGTCCTTGGGCAAGTGCTGCCCCTTTGATCTTAAGTGGTTGCTTATTGTAACACTGGGGTCAGTTCAGTTCTAGCCTTGAAGGGTGACTAAGGGCCACAGTCTTGGGTGTCCCACTGGTTCTCAGACCAGTAAGCCTCATGTCTTTTAGGATTTGGGGTTCTGCCCCATATTTTCCTCCCCTTCTCTCCTGGGCCTCCTTATGTGCCTCTCTTTAGAACTGTTGGTCGTGGTAGCTGGGTATCATTGCGTTTGTCTGGTCTCCGGATTGTGGAGATTGATGTTGGCATGGGCCATCAGTCCCAATGGTTTCCAGGTATCTTTTGATGTCCATCACTCTTCTTTTCTCTAGCTAGAAGGAGACTAATAGTTGCACCTTAGATGACTGCTCATGAACTTTTAAGATACCAGTCATTCACTACTCACTAAAGTAGGATGTGTAGCACATCGTCTTTATGGACTATGTTAGGCTAAATGACTGGTGGCTCCAAAGACTATGTCTCTGATCTTTTTGGCCCATCAATGAGTCATTCTCTTTTCATAACCACAGACTTGTTGACGTAATAATGTGGTTAGTGCTTCAGTTCTAACTCCTAGTCCATTGTGTAATGCCTGGGGTCTAAACAGCTTGTAAGCAACCATCCATGGCACAAATGGTCTCTCTTTGCCTGGAGCAACTGAGGAAGAAGGAAAGCCAGGAATCGGAGGAGAAATGGAATGTACATTAATTGACCTCATGAGCAACTGGCCCCAAAGAATTGGATGTCGCCCAACTACTGTCATTGAGCATTGTGATCAAAGCTTCTGTGGAGGACTCCTGATCAAAAGGACAAAAAATACAGGGGGTAAATTAAAATGATTATTGATAGTGTAATTGATTTAGCCAATGATATTGAATTTAAAACAACTGTTTAGAAAAGGAAAGCATATATGTGCAGGACAGCTTTTGAGACAAAAATAGATGAATCATTGACTTCTACAGATTATAAACTTAAGTGACTGAGCATTATGTGTCAGTCTGGGTAGACCAGAGAAACAAATTCATAGACACTCAAATGTGTATAAGAAAGAGCTTTATGTGCAAAATCAGTTGAATATTGAGAAAATATCCCAGCCCAGTCCAGATGAAGTCATAAATCCAGTATTAGCCCATATGTCCCATACCAATCTATAAATTTCTCTTCAGACTCATTAAACACATGCAGTGGATGCTGAATGCAGGAAGATCACAGGCTAGTGGGTGGAAAGTCTTCTGGATCCAGTGGTGGTAGAAGCATCTCCGTGCTGGCAGGGGTCTCTACGTGACTCAATCTCCAGGGCTCTAGGGTAGTTCCATGTGTCTTGTCAGCTGCAATGTCTCCCAGGGAGTGAGTGTGTGTCCCACCTCCAGTGAGCTATTTATCTCTATCGTGCATCCAAATGAGATCATCAAGCTGCGACCTGATTGACAGGCTAAACTCCACCCCTTCACTCATAAGTCTCAAATTGACAACAGAATATGTAACAACCTCACACTATTTTCACAGACAATGCGTCAAATATAAGGGTAACCTATTGACAGCATTCATTCACTGTGGTGAGAGACTCATGTCCTCCCCTCACCTCGGGGCTTGCATTTCCATGAAGGTTCACTGAGCACCCTTCAGAAAGCGTCTCTTGCATTGGGATGACCGGAACCATACAATATGGCAGGGACTGATGGGTGTCTCCCATCTCCCCCAACACGAGGAACTGACCCCAGCTGAGGCGAGGCCTCCGCTGGCAAAATGGTTATGAAGATGTACAAATAACATAAATCATCTATAGATCATAGGTATCAGGCAGGCACGCCACCTCGTGTGTCGAGCATTTTCTGCTGGGTAGATTCAAACGTCTAACCTTGTCAGCACTCAGTGGACCGTGCCACCCAGGAGCTCCTGCTAACAGCTCTTCTCAGAAGCCACCATGCTCAACGCTCACAGGCACGCTCCCCAGGCCCTGAAACTGCAAGCTCGGAAAATCCCGTCTTATCCTCAGTTGACTTGCTTGTGAGGATGTGAAGTGGTTCAGTTGAGCTGCAGCGCTACTTTCGAGAGCGTGAATGGTGGTGTTTCAGTTATGACATGTGAAGAGATGAGGAACCAAGCGCACAGGCTGGTGTTTCCTTTGGCAGGTGAGGCTGGCAGCACCCACAGTGAGTAAATTCAATCAGTGCTGCACAGAGTGTAAACCGGGAACCCCACAACGGCATTTAACAAATGCATTTCTGAGGAGTCCCCACTTGTTTGGGGGACAGGGCCCATTGTTCCCATAGGCTTTGGAGCCAGTTGGCTGGGAAGGTAGCTCACAAAGCTGGGATTCTCGTTTTAGTGTCCTGGCCCTGGAGAGAGATATTTATTCTGTCTGGATATCTTAGCTGGACTTCCATTTGGCCATTCTCTCCTGTCTGCCATTCCGCTTCACCTTGCCCTCTGGGAGCCAGCAGTGGTGCTCATGGTAAAGGAGACGGAGGCACATCCCCAGCGGCAATGAAACCACACAGGCATTGCTTTGGGGCGTGTAGGGAGTGAGCAGCGGGACACTGTGCCATGGGATCTGCAGGCAACCTTCCTGGTTGTGCCATGTGAACACACCTCATGCCTGCCAGGCACTTCGTTATCCATTCCCTGCCATTGGTGACTTCAGCAGGTGGGCATGCAGCGCCTGTTTATGGGGCTGATGGCATTTCAGCAAAACCTGCCATTCGGATAGCTTGTCATCAGCTTGTACAACCTGGTACCATGGCCTTCTTCCAAGAATTTTGCTTTGTTTTCATTTCCCCCATAGTTGAAAGTGAAAAGAAAAAGCAAACAACTGGATGGAAATGTACAGTTATTGACCACCTACTCTATGTTAGACTACAACAAAAGGTACTTAATTTCATCTCCACTAAATCTTATTGAAGGAGCTCTGGTGGCACTGCGGGTTAGGCGTTGGAAGAAAGTTGAGCTACTGCTGCCATAAAGATTTAACAACTCACAATGCGTGTCCACGAGGCTGGAGTGAAAAGTCAGTGTTAGAAGGTGGGGCATTCTGTTATGTAGGGCATCTCCCTGCCATCCACTCCATCCGTACTCATACGGTGTAGTGGTTATGCATTAGACTGCTAACTCCTTGAAACCACCAGTTGACCGAAAAAGAGAGAGCTTTTTGGTCCCGTGAAGATGAAGAGCCTTAGAAACACCCTGGGGCCTATACGGTCCTATAGGGTTTGCAGTGAGTAGGAAATGACTCAGCGAGTGAGCGAGTGAGGTGGGTGGGACCCCTGGGTTCCCTTCCCTAACACAGCATCTCCTACCTAGTCACCCTCCATCTGTCTGTGGAAGCTTGTAGGGTCGCTCTGAGTCAGTATCAATTCTTTGTCAGTGGGTGTGGTTCAGGGTTGGTGTCTTATTGAATTCTTAACCATAGTCGAGACGTTGAGGTGCTGCTATTGTGGATAGGTGAAGAAACGGAGACCCAGAGGACTTCAGCAGCTTGCTCACGGTAAACAGCTCCCACGTGATGGATTGCAGAATCAGAAACCAGGCTTCCTGGACTCCATGAAATCCAGGATGCACTAAGCTTGGAGATCATAGCCCATGTTCATTGGGGGCGGTTAGGAGTTTGAAGGTTTGGGACAGGAGAATGAGGTGTCAGCAGACCACAGTAATATACAGTACAACTGTAGCTGGTGGCTCACTGCTCTTCCCTCTATTGCCACTCAGCAGGACAGCTTTAAAGATTTATTTTTAAATTTTAGAAAATGCAAAATATTTTACTAGAATAGAAAGCCTCATCTTTCTTCCACTGGGCAACTCGTGGTTTCAAACTGCTAACCTTACACTTGGCAGTCCAAAGGATAACCACTGGGCCACCAGGGTTCCTGGATAGAATTTTTTAAAGTTAAACCTGCTACTCTTCTGATTGGAGGTTAGTGAAGATTTTACTTAAAGTCGGGTTTCTATCCCTTTGCCCTTTGTTCCCCCAAAGAGGGAGGCTGTGCTTATCTGGACAGCAAACAGCGGGGCCGTGCAGTGTGATGCTCCCCCGTCACGCCATCAGCAGTCTGTCAAAGTAAAGGACCTCCGCATCACCACGGACTCCTGACCCACACCGGCGCTCTCACCTTGTCTTTGAAATCTTGCTCTCCTTTAAACTTGAGACATGCCTCTAATGCTTTCCTCCCGGTGCTCACACATTGTGGACATGATCTTCTGAGCGGAACGACCTCAGGTCCTGGAAAACGGTCAGCGCTGAGCATTCCTCCCGTCTCGGCCACAGTGCATCCCCACACTTTCTCTACCTGGTAGGTCTTGTCAATAAATCCGTCAAAGGCCCGGCCAGTGTGCACACAGGCCGCTTTCAGCCATCCCCAGCGGGCTGAGAGCTGGCTCCAAAGAGTTGGTGGAAAAAGAAATGACTTTTCTTATCCAGCTCCAGTCAAGCTGCGCATCCATCAGTTTTCATTCCTGCCTGGCTACAGCCGTGGCGGGAGGGTGCTGCTTGTTTCTTAGGGAGCCAATTTGTCAGTTCACAGACTGGGAGCCAGGGCGGTGGCTCAGCCCCTGGCTCTGGGTAGGGGGTGGGGGTGGGAGGAGCAGAGCATGCTGGGAGACCTGCTCTCCATCCCCCACGGCGATGCTCAGGAAAGATCCAAGGGAAGTTTGTGCACAGTTAGCAGGCTGCAGCAGAGAGCCTCTGTTTCTCCTGGCATGATGCTGGGCATTGGAGGAGGACTGGTAAGCTCTGTATTTATGCCAACGACTTTCAGAGACACGTAAGATATTTTACCTCTCCAACCCAGTCCACCCATCTCAATCCCTCTCCGGCTGGCTGCCAGTGCCGATAACTTGTACAATCCCGAGGCCAGCGTGGCAGACTTGCTCGGGAAGCTCGGAGGAGAGCCAGGCGGCTTATTTTAAGGAGACTTTATATTCCTGACAGGGCTGATTAAAAAGACGAGCTGCGTTGCTCAGACCAGCGCAAATGCCACAAACATAACCCGCTCCTCGCCCAGATGCCTAAAGTGGGGCGTTTAGATGCATGTGTGTCTATATGTACATGCCCATACATGCACACACACACACACACACACACACACACACACACACACACACACACACTTTCCTGTTTGCAGGGTTTATGGGAGCCCACAAGGTCGCTTTGATTTGCTGTTTTTGTAAACTGACCAAGCCGGATATCCAGGAGTCAGTTGACAAAGGGCTGCCGCTCATGCAAAGCATATAATCCTCCTGGAAAACATCTGTGGCTGTTAACATCTTTGCCTCAGTCCCCGTCCCCCCTCATCATCTCCCTCTGTTCCCATCCCCCCCCCTGTCCCCTTCTATCCCCTGACCTAAGATGGGATGTGTGTTCTTGCCAGGCCAAACTCGCCTTGCACTGCAGGTTCACACGGTATGTGTATTCTCCTTGGTTTTTGTTTTGCTTGTTTTTATTTCTCCTAAATAAATGCCAAGGTCAGTGGTTTGGGAAGTCTCTCAATTAGATTAGGTAATTTCCGAAACCAGTAAGGCATCTTTCGACCCAAGTTAAGCCGAGCAGCTGTATTTCATCAGAAATACCCTCCAGAATTCGCCTGCTTTTATTTGTGGGGTTATATTCCTGATAATGAGGAAAGGACCCCGCGGGGAGTGGAGAGTCTGTCGTGGTGAACCTGTGGAAAGGTGGGTTTTTGGTGTGCTTAACTTTTCTCCGGGAAGATTTAATCAGTGTTTGCTGTCCAAGAAGAGAAATGGTCTAGCTACTGCGAAGACACTCTGTCTGTCTTGATAAAGCACAGTGAAGATGACGCTAGGCCCTGTGTGGAGAAGTACGGAGAATACTTTTTTATGATTGGGATGCAAGGAGACAGATTTACTAGGGGCTCCGCTGCACCACCCCACCCCCACCGTCCCCATACTTCCTGATTCAGCAAGCAGCCAGGAGCAGGTACCCTGGAGATGCTGTTACACAAGCCGCATCTGCTTCGGCGCCATCATCCTGTGGTCAGAGGGAGAGCTTCAAACCTGCAGCCTGTCTCTCCCCCAGCGCCCTGCAGCCCCTCCTCCTAAGGGGTTTGCGCCCACTCCACCCCCATTCGTTACTGTTGTTTGGTTGCTTTGGTTTGTTTTTGTTTTGTTTCATTTTTTCCCTTGGTCTCCAAAAGGAGATTCGGATAAGAGGCGGGGAGGGTGGGGTGGGGAGTAAGCAAGCTTTGAAAATGGATGGGGTAGAGAAAAGCGATGACTGCGTCTTTTTCTTTTTTGCCTAAGAAGCATTCTGAATTGCCGGCCCCTCAGTCATCTTGCTGCCCCTTCACGACATCCCACCTGCCTTGTTCTAAGGCCCAGCTCCATGGGAACTGCCATCGTCCCTCCAGCAGCATATGCTGGTGTGGTTGGAGCATTTGAGATCGGCCCTTGGGGCTTGTTCTATCATGGAAGCAGCAAAGGGACTATGGGGAGCAGCGGGCCTGGAATGCAGAGTACATGAAATCACTTTTTCCTGAATTCTCAGCTAGCCAATTTATAATAGTTGAAAATGCCCCCCAAAAGCCCCCACTCACGCTGACCTTGGTTAACCATCTGTGTATAACTGGAATTTGACTAAGTTCAGGACTTTTCAAATTTGTTTAAAAAACAAACAAACAACTATGGGATCCTGGTGGTGTAATGGGTTGTTAGCCACCAGTTTGGCAGTTCAAATCTACCAGCCTCTGCAAGAGAAAGATGAGGCTTCTGCTCCTGTTAAGCTTTGCAGCCTCAGACACTCTATGGATCAGTCCTGCTCTGCGCTGTAAGGTTATGAGTCAGAGTGGTTCCAGGGCAGTGGACTTTCTGCAGCCCTTACCTAACTGAGATCTTGTGAAACAACCAGGTACAATTTCACAACATCAGAGCTGGTCTGTTTCCATTTAAGTGAGAGATTCAGAGTCCCCTCTCACCCCCCTCAGATTATTCTCTTCTGGGATTCCAGCAGGCCTGTGGGGCCACCTTCATTCCTTAATGGGGATGTCACACCAAGCCAAAGCCAGTCCTCAGTCCTAGAGATAACACTTCTCTTAATAGCTCAACCCATCTTAAACTGGTCAACAGAACCCTCTTCCTTGTACCCAGAGTCGTGTGGCCTTTCTCTGGTTTAATCACAGGATGTACAAATGGATCTGAGGTGATGAATTCTGTAAAGCATGTTGTTTTGTTGTTCTTAGCTACCCTTGAGTTAGCATCATCCCCATTATTGATTGTAATCCATGGGCTTTTCATTGATTGATTTTTTAAAAATAGATCACTGGGCATTCTTTCTAGTCCGTCTAAGTCTGGAAGCCCTCCTGAAACCTGTTCAACATAATGACAGCCTGCAAGCTTCCACTGAGAGATGGGCAATGGCTGTATGTGAGGTACATTGGTCTGTGAATCCAACCTAGACCCCCCCCCATGGAAGATGAAAAGTCTACCACTGGGCTCCAATGCCCACACCTCAAGGTTAGCAGTTCAACCCCACCAACTGCTCCACAGTAGAAAGATGAGGCTATTTGTGTCCCAAAAGATTGATAGCATGGGAAGCCTGTATAAGGCTGAAATGGGTTGGCATGCCCCTGGATGTGAGTTTTGTAAATCATACCCACCTCAACATCTTAGGACTATGCCAGACTTTTCAGGACTCCTTCCTAGATTTTAGAAAGTCAAACTCTTAGTCTCCACTCTCTTCCCATACTAACCTTTTTACTGCATGAACTCGGTGTGAAATTTCTTAAACTCTATAGGAATTATGCCAATCTCCTTTCCAAAAAAAGCCTTTTCCCATGAAAGACCAGAACTCAATTCCGAACTGTGACCACCTCCTGAGAATCCAATTGCCCATCAAATCCTGTCTCCACTTCATTATAACGCACGTCCCATCTCAGTAAGTTCTTCCGTGCATGCTTCCCGCAACCTGTGGTCGTGCCCTTTGCCCTGTCTTGTTTTCCGCTTCATCCCAGTAATTCCTTGGATAAAACAAATGGGGGACACACTCAGCTGATAACAAAGGGCTGGTAGTTTGTGTTCACCCAGTGGCAACTTGGATTAAAGGCTGGCTTACCTACTTCCGAAAATTGGCCTTTGAAAGCTTATGAGCATAATTCTGTTCTGGCCCATGTAGGGTCACCAGGAGCCAGGGTCAGTGCAATGACAACTGGCATAGCATCGGGAATTCTGTCCCTTATCAGCAAGATAAGTGCTTAGCTAAGTCCCTCAACCTCTTTGGTTGTTGTTTCCTCACCCATTAAATGCAGATAATCATGCAATATCTACTTTGCCTATAAGGAGCCCTGCTGGTGTCCTGGGTTACAGCTGGGCGGCTAACTACAAGCTCAGTGGTTCACTCTCACCCGCAGGAGAAAAGATGAGGCTCTCTGCTCCTATAAAGAGTTACAGCCTCAGGAACCCCAGGGGGCAGCTCTACTCTATCCCTTGTGAGTCAGCATAGACTCAAGGTCATGGACTTTGCCTTCTTTACAGTGTGGCTGTAAGGATCAAAATAGAGGGGGTTTTTTTTGTTTTGTTTTGTTTTTTAAATAACAAGATCACTTTGTGGGTACTCATCACACTTAGAACCAGGAATATGCTTGTCCTAGTATAGATTCTCTAGAGAAGCAAAACTAGTGAAAGCCTTTTCTTTTTTTGTAAAGAGTTTTATTGTGACATAATCCACACATATCATACCACTCAATAGTTCATGAATATGAAACCAGTGAAGCTGGTGGGTGTATGTATGTAGACAGAGAGAAAATGGCTCACACAGTTGTAGAGTCTGACAAGAGCTACGTCTGTGGGTTGAATGTCAGGCTGGAGGCTTTTGACTCACCTAGCTGCAGGGACCGACAAGCTAAATATCAGCATGTCAGATGGCAGGCAGCTGACTGTGGTCAGAGGTGAGTGAATCTAAGGTTGGCTGGTAAAAGAACCAGCTGCCGAGGGCTCCCAGGACTGGGAGAAAATGTGACCGGCTGCTAGCTCAACTTCATAGACCTGGAGGTCAGATACAGGATCCAGAACCAGCAACAAGCAAGCAAGTTTTCCTGAAACGTCCACATAGATGGGAAGCAAGCACATGTCTTCCATTTGATTGACTGCTTATAAAAAAACTCATCATTAGATCAGCTATCATCACAGAGGATGACTACACCATAACTTCCAAACCACTGAGAGCCAGGACCCAGCCAAGTTGATATCCAACCTTAACCGTTACCGTACCCTTGTGTGATGTTGGGTTTTATGTCAACTTGGGTGGCCTAGCTTTCTCCCGTGATATGACCTAACATAGTGTGGTCCATTCCGTGATAGAATCATATGCAAAGCAGCCAAGCAATTGTGGAGGGATTAGAGCTCCTTCATCTAGTGATCGCCTTGATATAATTGGGGGAAGTTTCAAGATATGACCTACTCTTAGTATACATTGACAGTGGGTGGAAGCTAATTCACTCCTTCTGCTAAATTTGAGTCCTGCCTCTCACCTGTCAACCCCTCCTGTTATATGGTCTGCCAATCCCAAGAACCAAGAGCAGACTGTTGATCTTGGATTCATTCAGCCAGCCTCAGATTCATTCAGCTCAGCACCGACTAGCCTGTAGTCTTCCTGTTTCAGCTTCCTGCTTCCATGCAATTGACTTGAACCAGTCTAGACTTATCCACTCTACAACTGTGCATGCCATGTCTTGATATCAATCTCTTCCTAGGTTTTCTGACCTCATCAAGAGTTAGTCTTAAAAACCCACAGGGGAAGCTCTACCCTCTCCTATGGGGTCACTATCAATTGGCGTCAACTCAATGGCAATGAGAGAGATACATACACATATCAGCATCACTGTTTTTGCTTCTCTGGAGAACCAAGCCTCATACAACCCCATTAGAAATCTGTGGGGAGGGCTTATGCTTGTGATATGTGCTGATCTGAGCAATGCAGCTTCTCTTTATAGTCACTCCGTTCAGGAGATAACATTTCCTGAAAATAAGTCACCTTGTTCTCTGTGCCTCTTCAGCAATTCCCCAGCGTTCTCTGTGAACAGACTTTAATTTAAGTACTCTGCACATTTAATTTTTTTCTTCTTAAATAATAATGGAGCATGATTAAAAGATGGTAGTCTTATCAGTTATTTACTCTGTAGCACTCCTTTTAGTTTTTAATCATATTTTGTATCCTCCAGTCATTTCATGGGGGTGAGGGGGGCCCAGTCTCAGCAGTTGTTTAGGTCAAAGATTTGCCTTATAATTTAAAACTCTGCCATAGTTATCTAGTGTCGAGTACACAGAGGTGAATATTTGTTGGATATAATTTTGATCTCCAATAGCCTCTGAGTGCCTACTATTTTGGATGTGCTGACAATAACCCAATCTCCGTGCCATCGAGTCAATGCTGACTCACAGGGACCCTCGGAGTTTCTGAGACTATTAACTATTTGTGGGAGTAAAAAGCCAGTCTTCCTCCTGCAGTGCGGTTGGTGGTTTCGAACTGGTGACCATGGAGATCACAACCCAACACACAACCACTCTACCTCCAGGGCAGCTGACAATAAAGGGCACTTAATTATCTCCTAAACTATGTGAAAGCTGGCATCTTTCCAAAGCAAGATCAAACTGTAAGAATCTAAAATGGACATTGGGGAAACCTACAATGCAGTGTGTGAGTCAGTAGCGTGAGTAGTTTCCAGTCTTGATGATCAGTTTAATGTAGAACTCAGCCACAGACAAGTTAGAATGAATCTAGCAGTCAGTCTGTTAAGTTAGGACAACTTACTTCCTAACACTCTGCAGGTGCTCATGGTCCACAAGGAGGGGGTCCTAGGCAGGTGATGATGCGGCTAGTGTTCCCAGAGCTGCTCAGTTATGCACCGAGGGGCTGCCGCAGCAGTAGCTACACGACCCCTTGATGGCGTGGAGAGAGAGAGGGTTTTAACAACACACTCAGGACTCTGCCTTTGGCTCTCTGCTAGTCAGAGGCAGCTCCTAAACTAGCTCCTGTCCTAGGACCCTTGTCAGAGGAAAGCTTTCAGCGCTTCCCAAAGTGGATGGCAAGTAATTCTTCATGTAAGTTTAAAATGATTTCCTTTTAGGTCACAGGGAAATAAACCATTAAAAATATCTAGAATAACTTCAGGAAAATAAGGTGGACATTTTGCAAGAAATTCTCATCAAGGAGGCAGGAGCATGCTGGCCACAGCTTACAGCCCTGGAGATTTAATCTGTTTTGGTAATCCATAAAAACCACCACCATCAGGTCGAATCCCACTCGTAGTGATCTCATCGACAGTTTCCAAGGCTATCAATCCTTACTAGTGCGACAGACGCATCTCTATCCGACAGCACCACCGCAGCGCCTTGCAGCGGCAGAGGCTCAATGGTAAAGATGAAGACACTCAATGAGGGGAATTGACACCGGGGCTGCCAACCCTGGGCTCAAAGACGGGAATGATTGCGAGCTAGGTACAGGACTAGGACTGTATTGTTTCATTCCATTGTAGATAGAGTCACTGTGTAGAGAGTCAGAATTGATGTTCCTGCCCCGAACAGCAGCAAGAGCTGGCGATCAGTAATGTCTAGTATTTCCATTCTAAGGTTGACATATCTGCTATACCCTACACTTCAGAAAGGACTAACTTTCTTGTAAAGTGAAGTTTCAGAACCAAGAGGGGCCATGAGAAGTCTCGGTTTGGCCACCCAGCAATGTGTGCAGAACTTTTCCTTTGCAGGTTTACATGGCTAGCATTGCGGAAGAGAAGGGAGGTGTCTCACAGTTGGCATTGCTGTGATAGCGATCCCTTATGGCCGGTGCAGCTTTGGGATCTGTGCTACTACCATCACGATCTTCAGGGCAGGCTCATGTCTCATATTTTAACTTCTAGTTCCTCATAGAATTCGCAGTAGGAGCTCAAGAATGCTTATTAAATGAATACAAAGAAAGATATACACGGTGTGTGAAGATAGTTATTTATACCCACATGTTAACTTGTGTTTTATTGAGTATGCGACTACATTTTACTGTGGGCCATGACACACTATGGACAGCCTTGAGAAGATTGGGAATTCCAGAACACCTCATTGAGCTCACGTGGAAGCTGCACACGGATCAAGGAGCAGTTGTGTGAACAGAGCGAGGGCATATTGCATGGTTTTAAATCAGGAAAGGTGTGCATCCAGATTGTGTCCTCTCACCATACCTGTTCAATCTGTATGCTGAGCAAATCATCAGAGACACCGGATTATCTGAAGAGAATGCGGCATCGGGATTGAAGGAAACTTAATTAAAAATCTGTGATGGACAGATGACGCAACCGTGCTTGCTGAAAGTGAGAGGACTTAAAGCACTTGCTGATGAGGGAGGATCAGAATTGCAGCCTCAGTGCTGGTTACAGCTCAATGTGAAGAACCCCCAAATCCTCACCACCGGACAGTAGGGTGACACATGGAGAAAAGATTGAAGTTCTCAGAGGTTTGGTCTTACCTGGCTCCACAATCAAAGCTCAAGGCAGCGGCATTGAAGAGATCAAACTAGTCATCGCCTT
This sequence comes from Tenrec ecaudatus, assembly GCF_050624435.1. Lineage (NCBI taxonomy): Eukaryota > Metazoa > Chordata > Mammalia > Afrosoricida > Tenrecidae > Tenrec > Tenrec ecaudatus. Next base: position 91,707,558 of record NC_134542.1, on the reverse strand, counting down.
GGATAAGTCTGCTGCACAAGACCTCTGTTGAGTGTTGCAGAACCAGGATTCTGCTTCGAACACTAAGGTGCATTTGACCCACGCCATGGTCATTTTCAGGGGCCTCAAATGTATGCGAAAGTTGGACATTGCCTCAGGAAGACTGTGTTTGCATTGTGGTGCTGGAGAAAGATGCAGCTTTCTACTCGTGCTGAGATTGATACGCCCAGAAACTCACAGGGACAGTTCGCTCCAGCCCTAGAAGGTTGCCCTGAGTTGGAACTGTCTTCCCCGAGTTGGGATCAGCTCGGGCAGAATATTGACAGTACACAGACTGCCAAGTGAATACGCAAACTCTCTCAGAGAAAGGGCACAATGTTCCTTAAAGCCGAGGATGGCAGGAACCTAAGGTGCCATCCTTGAGTTCAGTTCGGGGTTTGTTGTTGTTTGGTCCTCCTGAAACTCTCACAGAACCCCAACTCAGGAGGAAACCCTTTACTTCTTGAGCTTCCATTGCAAAAGCTATGGGGCGCACCTTTTAGAAGGCCATCGAAGACTTAACTAACAGCCCGAACAGGGTGACCATGCATTAAAATGCACCCACCTCATAGTCCTCATTCTTTAAACTGCTCACGTTCTGGGGTTCACCTTGACGGGTGTAATACGCAAACCGAGTGTGCTAAAGTGTTGACTGTTGCTGCTGTGGAGATTTCCAAGTTCTTATTTATTTTTAAGCCTCTCCACTAGCTCTCTCTCCCACACAGACCGGACACCTTTCCCTGCCCTGATTTCCTGGTAAGAAACCAGATCCTCGCAGCTCTGCGAGGTACACGTGGTGTGGCACTCACAACTCAGACCCTGTGTTCTCCGCATTTACCTTCACACGTCGCATGCGATGCAATGAGTGGTGCAAACAGGCCAATGCTTGACGACCAACCAAAAGGTTGGCAGTTTGAAACCACCTAGAGGTGTCTCAGGAGCCCTGGCGGCCTCGAGGTTATATGTTGGGCTGCTAACTGCAAGGTCGGCAGATTGAAACTACCCGCCGCCTTTGATGGGAGTAAGACGAGACTTGCTACTCCGGTAGAGAGCGAGAGGCTTGCCAACCCATAGGGGCAGTTCTGTCCTGGCCTCTAGGGTCACTGTGAGTCAGAATGGACTCAAGGGCAGTGAGTGTGGCTTGGGGGTTGCACTATAAAGTACTCCTAAGTAATGCAAAAATTGCTTGTGTTCGTTTCTTCATTCTCAATACTCTGTGAACGTGGGTCCTGCTACGTGTCTGGCCTCTTGCTCGAAGTGATAAAGGACTCCTGCCTGCAGATCACTCTGCTCGGATCACGTGAACGAACGATGCAGAGAATGCTCCCGGGCACTGATCACTCCTCCCACTGGAGCTTCTGAACCCACGCACTAAGTTCTCGCCTTGACTTCTGGGGCATTCTGGGATTAAAGGCAAGGTTTTTCAGTCTTGCTTTGTTTTTCCAGTGGACAGGTTCCAGGATCACCTAGGAGAATAATAAGGGTCTGAAGCCTCAAATTTGAACAATCTCTCATTAACCTGGGAAAACAGCAGCGCTGATGGATAGCCATCTGCTGACACGCAGCAGAGCCTCCCACTGCCCGGGGAGCCAGTGTTCCTGGCCGGCCAGGCCTCCTGCAAGCAGGCAGCTAGAGCATCCCCGACTAGAGCTGAAAGCCACCAGCTAGAGCACCCCTGAGTCAAGCCATTAGAGCAGCCCCCAATGTCCTTAATCATGCTCAGCTGTGGTTTGGGCCTTGAGATTGTAGGAAAAAAACAAAGCAAGGGTTGAGGAGAAACGAAAGGAAGCTTGGGGGAAAATGAGGAGCTGATACCAAGGGCTCAAGTAGAAAGCAGGTGTTTTGAGAATGATGCTGGCAACATATGTGCGAATGTGCTGGACACAAATGATGTATGTATGGATTGTGAAAAGAGTTGTATGAGCCTCTAATAAAATGATTTAAAAAAAAAAGAAAGGAAGCAGTTAGGGAGAGAGAATTCAAATAGAGTCTCCTCCCTTAGCCACCCTGGGCCAGGGCCTGGCAGAAAAACAGGTGACTGGATCGGTGACCAGGTGTAACTATTCAGGAGCCGATTTGGAATGTAAATCCTTTGAGTCCTATTTGGGTGAAAATCACTCAGACCACCAAAGGAAACAGCTGGCAAATTGTCCAAGCCTCTACATGTGAGCCAAGTATTTTAATAAAGTACTAAATGCAGCATATCACGCATCTTTAAATATGTATGTACGCATGGCCTGCTCTACCATGGTCTGTTCTACTTGATATAACTGCTTTTAAATAATAATTTTTAGACGCTAGAAAGTTGCTGTACAAAAGAAGACGAGAACACAGCAAACTAAACAAAGGAATGCAGAAGAGATTATTGCACCCCAAATACATTCATCACAGCAAATTATCCCTAGGAACCTTTCTTTGAAAGCAGTGTGGTGTAGGGGCGAAGATGGAAGAGTATGGCATTGGGCTGAGATTTCAATTTCTGCCTGAGTTTCTAGCTTTGTGACTTTGGGAGAATTACTCATCCTCTCTTTAAGCTTCTCATTCAACCTCTGCGAGGGAAAAATTAGGGTGCCCATCTCACGGGTTATGCAAATTCAATGGATTCATGTTAGTAAGTGCCTACTATCATGCTTGAAACTGAGCCCTGGTTGAGTAGTGTTTACACGTGGGGTTGCTAAGTGCAAAGTTAGCAGTTTGAAACCACCAGCCACTCCTGTAAAGTGTTACAGCCTTGGAAGCTCCCAGGGGCCAGTTATATTCTGCCCTTTGCTTTGAGTTGGCCAGGACTCGATGGTAGCGGTTCAGGTTTGGTGTTTGGTTACCTCCACCAGTTGGGATGGAGTCTGCTCCATCGCAGGGTGCCCCGGTAGGTTTCACAGTGCTCTCCAGAGAGTTTTCAGGGACTGTGACCTTGCAGAAGCAGATGGCGGGCGGTTCTTCTGAGATGCTTCTAAACTACAACCAAACCCACAGCTGCCGAGTGGATTCCAGCCCACAGGGACCCGTAGGCCTGAGAAGAGCTGCCCCAAAGGGTTTCCATTCAGAAAGTATTAGGCTGCTAGCTGAAAGGTTGGCAGTTTAAACTCACCCTCTGCTCCGTGGGAGAAGATGTAGCTGCTTTTATGATATTTTTGCAGCCTTGGAAGCCCTAGTGCGATGGCTCTCAACCTTCCTAATGCCGTGACCCTTTCACACAGTGCCTCATGTGGTGGTGACCCCCAACATAAAATTATTTTCATTGCTACTTCATCACTGTCATTTTGATACTATGATGAGTGGGGCGACCCCTGTGAAAGGGTCATTTGACCCCCAGGTTGAGAACCGCTGCCCCAAGAGGTGGTTCTCCTGTGTCCCGTAGGGCTGCTATGAGTTGGAATTGACTGGAAGGTAGTGGGTCTGCATGTGTAGTTTGGCTGAACGTTGAGCTATCAGGTAATGTGTTCCGTCCCAGGCCTCAATATGGACTGTCTGGCTGAATATTGACAAGCCTGGCTTCTTTGACACTTATAAAGCCTTGAGGCCATAGGCTTTGGTGGTTCTACCCATCTCTCAGACCAGTAAGCCTTCTTTTTCTATTATTTTGAGGTTTCCACATTTTCTTCCCACTCTATCCAGGACCACTTATCATGATCCCTTTCAGAACAGTCATCCTTGGTAGCCAGGCACCATCTCCTTTGGGTCTCAGGGTAATGCTGTCTGTGGTTCTCCTGGTCCATCAGCCCTTTCCATGTACTGTTTTCTCACATCTTTGATTTTCCTCACTTTTCTCTGTTCTGGAGGAGGAGAGACTACTGGCTCTACCTCAGAGGGTTGCTCACAAGCTTTTAAGATCTCATCCACAATTCACTAATGTAAGATATCAAATAGTCTTTGTGAGTTGTTATGCCGATTGACTCTTATCATCTTGAGCCCCCAGACCTCGTGACTCATTTCCTCCAGGTGTTTGGTTTTTGACGTAAGGAGGTTTCATGACTTCCCCCCATATTCTTGCATGCACAGATGATTTTTGCATCCCACGCACACGTGTAGAAATCGCCTGTGACAAATCTGTATGTACTGATGGAAATAGTCCCATCATCCTTCCCGTTCCTATTCAGCTTCACCATCGATTGATGTACCCGATTATCCATTATTATAGCTACTGCAAGATTGGGTGTCTAATAGTGTTACCTCGGTCGCCTTGCATTCCTTCCACTGTCTTCCATTTCTGTAATCATTTTGGGCTGACCCGCCACTGCCTAGGCCTTCGCCCAAATTCACACCTGTGCCTCTTCTACAGAGCATGTTCACAGACCATGCTTTCTTCCCCGTTCTGCTGCTCTCTGGCCCGTGACCGGCTTGGTTCAATCCATTCATAGCAAGTGTGTTTTTTGATAGCTATGGCTTTGCGGCTATCATTTTGTTGTGGGTTATTTATTTATTTATTTATGGTGTTATGGTTTATTTTTCCATATATTTGCCAGTGTTTAGCTTCTTTTATTTTTTTAAATAGACCTTCTTATCATTTCTGTCGCTATTATTGAATTCATGTTTACTGCATCTTTGTGATTTTCTTGCCTCTTATTTTGGGTGGGAAGACGGTTTTTAATTTCCTTTGAGGTTACCCTGCGATTTATCGCTGCATTCCCATGTTTAAAACCATCTTCTCTCTCTCTTGCTATTTTCTGGACTTCTCCCCATGGAAGTTCTGCAGGCAATCACTTGTTCCCTCTTTTGATTTTTGTAGATTTCATCATTTACAAATTCACATCTCTGGGTCTCTGTTTTCAGCCTTGTAGATTTATTCTACTTTGGCACTTTTATATCTTGGTCGAGTTCCAGGTGATATTGCCTTGTGTCTTAATCTTAAATCATGGTTGGCCACTTGGGTCCTCAGTCAAAGGAGTCCCTTTAACATTCCTGGTAAAGTTTGTCTGTGTGCGTGTGTGTGTGTGTTTACAAATTCTCTTCATTTTAGTTTATCTGGAAATGTCCTAATTTTACCAAAGTTGAGGAGCAGTTTTGGTGGATATATAATCCAACATTGGCGAGGATTTTTTCCCTTTTCTCTCAGGGCCTTCTATGTGTCATCTTAGTGTGTGTGTGCGCGCGCGCACGCGTGTGTGCACGTGTAAAAATCAGAGCTTTGTCTTGCTGCTTCTGCTTTGTAGTTGTGCATTAGACTGCTAGAAGAAAAGAGACAAAGAAATCAGGGTCTGGGTAAGAGGAAGACAAATGGGTGATTAAAAGAAAGGGAGGGACAAAAGGAAAGGAAAATGGAGACAAAGAGAAAAAGAGGGAAAAGCAGCGATGCGTTGGCATCAGCACTGCTGCCTGCCACGTCTGGCTGCCTGGATCCCAGAGCTCACCCATGGGAGCACATGCTGGCACCCAAAGAATGGGGTGGAGTGGGCAGTGCTGCTGACTGGGAGATGTGGAGAGCTGGCACCCTTCTACAGGTTAAAAATTGGGGTGGGCGGCTTCATAGAGAAAGGACAAAAAGAAAAACAAGGTGAGAAGAGGGACGAATTATGAACCAGGCAGAAGGAAACCATGCAGAAAAAAGAAGAGGCATCAGTGCAGGCCTGGAGAAAGCACCAGCCAGCAGACACAGCTGTGGAAGAAGGGATGCGGTGCCGCCCCCGGGAGCAGGCACTGTCAACCTCAGGCAGTCTGCTCCTCCAGATCCCCAAAGGAAAGCCCGAGGGGGAAGGAAGGACGAAGAGAAAGAAAGCCGTAGAGAGAGGGAGAAAACACAAAAAAAGATGACCGGGGTGGGGTGGAGGGGAACCCAGCCGAGATGAGCCAGTCAGAGTGTAGCACAGCATGGATAGATGAAACTCACAACTTTCCTCTGGCTCCTTGGTGCGTCCTTCCCCCACTATCATGACCTCAATTCTACCTTACAAAGCAATTAGACTAGCACATGCACACTGCTACAGACAAGAGGCCTCAACCCAGGGAATCCGGGATAGATAACCCCCGCAGGGCCAACAAGGAGAGTAGAGACCCCAGGAGGATTAGGGCAGGGTGGGGGAAGAAAGGGGAAATTGATCATAAGGATCAAACTAGAACCCCTTCCCAGGGGGATGAATAATGGAAAAATGGGTGAGCAGTGACAGAGGCCAATATAAGATACGGAAAAATTAATCTATAGCTTATCAAGTGTTTGTGAAGGTGGGAGGGAGAAGAAATGGGGAGCTAATATCAGGGGCTCAAGCGGGAAGAGAATGCTTTGAAAATGATGACGGCGGCATATGTGCCAATGTGCTTGATGCACTGGATGGATGTATGGATTGTGATAAGAGATGTAAGAGCCCCAATAAAAGCATTTAAAAAAAACCAACCCCAGCCAGGCACTTGTAGTCATGGGGGGAGGTTGACTGGCTGCCAGGTAGGGGGTGATGCAGCCCAGGCCTCTCATCCCCAGGAAACTGTGCAAGGTATGGACGTAGCTCACACCTCTTTGATCACCAGTCACTGATGTGGATGCTAGTCGATTCTGGAGGAGTGGAGGTGGTTATCTGGTTCCTCCTCTCACCCAAACGCTGTTAACACCTTCCAAATGACAGTGCGAAACCACTTGGTAGTTTACCACTCCAAATGCGTCCTTGTTCTGTTTTTTGTCCATCCTTTCCTCTCATCTGTATCTGCTCTCTTTCCTTTTCCTCTGAAGTTCTTCGCTCCAGGATTAGCGTCTGTGCCCATTTTGTTTGGACTTTTGAGTCTTGGGTACAGGATCTGAATTGTCTATCTGCCTAGGCCCTAGGTATCATCTTGCAAGTACCTCGACGGCCATAATCTCCATGGAAGCAGCTTGCCACATCTTGCTCCCCTAGGGTGACTGCTGGGTTCAAACGGTTGACCTTTTGGTTGGAGCACAGTGCTCTAACCACCGCACCAGGTGGAGTGGGACCACCAACGCTTGGTTAGTAGCCTAGTGTGTAATGGTTTTTCTACCCAGGCACTTGCTTAACACCAGTACATTAAAAAGCAACCCCAAACAAAAAACCCAAACCCAAACCCATTGCTATTGAGTTGGTGCCAACTCCTAGTGATTCTTTAGATTAGAAGCCATAGAATGGCCCCATGGGGAAACTTCTCAGATAGCAACAGAGGCGCTAGCCGAAAACAAAAGGATATCTATCTAGCGCATAGTAGGTGTTCCATAAATATTTTTTGGACAAAGTACTCAAACTATTTAATCTGAGTCTAAAGTCGATTATTTGCTGAAACCAGGTAGAGAGTGACTTTTCCACGCGGCAGCGCAAAGGGAGAACAGAACGGTGCGCACATTTTCAGGTGGCAAGGTTGTATTTTGCCAGAAACATGTCAGTCTTCTCTTTTCTCATCACGGACATGGAGTTGGATTCAGTTTGTCTCCCCGTGATTAAATCTTCTGGGGGAACATTTTTTATAGTGTTTCAAATAGTCTCCTCCTAAGAGCTGCACTCCCAATGCCTTTTCTCTAGTGTTTAGAGAATATTAAGAAGTGACCTTGTAGGCGAGAGACAGCTCACACCCAAACTAGTGATTCCAAGCATTATTTTATTTCCTTCACAAGCAAGGACCGGCACACTTTTGAGACAGAAGGACCCATCCTGTCTCTCACAACAATTTAAATATTATTTGAGAACCATATGTATATGTTTACAAATGAAGATACTATTATGTGGATAATGACCTTCAAATGAAACCAGGGTGGTTTTATTTTCATTTCTCATGTTACTTCAGAGCCACATGCACATACTAAAGGAGTCACGCATAGGCCGAGAGCTGCAGCTCGCCGAGCCCTGGTCTACGGTGTGAACGTTTGCTATAGCTCTTTGTGATGGCCGCAGCCCCAGAGGGACCAGATCTGTGAGCCTCCTGCAGTCATGATTTCCCCATGTATGTTATATGCGTAAATAGACCTTCCCCTCAGGACTCTTCCCCAGTCATGGATTGGCTGTTTAACCCTTGCTTTGTGCCAGTGTCTCCCATTCCCTGGTGTCCTGAGCCCTGGCACTGGGGGTGAAAAGAGAGAATGACATTCTCTGCCTTAACGCCAGCCAGAAGTCCTTACTCAGACACGATGTGGTGACATGACTGCCTTTGGAGGAAGAGGTACAAATTTGGCAAACAAAGGAATGCAGTTCTGGGATCAGTTGGCCTTAGGAAAGTTGGTAAAGTCAAAGTTATGAAAGTAAATAATTTTCATTTGTACTACAGCTAATTAGCCTAAGGAAAATGGTGACAGAGAATGCATACGTCTCAGGAGGTAGATTGGGAAGGCTGAGTCAGAGGGACAGTTTTAAACACACACATCTCTCCAATGGTACATTCCTGCTAGTTAATATTCATTGCAGTTTTATCATCAGCCAAGCATTCTAAGTGGCTGAGATAATCTTAACTCACTCAGTTGGAGTCATTTTTATTATCATCTCATTTTCTAATAAGCAACCTGAGGCACAAGTAGTTTAAATGACTTTTTTAATGTCATGCACTCGGGTGTTTTTTTAATGTGGTAAGTACATATTTTCATACATATAAGAAGACTTTATAGTGCTTGTGGAAAAAGTCCATCCTTTTAAATTTCATCTTTCATCAACTAAAAAAATTATTGGGATATAATTCACATATCATACAATCCAAATAGTTCAGTTCTATCAAGAAGAGTTGTATAATCTTACCCTAATCAATTTTAGAACATTTTCTTCTTTCTTGTACTTCTTGTTATTAGCGCTCCATTTCTCCCCACCGCCCCGCCCACACCCCAAGAAACCATGAATCCAGTTCCCGTCTCTAGGGATACTCCCATCCTGGATCTCAGATACTGAAAAACATACAGAAACAAAAAAAGCTAATAAATAAAATAGAGAAAATTTCAATAGAAAAGAAAGCAGAAAATATTAAAAACTGGAAAAACTTTAAGTCAATAGGGAGATCAAATGATATTAAAGTTGAACCTAACTCCATCTGCCATAACCCACTTCCCAATGTACTCTGCATGAGAGCAAGGTCATTCACATCCCTGGTCGATGTTCAGAGCGGATTCACCGAAGACTTACTCCACACCCTCCCCCCTCCACACACACACACCTCTTTTTAAAATGGAAACAACTTTAAAATTACTCAAAAGGGAGATCGAATAAGATATTACATTTTAACCCAACTAAATCTACTACCACCATCTATACAATGGTCTTTGTTTGATAACAAGGCTATTTACTTTTATATTTACCCAATATTGTTGTATTACTCCCCAATGAACCCTTTCAGATGAATTCTCGGAAATCTTAGAACTAGGTCTTCCATCACCCATGAATTTGCCTACATTTGCAGTTCTGGGACGCCACAGTTCAGGATTTTGACAAGGTGAAAAAAAGAAACCTGGGAAGTCTCACCCTTGACCTCCACCACAAAAGCTTTGTAAATGACAGTGATTGTGACCCGCCATATAGAAAAAGAGGTGAGGGATCCTTGAGCAGATACTTGTAGGTTAAGGGAGAAAATTCCTATTCTGGTATTTAGCATAGTGAATAAGCTAAATATTTTATATCATTTTACTGCAATAGTACTATCTCATATGGTTCAGATATTTTCCACAATTTTTAGTAAGTATTTCTATATGTTTATGAGTAAATATCTACTCACCCATGGCCATGAAGTGAGCTCCAACTCAGAGTGACCCTAATCGTGTTTCCAAGGCTATAAAACATTATAGGAGCAGAAAGCCTCCTCCTTCTCCCACAAAGTGGCTGGTAGGTTTTGAACCACCAGCCTTGTAGTTAGCAGCCCGCTGCTACCTTGACAGTGCCACCAGGGTTCAAAAAACTCCAGGAAAACAAAACCAAAAATTGCAATTGAGTCCATTCCAACTCATAGCAGCCCGACAGGACAGTTTAGAACTGCCCCTGCGGGTTTCTAAGTCTTTATGGGAATTGAAAGTCTCATCGGTCTCCCCCAGAGCAGCTGGTGGCTTCGAACTGCCAGGGTTCAAGGAGCTTAAAAAACAGTTTCAAAAATTTCAGGGGAAAATCCCATTATCGATTAATTCCATTTCCCCACACACGTTTGAAGTCCCCTCATATGGTACTTATTTCGTTCCCTTTCTAACGCAAAAGTAGATATTGTTAGCACATGCTTGAGATCCGTGTCCTAGAACTCTTTTCACACTGGCATATCGTGAAGATCTCACCGGTTCTTTTTGTCTAACTGCATTGTACTCCCTGGTGAAGCTGTACTTTAGTGTGTTTGACCTATCTCCTTTTGACGCCCAATTGGATTCTCTCTCGTATTTTGCTACTGCAAACAATGCTGCCATGAATACCATATCAATATGTTGTTACATGTACATGCAGGCCTATCTGTAGCAAAAATCTCCCACAGATTTCTTTTTTTGCGTCAAGGATAAATGCATTTGATATTTGATAATTGGTCAAATTACTTACCTGCAATAGAGGAAAATGCCAGATTCCCCATGATCTCCTCATCAGAGTGTTAAAAAGCACTTTCACATTCAATTGACCAAAATCTAGAAGTTATAAAATATAGATTTAATTTGCATTTCTATTATATGAAAAGATGTTCAACTTTTCTCCTGTTGTGTAAGGGCCCTTTTGCTGATTTCTTCTATGAAATGACACATTTCTTAGTTTTCCTTCTGGGCTGCTGGTGAGTTTCTTAGTGGTGTCTTGTTGTTGCCATGCAGGAAACAGAAACTGGAAGGCCATCTCTCCTTTGGGCTGTGATAGGAGTTGAAAGTATTTCCCTTTGGTTATTATTTGTTTTAACTTTACCCACGCTCTCCTTTATTCTTCTCTCTTTAGTTTCTGTTTGTCATACTGACTGACTGTTGAATTTGTCAAGCCTTAATTTTTTTGGAGTTTGAGTTATAAATCATAGAAAGTCCTTTTCCTTCTCAGAAAATTAAATAAGTCTTACGAGTGTTCTGCTGCTGCTTAAAAGTAAATGAAAACAATGTTGTGTGTGTGTGTGTGTGTGTGTGTGTGTGTGTGTGTGTGTGTGTGTGTGTGTGTAAAACTTAAACAAAATGTAGGGGGCGGGTGATAATGAATTCCGAGTACCGATTATCCAGCTTCGGCAATTAGGACAAATTCGCAGTCTTATGTTATTTCTCTTCCTGTTGAGAGCTTTTTTAAAGCAAACACCAAATATCATGTTATTTTAATCTAAAAGGCTATTGGTATATACCAGTAATATCTGGCTGTCTTAGAATGCACCTTATGGTTCGTTATTACACCAGTGTTATTAATATTGAATACCCTCCTATAATCAGACGTTCTCTTCTGACACTCTTTCTGCCTTTGGTTGGTTCATGTGTACTGCATGGCATGTGTCTGTCACCGTTTACCAGGTACCCACTCACCTTTCCCAACTCAAATTGGTCCCTTATTTGTTTTATCCATGAATCTCGCTATTAGTTTGAAAAGGGAATACATTTTTCCTTTTACAATTGTTATAGTAAAACCAGATATAAGAGATTGGTTTTAATAGTTAGAATAGAAAGCAAAAAAATGCCCCAACAAATCTGGGGTTTGGCCATTAAAGTTATTTACAAGTATCTCTTATGGATTCCATGACAGAAATTTCTTTCTTGGCTTTTTGAATGTTGTTGGGGGTCTCTTCTGTCTTATGCATTATTTGTGTTTTTGTCCATATACTATTATGTTTTTTAACTTTCTTAAGTTATGTTTTTAACCTTACCATCTTAGCCCGATTTTGTTGATTATTGTTTTCTGTGGGGTTTCCCAGCTGTGAAGCACAGGAGGGGTGGATGCATACTGATTATAAAGGATACAAGGGGACATAGGGATACAGGTATGGGAGTGGTGGGTGACAGGGAGGGAAAGGGGATTTCCAGAGTAAAGAATGAAGGCTAGAGGGAGAGGGAGCAATAGAATGGATTGTGATGGCACAACTCATTTTAAAGGCAATTTAACCATGGTGGGGGGGCTCTAAAACTGATGTGGTGGGGATTGTACAATTCTCCTTGATGTGATTGAATGATTGAACTATTGGCTTATATGATAAGTAAATTATGTGGCAATAAAAGTGCTGGGGAAAAAGTTATTTATAACCAGTGGGCTGGGAGGGATAATTATAGAGCAAAGAAGTTTCACTTTACACACCTCTCCCACCCCCAAACCTAATACCTGTATACCTGTGTATAAGCCGACCCGACTATCAGTCAAGACACCTAATTTTATCCCTAAAACTGCATTAAGAATGTGCTGAAAAACTCGGCTTATACACGAGTCTATACAGTACACGCTTACCAAGTCAGAAGTGATTCACAACCTGGAGACTTGAACTTGGGTCCAATGTTTATAAAAACCTACAATTTAAAAAGTCTGTCCTTACCATACCAGTGCCTACCTGTATCATTTAAAAATCTCCATATGAATCTGAGAGTATTTCTGAACTTTCTACAGAATCTCACTTCTCTGTCTGCCTATTCATATGGTAAACTACACTGTTTGGATTTTCTAAGACCAAGGGGATGGGGTTTTGTTTTGTTTTTTAATGTCCATTAGGACTCATCTTTTGTTTTAACCCACACTATGTAAAAAACCAAAACATGAGTTTATAATCCAGCCTCCTCAGGCTAGGGGCCAGTCCGGTGACGTGGAAATTGGCAATAGAGACGGGAGAGATGGTGTGCAAACCAACATGGTCCACAAGGAAGGTGCTAGCGTTGGGTCAGTTCTGACGCCAGGGGGCCCCACTCCTGGTAGGGTTGTCAGTGCCTGGTGGCTTCAAAAGTCCACCAGCAGGCCTTTCTTCTGAGGTAGCCCTGAGGGGAATTGAACTTAGCAGCCCAGCACACGCACTGTGGGAACCACCTGAGGAAGGTAAGCCAAGAAAGGTAATGAAGCTCGAAGCTCCAGGCAGGCCCCGTCAGGGAGGTGGGATGAAGGAAGAAAGGAGTTGATGCTTGCACCTTCTCCCTGTTCTTCTTGGCCACTTTACAGTGGCTGACAACAGAACACTGAACCGCTCGCTGAGTTCTGGGTGACCAATCAGACACACCAGGTGCGCTTGGGAGCAGCCAGCGTCCAGGGGAAGCGTTGCTGTGGGGAATGCTGTCATTCTGCCGCGGGCAGTCTGCAGGCTCAGACAAGTGCTAGTGCTGAGCCTCAACTGCACTGTGTGTCTGAAAGGGCAGGGGCGAAATCTGGGTGCTTCTTGGATGACAGAGGCAGACAGATCCTTCTCGGTTTCTTTCTAAAAGATGGTGCCAACCCTCTCTACCAACCTAATTTACTGGAAAAGATCTGAGTGAGGCAGTGTCTTCTAGGACCACGTCATTGTTGGGAAGGAAATCTAAAGTGCTCAGCAGGGCCCACTCGTGATACAGTGAAACCGGAGGGAGCCCAACTTGACTGGACTCGCCTGTGTTTCTGAGTCTTGCAAGTTTTCCCCGTTTGACCGGAAACTGTCTCACAGTTTATCGCTCTTGGGTTAGTGAGAAACTTGTGTTTTCCATCTCTGACAGGTTTCCTGTTTTGTTTTATACCATTTTCTCTGACGTGCACACCTCTGCCTGCCTCTGTCTCAGAGAATCAGGGGTGCAGGCTTGGTGGAAAGGGCTGGATTTGGAGTAGGTGAGGAGACTGAGCTGGGATGGTTGCATGCTGACTTCATGCCCCTGCAGACACCCTTAATAACCTTTGGTACCATCTGTTACCTCCTCACCCCCAATTTCCTCCTCATAACCTGGGAGTGATCACACAGCACTTACCTCACAGGGCTGTGGGGAAGATTAATTAGTTTCAGATGGGAAAGTTCTTTGAAGATGAATCATGTGGTTTAGGGGAGGTACTCACCCCGAGACTTCCACAGCTCCTGAAGTGGGGTAAAATCTCGCTGCTCAAGCTTCTCCACCAACGGCTGCATGGAGAGCGCTCAGCGGCAGCGTGGTGAGAATGGACTTTCTGAACGGAGTCAATAGATGAGGTCCGCCTTCTGCAAGCATCACTTCTGTGAGTACCTGGCAGGTTCCTTCTGTGCAAACAGCAACCAGCAGCTGTGGTCGGATGGAGGAGGAAAGGCTGGGAAAGAGGTAAAAAAAGGAAGGATAGGATATGCCAAAGAGAGGCAGAAGACAGCCGCTCGGGCATGCGCCTCCATGGACCAGGGGCCGCCGTTGCTGTTAGTAGGATATGCTGGGCAGCCAGCCCGCGGGCTGCCCTTGGTGGCGTGTGATGTAGTCTAATCGGCAGGGTCATGCTGCCGCCTCAGTCCCCTCCCCTTCCATATGCTCTCCTTGCAAACTCCTCAGCGTCGTTGTGTTGAGCATGCTGAGAGTGAAGCGCCTCTGCACCATTCGACACCCCTAAGGGATAAAAGCAAGGAGACCCCCCCTTTGGTCCCCTTGACTTCTGTTTTCACGTGCACACACTCAAAGTGTGTTTCCCTTTGAGCCCGAGGTAGAGGGGGCTGCTTTAGTCTTTATTTTAGAATGCTTTGTCTGCCAACCAGGAGCTTTATGGCCTGGAAATTGGCACTGAACATTTCAAGCTGAAGCGTTTGACCTCCCCCCAGCCACTTCTCAGGTGTCCTTGAGTGAGGGTGGCAGTGAGCAGCATGGCGAAGGAGGAGGAGGAGGACAGGATATGAATTAAGAGAGGTGGGTGTGACTAACTTTGGAAGGTGAAGGAAATGGCCTCTCGTAGCAAATGAGGCTACGGAAACCATTCTCCCAGGGGGAAGGCTTGTGGCTGGGAAAATGAGAGGGAGCCCGAGGGGTAGCCAGAAGGCGGTGCAGAAGGTTCTTTCCATGACAAGTCCATGGCCATGATCATCTGCTGTGGTTCTTGAAATACAAGATCTCGGGGCAAAGCATCACTAAATTAACATGTGATTGCAGTTTTCAACAAATGTATTAGCTTCATATAAACTTACATATTCTGGGCAGATATTTATAGATACAGTAATACATTAAGAGAGGGAAAGCACTGGATTTAATACTTTAGTGAGCTTCCGTGCTATTTCCCTAACAATAAATGTTATTTATTTTTCAGCTCTTTTATTAAAGTTCAAGGGTCTTGCTCATCTCTCTCTGCCTATGTAGTAATCCATCTTCAGTGGATGGGAGACAGAAAGGCTGGGTTTGGGTGGGGTTGTGATGTGGGATTATAAAATTCTGTTGCTCCAGGCAGAATTATTTTCTGAAATGTTACTTTTCTCATTTTCTTTCTAAAGCCTTCATTCTTACTGTGATTGGTTTGTGGATGGCTTTTATACTTGGGAATTTTCTATAATCTAAGAGATGGTAACACTCGCTCCAGGACTTTACTAGTGAAGAGGCTGCTGTTTAAATGGTACAGTTGGTCCCCAGCTAGCTCTGCTTCAACAGTCAGTCAGAGTGCCTGAGTGGTGAAAACCGTTAATGTATGTGGCTGCTAACCGAGAGGTTGGAAGTTCGAGGCTACACAGTGACACTTTGGAAGAAAGACCTGGTGATGGACTTCTAGAAAATCAGCCACTGAAAACCCCATGGGGGACATGTCTACTCAACCACGTGCGGGATCACCATTGGTCGAAGTCTTCTGCAACTGCTTTTGTTTTCTTTAAACAGCGAGTCCTGACTTGGGTCGGTTGCACTTTTCCTGGTGTCTCAAGACTGGAGTCAGAGCTCCGGCAGGAACCAGCTGATGGGCACAAACCCCCAAACCACACTCACTGCCATCAAGTCGATGCTGACTCAGGTACTCTTTAGGGCAGGGTAGAACTGTCCCTGTGAGTTTCCAAGACTGTCGCTCTTTACGGGAGTAGAAAGCCCCGTCTCTCTCCCACCAAGGGGCTGGTGATTTTGAAGTGCTGGCCTTACGGTTAACAGCCCAGTTTGTAACCACCAAGCCGCCAGGGCTCCCTTGCTGTGCACGGACTGGTCTTATTTGAAAACGTTAATGATGGATCTACTTTCAAAGGTAGGGGTAGATTTAGGTCAAAGGGATAGTACTAGATTGTAGCGTTAGCAACCAAGAAGAGCCATTTCTGCCTGATTAGCCCAAAGGACAAGGGGAGAAAGGAATTCCCAGAGCTTTGGAGCAAGTCCGCTGATAGAACCTGTGGGATTCAATGGCCACCCAGCAAGGCGAGAATTAAGGGAATAAATCCCCCAATCTCAGTCCCCTCTCAGCTTCCAATGGCCAAACCGAACCCGAGTCCCTGCAAAAGGGAGTCATCCTATTGGCTCAGCTTTCCAGGACACAGGGCAGGGCTGAGAGAGGTGTAGGGACAAAGGAGGTCAAAGGCCAACAGAGTTCGGTTCGCTTTCATCCAGTGAGAGGAGCTTGGGAAGGTCCAGCAGAGTGTGTGTTGAGCAAGACCCCAACTGGACGGGTCACGCGTTATTGAAAAGGGAATTTCTCTCATAATCTCCAAAGGAATCTCCACACCCAAATGAATGCATCGGAATGGACGTGGCCATGCTTCAGGCAGAGGAGATGGACATTCCTGCTCTTTACTGGCAATGCCTGCAAACGAGCGAGGCGTGTAATCACTTCAGGAAGTACGGCGAGTTTCCAAGCGTGGCCTACACCTTGTTCAGCCCTGCACCATGCAAAGCGGGGAAGAGCAGGATTTCATGTTCCCAAACATACTCGGAGCGTTTTGCAGGGTTGATACTAACCTATGGGCCAGAGCCAACACAAAACGGCTTCATGAATGAGAAATACTTGAACTGATGAAAACCTGGAGGGTACAAGGCAATGTCAAAGCACAGAACTTGTTGCTTTTTAAAGCAAAATCATGATCACTACTGGCCATTCTTTATAAGTATAGACAGAGAATAGAGGTTTATCAGAAATCGGAACATTGAAAATGCTCAAATGAGGCCTACGTATTGTTCCCAGGTGGTTAAGTGCTGGACTATTAACCAAAAGGCTGGTAGTTCAAGTCCACCCAGAGATGCCTCAGAAGTAAGGTCTGGTGATCTGTTTCTGAAAGGCCACCCCCTTAAAGATCCTCTGAGGCAGTAACACTCTGTACACATGGGCGTACCCATCAGACACAATCAACTGGGTAGCAGCCACCAATAACAACACATTCTACAGCAGTGGTTCTCAACCTTCCTAATGCCACGGCCCTTTCATACAGTTCCTCAGGTTGTGGTGACCCCCAACTATAACATTAGTTTCATTGCTGCTTCATAACTGTAATTTTGCTACTGTTATGAACCAGGCAACCCCTATGAAAGGGTCCTTTAACCCCCAAAGGGCTCGTGAGCCACAGGTTGAGAACCGCTGTTCTAGAGTCTCGTTCTCTTGAAGTCAGTCTTGAGAGGAATGGCACCTACTTCTCACATAAACACATACTCACATGATTACAGATCACGAGACTTGAATAGATGATCATCGAATCTGCGTCAAACCATTCAATATTGCGTGAGACCGGTTAGTAGTTAATCCAGACAAGAACCAAGAAGCTCTTCATTTCGTTTTCCAATTGATTAATAATTTGGCAGTAATGGCAGTAACAAGGAGGGACTTATTTATTCTCACTTAATTTCTACCACAATCCTCTGGAAAATAAGAACTGAATAGCTCCTTCACTGATAGGGCAACCGAGTTTCATAGCAATAGAATCCTCTACTTGAGGGCATGGATTCAGCGAGTGACAGGAATCAGAATTCCCACCAAGGCCTGAGTGCTTCCAGAGACCATTCCTGCCCCATTGTACCGGGCGGCATTGACACTTGACTTTACCTTGTGGGGTCATGAGCCGTTACTTAAATGTGATTTTACACACTACAATTAAAATACCATTTAATGCATGTAATTTTTCATTTTCCTCTGGAAATACGACATGCGCATATATATCATTATCTATGTACCTTTCCTTCTAGCCACAATTTATAGAGCAAGTAACGTGCGGCTACTTTGTTATATATGCAGAATCCAAGCATTTTTTGGTACTAGGATTACTTTTATAAGCCTGTCAGCTTCCGGAGAGAGCGTTCAATCATCTGTCCTGGATTTTTTACTATGCAAAAGTCCGCAGAGTATTCTTTTGCCCTGGCATGCAATTTGGGTTGCTTTTGTAACACCCTCCTATTTCAAAATGATGCCCATAAACATATCTTTCGCTCCCATGACATAGATCAAGGTGTGGAGTGAAGAATACATTTGAGCTAGTGGGGACTATGTAAACAGTGGGCAGTGGGGTTCCCCCGCCCCAGTTGGAATCTCAAGGCTGTGTAACGCATGTGGATCCGAGTAGAACTCTGCTCCATAGGGTTTTCCATGACCGAGTTTTCTGGCCCCTCTAGGCGAGCAGATGAGCACATTAGCCACATGCACCCCGGAGCAGGAGTGGGGACAGGGCAAGTACATCATAACAGCCCTGCGGGACTGGAGCCGTCCCTTTTACAACCTGGCACATCGTTAGCGCCGAAGCAGTTCATTCCTTTAACTTGAGTGCTCTCTGCCAGGTTGTAAACCATGCCCCCCCCCACTCTGTTGTGTGTTTGCATATGTATGTGCACACCCCCACACGGAGGTCCAAGCGAACTAATCGTCCACGATGGCTGCTTGGGTGCGTTCTCTCAAACACTGGCGTCGATACGAAGAGGTTCAAGACGCCTCTATCTGAACACTTAGGCCTGAAGATCATGTTTCTCAGTGGGCGCAGACTGAGGGCAGTCACCTGTGCTGGCCACTGCCCGCAGACGTGAGCGAGCCAAAGCGCTCCTTCCTCGCCATGCGCGGCAAGGGCTCCCCAGCCAACTACGGACACTTCTACTGAGATGTCTGTATGCGAGCGTCAGTTGTTTATTAAATGCGTTTTGGAAAGCAAGCAGGGGTATGGGACATAAAACCAAGGCCTCCCGCGCCAGCCGATGCCGCCTTTCTGCTTCTATCGCTGCCGCTCTGCCAAGGGTTTGCTCATCAATGGCACCGAACACCTGTGTGCCTGCAGGTCTTCTGCAGAATGTCGCTTCAATCACCTCTTTCTCACAAATTTAAAGGCACTCAGAGAAAAAGAGGGGGTGTCGGGGGAACCTCTCATTGACAATAGACACAGCGCCATAGAGTGTACATCTATTTTAACAGTCTGCCCTTGGCTTGTTGAAGAAATGGCTCAGTGAAGTGTCCATCTGGAGCTCCTCAAACGCCGGGCATTCTGTTGATGTTCTCTGCCCTCTCCGTGACAGTGCCCAGGGCCCGCTGGTTGGCAAAGTATCAGGAAAGAGTTTCCTTTGATAAAATAGTGAGAGTCATGTGCCCCGCGGTGACTCTCCTGGCTCGCAGGCGGCACGGAGCAAAGGTAACATGTGCGCAGAGAAAGAGCAGGGAAGGAGTCGGCATCCTTGCTTTCCTCTTGTTTCGTGGGCTTCAAGTGGGCATTCTGAGGGCCTTCATGTAGGAGGGAAGGACCCTGCATGGCACATATGCCTTATAGCCAGATTCTAACCTAAAGGTTGGCAGTTCAAATCCACCCAGTGGTCCTAGGGAAGACAGGCCTGGTGAGAAGATTTCAAAAAGATTACATCCAAGAAAACCCTAAGATCAGTTCTATCCTGCCACGCAAGGTGTCAGTGACCATGCACTGGAATGGAGCTGATGGCATTGTTTTGTGTTTGTTAATATAGAAGTAAGTATAAGTAACATGGAGTATCGATAGCCCCAGACATTAGGTTGATTCTGACTCATAGTGACCCCATAGGACAGAGAATGGCTCCAGAAGGTTTCATCGGCTATAAACCTTTAAAGAAACAGAAAGCCTCCACTGTCTTCCATGTGGCAGCTGCTCGGCTCAGACTGCCAACCTTTCAGTTAGCAGCCAACTACACCACCAGGGCTCCTTTGTCTTGGCAAAAAAAACCCCAAAACTCTTAAAATCATTATGGAAGTCAGTTGGATAGAAGTTATTCCATTTAGGTGGGAGATGTTCTTGCATTTGGTCCCTGAAGATTAGTTCAGCTCAAAGGGGTGACCAAGAGACCCAGGGATCCGCTTGTCTCCGTCAGTCCAGTGAGCCTGGTCTTTGTAATTATTTTCACTTTTCTTGCACATCTTTTCCTCACTGTCCAGGATTTTCTATTGCGATCCCAGTCAGAGCAGTTGGTAGTCATAGTCTGGCACCATCTAGTTCTGGTCTCAGGATGAGACCAGGTGAACCCCAGGTGAAGGTCTTCAGGTGAAGTCATCATACCTTTGGGTTTCATTCCTTTTCTTGCTCTGGAAGAGAAAAGACCTTTATTTGCATCTTAGATTGAACAAGCTCTTAAGACTTCTGTCATACTCACCAAAGTAGGGTGTAGAACATTATCTTTGTAGGCTGTGTTATGATGACTGACCTAAATAAAGGACCGTGTTTCTGAAATCTGTGGTTAGCTGGTTCAGTAGAATCAATAAGCATCCAAGCAGATGTAGTCAGGACTAATAGGATTAGAACAATCTAAATCTCACCTGCAAAGGAACATTAAGTCATATCGATAGATGTCTCAAAGGCCATAGTTTATGGTCATAGGTAGTGGGATACCTCAGAGTGTTGGGGAAATAGCTGAAATTGTAATGAACAAAATGTAATTTGATCATTAGAGAGAAATAAAGAACTTTGAACCTTTATTCCTAGAGCAGTAGTTCTCAACCTTCCTAATGCCGCCACCCTTTCATACACTTCTTCGTGTGGTGGTGACCCCCAACTATAAAATTATTTTTGTTGCTACTTCATAACTCTAATTTTGCTACTGTTATGAATTGGGTGATCCCTGGGAAACGGTCGTTCAATCCCCACAGGGGTCACGACCCACAGGTTGAGAACCACTGCATAGAGCCTCATGGGAAAAATTATAGAAGAAATATTTGGAAAGCAAGAATCATCCAGTGTTAAGGTCCGTCCACTCATTACAGTCATTTATTCCACAGCCCCCTTTCTCTGCTGCTCCCGTCTTATCACACCACTCACAATGCCGTGGAAATCTTACAACTATCCAGTAAATGCCACTTTCTGTTATTATCTTTTATGGAAGCTTACTAGGTTGTAAAAAAATTTTAAATTGGTTTACTTTACTATTCTTGGTATACATGGCTCAGGCTAGAGTCTAGTGAATGCCGTGGTTTTCTATAACTTATTCCAAATTATGTAAGGAATTTCTTGAATATTTACTCTCAGTACTTTCAATTCACTATTGTTAGCTTTGTTTTCTTCTTCTTCTTTTTCAAACCGGAAAGGAGTTTGCTCGACTTTAGTTTTCTAATAATGTTCCTCTTCTGAGATGTTTGTTTTAATATAGTTCCTTTTTTTCTGAATAAAATTTCAGCACTCATTTTTTAATTTCCACCTTTAGGTGTTTTTTTTTTTCATTTTTAACAAGGGAAGCCAGACTTATTAAAGTCTG
Organism: Tenrec ecaudatus; assembly: GCF_050624435.1. Lineage (NCBI taxonomy): Eukaryota > Metazoa > Chordata > Mammalia > Afrosoricida > Tenrecidae > Tenrec > Tenrec ecaudatus. Next base: position 91,686,206 of record NC_134542.1, on the reverse strand, counting down.
TCGTTAAATTGTCTTACAGCAGGATAAGCGATGTTCGCAGGAAGGTGTGAATGTGAGTGGTGACAGGCATGCAGGACTCATTAGGGCTCTTTCCCTTCAATTATCTGTTTCATCTGTTTTCTTGGCAGTGGAGGTTGGCCCTTGTGCTTGCTGACTCATTTTGGCAGTTGTGGAAGGAGTGTCAGTATTTACATCTATGTTCAGTCCCTCCTTTTCCAAATCTCTTTCCATGTCCATCCTTTCCTATCATCTTTGGACATCCTGCCAACCCTCTATTGATCCCCTTTGTCTTACTTGCTAAGAGAGATACTGCTCATTGGTTATGCATAAGGAGACTAGTTCTATTCCAGAAAACATTTCTTGAATATCTACTGTGTGCTGGGTGTGGTCCTAAAGAAGATGAAAAGGATGCAGGTGATTTTCCTACCTCAAAAGAGTTTATCATCTCAAGGATGCACCACTTCTCAAAGGCCCCGATCAACATCCCACATTTCCCAGGGAAGGGTCAAGTACCTGGAAAAGGTAAGTACCATGACTCAGACTAAAAACACTCAGTGTCACCAAGGATTCCTTAGCGACTCTATAAGACAGGGCAGAACATCTCAAGCCCACCTCTCTCCCATGGACTCAAACCACTGACCTTGCAGTTAGCAGCTCAATGCACGATGGCACCGTGCCACCAGGGTGATAGTCTTGCTGTTGGCTCATATGCTAGGTAAGTCCTTTTCTTGTGACAGCAGTGGCCCAAAGACTCGCGTGGGGGGTTGGGGGTTTCCTATAGCTGCCAACCCAGCCACCTGCTGTTTCTGGAATGACTGAGCTCTCCCAGCTCCCTACCAGTACACCTCACAGAGAAGGCCACCTTCTCTCTCCTCGAAGGGAGCAAACTCTATCAAGGCCAAGTAGCCACATATCTTCTGAATTGAGGCCTTATCCAGGGAGACCCGTGTCAAAGAGGGAAGGTTCCTGGACAAGCTTGCTCTCTAGGAAAGATGGATGAATGACAGAATGAGCTACCCCTGAGCTTTAGGCTGGTGGGCCAGATCCTCTTCCTTCCAGACTATGAATCCTTCCAAGTCATATAAAACTGAGGCCTTACAGTCACACACTCACACACACACTCACTCACTCACTCACTCACTCACTCACTCACTCACTTACTCTAGGGTGGTGGGACAGATCCTCTTCCTTCCAGACTATGAATCCTAAGTCACATAAAGCTGAGGCCTTACAGTGACACACACACACACACACACACACACACACACACACACACACAGAAAAAAACAAAACAACATTCCTCGCCCTGTATGAGTCTTACGCTCCTGTGAAGTACTCCACCCCGCCCCTACCCCCAGGAGGGAAATATGTCGAGACACATCATTTTGCACATAACTTAAGGGAGTTCATCGCTTCCCCCACGGGAAGAACACTGTTGTAGGCAATGGCCTCAGAGAACATGCCACAGTGGTTTCCTCTCGCTTGTATTGCAGATTTGTTATTTTCTTCTGGAACCCAACAAACTCCACTCTGCCCTTGTTGAGCAGTGAGCCTACTCAGCAGTCTGGGCAGATAATTTGCGCCTCAGCGTCCCGGGGAAATCAGTCTCGATGTAAAGCAACTCTCACACGCCACAGTTCGCCATTGACGTTTTCATTACGCGGATGTCTTTGGGTGTGAAAAATAAAACAGTCATGTTAGCACCAACTGAGACACACTTAAGAGTAGAGACAGACAGAGATGCTTGCAGGGAGGGCGGGCGGGGGGTGGTGGTGGTGTGTGGGTGAGGGAGCAGCATTATGGCAATAGGTTTTAAAGCATGCCCCGCAACATACATAGGATGTTTTTATTTGCACTTTCATTATTTGACAGGTACAGCTTTTGCTGTTTGGGAGACTTGGGATAGAATAAGACAATTGGGGTTTACTACAAATGAAAATGAAGTGCTCTATGCATACCCGCTTTGTTTATCGGGGGCGATTTCGAAGGGTTCACTTTTCACCAGTTTTTACGTAGAGCAAGCTGAAACAAGCTGTTTGGACATTGCTGAGCGAACATGTGTACCAGACAGTGTGCTTGCCTCTTCAGCTCAAGCCTGTCGGCTGTCAGATGGTGATACTCATTCTATACCCTGCAGTGCTTTTTCTTGAAAGGGGAGAGAAAATTAATAATAATAAAACCAGTCTGACCCTCGGCCTTGTGCTCCTTTTGGTATTTTTAATTTGGGTCTCCTCCCGTTGTGCATGCAGGTGAAGACACCATTGTGTGGAGCGTCTGAATCCCATCCTCTCCGCATTCCCTGTCACGTGCATTCCTCCATTCCTGGAGTTGGAAATTAAGAGTAGGGATTTGAGGCCAGTTATCTCTATAGAGATAAAGATTCTTGGTATTTTTTTTAAAACTAGAACATCTAAAATGAAAGTGTCTGGATTTTGTTAGCTCTCAAATCCTCACCGGAGCTTGTAATTCCTGCACACGCTGGCCTCTCTTCCTCTTCCTCCCACTCCACACATTCTAGTCACATTGGCTGCTTTCCAAGTACTTCCAACACATCCACCTCCCTCTGGTTCTTGATGTGGCTGATTTTTGCTCATTGAAGTCACCTGATTAGATGTTGTCTTCTCAAGACTAGAGAGGCCTGATAGAAGTAGCTTCTTGTGCTCTCTGACATATCACCCTGTTGTATGCATTTCCATCATAGCTCTTTTGGCCATCTGCAATTGTGGATCTCCCACCCCCCATCTACTGCCTACCTTCTCCCTTTAAACTTTGAGCTCCCTGAGAGCAAAGACCTTGCTTGGGTTGCAGTGATCACAGTATCTCCCCATGCTAGGGGCCATCACCTTGTGGCGAATAAACAGTCTTTAGTTTCACACGGCCAAGACACGAGGAAAACCAGGGGTCACGACTTGATTGCAAACTGCTTGGGATTTGTTCATAATAGTGAAGTGGGCTTTAGCAAGAATGAGTAAAATCTCTAGCACATAGCCAATTAGCTAGCTAAATTGCTTCCATGTCTTCATTTAATTCCCACAATCTTCTGAGGTAGGCATTATTAGTATTCCTATTGGATATTCACAGAAACACGGAGGTTATGCAAGTTATGCATGACTACTTAAGTAGTAGGTTTGGGAGGGGTTTTGAGCCCATGCTTTTAACTCCTTAATAGAGTGTCCTCCATCAAGACAGCTCCTGCCTTGAACTTGGCCCTCTGTTGAGAGCTTTGTCTGCATTGCCACTCAGCCCTTCCCTTCTGCAATTGTGCCTGCCATCCAGGTGGGCAGACGGAGGCTTGGGCAGCCTGGTTATCCAGTGCGACTCAGAGAAGTCGTACACACAGATGGGCTTACACACAGAAATTCATTCTCTCCCAGGTTAAGAGGCTGAGTGTGGATTCAGAGGGCTGCTTCTCGGGGAAGTCTGTCCACTGGAGAAAGATCCTTCTGAAACCAATCAGTATATGCATTGGACCACCGATGGGCAGCTGAGGGATTCCTGTTGGCACACAACTACTCTGGAGTTTGTAACACAGGGGTCCATCTCCGCTCCCAAGGATCGTGTCTGGGGTTCAGAAGAGGTGCCACCTAGCTGCAGGTTGGTAAAGACTTTACATGGCAGCCCAACACGGAGAATCAGAGCAAGAAACGGGAGTTGGGCTCGTAGCAGGGACGCCGCTCGCCTGCGAGAACAGGTTTAGTTTAGTTGACTGACCCTCCACTTCTTCAGAAAGAGCACAAGGATGACATTCGGAGCTGGGATTGTTGTGCAAGGTCGAGCTCCGGTTCTAAAATGAACCGGGACAGCACGAGAGAGATTTGAACCTATCACCAGGACGTCTTCTGCACTGAGCCGAAATGCAGTCTCCAAAGTTTTGCACTTCGGTCGTTTGATGATACCATCGAGTGTTTTGTTCTGCTTTTTGTGTTCGTTTGCTTTCAAGCACCGGGTACTTCCTTAGGGACTCGGTTACGTTAATGGCAAAAGCTGCAGTGCAACTAGAAGGATGCTATTCCGGCTCCCGCAGAGGGTAGGGACTAGAGCATCATGCATGTAACCATGTCACTGGTGTTGTTGCTAGGTGCCCTCAAGCAACCGTCCACACAACAGAAGGAAACTGCCTGGTGCTGGGCCATCCTCTCAACTGTTGTCCTGTTAGAGTCGTTTGTTGCAGCCACCGTGCTAATCGAGCTCGTTGAGAGTCTTCCTCATTTCTTATGCCCTCTTCCTTGACCAAAGAGGATGTCCTGTTCCAAGGACTAGGCTCTTCTGGTATGTTCAAAGTACATGCTGTCTGTTAAACTCTTTGTCAGATACGCCCAACGCCATTGTTGTGGTTCGCTGATTTTGCATCGCGGTGACTAGTGAGCTATCCAGTGCTGCTGCTTCTGTAACAGAAACCACACAAGCGGTTAACCAGCAGTTCATTCTGTCTCCGGTTAGGAGGGATTCCTGTTGGCACGTAACTACTCTGGGCTGCTTCTAGGGAACGTCTGTCTGCTGGAGAAAGATCCTTGGCTCTTCAGCCTCCGTGTTCTGGATCCTTGGAAGTCTCTAATGTGTCTTGGTATCTATCGAACCCCATCTCTCCTCTGCTGGTTCATATCGATCCTGCAGAACAGAGTAGAACTCCTTGGTTATTCTCTTGCATATTTCAAGAGATTGACTCGGTTATTATACCCTACGGAGCAATCGTGCTTCCTTAACATAACAAGCCTTAACAGCCCAATCCCAAATGGGATTATACCCACTGATGGAGAGGTCAGGATTTACAGCACAGTTTGAGTGTCAGGAGGTGGGGGTGGGCACATAATTCAGTCTGTAACATTGATAACCGAAGGAACTATGACCCTTCCTACCCCATCTTTAGGACCGGTGGTACGTTTGAATTCATTATTGTTGCTCTTCTGTCAATCCATCCCATTGATCAGGTCTCTCATTTTCCGTGGCCCACTACCAAACATAGCTTTTTCGGCAATTTTCTGGTTCTCGATGATGTGTCCAAAGTAAGCAAGCCATATAAAAAACAAACCAGTAAACAACCCCTCCCCCTACTGTTCGGTCGATTACTACTCTTAATAATGCTGTAGGACAGACCACCTTTCGAACCACCAGTCATTTGGGCAACAACCAAGCCCTTTCATCACTGTGCCATGGGGCTCCTTAAGCTAGCCATGAACCCCAAATCTGCTGCCATAGACACAGTTCTGATTCTTAGCAAGAGTCCACTATAATTGAGTCTATGCCAACCCATTACCACCCTGTATAGGGTTTTCTAAGCTATAAATCTTGACAAGAGCAGGCAGCCTCACCTCTCTTCCAAGTAGCAGCTGGGAGGTTTGAACCACCGTCTGTGCAGTTAGCAGTCCTGTGCTTACCCAGCAGCACCATCTAACAGGGCTCCGGAAACTGTGGCTCTTTACAGATGTAGGCGGCTTTATCTTTCCCATGAGAAGTGGCTGGTGGGTTTGAACCACCCACCTTGCAGCTCTACGCCTAACCCATCGTCCCATCAAGACTCTATAAGCTCAGCTGTAGGTTTGCCATTCTTAGCAACACGTGCAAGCACCCACACACCAGCGCACTCACAAGCAAGACGGGGAAGCAAAATCTTCAGAACCACAGACTATTTAATGGCCCTGTCTTTAAATAAGGTGTCCATGTTAATAAGAGGTTATGTTCATATAGCTCTTTGAAAAATTCCCAAACTCCACTGAGACGAGTCAGTCCACTCAGCAAGATGAAATGAGCTCAGCCAATACCCTGGAGCTCTCACGTCCAGCGTTTTCACAGAGCCCGTGGAAGGGCTATCGCACGCACGATCCCCTGTGATCCTGACCGGAGCCTCTCTTTGAGGCTCACAGTTACCCGAAAGTGTGGGCACAGCCGGCGTGATTAAGCCACTTTACAGATGAGGAAATTGAGGGTAATAGAGTCTCCAGCGCTTCTCTAAGGTCAGGCTAATAAATAGCAGAGCCCGGGCAAGAAGGGAACCCCTCCAGGCTCCAAGGTTCATTTTCTTTCTGCGGCCGCACCCCTGCCCCCGGGGCGCGAGCGGACGTGCTGGGAACGATATTATGAGTTCTGAGCATCGCTCCTGAAGATTTTTTTTTTTTAACCACTACCTAGGCCACTTGCCGACAGGACGTGCGGGGTTTGAGATGTGCTTACGTCTCCTCTGGGCTGCCCTGTGCCTGTCTGCTTTGCGAGCTCAGCTGGGCCCTCTTTGTCTGTGAGCACAGCAGGTAGCATCTGGGGAGCAGGCCTGGAATGATGGGGTCCTCACCTTTCAAACAACTCTTGCTCTGGTTCCTGCGGGAACATCTGACCGCTGCTCTTTGCGCCCAGGGTGACAGACACGAGGCTGGCACTCACCTTGACTGTGGGCTCTCTTCTTAGTGCCTGTGTGCCCAGAGAGCAGGAGAGCTTCATTTCTCACGCTGGTTCCCTTTTCATGACCCATTGCCCTTCCTGCCTTTCCAACAGGTATTGTCTCCTTCAGGGTTTGAAAACGAGTCACACGCGTGATCAAATCTAAGCATTTGCTTGGGGAATGGGGTTGACAGATCCACGGTCCGGCAGCCTCAGCTGACAGTGCCGCGGACCATGGTTGATTTACGAGAGCCGGTGATGCCCATCAGCCAGTTCGGACTGCAGGGCTGGCTGCTTGTCCTGCCTTAACCCCCAAGGCCAGTGTGTGCCCTGCTAACCTCAGCCAGCTGGTGCAGGGACCCGGCCAGTAGAAGGCAGTAATCGCTTAGCTTTCCATTGAATCAGAACTAATAGTTTGCTTTTACAGAGACTGGGGCCTTACAAGACAAGATGGTTGCATATGTTTGAATAACCGATCTTCGCAAAGAGAAGCCAAACACATTCTTGCTGGCGTAGAAAATACGAATAAACTCAAGCCGTCTCTCTCTTCTCGTTGTAGACAGAGGCATCTCGAAGTTTCCATTAACACATCAGAATGCTGCTCCTCTGCCAGGTTCTAGCCGTAGCTGTCATCCAGATTTCCCTCCTCTCAGAACACCGGGCACTCGCCAAGAACATCAACTTCTATAACGTGAGGCCTCCCCTCGACCGTAAGTACCCTTTACCTCCCCAGGCCATGACTGTGGGGTCAGCGTGCCCAGGGAAAGCCAGTTTCCACCCATGGCAACTTGGCCTTTTCCCGAAGCTTTCGGCTTACCCCTGAAAGCAAACAAGCCAGAAAGCCTTCCTTCCTTTGACTTCCTGTAATTCTCAAAAGGGATCCTGTTTTTTGTTTTTTTTTATTTGAAGCACTGATCATGGCATGTAGCAGGGGAAATTCGAGGCTCTTTAGTTGATCTCTTCATTACAACATTACGCATTGTAATTTTTTTGCATAAATTATACACATGCTCTTTCAAATGGCCACTCACCAATTTGAAAATAAATTAGGCTGTGTTTGAAATTCGGAAGCCAGAACATCACCAAAGCAAGATTTATTGTTATATAAATCTCTACCAGCAAAGATCTGAAGCTCAGAGGCGGTGTCTCTGAGCTTAGCAATAAGCAGCTACCTTTGTGTATCATCCACGGAGTAATATATGCTTAAATATTATCTGTACCTATGTATGTGAGGGTATGTTTACCATTCCTCTTTGCTTCTCCCTCTTGAGACAAGTAAAATTCTTCTGGTCTCATTAGAGAGACTTTTATAAATGACAATTATTTGGTATAAATGTCCATGCCTCTGGTTCCCACACCTGGAAGAGTATCCCCTTGAACGATCCGTTCCTGCATCCCTTCTGCAGTGATGCAGTCCGCAGGGGGATGGGGCTCAGGGACAGAGGCATCACTGGACGGTCCTGGAGCACACTGGGCAGCGCCAAAATGGCCGCCTCTAAAATTGTGCAGTGATTCTGCAGAAAGTTACTTTTTTAATAGAAACATCTCTGTAATTAGTCACTACCCTTTTCGAAACCCATCTGCATGTATCAGTATACCTACAAGCTTAAAACTCTGTGCCAGGTGACTTTTTGAATGTCCAGTGATCTCTGGCCAGATCTCTGTATTTCCCAATTACAAAGACGTCTTGAACCACGCAGTTTTGCCTGTGTGCACTACATACACACGCTCTTTGGGGTGGCTGCCAGGGTTTTGATAGGCGCCGATTTTATCTGATTTTCCAGCATTGCTAAAACATACAACATTGTGGTAAGTAGTGTTTGTGAACCTATACTGGTGGCATAGTGATTACTATTTGGCTATGATCCACAAGGTCAGCAGTTCAAAACCACCAGCCTCTCTTCAGGAGAAAGACTCGGCTGTCTACTCCCAGACAGAATTACAGTCTTGGAAACTCAAAGGGGCAGCTCTACCCTGTCCTACAGGGTCAGTATGAATCTAACTCGACTCGACCGCAGATTGAGTGAGCTGTGGGTCACTTTCTCTTTGAGGCTGAAGTAGCAATTGAAGGGGGAAAAGGAGACAATTATCTATCTATCTATCTATCTATCTATCTATCTATCTATCTATCTATCTATCTATCTATAGGAGACATTGTTAAAATAGGCTTCCACACAGTTACTAATCATATTATAACTATGGTCTCATTCAATGTAGGATGATTTTATAAAACAATCTTGTTAGTATTCATATAACTAAGAAAGGACACATTTAGGTAATTTCTGCTTACTACATATTATCCTATGATTACTATTGATGGTAAACATGAGCCTGGATTCCGTATGGTCTGTCAGGAGAAGAGGACACTGTGAGTTCCACACATGGCACCCCCCCACTCCTTGTGACTCCACTGGAGAGTGATTGACTCCTCTGTCCCTTTTCACCTTCTAGTTTAAAAAGATCTCAGATCCTGCTGGTGCACACAGTCAGGGTGGGACTCCTGGCTTGACAGCACTCTAAGTGAGATCCAAATCCCTCTAGTTCTTTCCATTGCGTTTTCTTAATTACTTATGATAATCATATCAGTATGTGTGAGCATGTATATCTATAGATTACATTGGGACACATAGACATTTGTTCTCCTAGATATACACATGCATATACTATACACCATGTCTCTTGAACTAGCCCTTATTATTAATTTCTAAATCAATAATGTTTGTAAAATGATTGCTTATTGGCATTACACTGACATAATTTTCATAATCCAAACTCCATTATGTTGATTCTGACTCAAAGCTACCATGTAGTTGGGGTAGAACTGCCCCTGTGGGTTTCTGATACTGTAACTGTTTACCAGAATAGAAAGCCTTAACTTTCTCCTGCAGTGTGGCTGGTGGTTTTGAACTACTGACCTTGAGATTAGTAGCCCAGCCTGTATACCACCAGGGCCCCACAGTTTCCAGAGATCCTGCAAATTTCAGACTTCTAAACCTACTGCAATGTATATCTTTAAAATCATTTTATTGAGGGATATAGTTCTTATAATATTCTATACATCAATTGTATCGAGCATATTTGTACATATGTTGCCATCATTTTCTAAACATTTATTTTCTATCTAAGCCCTTGGTATCAGCTCCTCTTTTTGCCCTCCCGCCCCCACCTTCCCACCCTGATGACCCCTTGATGAATCATAAATTATTATTGTTTTCATATCTTACACAAACCGCTATCTCCCTTCACCCATGATTCTGTTGTTCACCCGCCCCCCAGGGGGTTTATGCCTCGGTCATTACAATCAGTTCCCTCCCACCCCCTACCTTCCCCCTACCCTACCCTCCTGGTATGCCTACTCCCATTTATGCTCCTGAAGGGTTTATCTAACCTGCATTCCGTGTGTCATGAGCTCTTATCTGTACCAGTGTACATGCTCTGATGTAGCCAGAACTGAAAGGCAGAACTGGGATCATGATAGTGGGAGGTGAGGAAGCATCAAGGAACTAGAGGAATAGTGTGTTTATCATTGGTGCTTTATTGCATGCTGGTAGACTCAACCCTTCCTTGTGACCCTTCTGTGGGGGAATGTCCTATTTTCTACAGATTGGTTTTGGGTCTCTGCTCTCATGACCCCCTGCCTTCTCAACAATATGTGTTTATTCTGTTTTGCTTTGTTTTGTTTGGGGTCTTGTGGTGCCTGCTACCTGATCTATCAACCCCTCATGATCACGCAGACTGGTGTGCTTCTTCCATGTGGGGTTTTTGTTCCTCTGCTAGATGGCCACTTGTTTAACTTCAAGCCTTTAAGGCTCAGACACTATATCTTTTGATAGCTGGGCAACATCAGCTTTCTCCACCACAGTTGCTTATGCACCCATCTTGTTTTTAACGATCGTGTTGGAAGGGTGAGCATTACAGAATGCCAGGTTGTTAGAACAAAGTGGCCTTGCCTTGAGGGAGGGATTGAGCAGAGGCCCCAAATCCGTCCACTTCCTCAATGTGTTGGCATATAAGTATATGCACATAGGTCAATACCTCTATTTTTATGAATTAATATACTTACATAAGTGTGCAACTATGTGTATACCTCTATCCATAGTTTTGCTTCCTAAATCTTTCCTCTGTTTCCTTTTACCTTTCCCACCATAACGCTCTACCTATTAGTAATTTCTCTGAGCTAGATTGCTGTTGCTCCACTGGGATCTCTCCATCCACATTGTGACTTTTACTTCCCTAGTTGTTCCCCTGTCTATGGTGTTGTTTACTCACTGCTCCAACCCCCACTCCCCATCCCTGCACCTCCTCCCAAGTCCCTCCTGAACCATGGATCCTGTTGCTTTCTCCTGGGGCTTGCTTCCCATACCTATTTTATATAAGTAGGCAAAATAACATTGAAAGAGACAAAAGGAAAACAAACGAGTGAATAAAAACGGAAAAAGCAAAATAGAAGAAAAAATAAAAAGAAAAACTTAGCAAAACCAAAACAAAACAATGAAAAAGCATACATCATTCCAGGTCTGTCCGCTGACCTCTATGACTATCTCCCCACCTGACCTGGGGAGTTCTGGGAACTGCCCCTTCTAGCCTGAAGTTTATTTTGGGGGCTCCTCAGGGGGTTGGTGGCTTGACTTTGCTCCTGTTGCTGATCTGTTATGTTCCCTTCTTGGTTCATCCCACTATGGGGTGTTCAGACTGGACTGTCTCCCTGCCGTATGTCCCCAGGATTGTCCTCTGTCGCGGTATGCTCCAGCAAGGGGACATCATGTCTCCAGCCATTGTCAGCCCCACCGCTCACTCTGTGCCTTAGCAGCTCCACGCAGGATGCCATCCTCAGGGCTTGGTGGCCATGGTAGCCAGTATGGGGTCAAGACCCTCACTCTCTGTTTTTCCTTCTTGGGTTGCTTCCATGTGAGCATGGCAGGTTGGCCCCTCTCCCCAACCCGTAGGTTCAGTGTTGTCCTCTGTAGCACATATCTGTAGGTAGGGGTCAGTCTGGCTCTGACTGGGGCCGGCCCTGTACACCTCTCTGTTCATGAGTTGCTCCATGTGGTCACTTTGCTCTCAAGGTTTGGTGCACCCATTTTTATGAGGAAAAAATAGGAATTTAAAAGGGAGAAAATAATAATATAGACATTTTCAAAGCACTAGTAATTGTGCAGAGAGAAAGAAAAATGTATGTATACCCCCAAGATTCAGCATGAACTCCTTGTTACAGTTTTGAATATTTCCTTCCATGGCTTTGGCGGCAACTTGGTTACGGGTTGAGCTGCTAACCTCAAGGTCAGCAGTTTGAAACCACCAGCTGCTCCCCCAGAGGAGGAAAGGCTTTCTACTCCTGTGAAGAGTTCCCATCTCAGAAAGCAGCAGAAGCAGGTCCACCCTGCCCTGTAGGGAATGGCCTCAATGGCGATAGGTTTGGTTGCTCTGTACATACATGTAAATATATCCTTCACTAAGACCAGACAAATTACATTTTACACCCTTTGCTTTCTTTTTACACTGTTTTAAATATTTTAACGCCCCTACCTCCCCATTAAAAAGTCATAGATATGTATATATCACAAGCAAACAATGCTTTATTTAAAATCTTTTAAAAATGATTTTTTCTTCCATTGATTCCATGGGTTCAGGGACTAGAATTAAGAAAGCAAAGGTGTACCAGTACTTTAAACGCCCACCCCCAGCATTGAGAATGAGTATGTCTGAGACAGTGCTGACTGACAGGTCAAAATGGGTCCCTTCCTCCCTGTCTCTTTCCACTGTTCTTCCTTTGCCTCCCTCTTTCTCTGACCGGATACCTTTTTCTTCGTAGGCAAAGCAGAGATGTATTTGCATGTGTTCGGAAACCTTTGACCCCTTGCTCTTGTTGCTACTTTGCCCTTGGTCAGTGTGACAGTGCAATGGTTAACCGCTCAGCTGCTAACGGAAAGGTTGGTGTTGGGGATCCAAGAGAGGCTACAGAGGAGAAAACAGCTGGGGGACCTTCCTCCCCAGTCCACAGCCTGGAAGTCCTGCGGGGCAGTGTTACTCTCTCCTCGGCAGGGTTGCTATGAGCGGGAATCTATTTGGTGGCACCCCATGGCAACAGCATATCTCTCACACAGAAATGGAAATATATATATTACTCTCCCCACAACTTTCGACCATGGCCACATCCTTCACTATGACTCCTGGTTAGACTATTAGGACGGCTTGAAGGACACTTTGATCTTGATGTGTTCCTTGCACTCAAAATAGAAGCATCACAAGTTATTTACAAAGCATTTTACATTGGCCCATTCAGAAATGTCAGATTGTTTTTGTTTTCATACGTAGTGTCCATTAACGTCACCAATTGCAAGGCAAAAAACTGGCAGACAAAAGAACATGCCAGTGTTCTCAAAGCAGACTTACTACATATTAGCCTATGACTACAATTCTCTGCAGAGAACCCTTTCTTACCTTAACACACCGAGGCTGAGTGTAAGGTTCTTCAGACTTTCTGTCCATATACTATTGTCTAAAGAGGTCTTGGTGGGATAGTGGGTTACAAAATGGACTGCTAGCCACAAGGTCAGCAGTTCAAAACCATCAGCCACTTTTCGGAAGAAAACATGGGACTTTTGATCCCCATCAAGATTTATAGCTGGGAAACCCACAAGGGCAGCTCTGCTCTGTCCTACAGACTCACTGTCAGTCAGAGTCAACTGGATGGCAAAGAGTTTGGGTTGGTTTTATATAAAATGTTGCATTCGTGGTTGAGGAATTGACATATATCAAATATCAGACACGTGATCTATAGTTGGTGTATTATAATGGCCACATATCAAGTGAGAGCACCGTACATCCTTGTGGTTAAATGTAGCCGTAGTGAGTGGATATAGCTGGAAACCAGCATGACTTGATGTGCCTGGGACTCTGCTAAGTATATTTCAGGTAGTCTCCTATTTAATCCTCATTCCCCGCTGAGAATCTCCATAATTATTATTTTCTGAGAGCTGAAAAATGTCACAACTAATTAATGGTAAGGGCAAAATTCAAACTCAGGCAAATCAGACTCGGGTTCTTTCCGAGGGTGCAGTGACGCCCGGCATGGAGCTATTGGCTCAGGTACCCTCATCTCCCAATCTCGTCCCAACTTAGAATGGAGTGATCTCGTGGGTCTTCCACGGTAGGTGGTGGATCTGTTTTCATTGTTCTATGTTAGCTGCCGTGAAATTGGCCCAACTGTAGGCGGCACCAAGCACAACGGAAAGAGCTGATGCTCTGTCCTGCGCCGTCCTCATGATCTGTCGGGGATCCGATGGCTGTGATCCCTTAGGTTTTTATAGCTGATTTTCAAAAGCACACCGCTTTCTTCCTGAGTTTGAAGATGCTGTTGGAAGGTTCAGCATCATACCAGCACACACACTGACGGATGCGCGGGGCCTGTGCATGCAGGGTACGGACCAGCGATCAAATCATCCCCTGGAGAAGGCAGGAATTCATCCGCTGAACACCACTGCCCCACTTTTTTTCCACTCAAGTAAAACTTGACAGGTGAAATACTTAGAGAAAAGGGAATACAGAAAATGCCTGAAGTCTGGCAGACAAATCTAGCTTCTTAGGAACACAGAGTCTAAGGATGATTGATGGCTTCTGAATTTTGCTTGATCTAATAAAAACATGTTAATATTGTGCCACATTTGAAGCTTGATGCTTTTGTCTGTTTTAACCTTAAGGTTTCACTTTATTATTATTTTTTTCCCCTTTAAAGCAACACCATTTCCAAACAGTTTCAAGTGTTTTACCTGTGAAAACGCAGTGGATAATTATAACTGCAATCGATGGGCGGAAGACAAGTGGTGTCCACAAAGTAAGTGTGCTGAGTCAGAGGTTTGTTTCATGGTCTCACTGCATTTAGGTTTAGGCTGGGCTTAATGTAACAGGCACCCTGGTGGGGTAGTGGTTACGCGTTGGGCTGCTAACTGCAAGGTCAGCAGTTCAAAACCACTAGCTGCTCTGGGGGAGAAAGATGGGGTGTTTGACTCTTATAAAAAGTTACAATTTCAGAAACGAACAGGGCAGTTCTACTTTGTCCTGTGTGTCATGAGTTGATGGGGTTAACCTGTCAACAGGTGACTGACGGTCTACAGGGATGGAGACGTTTCTTCTGCAAAACTCTCTGAACATCATTCTCTATTGAGAGAACTTAAAACTGGTAGAGTAGCCTCAATTTGTAGTTTATGTCTGCCTGGAGGGAAGAGTCTCTTAAATGGCATTTACTCGGGAGAACAAAAAGACCACAATGTTGGCGCAGGCATCCTAAGAATTTCAAGAATGCGTAATGATACCGCCAGGAAAGTCAGACTGGCTGGCGGAAGCAAAGGAGGGGTTTTGTGCTCTTGAGAGACCCTGACACTTGGGAAACTCATCCATTCGGTTGGCAACTATTGGATGCCCCTTAGTTCCCTTTGTTTGCTGACGTGTGCCCACTGCTTAGACAGCTCCTAGCCTCTTTCTGGCTCTCAGTAAGGACTTGTCATCAGAATGAGTGGATACCTTTGATTAGGTGGTCAGGGAAATCTCCTCATGGAAGGTGACTTTTGAAGTAAGATCTGAATGACCCGCTCAAGGTACCCAGGCAGCCATCTGTAGGGAGCGCATGCCAGGAAGGGGGAACAGCCGAGGCAAAGGCTTCAAGAGGCCAGAAGGGGCTTCACCTGTTCAGCGATCACAAAGGAGATGGGCTGCTGAGGCTTAGTGGGCGATGGAGAGAGCGTCTGAGAGGGACCCTAGGACCAAGCACAGGCCCTGCTGATTCTGATAGAGTTTGGACTCCCTGGTAAATGCCACAGGAAGGCAGTAGAAGGTTTTAAGGTAGGGGGTGCGTGTGAGGCTAGTTGTGTTTAAAAACAAAGGATCACTCTGCATAATTGGGAAGGGCATTGCCTGTAGGGAAGGGAAGTCGATGAATGAGCCTCCTGTGGCTGGAGTCAAGGAGGACAGAAGTCACCCATTTTACTGCGTAGGAAACTTTGGAAGGAAAGGAGACAGGATTTGCTGATGGGTGATTTGTGGTTGAAAGTGCTACTTTGGGTGTGTTAGACCGGGTTAATTAGAGAAATAGATCCAGAAACACTCAGAGGTATATAAGAACACACTATAGCAACGAGCAATTGTATATTGAGAAAACATCCCAGCCCAGTCCAGATCAAGTCCATAAATCCAATATTAGCCCATAAATCCAACGCTAGTCCATAAATCCTTCTTCAGACTCATGCAGCGCATGCAATGATGCCGAATGCAGGAAGATCACAGGCCAGTGAGTGAAAAGTCTTGTGGATCCACTGGCAGTGGTAGCATCTCCTGGGCTCTGGCTGCCATCAGTGTAGCTCCATGTGGCTTGGCAATAGAGTGGTGCAGCAGAGAGTGCTGAAGTTCCCAGAATCCTCATGAGAAGGCCGTGCCCACAAGGAGGCATCAATCAGGCTCTTACCTGATAGACAGGCTAGACTCCACCCCTACATTCTATTTATCAAGTTGATGTGAAATTATGTAACTACCATTTTAGGGCTATAAGGAGACTGGTAGATTTTAGAATGTACTTTTTTTTCTTCAAGTTTCCAAATATTAAAGCCCAAGAGAAAAGGCAAATGACAAGTTAACAAAACCCTTTCAGAGTTAGACGTTACCAGTTGAGGTCTACTTTTACTTTTTTTTTGAAATTGCGATGCCACCTTATTTGGAGCAGGGAGATAGCCTTGCTCACTAGGTCGTCCTGGTGGCCCAGTGGTGATGGGCTCACCTGAGAACACTGGGCCAGCAGTGAGAATCCACCAGCAGCAGCTCCATGGGAGAAAGAGATGGCAGTCTGCTTTCATAAGGATTACAATGTTGGAAACCCAATCCCTGGTGCATCGTGGTCTTGCATTGGGCTGCTAACCTCAAAGCTGCCAGTTAGACCCCACCGTCTGCTCCAGGGAGGGCAGATGGGACTTTCTACTCCTGTGAGTGTTAAGGTTTTGTAAACCCACTTGGGCAGTCCCACCCTTGCTATGAATTGCTATGAGTTGGAATCGACTCAATGGCAGTGAGTTTGGTTTTTGGTGGGGAGGGGGCAGCAGCAAGGCAAGTCTGTCATGTCCTCCCTGAAAACCTGACGCTTCGAGAGCTCCACATGGACCGCCAGCACAGTCCAGCATGGTATGAACGGCATCCTGGACCATGCGCCACTCAGGTCCCATAGACAGGAACCACGTTGGAATGCGAAGGAAGGTGTAATTTCTTACTTTTCACTTCCTCATTGTTTGGGGGAGTGATAGTCAACCATTTCTTGGGGCCAACAGACCTGCAGCTAGTGTTCTTTGTCATCTCGGCTTTCATTTTCATCCGACAGCTTCGCTTCTGTGGCCTGCTGGTATTGTTGCAGGAGGTTCTGTGTGAAACAGGATATGACAAGAATGACATTTCTTGCTTTATTTACCTGGCTTCTCCTCGGACTTCTTAGGGCTGCGTTCGCATGTGTGACATCTGTATGAATCGTGCTGCTACCAGTTTTCAGCTCTTCTTTTGTTTGGAGTATAAATGGCAGTGCCGCTACACCGTCCGGCTGTTTCCTTTCCTTCTGAATTCATGTCAGCTAATCCTGTACAGCACTCTACAGCACCATCTAGTTTTAATTAACAGCATATTATGAGACAGAACACCACTCTCCCCCACCCCACCCCGCCCCGCCCTACCCAGAGTCCCAAACCCACTGCTAACTAGTCAATTCCGACTCAGAGAGACCCTGTGTAGGCTGCCATCAGCAAAGCTCCATGTGGCCTGTCAACAGGAATGTCTCACAGGGAGGTGAAGCAGAGAGCAAGTGTGTGTCTGCCTCCAGAGAGGAAGACCAGCATTCCTAGAATCCTCGGGAGAAGGCCATGTCCACACAAGGCCTCATTGACCATGGCCTGATTGACAGGCCAGGCTCCCCCACTTCGCAAGTTGACAGGAGGTTATGTAACTGCCACCAATAGCATTTAGTTAAGACTGCAAACCCTAGCGAAGGCCCTCTGTTAGAGCCCCACCTCCTACCATGTTGTGCTTGCAGGACCATAAGCCAGAAACTCTGCCTTGGTTACTCCACCTCAAAAACGAAGCTATTAATAAGGCTGACTTGACAGGCTTATTAACACTATGTGTTTGCGCTTCCTCATATATAGCACCCTCGTAGTGTAGTGGGTTAAGTGTCAGGCTGCTAGCCACATGGTCAGCAGTTCAAACCCGCAGCAACTCAGAGGGAGAAAGATAAGGTTCTCTGCTTGTGGAATAATGTCTGGCCTCAAAGTTCCTTATAAGGTCATATTGAGTCTAATCAACTCAATGGCAGTGAGTTAGTTGGTTTATTTATTACGGCTATGATCTAAAGCTTACAAGAACTTTATTAAACTAGCAGTTGCCACTGAGTCAGCTCCAGCTCATGACGACCTTCTGTGTAACAGAATGAGACGTTGCCTGTCCTCCATCATCTTTCTGACACGTTTATTGTGGCTTTTGTGTCAATCCTTCCCATTGAGGATTTCCCTTATTTTCACTGAGCCTCTCTTTGACCAAATAGTAGAACATTCCATCCCACCATGTGACTCACAAGGAAAACTAAGCAAAGGGAATCTACCAGGGCTTCAGCAGAGGCAGCCCCAGAATCCTCAGCCTTAGTCTAGCTAGTTCCCATGCTAGAGCCTGCCCGCCCGCCTGCGAGTCTGTGCTCTGTGAACTAAGCGGCATTTCTTTGTCCCAGAATGCCTGTGCAAGAGTCTCTGAAGCAGAGGAGGATGTAGAACATCGAAGGAAATGCCTCTCTTGGAGCCACCCTACCTAATGGAGATGCAATGTTTAAAGCTCTGAGGAAAAGTCAGTGGATGAGGAGCAGTGTGTGTAGAAAGTCCACGATCTTTTCACTTCATGTTAACCCTCACATACTTTTTTGAAGTTCCCCTTGTGGAATTTCTAGCTATCAAAGGGTGGGGAGAAACACAGGACGTAAATGTTAAACAGTCACGAAAAATGGGAATAAGTGGGCGAGGAAATGTCGTTTGGAAAGAGCAAGCGCATGAATAACACGAGATGAGGAAGGAGGGTGGTCTGGAGGTGTAATTTGAAGCACTGGCTTAGAGCCCCACACGATCTCTTAGTATATAAGAAACAAACGTTTGAAAAAATGCAAAGACAAATGTGTGGGCCCACTGCCTTTTAAGTTCACGGTGTTCCTTTTCTTTTGGAGTTTGAGGCCATGTGATTCAGAGAGAAGGAGCCCCTTTCATTTGAATGAAGCAGAAGGATGGTTCTGATGAAAGCTTTCCACTTGGTTTGTTTCCCTTGGTTTGGATTTGTCCTAGCTTAAGCTGGCCCAAAGGGCGGCGCTACTCACTGCCATCGAGCAGATAGTGACCCTCGAGGGCAGAACAGAACCCCACTGTGGGTTTCCGAGCCGGCACCTCTTTGAATGATTGGGGAGCCCCGTCTAGCTCCTGTGGCTCCAGAGGATAGGTGCCCATTTATATTCCTTGTCAAATGTGCAGGTGTGTCAGACGCTGTGGCTTCAGAACTGCCACCTCAAAACTCCCGCGTTCCCTGTCACCAACTAGCTTGCTTGGAGACCTCGGATCACCCTGAATATTATTAGTCCTTTCTGAAGGGACTGCCGGGAGAGCTTTCTTTCTTTCTTTGTTTTTTTGTCATGTGGAAAATGGAGTTGCCTTGATCTCCCCCTCTTCTTTCTCCCTGCCCAGATACCCAGTACTGTTTGACTGTTCACCACTTCACCGGGCAGGGCAGGAGCACAGCCATCACCAAAAAGTGCGCCTCCCAGAGCGAATGCCATTTTGTTGGCTGCCACCACAGCCCGGACGCCGAACACACAGTAAGGATCGTGCACGTGAGAAATGACTTTGCAGACGTTTCATGCTAAGTTGTCTATCACGGCAAGTTTCATGTGCGTTGCATGTCATGGGAAAATCAGGAAGGATCAGAAATATGGTGAACTTATTCACGCTTTGAGGAAAGACTCCGTGCATTGTAGTTGCTCAGTGTCATCTAATCTGTTCTGACCCCTCGTGAGCCCACGTATAACAGACTGAAACACTGGGGACGCCTGCACCCGCCTCACCACCCTTGCTGTGCTTCAGTCCACTGCACAGCCCTTGTGTCAAGCCGTCCCGCTGAGGAACTTCCTCTTTTTCCCTGCCCCTCCCCGTTACCAAGCATGATGGCCTCTTCCCACAACTGGGCTCTCCTGAGAACGCGTCCAAGGACGTGAGATGAAGTCCTGCCCTCCTTGCTTCTAAGAAGTGCTCAGCTGTATTTCCAACACAGATTGGTTTGTTCTTCTGGCCGTCCATGGGCGAGGTCAAGGAAAGGGGAACCAAAGGGAATTTGAACACTGTCCACATCAAATAACGTTGCCCGCAAATGACAATAACGGGTAGTATCCAGAGTGACGGCATAAGCCTGGGACTTCTGGGGAATTTTCCAAGGCCTGCTTCAGTGGCCCAAGCACAAACGGTTCACGAGACCATATCAGATAGTGCCCTGGACACAAGCGTGGGGAGAGGAGCCTGGGGTACAGGGACTCCTTGTTTTCTCTCACTACCTCTACGGAGGAGAGCAAGTGAGCGCTGGGCAGGGAGCCTCCGTTTAGTACAATGAGCCCACAGAGGACTTTGAGGTCCATGGAAGCAGATGAGCAGGCTCTTCTCCCACAGTATCCCTGGGTGTCTTTGAACTAGCAACCTCTAGGTTAATAGTCAAAGGTCAATGGCTTGTGCCACCCTGCGACCTAGCAGTACAGGTCTTTATCTTTCCTAGACATTCTGGAAGCCTCCATTACTGTCAAGGTTTAACAGGCGAGGCCATTGTAAAGGGCAAGCCCAGGGAATCTCCGCAGGAAGATGCGGTCCTTAGAAGTAGCTGCAACCTTCCACCGCTTTTCACCACTCAGCAGCCATATTTACCAAGCCATTGCCGCCCTGACTGTAGGACTCAGGTGTTAGCATAGACAACAGAGCGTCCTTATTGTCCTCTAAAAAGCAGCACCGAGAAGGAAAATCAATGACTAACCCCCAAAGTTCCCAGCTTTCATTGTGCCTCAGTGTTTTCCCTCCCAAGCTTTTAGAAGATGTGTCAAACAATCAGGCAGCCTCATTCAGTTTGGCTTGCTATGGCTGGGTTTGGCACACGGAATCCCGGAGAGAATGGAGACGCTCCAGATGGTGGTCTTCTCCCCGCCAGTGAGCTGAGGGCACCCAGTGGGGAACACAGACTGGAGCACCATCTCAAATTCTGTCTGCAGAGAGACCCGAGGACATTTCTCTTAGTTTTAGCTCTTCCCTGTTATTATTATTATTATTGTTATTCCTGGTATTCAAACACCCACCCTCCTTGCTTTTTGTAACAGGAGTGCCGGTCTTGCTGCGAAGGAATGATCTGCAATGTGGATCTGCCCACCAATCACACGAACGCCGTCTTCGCAGTCATGCATGCGCAGAGGACGTCTGGGGGCAGCATGCACGTGCTCCACCTGCCAGTACTTGTTGGGCTCTTCATCCTTCCCTTGCTATGACACCACCATCCCTCAACGGGGCAGACACCGTCTCCAACCGCCCACGCTGACAAACTGTACATGGTGAACTTTTGAATGAAGACCAACTTGGCACCTGGTAAAGGGCACAGCGGAGCCCAACACCGAGCCAGTTGTTTGCTTAGCTAAGGCGTGAGGTCACAGGATTGGGAGGAAGGGATTATTTAGTCTCCAGGTTTCCTTGTTAGGCGGGGCTGGCTCGCTGGTGTCAGTTATGCAAGGAGGATCCTTCCAACGTCTATAAGGAGTTGCGGTCGACTGGAGAGCCACCACCTGACCAGGCCTTCACCTGCAAGGACTTCTTGACCCCACAGAACCCCTCAGAGGCTGCTGGGTCCAACCTTCTCAGTTCTGTGATTTGCTCAGAGCATGATTATAAAAGCTAACCCTTCCCCAGGATGCAAAAGCAGTTTCCCCATCAAGGACATAGGAGGTGGGAAGGGCAAGTGGCAGAAGAACGGATATGAAATCCACTCGCTAATTGGGGGAGGGGAAATAAAGCTTTTAAATTATACAGTGTACTTGCATGTTTCTTGTGTGGCACCTACCCATGTCCTTAAGGAGGTCGGTGAAGTCATGTCTTCTGCATCATGGGGGTTATATTCTGACTTTTAAAAAATGTGATGCCAAATGGGCGTGCTCTCTCTCTCTCTCTCTCTCTCTCTCAGAATTGGATGTGAAGTGCAAACTTAGTAAAATGAGAAGGTGAGCCCACCTCCTTGCTTAAGGAAGATGACAGCTAAAAACACACTGCGCCCCCAGCATTGACAGTGCCCCTAATGTAAGCATAGTGCAGACCCCAGTGTTTTGTTCAGTTGTGTCTGGGGGCTCCATGAACCGGGGGCTGAACACTGACAACAGAACCCTGGCAAGATGACCCTTCTGTCTACAGTCCATCCGGTCATCTCTGTCACGTCCATCAAGAAGTCCCTCTCTGCACATCTCAAATGTTTGGTCTCCTTGTCCTCTTCTGCCTTTGTAACAGTCTCAGAATTTCAAGTGTGCATCATCTTTATGTTTCTAGAAAACTTATTTCCTGCCTGACACTTTAGATGCGACCTTTAGAATGGGTCCTTGTATGCGCAGAGATGAGTTAGTTGAGTTGGGTTTCTTGTTTTTGTCCTTCCTTTGTGTCCACTGTTAGAATGCTAGGACTCTGGAATACACTGACCATCCTGCCTGTCATCTGAATTCACTAGTGACAAGGGTTGGCCCCAAATCTGGTCCACCTCTTGTTTTAGAGTCTGAAGTTTTAGTGGAACACAGTCATGCCCATTTATTTTATATATGAGAGGGTATCTCCCACCCCCCAAATAGAAAAAAGTCCCACTGAGCAGAGCCTTCTTAGGTGAGCATCAGGCAACTCCCTCTGAATTAGTGCACCCAGTGGCATTGCCTGGGAAGGTGCTATCTGGTCACAGGGAACTTTTTTCATCAAAGCAGTTTCACTCGAACTTCATTTTTAGTGATGGCCAATTTAAGAGAATAGCACGTGACTGGGAAATTTTGTTTCCTGCTCAGGAACAATGCGGCAGAAACTGTTGTTATGTTGAACACAGCTTACAAAGACAGTGGGAAAAACTCAAGTATACTAGTGGTTTTCTCATTTCAAAAATGGTGAAATGTCAATTGATGACAAACCTCCTTCTGGATGTCCATCAACTTCTCAGTCAAAAATGTCAACTGTAGTGCTTTTGGAGTGCATTCCACCAAGTCAGACTGTCAACCAAGCTTTCTACTTAGAGGGCCTGAAAAGATGGTGTAACATTGTGGAACAAAAAAGGCCTGATTTGTGGCAGACAGGAGACTGGTTTTTCCGCCACAACAATGTACCTGCTCATGTGGCTATGTCAATGCACTAGTTTTTGGCAAAAAAAACCAGCATGCCTCTCTTGCCCCATGCACCTTCCTCACCTGACCTCACATCTGTGACTTCTGTTTGTTTCCATGAATCAAGAGGGACATGAAAGGACAGCAATTTGACTACATAGAAGAGGCGAAGAAAAAAACGATGGAGGTGCTGTCAACCACTCAAACATGAGTTTGAACAATGTTTCCAAGAATGGAATTGCAGATTTGACAAATGATTAAGTGTAATGGAGAGTACTTTGAAGGTGATAATGTTTTGTAAAATAATGTAAATACACAACTTTGTGGTCAGGGGTTTGTGTTTTTTGGGGGGTACCCCTCCTGTTGTTTATGACTGCTTTCACATTACAGTGGCGAGGTTGGGTGTTTACAGTGGAGACTGGTTTGCAAAACGTGGAAGGTTCAGAGTCTTGCCCAGCAAAGGGGCTGGAAGGCAAGGGTGCATTGAGGACACGTGACCTTTGTTCGTTGCAGCAATTGCATCATCAGTCATTGCTCTGAACAAGGGCTTTCCAGCTCACTTTCTCGGTTTGCTTTTGTCCTCACAGTCTGTGCCTGCTTCTTCTTTGTTTGGCTGACTTGTTCCCGTTTTCCATACAGCATCTTAGGAACTGTGTGCTAATTTCAGGAGCTGGGCAACAGTGATGTCTCATCTCTCCCTTGAAGCATTGTGAGCGCCTCACCCTTAGGCTCTTTAGCTTCCAATTAAACAGGGACGGGGAGAGAGTATCATTCTCTCGCCTTCACTGGCCAACCTGCACCTCACCTGGAAGCATCAGGTATGAAGCCTGATGCAGACTTACCTACTTTTCACTCAGCACCTTGAAGCATTAGCGTTTTCACAGCTTATGCTTGTTTGAAATTAATTACCTATGTTTCACTTGGAACATTTGAATTGCATCTTTGGTTGTCTTTTTATTCCCCCCGGTTTCTTTTGACTGTGTAATTGATGAATTGTCTTGTTAAACACCATTAGCAAGCAGTGTTTTTTTCTTTCTGATTTTATTTCTGCTGTCTCGATTAGTAAAATTTCCTCTGTGTGTGTGTGTGTATGCAGTTTTCTTTCCTAAGGAAGCAGCTTCATTTTCTTGCCAGCACCCACATGTCAAGTTTGCAAATGTGTCTCTTCTTCCTGCCACTTTCCGTGGCATTAAAGTCGATTGACAACATGTACAGGAGGGCATTATGCTCAGAGGAAGCAAGTTCCTGGCAACAGGGGCATAAGTAGGGTTGCCAGATTTAGCCAATGAAACTGCAGGATGCCTGGGTAAATTTAAATTTCAGATAATATTATAATATAGGTGATGCATGGACTCCCAAGTCTGGTTCATCTTAAGACAGTGGTTTTCAAGCCCCATAGTCAATTGGAATCTTCTGGATAACTTAAAGTGAATGCACATGCTCAGGACCTCTTGCAGATGTAGATTCTGTAGAGCTCTCACTGAACGTTAGACAACATTTTTACATGTACTCCCCGATGATGGCAATGGTCAGCCAGGTTTGGCCATCGTGACCTGAGAGGAAGAGCCCTTCCTCTGAGCCTGGAGCTTGGCTACATGCTAGAAATGCTAACAACAGGTAAAGAGGTAGATGCCTAGTCTGGGTTGGCACGGTGGCTCCTTATGTGATCTTGCAGGCAGACAGCATCAGGGACTCCTGGAAACTTCAAAATGCAAATTTTGGGTCTCCATCTGTCTAGTGAGTCAGAAACTTTTAGGGTTCACTCACTGCCACGGAGTCAATTCTGACTCATAGTGACCCTGGAGGACAGAGTAGAACTGCCTCTTTGGGTTTCCAAGAGTTTAAATCTTTATGAGAGTAAACAGCCTCATTTGTCTCTTGTGGAGAAGCCGGTAGGTTCGAACCACTGACTTTGTGGTTGCAGAATTTTTGCTGTCCATTGCACAGATGCCTAAAATGACAAGTGTCTCAGACCCCAGAACCATTTCATTTGCCCCTAGGGAACCTGAGCATGAAGACTACTTTGGGGTTGTAAGTTATGTGTTGGGCTGTCAACCACAAGGTCAGTGGTTCTAACCCACCATGGCAGAAAGATGAGGCTTTCCACTCCCGTAAAGATGCACAGTCGTGGAAACCCACAGGCTCATTTCTGCTCTGTCCTGTAGGGTCGCTATGGGTGGGAAGATGGCAGGGAGTTTGGAGGTGTTTTGAAAGAAGGGACATATAGATTGGTTGCTGTAACCTAAGGGAAAGGATTGGCTATGAATCTGAGGAGGGTGGGCGGCCTGTCAAAGCTGTACTTGGAATAGAGCTACGTTCTAGAATAAACTTTGAATTTCCATCCATCCGTGCTTTCCCGAGAAAGACAAAAGAGGAACGGAGCCTTTCTCTTCCCCAGCCATGTCTGAGCTCTCCTTAAATTGGATTCTCAGTGAAGCTAGCAGTCACCCGGTATAGTCATTAGTGTCCTCGCCATCTGCATTCTGTCATGTCATTTACCACATAAAGGATGTTTTCTGAGCAAAGCGAGGCGGGTCGACTTCTCTTCCTCACTGGGGAAGAACTTCTCAAACCCCACAAAGCATGAAATGAGCAATCTGGACTGGGGTGAACTGGGGAGGGGAGGTGTGGCATCGAGAAAGCATATTTCATGTTTGTGACTTTACTAAAGTCTTATGCAAAATTTTGGTGTGTGAGTGACATTTACGCTCTAGCTTATAAAAGTTTGCTCTGACCTTTAGATCTTGGACATTTTATATCGCCCCCGTGCTTCATCATCGAGTTTATGCTTTGTGAGAGGGGAGGTCACATTGTGATGCTGTTCGTGCCGGGGTGCAAATCACGGTGTGACAAAGGTGAGTAGATCCACAAAGGTGGAAGTTACAGAAGCTGGAAAACGAATGGCCGTTGTAAGGTGAGGCAGCCGTGGGACATTGCTCCCCTGAAACGTCTCTCTAGGCTACTTCCCATTGGTCCCATCCTCCTCGTAATTCTCTGCCTCCTTCCCAGTGCCCTTCTCCTGCTGCCTCGGCAGCATCTGCTGCTGAAGTGGGCGCGGAGTGGTATTTGGGTGACCTGGGGAACGGAAGCTCACAGGGTGGGCTCTGGAAAGCAGAGCTTTCCCCCCCCCCCACTCCCTCCCAGGAGTGTCCTTGAGCAGGTCTGGGCATTTGCATTCTTAACAAGGAGCTCGGGTGATTCTGATACTGGTAGTTTGAAGGGCTTTGCAAAAAAATAAACAATCAGCCAGGGCCTCAGCATCAGATCAGAAAAACACGAAGAGACCATTACACCTCTCCTCCTCACCCTTCTGGACAATGTTTTAGAGTACGTGAAAACTGGCGCACACTCCGTGACCAAGCTGAGCTGCTCTTCAAAAAGTTGGAGGTCTGTGTGTCGGTGTGTGGGTGGGGGAGCACCTTGAAAGAGAGGCTTGGCCAGCTGCTTCTGAACCTCCAGCCAGTGGGAGTACCGAGCACGATTTCCCTCTGATATACACGAGGTCGCGATGTGCCTTGATCCGCATGGCAGCACACCATTGAAGGGACCAACGGCACCTGGAGGGTGCTGGAGGTTGGGAGGGCTGCCATGCCAGCAAGGGTCTTAAGAAGCCTGGGACAAATGAGAGTTTCTGGAAACTGGGGCCCCAGGAAAGACTTGCTTGACAGTCTCTTACAGGCAAGCTGGACGTCCCAGGCCTTAACCATTGCCTGGGATCCCTGGGAGGCATGCCGAGCAAGACTCACGCTCTGCCCTTGAGTCTATTCTGACACATGGAGACCCTACATGACAGTGTAGAACTGCCTCTATGGGTTTCCGAGATAGTTGAAATTTATTGTGTCAACCTGGCCGATAAACACATGTGGGGTTAATTAGAGGGTGGAGAGATAAATGGCTAAGTGCACCTTGCCTTTTTAGTTCTTGGGTCTCTTGCTTTCTGATGGTCGGACCAGGATGCAGCTGCCTTAGCCAGTTACCTGCTTTAGTTGGCAAGGTTCACTTCCTGCAAGACATCCCTGAGGAGAAGCCACATGGACCTACCCCGATGTAGCCCTGG
Source organism: Tenrec ecaudatus (assembly GCF_050624435.1). NCBI lineage: Eukaryota > Metazoa > Chordata > Mammalia > Afrosoricida > Tenrecidae > Tenrec > Tenrec ecaudatus. Next base: position 91,659,369 of record NC_134542.1, on the reverse strand, counting down.
GTGCAGGAGCAGCTATGTGGAGACCCGTGCCAGCGCTGAGATGCTTACATGTTCACTGACTCAGCTTTCCTCCTGTAGTCAGCATCATTGCGTGTGTTTTGTGAGATGGAGGAGGACTTAGTGGATTGGATTGTGGAGGACCTGTGGGCTAATGTTGGATTTGTGGGCTTGGGCAGCACTGGGTTTGGATGTTTTCTTGATGTGTACTTATCTATAAAACTCTCTCTTATACATATGGGTTTCTGTGGATTTGTTTCTCTAATGTACCCAGACTATCACAGTTTCCAAGGCTGTAAACCTTTACTGGAGCTTAAAGCCTCATCCTTCTCTTGTAGAGGGGATAGTGGGTTTGACCTGCTTTGTATTAGTCTGGTTAGACCAGAGAAACAAATTCATAGAGACACTCATATGTGTATAAGAAAGAGCTTTAAATGTGTGCATGAGCAAATGTGTTGAAGAAAGCTGATGGTGGCCGGTTATCAAAAGATATAGCATCTGGGGTCTTAAAGGCATGAAGATAAAGAAGTGGCCATCTAGCTCAGAAGCAACAAAACCCATATGGAAGAAGCACACCAGCCTGTGTGACCATGAGGTGTCAAAGGGATCAGATATCAAGCATCAAAGAACCAAAAAATAATCTCATTGTAAATGAGGGGGAGTGCAGAGTGGAGACACAAAGCCCATCTGTAGGCAACTGGACACCCCCTTACAGAAGGGTCCTGTGGAGGAAATGAGCCAGTCAGGGTACAGGGTGTCAAAGATGAAAGATACAACTTTCCTCTAGTTCTTAAATGCTTCCTCCCCCCACTATCATGATCCCAATTCTACCTTACAAATCTGGCTAGACCAGAGGATGTACATTGGTACAGATGGGAACTGTAAACACAGGGAATCTAGTACAGATGTTCCCTTCAGGACCAGTGGTAAGAGTGGCAATACCTGGAGGGTGAAGGGAGGGTGGGGTAGAATGGGGGAACTGATTATAAGGATCTACATATAACCTCCTCCCTGGGGTACTGATAACAGAAAAGTGGGTGAAGGTGGAAGTCAGACAGTGTAAGATATGACAAAATAATAATTTACAAATTATGAAGGGTTAATGAGGGAGGAGGGAAAATGAGGAGTTGATATTAAGAACTCAAGTAGAAAGCAAATGTTTTGAGAATGATGATGGTAACAAATGGACAAATGTGCTTGACACAGTGGATGTAAGCATGGGTTGTGATAAGAATTGTACGAGGCCTCAATAAAATGATTAAAAGAAAAGAAAATAATTTTTGTTGGGGGTCACCACAACATGAGAAATTGTATTAAAGGGTCGCAGCATTTGGAAGGTTGAGAAGCCCTGCTCTAGAATCTGTGCTCCTTCCCATGATCCTATACTACCCCTTGAGAATCGAAGGCAAGTGCTTAAGGAAAGATGTCTTTGAGTTGAGGTATCAAGTGGTACTCAGAGAAGACAATTGTGGTTGTTACATAATTTCATGTCACCTTGAAGATATCTAAATGTGTAGGGTTGGTACTCCACCTATCAGTCAGGTCACAGCCTGATGGTGCCTCCTTAATGTGACTTTTTCATAAGGCAGACCCAGGAACCCCCTTCTCTGTCTGCCTTCCCCTTCCTGCTGGCTGACCCTGATGTCTGCCAGAGGACCGTGATGTTACAACCAGCATTGGATCCATACGACTCCACACCCACCAGCCTATGACGGTCCTGCAGTCTGCATCACTGCATGTGGTTCTGTGAGTCCAAAGAGGGACTTATGGACTAGTATCAGACTTATGAGCTTGAGTTGGACTGGGCTGGGATGTTTTCTTGATATATAATTACTTCTTGATAAAAAGCTCTTATCCATTAAAAAAAAAAGAAAAGAGAAAGAGCTTTATAGATAAGAGCAATTGAATATTGAGAAAACATCCCAGCTCACTCCAGATCAAGGCCATAAGTCCGGTATTGACCCATACATCTGACACCAATCTGTAAAGTCATTTTCAGACTCATAAAATACACGAAATGATGCTGAATGCAGGAAGACCACAGGCCAGTGGGAAGTCTTGTGGATCCAGTGGTGGTGTAAGCATCTCAGTGTTGTCAGGGTTCTCCACGGGGCTCCTCCAGCTCAGGGCACTAGCGTAGTTCCATGTGTCTTGTCAGCTGCAATGTCTCCTGGGGAATGAGCCTGTGGCCTGCCTCCAATGAGTTATTTATCTCCTTTGTACCTTCAAAAGAGGTCATCAAGCTGCAACCTGATTGACAGGCTAAATTCCACCCCATTCACTCTTAATCCTCTCAGATTGACAACAGATTCTATAACTACCACATTCTTGTTCTGTGGTCAGCGGCCAGACATGTAACCTAGTACACCAGGAGCAAGAGAGACAACGCAAAGGATAAGACAAGCCCGTCTCCGAAGGGGCTAAGCAAGCCTAAAACCAGAACCAATCCAAATAGACTCTAAAAGGAGACAGGCGAGCAGCTCCTGGAGACAGATTCCAACGGTGATCTTTGAGTGTCTCTGGAGAGGCACCTTTTGTAGAATGCTGTGTCCAAGACTGTGACTTTGGGGGGAAATAAGAGAGAGCCCCACTCAAATTTGAATAAGTGAACTTATCAGCTCACAACCTGCAAGTGGGTTTCAGGATGGACTTAAGCCGGTGGTTCTGGTTCCTCCTCCCACTCCTCCTTTGCCGACTCTCCTCACCTCCATGCCCTCTGGCAGCAAGATGGGCACAGCTCTCCCACACTTCCCATCCAGTGTCCAGAGGAATCGCTAAGAGCTACAGCTGGAAACAGACAGATCTTCACCCAGACTCAAATTGCAATCAAGGGAGACGGGGTCCCCTTGGCTTTAGCACGACTAAAGGGAGCTCAGGGTCCCCTGGGGCGTGGTGCGACATGACAGAGGACAGGTAGTGGAACAGAATAGGGACGCAGAGGAAAAGCAGGAAGGAAGGAAAGGATTCTGGGTAGGCGATCAGGCACGTCTCCACGCCTGCGTGGAAAGGACGTTGTTCGGTAGCTGAAGCAATACTACCATATTAAAGCTAGGAAGCCAAGACCTTGGAAGCTGCCTAGCCTTGCCCTAACTGCACAGCTGGCTAGAAACAGGTGCAGGCAGGGGAGCTCCAGCCCCCTGGATTATGCTATTCTCACCACCTGTGCTTTGGATTCGTGTGCCTGACACACCTGCAAAGAGTGAGGAGCGTAAGTCACGCTTCTCAAACGGCTCACTGAAAGACACTCAGCTTCAGTGAGGATCCGGGTACCACAGAATGGGCAGCAGCACCTCCCAAACGTGAATAAATGTGAGGGGATAACCCAGATGGCCTCACTCAGGTTGGCGTCGGTCGCCCCATGCAGTCAATGTGGTATCCTCCCTAGCAGACCATACAGAATCCTCAGTCGTGTTTGCCCTCTGTTCTGCTCATCCATTATCCTAGTATTATACGTGCCGCCACTGGGGCAGCCTATAGAAACCTGCAGCTGCTGAAACACTGACTTCTACATATGGGCTATACCCTCCACGCTTGATAAATGCATAATGAAGGAAGGAATTCACACCCTTCATTTCCCACCCTAGGCTTATACTCGAGTCAATCAGTGTTTCTGGTTTGCCAGGTAATAATTAGGTACCTTGGCTTATACTCAGGTCAGCTTATATTTGAGTATATACGATATTTTCCTGAGGTCTCGGCCCTGCATCACATCATGGAAGTAGATCCAGGAAAGGCTGACACTCTTGGACTTCGGCAGTCTGTCCAACCTGCAGGTCCCTCAACCACCAGTGGGAATGAATTTCAAAACACTACATGGAGCCATTTGAATCTGTCCACGATGCTGTGGTTCTTTCAATAAACCTGGGGCAGAATGCCTTCTGAGTATCTCACCATCTTTTTATTTCTACTCTCTCAAATCCCTCTGAAGTTCTTTTTATTGTTTCTAAGTAATTCAATCTCAAGACAGAAATCTGTCCTGAATAATAAGGAGTTGCCATCTTTTAACCAATAGACTTAGACCAGAATTCAATAACAGTGGAAAATGTATATTTTTTTCAGGGAGCTTAAAAGTTGCTGAAGGAAAAAGTCCTTTTCTAACTTACCCAGCAAAGGACAGTGAAGGAGCTGCTCAGTTGAAAAGGAGAGGAACCACACAGAATTTTGGCTAAATTTTATACACTCAACTTTAAGGGAGTTGGTCACATTTTAGAGTACAAAAGACACCCCAAATCTCAAATATAACTAAGGAGCACATTTATTCAGTCTTAAACTGGACATCATCTGGGTGAGGGAGAGCATTGCCACCAGGGCATGACGTTGTCCGAGCATTTCCAGGCAGACAGCTATTTCAATAAAGCATGGGACACAAAGGAAACCTTCACAAACTCATGACCAGTGGCAGATGAATCCATCATGGCTGTAGGTGGAACTATAGAAGCAAGAATGGGACCAGGTTTGGGGCACACCCATTATTTCAGAAGAGTTTACAAAACAGGTCCAGGCCCTTCAGACCAAGACCGTCAGGAAATCCCCAGGATGGTGATCTCCTACAAGCCCTTACCGGAGACATTCCCTGCGTGGGCTGGCGGGAAAGAGAGTGGAGGTCATGCTTTTTCTAGTGCACTTGTCTCAGGGCAAGCCTTCACATCCTGGTCAATGTTGCTGTTACTGTTAGGTGCCATCGAGTGGGCTCTGGCCCATAGGGACCAACAGAGCAAAACCCTGCAGGTCCAGCACCATCCTCAGGATTGGTCCCTTGTTGAACCCTTTGTTGCAACCACGGTGTCGGTCCATCTCTCTGAGGGCCTTCCTCTGTTCTGCTGCCCCGCCACAAGCATGATGTCCTTCTCCAGGGCCTGGTCTCTCCTGACAACATGGCCAAACATGGAAGTCCAACCAATCCCTTTGGAAAGAAGTGTAGCTGGGGTGGCCTTGGTCCATGGTGAAGAGGAATTCAGTGAAGGCTTAATCCACGTGGGGACTATGCCTATTGGATATTGGGCTTCCACTGCATCCACATCCTTCTACAAACATGGTGCTCCGAATTTCAGCTCTAATACAGGAGTTCCTTATAACCACAAATCCGAATGATTTGGGAAGATGCTTCCTCAATGGTGTTTAGGATCCAGCTTTTATTTACTAATCTAGCTTCAAAAAGTCAGGAATTTAAAGAAAGACAAGAGACAGATTTTGATCATGGGTACAACAGTGTCTCATCTTAACTCCTTGCGGGCAGGGAGCAATGACTTGACTGTTAGACTAATTTAGTGAAATAATTCGACAAGATGTCTATATTTTTCTTTTTTAATGCCACATTTCAAAGTGAATAGTGAGTTTAATTAATTGGAAAGCTAATCCACGCTTAAATAAGCTAATGAAGCACATAATGCAAACAAAGTAACACGGTAAAAACTTAAGGGTTTGTGATTAGGGGGGAAAAAAAGAACAGGCAAGTAGTTTGAGGTAAAACTTTCTTGTCTGATTGTAAAGAAAAGCAAGAATGCTAGATCTTATCTACTCTTTGAGCAAGGCAAGGGGCAAGGCCAAATCTTCCCCATTTCATTATCAACTGCTCTGGAAATGCAATTACCTGAAGTAGTTTGATGTCCCTTGTCAGATGTGGATAAGTGTTTGTGCTAACGGTGCAAGGACAGCGCAGAGGTATGCGGGCCCTGCGGTTCCCAGGGCGCACGTGCAGCATCCTAATCAGCTCTTAGTGCTTTGCGGAGGAGAGGCCTGCAGCGCCCAGAGGGGAGGTGTAAGCTGAGACGTGCACAGCGCACGAAAAGCATACTTGCCGGAGAGCTTCTCAGCGTCTGTGCTCTTGGAATCTCAGCAGAGTCCGCAGTCATCCGAGACTCAGAGGTCAAGGCTGACCTAACTGATGACCCTTTGGGAGCGACTCCCCCCCTCCCCCCCACCCCCTGACAGTTTAGCTTTATAAACAGCCAGGCTTTGAATGGCTCGAGTCCTAGCTCACTCAAAGGCTTGCCCCGGAGGACGCACTCAGGACCAGGTTGTTGGAGGGAGACGCCTTTACCCCTCAGAGGGCGGATGGGTTGATGATGCTTTGTGGGTCCGTGGCTGTGCCGATGAATTATTTATAAGGCTGCAGTGGGAAATGGCTTTGCAATCTAATATAGAATCAAATTTGAGTTCTCCCTCTCCCCACGGTCTCTGCATGTGACTAAACTCCTACCTTTTTAAGATAAATTCCTCTAATTCTGAATTGTAGCCAATGTTTGATGTATTCATCCTTTACAGGAAGCAGTGGGAAACCCACCCCTGGTAAATCCTTGATAAAACTGAACAGCTGGGAAAAGATAAGACTCGTAAGGGCACAAGAATACAGGAGGATCCTGAAGTTTAAAGGGACTCGAAGAACGGAGCACGGCCTGGGCCCAGGCTCACAGAGGGTCCTCGAACCTCTCAGCCTCTCACGTCTTTCCCACCACTGGTTCCTGAAATAGAGGCCAATGGCATTCCTGAAATAGAGGCCAATGAAATAGAGGCCAATGGCATTGCCCAAGAATCATTACATACTGGGTGGATTGAATTGATGGTATACTCTTCATTAAGCACTTAATCCACTGTTATTTCATCCCCCCCACCCTTTGCTTCTTCTTGATTCCCTAACCATTTCCCCAACATCGGAGCCTTGGTAGGGCAGTCGATTGTATATTGGGCTGCTAATGCAAAGTCAGCAGTTAGAAACCACCAGCTGCTCTGAAGGTGAAAATTAAGGCTGCCTGTCTCCACAAAGACTTACAGCCTTTGAAACCCAAAGGACAAGTCTACACTGTCCCATAGGGCCACTCAGAGTCGATATCAACTTGATGGCAATGAGTCCTAGGCATTGCAGAAGGATCAAGTGACAATTCTTTTAAGTAGTTGGTTGTATGCAAGTGCTGAAAATAAAAATGAATTTATTCTAGTATCTCCCTTTTCTTGTCAGTAAATAAATTCGATGCTGTAGAGCAGAATTGTGCTCTTCACCGGCAGATTGCTTGGGCTGTCTTCTGAGACACCTTGGGGTGGATTCAAATCTTGAACCTCTTAGTTGGCAGCTCCCCCTACATCTCTTAACCAATTGGCTTCATTTTCTTAACAAAGACTTTCATTTTGTTGTCATATACTGATTGGCGGTCCTCAACATCAAATGCTTCTTTAAAACAAAGACGTATATGTTTTATATTATCAAATGCTCAGGGTTCCCCATGAATGCATTGTTTGATGAATTTTCTTTTAAGGCAAATAAGCACATTTATTTATACACGCTATTAATACCAATTATTAATGCTTTTCATTTTGTTGGCTTCAGCAGTCTCTGCAGGACACACACTGCAAGAAAATGGAAATTGATTTCACCAAATTTGGCAAGACTGCAGTATTTTGTAACCTTTGCAACAATGCTTATTTGAAAAGGCTAGGTTTAATTATCCTTTTTTTGTGTGCCTGCATCTCAAGGTGCTGATGGGTACCAGTTCCATTGCACTTGACAGGTAAAGGTAAATTCATCTCCAGAGCTCCCTCTCTGCCCTTGGTGCTTGCCACATCAGGAGGCTTTCATATACCCACCAGTGAAGCATTAGCCTAGCTTAGCTGCATCTTAGTTTTTATACCTGGGAAAAAAAGAAAGCAGGTCTCCCAGCTACAAGGCAGACTAGGAGCCAGACCACAGGGATGGAATGAAGCCTGTGATGAGCAAGCTCTCACTGAGACAGAGGCAGCCGGGTGGCAAAGTGGGTAAATCATTCTGCTGCAAACTGAAATGTTGGCGGTTTGAACCCAGCAGCAGCTTCCCAGGACAAAGTCTGCTTCCACCAAGACTCACCGTCTTGGACACCCGATGGGCCAGCTCTGCTCTGTCCGAGAGGGTCCCTATAAGTCAGATTAGACTCTGGCAAGTTTGGTTTTCTTTAAGACCTGAAGTGGGAGGGAGATCCACAGGGATAGAAGAAGACCCTTAAAAGGCAGAAGAACTGAATCTTCTCTCGACCCAATGCATTTCCTTTTATGATATTTCTGAGAATGCCTCTTTTTGATGTCTTCCCACTTTCTCTCTCTTAAGAATTATATCGCTGGCCATCTCTGTGCCAAAAATGGTGGTAGATGGAGAGATAGCGGTTATTGAGTCCATTCGGAGTCAAGGTAATGTTATGTATGCACCGCAGAAGAAAACAGCCTGGTCCGAGTCATCCTCACACTGTTGCCAGGTTCAAGGCCATTGCTTAGCTATTGTGCCAGTCCATCTCACCCTCATGGCCTCTGCCGTACCAAACATGATATCTTTCTCCAGCATTTGGTTCCTCCTGTGCCGTGCAAGTGAATTGACCATGGTTGTGCTTGGACCCTGAAGGGTTTCGCGGGCTAATTTTTGGAAAGTAGCGCTGCAGCCCTTTCCGAATCCGTGTTCATCTAGAAGCTGCACTGAAACCGCTGCATCTTGGGTCACCCTGCTGGTGTCTGAACACCCGGGGTGTGGCTTCTAGCATAAGCACTAGAGGCAACCCCCAGGCTCTTTGGCGGTGGCTCTGGAGTCTAGCTTCTGCATAGCCAGGTGCTCTGTTGCCTCCTGACTGTCTCGGTTGCTCCGCCACTCTCGGCATGGCGCTTTCCTCTGCTGCCCCTGCACAGTCTGATGTGCTCGGTCCTGTCTGATTTCGAAAGGCACTTTCACACTAGGTTCCCTCACAGGCCACTGTCCAGCGTGCAGCCTGGCTACCGCAGTTCAAAGCACTGTGCGCAGTATTGGGGAGGGTGGGTGTGAAAGCGCATGCGTCACAAGAAGAGCGTGGGACTCCCGAGTGGGACTCCCCCTGTGCATGGCAGCTGGGCTGGGAAGTTCCCTTAAGAGTGACAATGTCTAAGTGCTGGGATGGATTAGGACTCCAAGGATAAGATGCAGGGACCTATCTTGGAGCATCTTTTTAAAGCTAAGTGTGGCAATATGAAAAGTCTTTTTTTTTTTTTTTTACTTTGACGTCTCTTCTCCACTCCCTAACCTGACCTTCCCCATGGCGAAATTACAGCCTCAGTATTTCAAATTCAACAAACAAGGCCATGACAGGGGCAGCCACCACACTTGTAGAGGCTTGAAATGTTGGAGGCAAGTGCTGATGGAAAAAAATTATGGGTTCCGTGTTCTGAACAGTGGGGGGTTATGTTTGTACAAGGATAAACTCCACGTCACAAAGAAGGAGTAGCGAGAAGTGAGACCCCAGAATGCCTGCTATTTGGGGGGGAGGGTCCTGGACCTTTCGGTGCTCACCTTTTGAAGTCAGCACGCAGACACGAAGCGCAGCAAGAGGCTGCAGGTCCAGGGGACCCCTGCCTGGGAGCCGGTGTCAGATGCGTGGGGGCTCACTTCATGAAACCTCTCGGGTGGGGAGGCCATCTGGGACGTGCTCACGCTCTAACTTGAGTTCTCAGGTGTGGTAACAGATAGAACACTCAATGCTCCCTCCGAGTAGCCACATGGAATGGGGCGACAGGTGTGGGCCTGGTTCGGGAGAGCTAAGAGAATTTCCGCTTTTCTGCTGATCTGGCCTGCAGGCCTGTCTAATGACACGGAGCCTGGACTGCTTAGATGTGCATGAAGAATGAACATGCGAGGAGACGATCAACACGATGGTTTTTGTTTGGCCAATATTCAATTAGGCATTTTTGTCTGTATCCCAAGACTTTGGACGGTCTTGCTGTATTTCTTTAAGTTGTTTAAGTAGAATTTTCTTTCCTCAAGGGTGTATTTCTGAGAGCTGTCTGTCAATGCAAGGTAACCAGGTTTTTAACAAACAAGCCCCCGAGGTAAAAATTGGTTAGTAAACTGGTGTCGTTGTTTGGTGCCATGGAGTCATTTCTGACTCATAGTGACCCTTGTACGACAGAACAAACCCCTCCCAGTCCTGTGCCATCCACACCATTGTGATGGTTGAGCCTGTTGTTACAGCCACCGTGTGTCAACCCAACTCATTGAGGGTCTCTCTCTGTGTCCCCTCGCTCTCTTTTTTATCAACCTGCTACTTTACCAAACTTGATATCATCCTCCAGGGACCAGTCACTCCTGATAACATGTCTATAGTTGTTTAAGCTGAAGTCCCCATCCTTGCTTCTAAGGAGCATCTGACTGTACTTCTTCCAAAAATAGGTTGCTGGCTTTTGTCCTTCTGGAAGTCCACTGGATTTTCAATATTGTTCATCAACACCACAATCCAAATGCGTCAAGTTCATTGTCCCACTGTGGTGGCTTCTGGGTTGCTGTGATGGGGAAGCTATGTCCCCGGTATTGCACATACCAGCAGGGTCACCCATGTCACGTCGGTTTCAGGGGAGTTGCCAGAGCAAGAACAGACTAGAAGGAGGAGCCGGCTGTCCACGTTTGAGGGATGAGATGCTGAACACCTTGTGCAAAGCCGCCACAGCACATTGTCAGATATATGCCGGAAGATGAGCCCCTTGGGATTTGGAAAGTACTGCCCCCTCGGAGTGGAGTCTAACTTAATGGCATAGATAGAGGCAACAAAGCTTCCGGAACCTTCCTTGGCTGCTGAGGCATAACTCAGAGATGAGACAAAACCGCTGTGAATATCCATTAATTCATAATCAGAATGTGCAATGTACAAAGGATGAACCTTGGAAAGTTGGAAGTCCTCAAAAAGGAAATGAATGCATAAAGATCGCTGTCCTGGGCCTTAGTGAACTGAAATGGACTGACATTGGCCACTTTGAGTCAATCAAATGGCTTATTATGCTAAAGGACTGGCCAATTCAAGACAAGTAGTGTTGAGTTCAATGTCCAAAAAAAGGTAGAGGAGATGAGGGAAAACTCAAACCCTGTTTAAAAGATATGAATTCTTGCCTCTGCTTGGATTCTGTAGCGTCATTAAAGCTTCAGGGCAGGGTTCTGGGCACCTGGCTGGATTCTAGAAGAGGCGTTTGTGCCAGGAAAAGATCAGGTAGTGTTCTCGCTTCTGTGGGGTGTGGCTCCTCTCAGGCTCCTGCTGTGACCTTACAAGTCCCCATGTTGCCAAGCACTAGCCCTGTCTGGCTACTTTGCCTCTCTCCTCACTCTGGAGTGGCTGCAGGTCCTCCCTGCCCTGTGGATTCACCAGGGACTAGAGAGGAGGTGGCAGTTCAAGTGACGGTCTCACATAATCCCGGTTTCTGGATCATTTGATTTATTAAGTACCTCCAATGCCAAGGCTCCTGGGCATTGACCCAACCGACTGCTTCTATGCCCATAAAGAATGCCAGCTCTGAGACTACAAGGGAACTAGGCCAAGGGCCATCTATAGGCTGTCACGCTGTACTCGCTGAAGGTTAAGAGTGTGGGATATCAGTATACAAGAACTTAAAAAAAAAAGTGTTTCAAGATCAAATTTCTCAAATGCAATCTCATTCATTATTCCATTTGTCTCCTAGTATCTTTTATTTGTCTGTCCTCCTGTGGCTGTCATGGAGACAGGGCTATTAGGAGTTGGTGTGGAGGAGCATTAGAATGTCACACCCGCTGGTCAGCACGAGTAAATTTACATGAAAAGGCAAAGTCCAAGAAGCTGATCTCCAACTGTCAGGAAAGAATGTGCCGATGGATGAATTATATCATCCAGGGTCAACATGAAGGAGAAATTCAGGTCGATGTTTGAAAATTCAAATTGCTTCATATTTACTCCTAGAGTCTAATGACTAATATGTTAAAAGGAACAGATCATTAACCTCACCCAGGCAATGAACCAGCGCTGTAATCAATAAGTGATATTTGTTCTTTCTTGCCAAATAGTTGGGAGGTGGGGAGATACCAGGTCGTGTCTGGACAGTATTTGCGATGGGCATGCTGAAGATGGAGAAATCTAAGGGGCAGTAACTGGATTAATGGTCCCTTGGAGTGTGTCAGTGGAGATTGGGGAAAAGGGGGAGTAAATAAGGATGAGGACAAAAATGAATAAAATGTTCTTAAACCTATTGCAGTGATGATTGTACAACTCTGCTTGATGTGATTGAACTATTGAATGATACATGAATTAGGTGCCAATAAAACCGTTCAAAAGAAGGAGCCGTGGACTGCTGCTAAGTGGTTCCTTTGAGAGAATCTGACATCTTCATTATAAGCCAAGCAAGCAAGCAAGCAAGCAAACAAAAACCCCGCCAAATGTACTGCCTTTGGATTGATTCTGACTCACAGTGATCCTGTACAACAGAGTAGAACTGGCCCTGTGGGATTCCCAGACGAGGAGAGTAGAACACCTCATCTTTCTCCCATAGTAGGGGGTGGTTTCAAACTGCTGGCCTCGTGCTTAGTAGCCCAACGCATAACCCACTATGCCACCACTACCATTTCGTGACTCTGAGAGCGACCCTATATGGGGTTTCCAGGACTTGGAATCTCTGCCGGAGCAGACAGCCTCATCTTTCTCCCATGTAGCTGCTGATGGGTTTGAACCACCGACTTTGAGCTTAACAGTCCAACACCTAACCCACCACATAACTAAAGACTTCCTCTTAGAATGGACCTGTGCTCCAACACTTGAAAAGTGAGTCTGATATTTCTAAAATCCTCTCAAGGTGCTGGTCTCTCACGCTGTGCAGTTGTGTTTTCTTAGCCCCTATCCAGACAGGCTCCCTGCTCCCCCTCTATGTTTGTCCTTTGCAACAATTCTCAACAGTTAGAGCACAGAACATAATCCCCCCACCCCCACCCCTCCAGCCCTCCCATAGATTCACCTAGCTTAAGACCACCAAGTCTGAATAAAACGTCATTGACTGGTAGGTGATAACGGGAAAGGATCACATGGAATACCTGTCCCCCGCCACCCAAAGCGACTGCCCTCAGGGTCATTTTATAAAGACCCTGATACCCTGCTGGCCTGCGTCCCTGCGCTGGCAGCACAGCCACCCCGCCACCCCGCCATCCCTCCCCGCACACAGCAGTCCTGCCCCTGGAGGGCCACTGCGCATGCTGACACTGTAGTCTTGTGAGGCTCTGTCAGTGCCAGGCACAGAGAAAGGAAGGGGTTTCTTGCCCCATGTGGTCTATCGCTGGTCTCTTTTCCTGCTCTTTGAATAGCAGACCTCTTTTCCTGCCCTGGTAATAGCCACATCTCCGTATATCTCCAACCCCCCACCCCCACCCCATTGTCAACTCTTAGAGGTGCCATGGTCTTGTGACCTCTAAAAGAATGATCCAAAAATAGTTAAGGCTGAAAAAAACCAAGACTGTACTGAAATGGGCCCATGGCTTGACTTCCTCGAGAAGTGCGGAGTCCAGTGGGGAGCAGAGCTGAGCGAGACAGGAAGATGTAACCGTAGAGGGGGCGGGGGGAGACATGGGTTAGGAGGATTGTATTTCAACATTGGCCCTCAGATAGTTCTTCACTCTGACAGCAGCTGGGCAATGGCCAGGTCAGTATTCCTGCCAGATTGGGCAGTGTTTAAAACAGTCTCCCCAAGTGCATTTCACCAGCCAGAATGGGCTTTGCCGAGCATTTTTGTGGGGAATGAAGAGGTACTTTACCTCGCTTGTATGTATAGTGGTGCGGTCCCATGCAGTGAGTGGTGTGTTGATTGTGTGTGTGTGTGTGTGTGTGTGTGTGTGTGTGTGTGTTGGAAGGCTTGGGCACAAAAAGGTGGATAATACCTCAATGAACTCTTAGGCCTCCTAGGCTGGGAGGCAATTTTGGATCCTCATTCTGCAAAAAGGCTGGTGGAACATCTTTTAGAGGGAGGTACTGCTTTTCATTGGTGATCGTTTTTATCAGCCAGTGGCCTTTACCCAATACACTGGGCACATCGGTGACCAGATGGAAAATGTGGTTGCTTAAATGGACATTTCCAGGGACCCCGTTCAATGACTCTGCCAATATGTAAAGAGCTGGCATGGGCCGGGATATGGAGGTGCCCAGAATACAAGCATCCCCCCTTTTCCCAAATTGCTGTGTTGAGCGGGGAGCCAGACATGCGAATTGAGTGAACACACCCTGCTCCCTTTCGGAGCCTCAACTCGCTTCAGTGTGGTTTTCTTCACCAGCCAACATGGCATAAAGATGGGGGTACAAGTCTCCCCCCGTTTGTCTTTTTGAGGGAAGGAGAACAGGAGCTACCATGGTGACAGCCTACTGTGTTTGTCCCCCTAGAGTGAAACTTTGGGGAACGCAGTGTGATCCCTGTAGGGCCCCATTCTTGCACACCTCCATGTTGGTAGCAGTGCTGCAAGACATGTCACCAGCCCTCAACCCAGACAAGCCCGGGGCACATTCCGATGAGTCCCTGGGTTTTTTCTGCTTTCTCTGACCTGACAGCCTTAGGGCTCTTTTTCAAGGGCAGTGCCAGTCAAAACTCAGTTTAAGAAAGCATCTGACCAGGAGGTCTGCTCCTGGTGCTCCCCCAAACTCTGACTATTCCTGAGAAACAGAATTGGAGAAGATGAACTCTTTGTTATAAACCCTAAATTCAAGAGGTCAAAACTTTCCTTACCAAAGCAGATTAGTTACCTTGTTTCGCCAATTTACATCCATTCTCTCAACAAATCCTTCCTGAGTACCTGTGAAGGGTCAGACACTGATGACCAATAAACAAGATTTGATTGGTCTTTGTGTGCACAGATCCTACCCTAGGGGCTTCGGGGAAGAACAAATAGGATACAGACATGAAATACAGATTTTTCAAAAAGCCAGATCTACAGAGTACCATGGGAATGCATAGAAGGGACACCTATCATATTTCAAATGTGCCTGGTTCATGATCACATGATCCTTGGGGGCACATGTGTGTGAGGAAATGGTCTCATCGCATTCTTTGTTAGAAGATTTAATAAGATTTATAAGAAGATTTCTCTTTTTAAAATAACAAGCGGCAATTGACGAGGCTGGGCTACTTTTCTTAAGATGCGGTGCCGAACATGTAAGGTTCAAGTTCTAACACACATGTGCTCGTCAGCAGCCTTTCATTTGGTCAGAAATATGAAGGGCACAGCGAACATCTCCAGACTGTGTTGAAAACCATGCTGGCGTGTGATCATCCCACTGCAAGAGGGCCTCCGGGTGCAAGCCGTTGACTTCCTCAGAGCAAAGTCAGATGCTTGCTGATTGATGAAGGTCATTCTATAAAAAAACGGATCTCTCTTCAAACAGAAAACCAAGAAACAAACAAACCCAGTCCATCTGTACAGCTATGAAAGTCACTACTTTGACCTCCTCCACTGGGGTGGCTGGAGAACGTCAAAGCTAGAAATACATAGCATGAGTTTAAAAATAAAATCATTTGACAGTTTAGATATTGTCACTGAAGTGGAGTTTTTCTGCAACCCACACCAGCCTGCTATGTCAAAGGCCTTCAGAAGAATCACTCATCGTGTTTACAAATCGTTTTGCTGCCAGAATGGTTTTCAACTGGATGCAGCTAAATATTCAGGTCCGTGATCCTAGAACAGAGTTCTGGTTCTTTAAAAGACCTTCAAAACTTGTTCCATCCTGCTTCATCCTTAATTATTTCAAGGCCTTCCCAAAGTCCTGCTGTCTTGTCTAGGTTCCCATCACTCCCTGTGTTAGTCTGGGTGGAAAGTCTTGTGGATCCAGAGGTGGTGGAAGCAACTTACTGCTGGCGTGGGTCTCTTCATGGTCCTCCAGCTTCAAAGCTCTGGCTGTCATCATTGTAGCTCCATGTGTCTTGTCAGCAGGAATATCTCTCAGAGAGAGATTGTGTGTGTCCTGGCTCTAGGGAGTGATGTATCTCCTTAGCACCTCTAAATGAGGTCATCAAGCTGCGACCTGATTGACAGGCTAACTTCCACCCCTTCACTCTTAATAGTCTCAAGTTGACACCAGATTATATAACTACCACACCACCGGAATTCTCTTTTGCATTCGGTATTCTTTCCTCCCACCAAGTTTACCTGATGACCCACAGACTTTTTTGCTTCCCCAAATATTGTATTTCTTCTGGTACCCTGACATCTCTGATCTCTAATCTCTTCAACCACATACGCCTCCTGTATTCTCCGTCTCAATATTCCTTCACTCAGACCAAACTCACTGCCTTGATGAGTCCATGACAGAGTACAATTGCCCCTTTTTGCTCCCTAGGCTCTAAATCGTTACAGAAGCAGATTGTCTCATCTTTCTCCCATAATAATGTGGCTGGTGGAGTCAAATAGCTGACTTTGCAATTAGCAGCAACCCAGCACATCAGCCGCTGCGCTACCAGGGCTCTTTATTCCTACACTTGGTATTGTTAGGTACCATGGAGTCAGTGCCAACCCACAGCGACCCTATGCCAAACAGAACAAACACTGGTCCTGCATCACCCTCACAGTTGCTTCTAAGCCGAGCCCATGGTTACAGTCACGGTGTCAGTCATCTCCTTGAGGGCCTTCCTGTCCTTCGCTGCCCCTCTACATGACCAAACATAAGGGCCTGGTCTTTCCTGACAACGTCTTTAAGACAAAGTGTCGCCATCATTGACTCTAAGGAGCCCTCTGGCTTTACTTCTTCTGAGACACATCAGTTTGTTCTTTAGGCAGTCCATGGTACTTTCCAGCACCATGATTCAAATGTAGCATTTACTCTTCACTTGTCTTTATTCACTGTCCAATTTCACATTCGTGTGAAGCAACTGAAAATACCATGGCTACCATGGCGATAAATATACGCACATAGATCTATTTCCTCTTCGTCATATATACATATATTTACATATGTACATGCCTGGATTTAGACCTCTATAAATGCCCTTTGCCTCCTAGTTCTTTCCTCTATTTCTTTTTCCTTTCCTCTTGTCCCACTATCATTTAGGTTACCGTAATTGCTCTTTGTTACATTGCCCTTGATCAAGGAGCCAGCTAGCACAGAAGCAACAAAGTCCACCTGGAAGAAACACACCAGCCTCTGTGATCATGAGGTGTTGATAGGATCAGGTATCAGCCATCAAAGACCCAGAACAAAAAATCATATCATTGTGAATGAGGGGGAGTGTGGAGTGGAGACCCAAAGCCTATCTGCAGGCAATTGGACATCCCCTTACAGAATGGTTGCGGGGAGGAGAGGAGCCATTTAGGGTGCAGTATAGCACTGATGAAGCATACAACTTTCCTCTAGTTCTTGAATGTCCCCCCCACCCTCACTATCAGGATTCCAATCCCACCTTACAAATCCGGCTAGACCAGAGTATGTACACGGGTATAGGTAAGAGCTGGAAACACGGGGAATCCAGAACAGATAAACCCCTCAGGACCAATATAGAGAGTAGCCATACCAGGAGGGGAAGGGGGAGGTGGGGGAAGAAAGGAGGAACCGATCATGATAGTTTACCTATAGCCCCCTCCCAGGTGGATGGACAACAGAAAAGTGGGTGAAGGGAGATGCCGGTCAGTGTAAGACATGAAAAAGTAATAATAATTTATAAATTATCAAGGGTTCATGAGGGAGGGAGGGTAGGGGAGGGAGAGAAAAAAGATAAGGAGCTGATACCAAGGGCTCAAATAGAAAGAAAATGTTTTGAAAATGATGATGGCAACAAATGTACAAATGTGCTTGACAAAATGGATGGATGGATTATGATAAGAGTTGTATGAGCCCCCAATAAAATGATTTATAAAAATTTATAAAAGAAAAAGAAAATACCATGGCTTCCATCAGGCTCACCTTAGTCATCAAATTAACATTTTTGCTCTTTAATACTCTAAATATTTTAGAGCAGCAGATTTTCCTAATGCAGCACATCTTTTGATCTCTTGACTGCTGCTTTCATGAGCATGGATTGTGGATCTGAGAAAGACAAGTTACATAATCTTGTGTCAATTTGAGGCTATTAGGATCAAGGGATGGGATCTAGTCTGTCAATCAGCCTGACATGCTTCCTTTTGGGTGTGGCCTTCTCATGAGGATTCTGGGAACTTCCCCTCTTCCTCCCTGGAGACAGACACACTCTCTCTGCTTCACATTCCTGTTGACAAGGCACATGGAGCCATGCTGATGGCAGTCAGAGCCCTGGAGATGCTTCCACCGCCACTGGATCCACGGGACTTTTCACCCACTGGCCTGCGATCAACCCACATTTGGCATGACTGCACGTGCTGCGTGAGTTTAAAGAATTTATAGACTAATATCAGACCTATCGACTAATATCGAACTTATGGACTTGATCTGAACTGGGCTGGGATGTTTTATTGATGCATAATTACTTCTTGATATAGAGGTCTCTCTTTCACATACATGAGTGTCAATGAAGTTGTTTCTCTGGTCTACCTGGACTAACACAATAATGTTACCTATTGTACAGTCATACTTGCCTGTTCTTAATCTAGAACAGTGGTTCTCAACCTGTGGGTTGCGACCCCTTTGGGGTCAAATGATCCTTTCACAGGGGTTGCCTAAGGCCATCGGAAAACATATTTCCAATGGTCTTAGGAAGCAAGACACCACTCCTCTGTCATCTCCAGGAGGGTCTGCCCACATGCAGATATGCCCACAGATGAGTACCCGGCGTGAAGACTCCTACCCATGTTATACCATGCTTTGAGACAAAATTTCATTTATTTGTCATTAGAAATAAATATATCACAATATAGAATCACATATTGTTTTTGTGATTAATCACTATGCATTAATTATGTTCAATTTGCAACAATGAAAATATACCCTGAATAGCAGATATTTACATTATGATTCATAACAGTAGCAAAATTACAGTTATGAAGTAACAACGAAAATAATTTATGGTTGGGGGTCCCCACCACATGAGAAGCTGTATGAAAGGGTCACAGCATTAGGAAGGTGGAGAACCACTGGTCTAGAAGTTCTGCTGGCAGCTCGTTCACTTTGGGTCACCCTGCTGGCATTTGCGATACCAGTCACCTAGCTTCCAGCATGACGGTGACACATAAGCCACCACAGTAAGACAAAGTGACAGACAAGCGGTGGCATTTCTTCACTAGAAGTTCCCCAATAAAAGTTTTGACTTAAAATATTCCATTCCTTGAATACTTCCAACTCTATACAAAGCCTCCTTGCGCGTCTATGCTCACAGTCACAAGTTCAAACACATGGCGTTTACTTCAGTCTCTCTTCCCCACCCAGCCCCCGACTTTGCTGTATGGAGACCGCCTTCCACCAGTGCATTGCATGGCGGGCTGTTTTTTTCTTGCCTTTCAGATCTCAGTCTCAGCGTCACTGCCTTATGGAAGAGCCTCTGATCATCCTAATTAGCCCTAGCCCCTCCCCAGCCGTGTTCTCTGTTTATTATAGCGAGGGGGCTAGCTTCCTGATAGGCTTTGCGGTGTCCTCCACAGTTCAGCCCTGTGCGCAGCTCATTGTAGCCGTCCGACACAGGTGTTTAAAATCAATTAACGAGCAGGCTGATCCTACCTGCAAAGATGCAATCCCCTACTCTCCTGTTCATTGCGTTTTCCTGCTCTTGGGGTCTCTCGCTCTAACCTACAAGAGAATTAAGTCTTCTTGAAGTAAGTATACTTGAAGTTGTTCTTTTCTCTCTTTCTCTCTCAATTGAAAAGATGATTACCTGGAAACGAAATCCAAACACAAGGCGGGGTGGTGGTGGTGATTCTCTTAGATCTGCTTCAGGTTTTTAAATTGGCTCAGGATTTATGAATTAGTAGTTTTTTTTCCTGATTACACCAAGGCTTATAAATTCAATGAACAGCTGAGACTATTAAGTACAATCAGCGACATTTTATTCAACAAGAAAAAACTTCTTAAAATGTCACTATGTATAATCTGGAATTTAGGATTTTTCTTTATGTTTCAGGTAATAAATATTATAATAGTTTAGTAACTATTTAATGAGTGCCTACTATATGGTGCCAGAGGCATACAGCCATGAACAAGTCAAGTCTTTGCCTTCAAGGGGTTTATATGTGCATTCAAGAAGGCAATAGTAAGCAAGAGAACTAGCACAGGAAAAGAGTTTGTTAGAAAGAAAAATGAGGCAACATAAGGGGATGAAGGAGAGTTGGAGCAGAGATGAGTAATCCATCGAGGGGACTTGTTATTGAGACCAAAAACAAAAATCCAACAAAACAAAATCCACTCTGGTCAAGTCCATTCTCATAGGGACCTCCTTTAGGACAGAGTAGAACCGCTCCATGGGATTCTAAGTCTGTACATCTTGACAGAATGTTTCAGGGATAAAGAGATCTCGCTTCCAAACATGATTTGGGTTGTTGTTGTTAGGTACTGCCACATTGGTTCTGACTCACAGTGACCGGGTGGACAACAGAACAAAGCACTGCCTGGTCCTGCACCATCCGCACAACTATTCTTATGTTTAAGCCGTGGTTGTAGCTACTGTGTCAGTCCATCCTGTTGAGGACCTACCTCTTGTTTGCTTCCCTTCTGCTTTACCAAACGTGATGTCCTTTCCCAAGGACCGGTCCCTCCTGACAACCTGTCTAAAGTAAATGAGATTAAGTCTTGCCATCCTTGCCTTCAAGGAGCGTTTTGGCTGTACTTCTTCCAAGACAGGCTTGTTTGGTCTTCTGGGAGAGTCCATGACACTTTTAGTATTCTTCTCCAGCACCACAGTTCAAATGTTTTGACTCTTTTTTTAACCTTTCTTATCCAAGGTCTAACTGTCACATACATATGAGGTGATCAAAGCAACATAGCAGGGAGGGTGGGGAAGTCGGGAAAAATGAACTGATATCAAGGGCTCAAGTAGAAAGAAAATGTTTTGAAAATGATGATGACAACATATGTACAGAGGTGCTCGACACAATGGAAGTATGGATGGGTTGTGATAAGAACTATAAGAGCCCCAATAAAGTGATTTTTAAAAAGAGAAAGAAAACACCATCGCTTGGGTCAGGTGTACCTTAGTCCTCAGAGAGACATCCTTTTAGCACCGCAAAGGTTTACCCAATGCAATTTTGTCATTGGTATCCTAGCTAAATAGAATTGATGGAGACCCATTTATTAAGTCTTAAACAGGCCCAAGATAAGACAAAGGCAAATCATCTGGATAAGGGAGACCATCTACATGAGGTCATAAGGGAACCCATGGTTTCACAGTCAAATAGGCTGTTTAAATATGAAATGGGCCTCAGATCCTGATTGGCAGCAGATCCATTCATCACAGCTGCAGGAGGGACGAGAAGAATGAAGAAGGGACCGCAGTGGGGACGCACACACTATTGTAGGTTTGCAAAGTTTAGGGGATTGGTTCTGAAGCCATCTGATGGCATTGGTGGGAGCATGACTCATGCGCTCACAACCCCAGTGCCCTAATTGCCATCCAGAGTAGGCCCAAACTAGTTCCTGAAGGGTAGACTGCCCCTCCCTGGGCTAGCCAGGGGGAGTTGTGGGACGAAGGGGTAGGGTGCCAAAGCTTTTTTCATTGCTGGTCCAAGGTCAGGCATAATTCCCTGGAGGCTGAGTCTATATGGAGACTGAGCAGATTTAGGGCTCCCCCTGTAAACCACTGTTTGAGGGGCTCAACTATAGGAACTATTGTGAAGATGACCCAGGACCAGGAAGCATTTCATTTAGTTGTACTATGGGTCCAATTGGACAGTTCCTAGCAGCAGCAGCAGCAGCAACAACAACTGAACCACAGCATTTTGCAAGCCCAGCCCTCAGAATTCTCTCCCTCGAGGGGAGAGACTAGGCACTGTATTATTATCATATTATTAAGCTCTAATACATGAAGTAGACTTCCTTATCTTTCTCTTGCAGATCAATTTTTCAAGCCACCTACCTTTCAGCTATCAGCCCAACACTTAATTCACTGTGCCACCAGGGCTCTGGTTTTAGAGAAAAGGGTCCGCTCAGGCCTCCTCCAGGGGGTGGCGTTTGACAAGACTCCATTAATGCGCTTTGCCTTGAAGTCGGCTTTGGTTTATATTTGATTCCTGTGTGGTCATGGGTTAAGTCTTCTAGAACCAGATCCTGACATTGATATTCAGGTGCCTGATGCTTGCTAGGGATCGACACCAAGGAAAGGAAGCTGGGTGGTGTGTGTGTGTGTATGTGTCATGGGACAAAGACTGATCAGAGGAAGAAGTATGTTTTTCACAGGAGCCTTGTTTCAAAAAGCATGTTTCTGGAATGGTTTTCTCATCCAGAAGTTCAAATATCAGGGCATGAGTTATGTGAGTCATTGGATAACTATTGCTTAAACATTAACTATCTACCCAACACTCTAAGAATCAGTGGTGTGCATGCAGCAGCCTTCATGCCTATAGCGATAGACAGGTAGGTGAACAATTTGAATTCAATGTGAAAATTGCATTTCCCCAGGGGCATGGGGAGTCCATCAGAGCACCTGCTTCAATGATTTACCCAGAACTGTGTTTTGATGCTAACTGGCCAGGCCGACTCCTTGCTCTGCAGTCTTCCTCCCGAATCAGGTTTTCTACTAGAACAATATTCAGGTTAGTATTTTATTTTTCTGGAAGAGGCAGAAAGTTGATAAGTTCTACCCTCACAATCTCCCAGCTGTAGGGCATCTCTCCCACACTTTCTCTCTCAGGATGCTGGGCTTCCCCTGTCAGGGGGAGCCAGCCCCTAGCACATCATTACGGGTCCAGTAGGCGCAATTGTACAGCGTTAATAAGTAAAGATTATAGTAAAGTTATAGAGCGCATGAAAGATAGAAGAGAAGTATTGAAATAAGTGGAGTCAGACACAATTCATGGCAGCATGCTCACCTCAGCCCCGCTTGGTGGTCCACGTGGAGGGAGAGAGAGAGAATCTTTAATGCCGACTAAGGCTTTTATGTTGTCTGGGGACATGCGAGCCCCCTAATTACATGTGAAGACATACCTCACAGGAAGGGGTTGTGCTATAGGTAATACAGTAATGGAAGGGGGTGATCTAGGGGTATCCACGTAATAGGAAAAGGAGGGATTGGGGGTATACATGTGGCAAGATTGGCAGATCCTAGATATAGGATGGCAGCCTAACTTTGGATGTCACAGGGCCAGTTTGGCCTGTTCCCTGGCTCAACTATAGAGACCATTATCAAAAGGGTGTGAACTCCACCTACAGGAACCAAGCTAATGGTCGCAAACCTTAGGGAGAAGTAATCCATTGTCTCCAGCCACGGGGAACAGGCTCATCCCTGTGGAGGGGCAAGACTGCAGTCTGGCAGCAACTTCCTTCAGGGAGGGTGTCTAAGCAGCTGACCTCCCCCACATTGTGCTGATAAGGTTTTGGGAGAACATTTGGACAGATAATGAATAAACAAAACCTAAGGTGAGAGGATAGGCGCTGTTTTTCTTGTGATTGTGCGTCTACCCTCATGGTCACAGCTGCATTCAACCTATAGACTAATGAGTCCCTGTCCTGAAGACATTCCTCTGGAAAGAAGCAGCACAGACACTTGGTCGATAGTTAGGTCGCAACAAATTGCATGCGGTCCATTTGTAGTCAGTTAATGGTGGGCTTGGTGGAAATCGCAAAGAAGGACCTTTCTGTGGAGGGAGTGGCAAGGAGAGAGTCCCTTTAGACCTAAAATAAAAGAAATCTGGAAATTCTAAGGAAATTTTTGAAATGAAGTCAGAAGTCTAATAGAAAATAAAGCCACCAGAGTGAACTGCACCAAGCTTACATTTAGAAAAAACCCCAGAAGCATTCCTTTAGAATGAGAGTCTATCCACAAGCACATGATTGATTCAAGGGGTGCCATGACTCGGTGGAAGAAGTTTATTAGTTTTCTGTGCGTGTGTTTTCCTGTAAGCAAATAATATCTACTCATTGAAGAGCTCTAGGGAAATTTGAAAAGCAGAAAGAAAAAAAATAAAAATACAACCTATGATTTCACAACTCCCGTGATGGTGCAGTTTTAGTTTTAGATGTGATAATTTTTCATTACATTTGTTTTTAAAAATCACATCTCTCCGGGTCACTCTGTACCTGGGGGGAAACTCAAGCTGCAGCAAGGAAGAGTCACAAAGAAGCAGGCACTATTTCCGTAGCCATGAATTTGAAGGATGGCTTGGTTATGGCGGCCTTGAATTAAAACTTGGCATCGCTGGCTCACTGCATTCTGGCCTCTCTGCTCGGTGCTTGATCATCTAGAAATAGGAGACTTGATGCATATCCAGAGGAGGAGCGAGTGAACTTGGAAACAAGAACAATTTGACTTATTTAGGGATTTTATTTGTTAATGTGAGGGTATAATTTGGGAGCAACACCTTGTTATTTGGAGGTGTTTTATCTCCTAATTGCTTCCTCCTTGGGCGCCTTCCTCTCACTTGGGTGCTTCTGTTGAGAACCCCATGGAGCTAACCACAGCCGGGGAGCTGGAGGCAAATTGTCCGTTGCCTGAAGAAAGCTCTACTCCGCTTAAAATAACCTGTCCAGTTACCAAGTAATCTACAATTTTAGGCTGGAAGAATAACCGAGGCATGTTAAAAACAAACAAGGAAGACATGGTCCTGTAGCTTTTTGAGACCGTTGCAGAAGAATAAAAATGATGTTACATGGTAGTCTGTCTGACTGTATGTCAACTCTAACGTATTTGGACAGGGTCCTAAGACTGCCCTTTTTAGGTCTGCTCTTCCTGGGGTGACACGTGTATTGGGCAATCTTGACAGAAGGAACTGCGATGCTTCCAAAATGGAAGGTGGACTTTTAGGGGGCTGGGAGGTGATATTGAGGTTCAGACTGAGGCTTTATCAGGAGATTTTAACAAATGTGCTGCATTGGGGAAAAAAAAATCCTTTTGTCTGACAGGTACCAAGCTGCATTTTTCATTCTTTATATCTCATTGGCAATAATTTAAGTTCATGAAACAGTTATTTCAAGGAAAGCACTTTCTTAATTACTAGCTCCCCCAACCCCCACCACATGATGTCATTTCTTAGTTGCTCCATAAACGCCTGAGCCGCAGAGAGTAGCCCCGAAGTTAAGGGTCTGCGGTCCTTTTGCTCGTTTTATCAGGAATAGAATCCTTTTTAACATTTGAGTGTCGCTTTTTAAGCAGTGCATAAGAACCGAAATGACAGCAAAACACTAATACGTTGGTGAAAAAAAGTTGGGGGTGTGTGTGAGAGGGATCCTGATTGATTAGGGGAAAACATACACTATTATTTGAGAAGCAAATGTAGGAGAGCATCAATCATCCTTGGTAAATAGGCATAGAAGCGGAAGTCGAAAATAGAGTTATTTCTTTCTCGTTTCCTGGGCATATTATATATTGATAGACAGGGAGGCGCCTTTCTAAAAGGTACTCCGAGTGGAAGCCATTGCTTCGCATAATGAGATTATAATTACTTTAAGAAATAACTACCTTAGCTCATTCCCACCTGGGGAGTTTCAGCTTTTTACCAGCTGGGTGGGGGGTGGGGGGTGGGGGAGGATCAGTCGCTGACTTGCAGGAAAGTTTCTCATCCTCAAGGAGTTTGGAAAGGGTCACAGACTCAGTCTTTGGCAGTACCACTTCCCTTACACGTACATGTACACACACACACACACACACACACACACACACACACACACACACACCCCAAAAACCCAACTGGTGCTGAGTCGATGGGGATTCACATCGACCTCTTGGGTGTCAGTAAAACTGGCTTTCATTGAGTTCTGAGTGGTTGATTTCTCAGTAGATCTTCCCTCAGGCACCTCAGCATCACCTGGAATCACCAGTCTTTCGCTTAGCAGCCCTGTGCAGTGCATTGAGTACTGGCACCACCCAGAGACTCCGCCCACATACGCACATCCTGCAAGACTCCTCCATGACCCTGCCCCTCGCAACTGGCCTTTGCCATCTCAGTGTCTCCTCTTCGACTGGACATCAGACTTAGGCTTATGTAAAAAATATTACTTGTCCTCCCTAACCTTGCTTACTCTCCTAGGTTAATGGAAATGGTGACTTAAGAAGAGGAGTTTTGATTAAAATGAAAAAGAAATTCATAATGGATATAAAAAAACTTGACACTTGAAACGTAGTCGTCATACTCTATGAAAGCAAAGGAATGTCCGGAGGTCATCATGTTTTCTCTTCGGTTATGTACTGATACAATGAACTTGAACTAGTACGGTGCTCCGAGGATCTACAGTTTTTAAGATCTATAGGTTATCTGTGGGTGCCAGCTCTAGGAATCCATCTTGGAACCGAATGCTGAGTTTATGTTATCAGAAACCAGCCAGAAATGGTTAACAAAGATTTTACTGGCACCTCTGTTTGCTGGCCAACCTTCTGAATCACCTTTCAGGAGTTTGGGGCTGTTTGGTTTTCAAGGTGTAGCAAATGATTCAAGAAATGGGACACTTCGCGATTATCGAGGAGGCAATACTTCATTGTTATGACTTGAAGAATAAAGTCTCAAGATGTTTCTTCTGGCATCCTCAACCCTGAGAACATAAACGCCAGCCCACCAGGCGCTCAGGCTGCAATATCTCTTCAGGGCGAGACTCCTCACATGCATACGGACATGTAGTTGGGCTAAGGAGTGCCGGCCTATACCACATAAAATCGTTTACAAGGCGACTTCAAGGTAAAGGGCATTTGGCTTAATGCCCTTTGAGCATGCTGAGGCAAATGGGACAGTAGAGAGTGTTGTGATGACTTGTGGGGTTTGGGAGGACCTACATCTGGAGAAAAGATGGTTAGCGACCCACGGCTTCTAACCTCTGCTGCAGTTGTGTTCTCACAGAAACAAACCTCCTTCTCTCTTTCTGAAACACGAAGAGCAAATTTAGATTTATTACCACACTTGGATTGAAGGTCGGGATTATGACAAATCAATAGTTAAGCTACCTTCTTTCCAGTTAACAAATACTATATATGTGATAGCTACATTTTTGTGCCAACACGGCTCCCTTAGGAACATGTGGGTAGAGTTTAGTCCGTCAATCAGGTTGCAGCTTGATTAGAGGCCAACCAAGATAGAGCCCAGCCTCTCTCTTTTTTTCTCCCTGGAGGCAGGCCACACTCACATTTCACCTTCCTGCTGACAAGACACATTGAGTTACTCTGAGACCTGGGAAAACCCTGGACATGCTTCCACTGCCACTGGATCCACAAGACTTTGCGCCCTTTAGTCTGTGATCTTCCTGCATTTTGCATCATTGCGTGTGCTGCATGAGTCTGAAGAGGGATTTATGGACTCATATCAGAGTTATGGGATAATATGGGACTTATGGGCTTTATCTGGACTGAACTGGGATGTTTTTTTAATATACCATTGCTCTTGGATATAAAGCTCTTTCGTATACATATATGAGTGTCCCTGGATTTGTTTCGCTAGTCAATCTGGCCTAACACAATATTGATGTCCTATAGAGTTGCTATGAGCTGGCATCTACTCGATCACAGTGAGTTTGGTTCTTGCCATCTGGATGACAATGGCATGTTGCAGTGAGTTTGATTCTTGCCATCTGGATGACAATGGCATGTTGTAGTGAGTTTGATTCTTGCCTTATGGATGACAATTACATGTTGTAGTGAGTTTGGTTCTTGCCATCTGGATGGCAATGGCATGTTATAGTGAGTTTGGTGCTTGCCATCTGGATGACAATGGCATGTTGCAGTGAGTTTGGTTCTTGCCATATGGATGACAATGGCATGTTGTTGTTCGGTGCTGTTGAGTTGGTTCTGACAGTGATTTCATACCCATCAGTACTTAATACTGTCTGGTCCTGCACCACCCTCACAATTGAAAGGTTGACACTTCCAACCCATCAGACCTTCCAACTCCTCAGGAGAAAGGTGCGGCATCCTGCTCCTGTAAAGTTATAGATTCTGAAACCCAATATTATGTTACAGTGAATTGGAATGGACTCCTGGCAGTGGGTTTGGATGGGTTCCACCCAAAGGGCTCCTTTTCTGGCACTTTTATCAGACAATGCTCTGCTATTCAGAGTTTCCAGTGACTAACCCCTCCGGAGTGGACCACATCTTCCTTCTTCCACATCGATTTTACTCTGGAAGCTCTGCAGGAACCTGTTAATTATGGGTGACCCTGCTGGTTATTTGAAATAGCATTGGCATAATTTCCAGCATCAGGGCATAATTACACAGAAGCCACTGTATCCTACAAACTGACAAAGGAATGGTTGGAACGTGTTTCTAGGAGAAGCTTTTCAAAGCCCCAGAATGCTTTTCTCTCAAATGAGTAGGCTGAGCATATGTCCCAATTCCCCGGCAATAGTGGTTGTTGTCCTGGTATAATTATCAACGGTGTCCCTTATACTTACAAATCATTCAGTAAGTGATCAATTGTACGGTCTTCCTGTGCCATACTTTCCTTCTGATCTCGGACAATGACCAGTGAACATGGGCTGTTTGGAGTCAAGGTAGTTATTGGATCACTCTAACTGCAGGGACAAGGAGAGAACAAAGAATCCGGTCCCTGACAAGCTGAGTCTGTGATGACAGTGTCTCTGTGTCTTCTAATAAAAATGGAAGGTTTGTTTTTAATCACTGAGGGACTGGCATGGAAGCTACAGCTGGCCTCCTCTCGTAATTGAAGGGAAGGAGAGAACCCAACTTCATGCCTGCCTCCACCCTGTACCGTCTAGCTCTTACTCTGACACCAACCTCTCTCCCGTAGCACTCTACTTTTCTCTTGGCTTTGATTATCCTTCGCCATGGCCATAGAGAACTCACAGGCAAGTCTCGGGATTATGAGGGCTTATTCGGAAAGGGAACGAGTCACCCATAGAATCAGAGAACAGGAAGGATGCAGTCCTTTTTCAGCTGCTCCTCTTCTCGGCCAGGCTGCCAGACGTATCTGTCTCTGGCCCCCACCTTCTCAGGCACAGGGTTCCTTGACCTCCGCCCTGCTTGAGCAAGTGTTACAAGGCTCCCTGAGCACTAGGAAAAGCCCAAATGGTCGCCCACTCTGCAAGCCAGCCTCATGGTCAAAGTTACTCTGCCACAGACCAGGAAACCCTCAGCTCAGCCTCCCAGTCCGGGCACTGCTCCTCTGCTTCATCTCCTGGTCTCGCCGCTGCTGCTCTGTTAACCAGCCGTGCTCTGTTTGCTGCTGCTACGTTCTTGTTGTTCCTGTGAGTCTGTTTCTGCTCTGGAGATGGCTCATTTTATCCTCACTGGAACGGCAAACCTGGCCATTCCCATCCCGTCGTGTTTCACACACCCTCTTTTCATGGGTCAGTTAATCTGCGGTAGGCATCACTAAGACTATGGATAGAAGAGTCTTGCTAAGCATTTTTATTTCACTGAAACCACTTAGGACACCTTAGAAGAGAGGGTGGCTTGTGTGCTTTAGATGTGTTACCAATGGGACCAGTCCTTGGGAAAAAAAACACGCTTTGCCGAAGGTCAGCCACAGAGAGGAGAGCCCGGGATAAAATGGGTTGACTCCGTGGCTGCGAAGATGGCTCAATCATGGGAATGAGTTAGCACAAGACCGGGCGGTGTTTTGTTCTGTTCACATGCCGTCCCTATGGGCCAGAAGGAACTGGATCACGCCTCACAGCAGCAACAACAAGAAGACACTTTCAGGGACCATCCCGACATTTGCAGTCACACGTCTGGAAGAAAAGGAAACACGGATGAACTGTCTTTAAGAAGAAGCCTTTCCATTGTTGGGAGCAAAGACTCTGATTGACATTGACTAATTGCTTCTCCAGGCTTTCTCTGTAGAAATTCAGAAAATTCATTGGGCTGAGTGGGGATGACAGAAAAAGGAAAGAACCATGGCTCACAACTGAGTGAGGAGGGTGGAAGTTATAAAGACGTGATTGCTTTCTCATCCCCAGTGGAGGGCTCCTCCAGGCGCTCATGGAAATGGGTAGCAGTCCAATCAACTCAATGGCCCTGAACAGCAACAGCATCGAGGGATAAAACTTCTCACTCCACGTGACTCAGCCACCATCATTTCTCCCCTCGTTGTCACCAGCTAGCTCTGGGAAACCATTCATTTGATTTTTATATCTCCAGAGTGTCTAGGTTCAGAATTTACATTTTCTTTATAGGTATGGCACTCTGTATGTGTCATTTCAGAAGAGTATATTTAGTTGAGAAGCTCAGAAAACTGCTCTTGATTCGCTCCTAAAATATATAGCAACAAGAACATATTTCCATTTATGTACTTGAATTCACTTTAAGAAAATGGTGACTGAAAACAATTTCCATTTGCCTGATATTGAAAAATGACTCCATGTCCATCTAACCTACATTCACCCCAAGCAGACTAAAAGCACATTTAAAGTTGTTTTAGTAGTGACACCAAGCACCAGTTGTACAGAGCTCCTCCACAGCATATAGACAAAAGCATCGTTGTAACTTATAAAGCAAAACTACTGACCTGCAAAGGCGAGCAGCAGCACATATGGACTCTCTTTAGCAGCATGCCTGCAATCCAGTGGGGTCTTAGTTAGTCTCTTCTTTGTGGTATTATTAGATAATCAGGTGGTTCAGTAGGGTCTTGGCTTTGTAGGAATTCTATACCTACAGGATAGTTTCTTTTTAGTGCTTTAGACAATGCATTCTTTTTAGCTTGTGTCTTGCAAAAAGGATATGTTCTTTCTAGTTTTTTCTTCTCCAGAATTATCTGTAGGTTATTGAAGATGCCTGACTTAGGGTCCTTTGAAGATTGGAGGGCCCCTACTTGGTTGTCTAAATTAACTCAACAACTTTATAAGTGGGTAGGCCCGAAGTATTGATATAAATACTTAATAAAGATTGTATAGAAATGTTTATTAAGCAAAATATAAGTTTGGAGCTATTGTTCCTCCATATAATCTCCATCTAGGCCCTATACAAGGACCGCTGGTAGCATAGTGGTTACCCATTAGGGTGCTGACCACAGGACAGCAATTCGAAACCACCAGCCAGCTTCTCGGGAGAAAATCAGGGCTTTCCACTCCTCTAAGGAGTTACAGTCTCAGAAACTGGCAGGGACAGCTCCACCCTGTCCTATAGGGTCGCTATGAGTTGGCATTGACTTGAGAGCAGTGAGGTTTTTTTGTGTTTTTTTACATCTGTGCATTTCTAAAGAAGGTGTTTTCATCTCTTTGATGGTCTCAGGATCCCTGACAGTGCTGGTGGGTAAGTATTGGCCCACTAACTGCGTACAAACCTAGCCACTGCCCCTCGGGAGAAAGATGAGGCTGTCTGTACTCCCCAAAATCTTTAGCCTCAGAAACCCTATACAGGATTGCTATGAGTTGGAATCTCCTGAAACCTAACCAACAGAAGCAACCCCCTATGGATTGGTGACAACATTGTTGGTAGCTTTTTAAGAAGTTCTTGACTTCAACCCATAGGAAAGCTCTGCAGCTGCTCCATTTGGGTATCCCTGGCTGGAGTGCCCAACCCCCTCTCGTGCAGCTCTCTGTTGACTATTTGGGAATGATGCTCACTGTGGTTTCTAACACCTCTTGGGTGCCAGGCACCATTTCCCCCCTGCAGCCTTAGAGCTAGAATGTTGAAGACTAATTACGGAACTGGGCACAGAACACTCCCTCCCTCCCTCCCTCCCTCCCTTCCTCTCTCCCTCTCTCCCTCCCTCCCTCTCTCCCTCCCTCCTTCACTGAGTGCCAGGAGTCCACACTGACTCAGAGTGACCCCCTGTGCATTTCTGAGACTGTAACTGTTTCTGGTCAGCTCCCCCAGAGCTGCTGGTGGTTTTGAACTGCCTCCCATGCAGTGTACCACTACACCACCAGGGCAGAGAGAAGGGAAGCTGTGGTCAGTACACAACTTCATGTCAACTTGATAGATAGAATGAAGGGGTGGAGTCTAGACTGTCAATCAGGTCACAGCCTGCTTGATCCTTCCTTGTGGGCGTGACCTTCTCATGAGGACTCTGGGAACATCTCTCTTGATTCTGCCATCAGAAGAGGTGGCCACTCTGTCTATCTCTCTGCTTTCCCTTCCTGTTGAGACACACTCAGAGAGCTGGAGGAGCCACGTGGAATGCCACACCAGTGCTGAGATGCTTCCACAAGACTTTTTACCCACTGGCCTGTGATTTTCCTGCATTCTGCATCATTGCAGGTGCTCTGTGAGTCTGAAGAAGAATTTATAGACTAGTATCAGACATATGAGCTAAGGTCAGACTTATGGGCTTGATCTGGACTGGGCTGGGATGTTTTCTTCATATGCAATACTCTCCGATCTAAAACTCTTTCTTACATACATATGAGTGTCCCTAGGCTTGTTTCTCTAGTAACCTGGACTAACACAGAAGGATAACAGTAGCAGATGTAGAATGAATAGAGGAGTTAGGGCCTGGAACTTCCGATGTCTTAATGCTGACTTCAGTCTTTTATGAATGCCTACCACCTCCTGGGTCTCAATGCGTACTCATTGTGAAAAGAAATAAAAGAAGTATTATAAACAAGAGTAAAAAAGTAAAAGTGCTACCTCACATGCAGCGAATTTTACTTCCCTAACAACCAGTGGAGCTTATGAAGCACTTCTGAAGCTTTAACATAACCCATTATTATAGCACAAATTGCCTGTCACAAATATTTTATGTTTTCTCTTTATATTTTCTTTCTTTCTTCCGGGCAGGCAGGTAGGAGGCTCTGGGCTGCCTTGCCTCCTGGGAGGTTGTACCATGTTTCCTGGTTTTTGTTTTAAAAATTCTAAACCCATTCAGGACAATGTGTTTGAGGAGAAAGATTTTTCCCTCGGGCTACAAGGAAATTTGCTCTGGGTGTGGGAGGATTGTTTTTTGAGAGCTTGAGAAGTGTAGTTCCCTCCTGTACATGGGGCTTTCGGTGATTGCTCGACGTTGGATCGTTTCCCTTAACACACTCTGTCTTTTGTTTTAGAGGTTAGAAAACAAGCATTTTCTCATTCCCATTGGTTGTTCCAAGTTCAATCTTGATATTCCTGGGTGTGATTTTCTTTCTATTATGCAGTGCGACCTTTTCTGGATTTCTTGGGTCTCTGGGTTACCTTGCTAACGGATAGCACTTCTTCCAAAAATTTTCGGCTACATTCTCTTCTTTCTGGGATGCTTACTGCATAGACCAGACTACACAATCCTCTTCTACAGGTTACTGAAGCATTGTTCAGTTTGCAATCTTTTCCCCTGACTGTGCTTCACCCTGTGGGTGGTTATCAAGTCCCTTTATCTTGCAATAACTCAGATTACAAGTCCTGTCTTCTCTGAAGTAAAAAGCTGAAATTTCTCTTCAGTTTTTTCAGGTTTATGACTGTTGTCCTCCAGCCCCCTTCCTATCCCCCACCCCCAACCCCCACCAGTTTCCTGCTTCACACTTAGGTTGTAAAGTTCAGCCAAGGATTTTAGCCATGTTTATGAGCAGATTTGTGGGTCCCTGTTTTCTAGAGTTACTTTCCTTAATTTCCAGCTCCTCTGTCAGCCTCAAACTCCATCCCTGACTCGTATGGTCAGTAAAACTGCCTAAGGAGATGTGTTAGTGTGGGTTGACTAGAGAAACAAATTCATAGACACTCATATGTGTGTAAGAGAGAACTTTATATCAAAGAATAATTGTGCATGAAGAAAATATCCCAGCCCAGTCCAGAAGTCTGATATTAGCCCATATGTCTAATACCAATTTATTACTTCCTCTTCAGACTCATGCAACATATGCAATGACACCAAATGCAGGAAGATCAAAGGCCAGTGGGTGGAAAGTCTTGTGGATCCAGTGGTGGTGGAAGCATCTCAGTGCTGGTGTGGGTCTCCACGTGGCTCCTCCAGCTCCAAGGCTATGGCTGCCATCAGCATAGCACCATGTGTCTTGTCCACAAGAATGTCTCACAGGGAGTGGGCCTGTGTCCCACCTCCAGTGAGCTATTTATCTCCTATCACTTCCAAATGAGGTCATCAAACCATGACCTGATTGATAAGCTAAACTCCACCCCTTCAATCTTAATAGTCTCAAATTGACAATAGATTATGTAACTACCACAGGAAAATTTGTGGCTTAGTGGTTCTAACTACAAGGTCGATGTTTCAAAACCACCACCTGCCTCACTAGAGAAAGAGGAGGCTTTCTACTTCCATAAAGAGCTACAGTTTTGGAAGCCCACAGAGGCTTAGAGCATCAGAATTGACATGATGGAGTGAGTATGATTTTTGATTTTCACATTGACTTGTAGCCATTCTACTCTGGGGAAAGGCCGTATCATTCCGGCTCTTGGTCTGATTCCCTTCCTCAAGGATGGAGCTCCTTTGCTTCATGCATGTTTCCCTTTGCCTCTCTTACTATAGTGATGCTTTTTCTTATTTTGTACACTTCCTTTAAAAATAAGATTTAGAAATTGCAACAAAGAATATTCAAACTAGATGACAGTGGAACTATTGCTTAATTTTATTCAGCATCTAAAAAGTAATGTATTAATAAATATATTTTGTCTTTAGGCTTAGAAAATTCCCTCACTTCCAAAGATAGGATAAATATCTTTAAAAACTCCTGTCCATACTTTAATTTTCTGGAAATCTACTTAGATGTATATTGTAGTATCTTCATTAAAATAATTTCTGCCTGCTTTTCTATTTCTAACTAACTGTGTGTGTGTGTGTGTGTGTGTGTACACTTTGGGAGACAAGAGCTTCTATAGTTTCAGACTTTTCTTAATTACCTCTAAGAATGGTTCTATTACAAAATCCTTCTAGGGGAAAAACAGACCCCAGATTCACATATATTTTATTATGAAGACCCTGTTATCAACCAAGCCCACGTGTTCTTATACCATGTGATTACTGTCATTGGTGGTGGTCGCTATTTGGTCAGCAGAACGAAACAGCCTGATCTGTGCCAATGTCACCCTTCTGCCTATGCTGGAGACCACTGCTGTACCCACTGTCCTAAGCCAGCTTGTTGAAGGCTTTCTACTTTTGGCTGCCCTTCCCCTTGACCAAGCGTGATGGCCTTTTCCAGGGGCAGGTCTTTCCTGACAATGTGCCCAAAGCATGTGAGGTGCAGTCTCTCCGTTCTTCCTTCCAAGGTGCATTCTGGTCGACTTTCTTCCAAGGCGGATTTGTTTGCTGTTTTGGCGGTCCTGCTCCTTTCAATATTCTCCACCAGCCCTGTGATTCAAAGGCAGCAATTCCTCTTCGGACTTAATGTATTTCTTTTTCTTTTTCTAATCATTTTATTGGGGGCTCATACAACTCTTATCACAATCCAGAGATACATCAATTATATAAAGCACATTTGTACATTCATTACCCTCATCATTCTCAAAATATTTGCTCTCCACCTAAGCCCCTGGCATCAGCCCCTCATTTTCCCCCTCTCTCCCTGTTCCCCTTCCCTCATGACTCTTGATAATTTATAAATTATTATTTTGTTATATCTTACACTGTCTGACATCTCCCTTCACCCACTTTTCTGTTGTCTGCCCCCCAGGGAGGAGGCTATATGTAGATCCTTATAATCAGTTCCCCTCTCTAACCCACTCTCCCTCCACCCACCCAGTATGGCCACTCTCACCACTGGTCTTGAAGAGATCATCTGTCCTGGATTCCCTGTGTTTCCAGTTCCTATCAGTACCAGTGTACATCCTTTGGCCTAGCTGAATTTATAAGGTAGAATTGGGATCATGATTGTGGGTGGCGAGGAAGCCTTTAGGAACTAGAGGAAAGTTGTATGTTTCATCGTTGCTACACTGCACCCTGACTGGCTTGTCTCCTCCCCACCACCCTTCCATAAGGCGATGTCCAATTGCCTACAGATGAGCTTTGGGTCCCCACTCCATACTCCACCTCATTCACAATATGATTTTTTGTTCTTTGATGCCTGATACCTCATTCCTTTGACAGCTCATAGTCATACAGTCTGGTGTGTTTCTTCCATGTGGGCTTTGTTGTTTCTGGGCTAGATGGCCGCTTGTTTACCTTCAAGCCTTTAAGACCCCAGACACTATATCCTTTGATAACTGGGCACCATCAGCTTTCTTCACCACATTTACTTATGCATCCACTCGTCTTCAGCAATCGTATCTGGGAGATGAGCACACAATGATATGATTTCTTGTTTTTGATGCCTGATAACTGATCCCTTTGGCACCTCATGATCACACAGGCTGGTGTGGACTTTCTTATTCAATATCCAACTTTTGCATGCCTATGAAGTCATTAAAAAATACTGTGATGTAGTTGAGATATACATTAGTCCTCAAGGCAATGCCCTTGCTCTTCGGGACTTTACGGAGACCTTGTGCAGCCGATTAGCCCAATATAATGATGATACAGTGTTTGATTTCTTGTGTGCTCCTTCCCCGAGTGTTGCTTGTGGATCCAAACCAGATGAAGTCCTTGACAACTTCAATTTTTCCCTCATTTATCACAATGTTACCTATTGGTTCAGGTGTGAGAGTTCTGATTTTCTTTACATTCACTTGTAATCTCTATTGAAGGCTACAGACCTTGATTTTCATTAGCAGTGTTTCAAACTCTCCTTGCTTTCAACAAGCAAGGTTGTGCCCTCTGCACATCGCGGTCTTTAAATAAGTCTTCCACCAGTCCTGATGCTGCATTCTCAGATGATCCATTCAGCATACTTTACTGGTCCACGGGACTCAAGCCAACACTGGATGCAAAATAAACTCACTGCCAACCAGTCAGTTCCAACTCGTAATGCCCTTTGGACAGGGTAGAACTGCCCCTGTGGGTTTCTGAGGGCGTGACTCTATGTATTCCTCATCTTCCTCCCTTGGAGAGGTTCACAGACATAGAAAGGGAATATTGGTCTCAGGGTTTCAACCCCTTCTATGTCGTAAACAATGAAAGACAGTGAAGGAGAGCATCAGCGTGAGGTCATAACAACGTCTGAAGGATTCAAGGCCCTGGGGCTAATTATAAAACCCAGGAAACAAAGAAAAGCATCGCAAAATCATGATTGGCCGCAGCTCAATTCACTGCTTTTGCAGACAGGACAGTTGAGCCAAGGAAAGGGCCGTGGTTAAGATCTGTACATAATCACAGGTTAGAAAAAGCATCTAGCATAGGTTCTCGGGCCCTCTTGGTCCAGATATGACTCAGAGCCATGAGGCCCTGGTTCCCCACTTTCCATTAGACACATGTTCAAGACAGTCCCCGACCGTGAGCCTGTCTCTCCCTGAGCTGGCTGGGGGAATCATCATCTCCTTTGGAATACGTTCTGACTACAGGCAGTGTGTTGCCTTGCCGATGTATGGTCACAACGACCTCAGTGGAGGCTGCCTTTATGTGACGACTCAACGTGGAGTGAGGGCTCCCACTGTGAGCTGTAGCCACCCAGGCAGTCAGAAGTTAAGCTCGTAGACATGAAACCAGGACAGTGATGGCTGCTACATTTGCGCTTATGTGATCCAGGAGACAGGAGACCATTCTTGAGACTCTCCTGTCAGACTGGTGATACCCGTCCCATCTGGGGTCCAGACTGAGCATCATAATTGCAAGCAGTGGGTCTGGTTGTTTGGCAATTTTCATTCATTTTGGAGTCTGTTTTGCTTAGCTGGCCAGTGGGGCTTTTTATACTGCTTTATTTTCAAAATCAATATTTTCACACAATCGAGTCATGAGCGATACATTCGCATGATTTTCCGATATATATTTCTCTTTTAACCTGTGCGGTTTTCCAATAATTTCCTTTAAATCTGGATAGTATAACAAGACCCATAGTGGTTGGAAACAATGAAAACACTTGAGACAGAAATGGCAGTTAAGGCTAATCTCCCAAATTGGAACTCGCTAGAGCACTAAGGAGTGATCGAACTTTTCCATTTCTTACCCTCTTTCTACTTCATTGCCTTATCAGAGTAATATGAGGTCTCTTGTGAAAGAAAAAGTGCTTCTGCTTTATAGTCCTGGATTGAAATGGGAGGAGTCACAGTCATAGTCTCCAAGAAAAAGCAAAGACAGCCAATTCCCTAGAAGACCTCGCTCTGCCCTTCAGTCTCACACACACTCCCAGGGGCTGAAACACACAGCGCTTTTTCCCCCTTCCTCATCAAAAACTCTCTGGAACCGAGTGACAAGTTTCAGGTCAGCTTCTTCCATTTAACCTCGGTGTCTGAAGTCGTCTGCCACCCGATATCCTCACTACAGACAAGGACATCAAAGCAGTTGGAACTTCGCTGTTGTGAGAACACACACAAGAACCAAGAGGGCCCGTGGACAACACAAGTGGCCATTGTGGCAGAATTCCCGAGCTCTCATTGCTCTGGAAACCATCTCCTGCCCTTCAAAGTGGACCATTGCGTTTGTGTGATTGTAACGCACACCACACCATGACACTCCCATTCGCTCCAAGGTTGGACCAGTGAGGTTCTCATTTTCAATGTTGCTCAAAGTTCTCTACATTTGGGGTAGAGTGGGGATGCACAATTTGCTCAGAAATTAAATAAATGAGCACTAAAAAGAATTTCAGGGATTTCCCCTAGCAGAATAGAGCCTAAGCGCTTTAGCAAAGTGACTTTCTGTCGTTCTTGGTTATTACTCGTTGCAGACTGATAAGCAAGTCTGTGTACAACAGAACACCATCAGGTCCTCAGAATGGCTGTTATTTTTGAGCCCGTTGTCAACCCATCTCATGGAGCATCTTCCTCTTTTTTTTTTTTTACCAGGCATGATGTCCTTTGTCATATCTGCTCTCTCCTGATAGCACGTCCAGAGTATGTGAGATGAAGTCTCCCCGTCCTTTCCTCTAAGAAGCATTCTGGCTACAATTTTTCCAGGACTGATCTGTTTATTCCTCTGGCGGCTAATGCTAGTTTCAATTTTCCTCATCAAGACCTGAAACCAAATGTGTCAATTCATCGCTGGTCTTCCTTAATCATGGCCCAACTTTCACATGCATGTGAGCCACTTAAAGATATCAGGTGCACCTTAAACCTCAAAGAGACATCTTTGCTCTTTACAACTTTAAGGAGGTGTTGTGCTACTTCCCAGGTGTTGTAAATAAACTTGTAAAATCACCCACAAATTCAGCCAGCCCACCCTCTGTTATTGATTTTATTCTGACTCATAGTGATTCTATTCAGGGTTTATAGCAGTTACATAATCTTTTGTCAAGTTCAATAAAGGGGTGGAGTCTAGACTGTCAATCATGCCATAGCCAATGAGGCCTCTGTGTGGGCATGTCTGTCTCCTGAGGATTCTGGGAACTCCTGTCTTCCTCCCTGGAGGCAAGAGACACACTCTCCATGCTAGATATTCCTGTTGACAAGCCACATGGAGACAAACTAATGGAGCCAGAGCCCTGGAGCTGGAGGAGACACATGGAGACCCACGCTAGCACTGAGATGCTTCCACTGCCACTGGATCCACAAGACTTTCCACCCACTGGTCTGTGATCTTCCTGCATTCAGCAACATTGCATGGCTGTGTGAGTCTAAAGAGGAATTTATGACCTAGTATCAGTCGTATGGGCTAATATCAGACTTATGGATTTGATCTGGACTGGTCTGGGATGTTTCTTAATACACAATTTCTCCTTGATATTAAGTTCTCTCTTAAATACATACACCTGTCAATGAATTTGTTTCTCTAGTCAACCTGGTCCAACGCAGGTTTCCAAGGCTGCAAATCTTTAAGGATGCAGATAGTCTATCTCTCTCCTACAGAGTGCTGGTTGGTGACTAGTGGGTTTGAGCCACTGACCCCGTAGTTAGGAGTCCAATAGTTATCGACAGTGACAATGGGAGGCCTCCCCAGTGTTTATTGGAAAACATTAAATGGTGTTTTTCCCAACTTTGGGGCATGACCCATTATTACATTGTGAATAAATTTAATGAACTGCAACTAACACTATTGTTGTTGCTTTTACTGATATTGTCATTATTAGCAGGAAATGAAAAGTTGATGGAGCAGGAAATAAGAAAAGTTGGGGTGAAGTATTTCATAAAAATTTTTGTTACATAGAATTCTGTCACAGGCTACACATTTTTTTTCCCAATTTGAGAACATCTTCTTCATTTTTGGACTATTATTAGCTTCCCATGCCTCCGCCCCCTACCTCCCCTGCTGTAACCTTCCAGACACACACACACACACACACACACACACACACACACACACACACAGCATACTCACTGCTATCGAGTCAATGCGGACTCACAGGGATCCTATAGGGCAGTGTAGAATTGCCCTGATAAGGTTTTAAGGCTGCACCTCTTCATGGGAGTAGAAAGCCCTGTCTTTCTCCTGCAGAGCGGCTGGTGCTTTCCACTGTGAAGCTGGCAGATTACAGCCCAACATGTAACCACTGTGCCATAGGCCTCCTTGCCATACCCCCAAGAAACTGTCACTCTCTCTACAGATTTACCTGTCTTGTATGTCATATAAAGAAAACCGTAACACCCCCACCCGAACAATAATACAAAACACAGAAACGCCTCAATCCAAAAGAAAGTAGAAAATCATAAAAACCAGACAAATTAAAAATGAGTCAAACGGGAAAGCAAATGGTAAGATGTTAACATTTAACCTACCTCTATCTGCATTCGGAGCCCTGGGTACTCACGAGGCTGCTAACTGAAAGGTGAAAGGCAGGGCTCTGCGCTCTGGTATACAGTTAGTCTCAGAAACTCACACGGGACAGTTCTCCTAGAGAGGCACCATGAGTCAGCATCAACTCAATGACAGTGAGCTTCACTTTGGTTTTGGTATGATGTGCATTAGGAGCCCTGGTGGCATAGTGGGTCAAATATTGGGTTGGTAACCACAAGGTCAGGAGTTTGAAACCATCAGCTGCTCTGTGGCAGCATGATGAGGCTTTCTACTCCTGTACAGATTTACAGTCCCAGAAACCCACAGGGACAGTTCTATACTGTTCTCCAGGGCTGCTATGAGTCAGAATGGGCTGGGTGGCAGTGGGTTTGAAGCTGTGGATATCTGCCTTAATTCACTTTTTGTGAGAAACGTTTTAAAGCTATTATCTGTGCATCTGGTCCTGAGTATATTTTTAATGATAAATGCCCAGTAGTCAGATAGTATTAGGAATTCTAAACCTTGCATAATCCTAAGCTATTCTGCAGAATGTCAACACTTGACACGTCTTCCAGAAACATTGAGATGCAGTCACTTAATGTGGGCCTCCTAGCCATGATTTCTTTTTTGATGAGCTATAAATTCTAGCCTCTATGCCTGTGGTTACAGTCCCATTTGGGAGAGAATTCTCTGCTATGCTGATGGACAGAATTAAAGTGGAATATATTTTCATCTTCCCTTTACTAGAAGGTATGAATCAAGTCACCACCTTTGTTTGCTGGGGGGTGTGGTCTGCTGAAAGCCAAAAACCACACCTCTCTATAAGAAAGCTAGCTCGGAAGCCAGGAGAGAGAGAAACGGTCAGACTTGCGAGGAAGAAAAGTGACCAGTGGAGTATGTTCAAGATCTCTGTCGGAAATGGCAGAGGCGGAGAGCAGAGGTCAAGGCAAGGAGGCCATGAGATAGAGCAGAGGTGTAGCACAGCGATTATGAGACTGTGGGACAGAGCACTAGGGGGGCTTCCTGGCCAATGGAGGCAGAGGCCCAGGGGCCATGTGGCTCAGAGATGAAGGACGAGAGAGAGAGAGAGAGAGAGAGAGAGAGAGAGAGAGAGAGAGAGAGAGAGAGAGAGAGAGAGAGAGAGAGAGAGAGAGAGAGAGAGACTTGGGTGTTGTCAGAGGAGAGGCATTGCTGTGGAACAAAAGCTGTATTCTTACCATTTCCTTATCACGGCGTATGTTCTGGCCATTGTAACAGATTACCAGACCCAGCAGAGTGTGACAGGAGAACAGTTGGTGTCAGAAGAGGTTAAAGTAGGATGGAGGGTGGAGTCCTGTCTGACCCCTCCCTTGTTGCAATTGAACTTGGGGCCCTTTGTGTAGCCAGAGGAGGATATGGCCTCCATGCAGTGTCACACACACACACTAGTGCTCACTGCCCTGTTCATGTGTACAAATGGTAACTGCCTCCTTTCATTGTAGTGGCGAGCAGGTTTACAACAGGTATTTCCTTACGGTTTTAATTTTATTTCTTTAACTGCTTAGAGGTCCATTGTTGCTGTTCATCTTCTGTTGTGAATTATTTGTTCACATGCTGCTCGCTTTCTATTGAAGCATCTTTATTCTTTTTCATTTCAATTTCTTTGCCTAAACAAAAGTTCTTTCTTTCTTTTATTTTTTTTTGTGCTTTTAAATTTGTAGTTCCTAATGGGTTTAGCGACATTGAAGGGATGTCAGAATCACTTCACTTCCACATCAGTATCCCTGATGGGGGAATGGAAGCCCAAGAATAAGTATATTGAAAACAAAACCCACCAAGTTATTCTAATACTTTAGATAACCAATTAGCTAGATAACGATTCCATTTTCCCATGTTTGCAGGCATTCCACAAGTAGATGTTAAGTGTCTATTATGCTGCAGGCACCGCCCTAAGAGCTGGAGACATAGCTACCTGCATGGACCTTGCATTCTGATGGGCAAAACTGAGGGTACCTGGTAAAGAAAAAAATGACTGATGCTTGTGAGAACTGTGATGAAAACATAACAGGGTAAGAGGAAAAATTGTGGCAGTGATGGGGTCTCTTAGGTGTCAAATCCTTGACCATGTCTGTACTATCATTTGGAAAAAGAAGGAGGGGTTGATGGCCCTTTTACAGCCACAAAGTACTCATCTTCCTTTCCTTCACAACTGTAGTTAGGAGAGATGTGGACAACTCAGCCAGGAGACCTCGAATGGCTTCTTATTCTTTTTTTTCTTTTTAAAGAAAAGCCTATTCCTGGTATTTTATTATCACTTCATCTCAGTGAAATTGGCTTATAAGTTAAAGTGAATAAATATATTTGAGGTCCCAATAGCCCTTTCCTTTCTTTATCACCCAATTCCCAAAGGTAATTGGGGTTTGCACAGAGGTGTTATATGGCCTCAATGCTTTTGCATTAACACATTCTGCTAACGAGCGTCTTCCTGGCCTGTGTTTATTGGTTTATGTCCAATTTTGAATAGACATGCCATTCATTTTCAAGTGTTCTTCTTGATTCAGTCACCGAGCTAATGATGTTGAGGATAAAAAGATTTCTTCTAAAATGAAATCTGTGTCATTCCTGTACAGCCGTTCTTCTGTATCAGGCTTCGCCTTGCAGCTCCTTTTAACTCAAGTCTTTCCAAGGCTCTTTGTTCCCCGTGCAGTCTGCTTTAGGGGAGAAATCTTAGAGGAACACTTTCAGAGTGACCCCAAGTTATTGCACCTATTCGGTCAAGAGCTTCCAGTTGAGTGGCTACTATTTATATGTATTCATAAACATGAATGTAATGTTCTCCGTGACTTCTTAGCCCTTAACTTTTCCTTGAAAGATCAAGCATTGTTTTCTAGAGATTATAACAGACAAGTATCTAGGCATTTGCCATGATCCTTTAATGTTACATTAAGTACTAGAATTAATATTATTAACATTAAAAATGCCTCAAGCACAAATTCCATTCTCTTTTTAGTCTGCAATAGGAGGTGATAGCATAAAACAAACAAACCAAAAACCCAAAGACAACAAACTAATGAAGGCAATTGATATTCCTGCCAGGAGTTCTGACTGTCCTGTTGGCTATACTTGGGTTGCTTACCACAAACATGGTCAGCATGTAGAGCCCACCAGCCATTCAGGGAGAGAAAGATGAGCCACTCTGTTCCTAGAAAGATAGACAGCCTCCAAAGCCCTTGACTTTTGACAAATACATACATAATATTCCATGTCCGCCATTACTATATCTGACAAAAGTAGTCTCACAACCCTAAACATTCTTTGTGCTCCCCCTTTGCATATCTATTTCTCTCCCTCCAAGGCCCTGGCAACTGCCGATCTTTTCATAGTCCATAGTTTGATCGTTTTGCTGACTCTAAATCATTGCTATTTACATTCTAACCTTGATTACCAATGCTAATGGAAGCGGGTAACTCGAGAGCCTTCCTAATCCAAAAATAACTTAAATTAACTTCCAAATGCATTTTGGGGCTTTAATTTTAATATGGGGTAATGAAGACTCATAATATATCACATGAAACAGTGTATCTAGTTAGATCATTTAGAAAGGTTAAAGAAACGGAAGGGGCTGAATATTCTATGAGTATGGATAGCTCTGGTCACACCTGGATTCACACCCAGGCTCTGCCATTTAATAGATAAGTGACTCTAACCAAATTTAAGCCTGAAAAGGTAGTAGAACTTATCTCGTGGGTGACTTGAAAAAATTGAAGAAGATAAAAGCATATCATTTCTTAGCAAAGTGTTCCGTGCATGAGAGTGCAGGGTAAACTTCCAATGGTAGTTATTATTGTTGTCATTGTTTGGATGTGAAATACTGGATATATTTATTTAGCTCAGGAAGTAGTAGAAGAGGTCTCATGTTCAAGACCAGTTGGTGTGGAATTGACTCTTACCTCCTGCCAACTTCTTGTGCATCAGAGTAGAATGTTACTGTAGAGGATTCTCAAAATCCTATTTTTCGGAAGTAGATCACCCGGGCTTTCTTCCAAAACACACTAAGTGGACCTGGACCTCCACCCTCTTGGTAAGCAATCCAGCTGATTAGCCACTTGCACTACTCAGAGGCTCTAGGTTACATGCTGAAATAAACATACTTATGTTGTACTATTATGTCATCAACAGATGAACGGGTAAACAAAATGTGGTACCTACCTACAGTGGAATACATCTTTGTCAGTAGGAGAGATGCAATCTTGAGATATGCTACAGTACGGGTGAAGCATAAAGACATTATTCTGAGTGAAATAAGCCAATCGCAAAAGGACAAGTATTATATGACCAGTTTTATAAAGTGACAAGAAAAGGCAAATACATAAAGACTAAAGTTGACTTGTGGTGGGGAGGTGGTTGTCATGTATCAAATGATCTTAAATACACAAATGCACCTATACTAATCTGACATGGTTAATGAGTTATACATATAAAAACCATAACAGTAAGGGGAGGAAAT
This sequence comes from Tenrec ecaudatus, assembly GCF_050624435.1. Taxonomy (NCBI): domain Eukaryota; kingdom Metazoa; phylum Chordata; class Mammalia; order Afrosoricida; family Tenrecidae; genus Tenrec; species Tenrec ecaudatus. The sequence goes on along the minus strand of NC_134542.1, from coordinate 91,614,568 downwards.
ATTAAAGAACTGGAGGATAGTTGTGTGCTTTATCAGTGCTATATCGCACCTTGGATTTATCATCCCCTCCATGTGGCCCTTCTGAGAGGGACTATTCAATTATCTTACAGGTGAGTTTTGGGTCTCCACTACATCCAGGCCCCTTCACACATATTTGGTTGCTAGTTTTTGAATTTCTGATACCTTTTCCTGTTGACATTTCATGATCACACAGGTTGGTGTGCTTCTTCCATGTGGGCTTTGTTGCTTCCCTGTAAAATGACTGTTTAACTTCAAGTCTTTAAGACCCTAGGTGCTATACCTTTTAATAGCCAGGTACCATCAACTTTCTTCACCCCATTTTCTTTTGCACCCATTTTGTCGTCAGCAATCGTGCCAGGAAGATGAGTATCATACAATGCCACATTATTAGAACAAATCATTCTTGTGCTGAGGTAAGATTTAAATAGAGGTTCCAAGCCCATATGCGTCCTTGTTGGTTCTATTCTTTTAAAATTTTTGATATGTTTTTACTTTTTTTTTGAGATTGCCTTCATTTTTTCTTTGTCGTATTTCCATATAAAAGACTATTTGTTCCCTGTTGTGAACTGTTAGATTTCTTCTCTGCTTGTTTTATATCTACATTATTCTCTTTTTAGTTTGTCTTCATTACAGAATGTTACCTCTGATTCTCTGTTTTCAGTCTTATAGATTTGTTTCACTGTGAGTACTGCTTTTGAGGAATTGATTTCTCAATGGCAATGTTTGTGAGGTCATCTTAGGTTTAGGTCTCTTGCTCTTGTTGATTCTCTGTCCAAAGAAGTTTCAGTATTTTTTGTAACATTGGTCTTGTTTTCACAAATTCCTTTAATTTTTCCTTGTCTAAAAATTCCCTTATTTCATCCTTGGATTTGAGGGATGATTTTGCTGGATATAAGATTCTTGGTTGGTAATTTTTTTCTTTAGGTATTTTGTGTGTATCATTCCTTGCCTTCTCCCTGTAGATTTCTGTTTAAAAATTTGAGATTATTCTTATTTGTTCCCTTTTGTAAATAATTTTGCTCTCCACACCCCTAACTCTCAGGATTCTTTCCTTGACTTTGAAATTGGGAAGTCTGATGATGATATGTCATTATGATTTTCTTTTTGGGTTTTTACAATTTATAGAATGGTAACTTTCTCTCCTCTGTCATGATGTTAGGGAATTTTTCTTTGAGCATTACTGGGACTATTTTCTTGGTGGTTTTTCAGTTATTGGTTTCTTTACAGAAAGTTTTATTAGATGAAAATTATTCCTCTTGATAGTGGCCCACATAGACTTTCTTAAGGGTTTTTTGTTTTGTTTTATTAATGATTTGTTTTTATAGATTTATCTTGAGAAATTTGTCTTAAAAGTCACTAATTTGGCCTTCCGTTGCATAAATTGTACTTCTTTACTCTTTCAAAGTTTCAGTGTCATATAGTTCTAGTGCTATAGTGTAAATCTGAATTTCTCACTGATATTCTTGACTGAATTCTAATTTTTCATTTATTTTTGTTATATTGCTTTTGTCCTGTTTTCAAAAACTAGAGTTGGCTACTGTTTTTGTTAAGACCTCAGTCCTGTGGTTGACGTGTATGTTTGCCAGGGCATGTGGACCAATGCCTCAAGTACTTTTTTTCTCAATATAAAGCAGCTACAAAGGGAAAGAGAGGACAAAAAATAAAATTAAAAAGCCTGAAAATTCTAGCCCCTCAAGGCTGTCTGACTATGATCCATGATTATGTGGGCCCCATTACCCCAAATCAAATCAAAGGCACAACCACGCTATGTTCCTAAGGGTTATACTGCCTCTCCCTGATCTGGCAAAGTGCATGATAGTAATCCACTTTTTAACACACTATGCCTAAGGGTGAAACTATTCACATTGCCATTCACAATGGTTAAAATAATTCAATAGAAGTTTAATCTATATAACCATTCAAAAATGGATTTTGGGCTTTCACTGTACCTGCAGTCTTCTACAAACCTAGTGCTCAGAATTGAAGGTCTGATACAGAAGTACCGAGACAGAAAAAAATGGCACGAATTAAAGGTAAAGTTGTATAACTGATGGTTGTAGTTGCTGTCAATAACCTGGAAAAATCAAATTGACAAAAGTTGTGCGATATGGCATCTGTTCAGTTAGCTGGTGGTATAACATGAATATAAAATAAATTCAAGAAAGTAGTATAATTATTTTCCTAATACTACTGTAACATTACTACAAAGTACGTAGCTTAAACCCAGGGCTTTCAACATTCTAGTTTTATCCCTTTTGAGAATATGCATTTCTACCCCAGATATACTGAATCAGAATTTACATTTTTATAAAATTTTACATTTTTACAAGATCCCTAGGTGATACTTATGAGTATATATCTTGTTAAATGTAAGTTCTGATTCAATATATGAGGATCTCCCAAAATTGGTGGGGGGAGATGGAATTAGAAGATAATAGAATTTTCTCACCACGCTTTTTAAGCTCCATGGTAACTGGATTGGAAATTCAAATTCTCAGCCTGGACTGAATAAGAATGGACTGGTTCAAAGCCATGCTTAAATAAGAGGATTTTATTCTTTCGTAATTCTGGAGGCTACTAGTCTGCATTCAGAGTGTCATCAGGCCTTAGCTATTCTGAAGGCTCTAGAGGAAGCTCCTTCCTTGTTCCTTCTAACTCTAGGAGTCCCTTGGCTTGTGGAAGCCCAACTCCGATCTCTGCCTGCCTTCACATGATTATTTTGTGTTCTCTTTTCTGTTTTTAATAAGGACATCCTTGCTTTTTACATATTACATTAGGGCCCACCTTATGGCCTTGTCTTAACCAATTACATCTTGTGTTAGTTTGGGTACTTTAGAGAAACCAATCCACAGACACTCATGTATAAGAGAGAGTTTTATAGAAAGGGTAAGTGCACATCAAGAAAACATCCCGAGTGCCACCCAAGCCCACAAGTCCAACATTAACCCATATGTCCGCTACCAATCCACAAAGTCCTCCTCCATCTCACAAAACACACACTATGATGCCAACTGCAGGAGGAAAGCTGAGTCAGTGAACGTGTTAGCATCTCAGTGCTGGCAGGGGTCTCCACACGGCTGCTCCAGCACCCAGGGGTGCATCAGGGTAGGTCCATGTGCCTTCTCCTCAGGGCTGTCTTGCAGGAAGTGAGCCTGGCCAGCTAAAGCAGGGAACTGCTAAGGCAGCTGCACCCTGGTTCGACCATCACAAAGCACGAGACCCAAGAACTAGAAAGGTGAGGCTCACTGAGCCATTTATCCCTCTGACCTTCAATTAACCCCACATGTGTTTATCAGCCAGGTTGACACAATAAACTGACTCACATCCATTTCCAAATAAAATTACAGTCACAGAGGTGTGGTTAGGACTTCAATATAACTCTTTGAGGCGACACAATTCAACTCAGAGCAAAGGTAATAAAAATGATTACATTAGAGCTTCAGAAAAGATAGAAGAAGGAAGTGTAACTTAATGACAGTGCCATGGGTAACGACTCCAAGGCATGTCTCCTGGATTCATGAGAAAATGATAGTGAGTTGTCTGTCATTCTGAATCAATAAGGGGATTTCTCCACTTTTTTATATGAATCATTTTTTGTAAAATAATTTAATTAATAAATAATAAATATGTAATTAAAATATAATATGCATATGGAAAAACACACAAAACAAAGTCAGAACTTGATGAATTATCAAAAAGTTAGCATACCTACATAATTACTACATAGGTCCAGAAATAGACATAACCAGCAACCTGGAGGGCCCTTTGGGCACTTTACCAATCACTATATCCTTCCTCCTCCCCAGAGGTAGCTCTCCTAGTAACTGATGACATCATGGATTAATCGTGTCTAATCTTGACCTTTACATAAAACCAATTATTTTCAATACTCTCTTTTGTCTGCCTGCTTGGACTCAAAGCAACGTTTGCTAGATTCATTGTGAGCAGTGATAGTTTATTCATATTTATTGTTGATTATTATTCCTTTCTGTGAATATACGATCATTTACTAATCCATTCCACTTGTGGACAGGTGGGGTTTTCCCCACACTGGGACTATTATGGATGAAGCTGTTATTAGTGTTGTGCATGCTTTTGTTGCACACATGTATGCCTGGGTGTTGCATATATAACAAGTGGCATTGCTGGGGCATAGAGTATGCTTGTGAAGATCACATTTTGGAAAAGCAGGAATATATCGCATGCTGCCTTTCCCACATCTCCCCCTCAATGGTTTCTCTATGTTGGAAATGGATTCTACGTTTTCTCCTAAATGAGGAAAGGAGCCAGCTGGTGCTCCTGGGTCCATGCTAAGAAGAGGGACACATACTCTGTGGCTGCTGGGTGTTGTGGTTTGCAACTCGGTAACTCACCTGCTGCTTTCTTGCCTTTTGCCTTCCTCATCCCGTAGAGTTTTTTCTAATGTCTCATTAAGAGCTTTAGAAAAAAGTTTTCCATCAATCTGAGACTTACAATATCTAGAAGTGGGCTTCAATACTCTCTTTTTTAACAACAGATAACAATTGTCATCAAGTTGGCAGCAGGTGACTCAACTAATGGTGACCCCAGGGATGTCACAGTAAAACTGTGTTCTTTTTAAAGTTTTGTTTTTTAAAAATAATATTTTACTGTATTTTTGATGAAAGTTTACACAGAAGTTTAGGGTCTCATTCAACAGTTTTTGCACATATTGTTTAATAACATTGTTTACATTATTCACATCATGTGGACATTCTCATTTTCATTCTGGTTGCTCTGTTTCCATTAATCTAGTTTCCTTTTGCCTTATCTTCTCATCTTATTTTAAAGTTGTTGTTCACTGTTTGGTCTCCTATAGATTTTTTTAAAATACATAGTACTCTTTAATTTATAAACCAATTTGTTATTTAGTTTAGTGACTTCAGGGACTAGTTTCAGTCCATGAGTTAAAGGAGTAGTTCAGGGTAATACTTCTGGAGAGACCTTCAGTCATAACTGATCCAGTTGTTACTTGGTTTTATTCATAGTGACCCTATGTATAACAGAACAAAGCACTGCTCAGTCCTGTGCCATCAGTCATTTTGAGTCAATAGGCGATTTCTCCACCTTTTTCTATTAGTCAATTTTGAAAAAAAATAATTAAATGAATAAATTAAAATGTATAATTAAAGTATAATACACTTATGGAACATACATAAGTCAAAGTGAGAGTTTGAGGAATTATTACAAAGGGTAACATATTCATAAAACCACCACCAAGGTCTACTGTTTGGGCCCGCGGTACAGTCACTGTGTTCATTCATGTTGTTGTACGTCTCCCCTTTCTCACAGACGTTCTACTTGACCAAGCCTGGCGTCCTTTTTAAAGGACTGATCTTTCCTGACAACGTGTCCAAAGTGTATGAGACACAGTCTCACCATCCTTGCTTCTATGGGGCGTTCTTGCTAAACTTCTTCCAAGACAAATTGGTTTGCTTTTTCTAGCAGACCAAGACACTTTTGATATTTTTCAACACCGTAATTCAAATGCATACATTCTTTTTCAGTCTTCTTTGTCACCATTCGCATACATATGAAGCAATTGAAAATATCGTGCTGTGGGTCAGGTGCACTTTAGTCCTAAAAATGACATCCTTTGCTCTTTAACTCTTAAAAGTGACCTTGCAGGGCAGATTTGCCCACTGCAATATCTCTTCTGATTGCTTGACTGCTACTTTCATGATCATTGATTGTGGATCAAAACAAAGTGAAATACTTAACAACCTCCATCCTTTCTCTGTTTATCATGATGTTGTCTACAGGTCCATGTATGAAGATTGTTGTTTTCTTTATGGGATCTCTGGATGTGGGAAAAGGCTTATTAAGCTTGTATGATGTGCAAGTGATGCAGTCTTGCCTGCTGAACTCAAGGAGGACTGGAAGTACTTGCTGATGAAGATCAAGGATTTCAGCTTCGAGTCTGATTACAACTCAGTGTGAAGAAAACTGTTTCGGTAAGTCTGAATTTTTTTTTTGAGAATTTGAGGTTATGGTGTATAATCAATGTTTCTCAAAGAGGGTGATTCTTCTTCCTGAATTCTGGAATGTTCCAGAGAGGCTGCACAAGCAGGTCCCTGTGCCTTCTCCTGGATGCTGGGCTACAGGATGCTTGGCAGTAGGTCTAATAAGTTTGGGAAACTGTGTTCTATATCTTTCTCTCATTTTTTAAGAGTCCATCTTCTATGGCCCTGATCAGTGGTAGCCAGGCACTACATAATTCTTCTGGTCTCAGAGTAATTGAGGCTGTGGTTCATTGAGACTATTGATCTCAGAGACTAATTTCTAAGTCGGATTTTCAATAGTTGGATTTTCATAAATAGATCGCTACTTCTTTTTATCCCTGAAGTCTCTTTGGAAGGACTCAAACTTCCTGCCTCTGTTGGGCAGTTCCGTCCATTAATCATTTGTACCACACAAAGCTTCCCAATCAGTCGATAAGGTTATTGAATGAAAGATGAATTTAACTAGATGAGTTCTGAGACATGAGGTAGGGCTGGCTGGTACCCTGCTTTATTATTGGTTGATCACCAGACACTTAAAAATAGGACTTACTTTGTTCTGCAGGTAGGAGATGGTCAAGAGTCTCGAGTAGAGGATAGGGTGACCACTCAGTTAGCAATTGCATGACAGCAAGTGAGGTAGTCTTTAAAAGTGTTAACATGCTCCAAGAAGGATCAAGTGGGCACCCCCTACTTGGGGGTGTCTGATTCCTACAAGATAGATTTTGCCTTGAGTGTCCTTCTGTGAGACCATTTGGTCTTAACATTCTATGTGTTTAAGATAGATAAATATATTTCCAACTTTATTTTTATACATGCAATTGTAGCACTTTAGTACACGTCAATCATCATGCTAAATATTTTGTATGTGTGTTATCATATGTAATTTTCCAAGCAACCTTATAATGTCTATATTACTATTACATCCTCTTATAAATGGGGCCATGGAGGCTTATAAGAATAAAGTATGCTGTCCAGTAACAAGTATGTGTCACTGATATAGTTAGGTTATTGTGCCAACCTGGCCAATAAACACATGTGGCATTCATTGAAGGGCGGAGGGATAAATGGCTCAGTGAGCCTCACCCTTCTAGTTCTCAGGTCTCTTACTTTGTGATGGTCTGCCCAGGATGCAGCTGCCTTAGCCAGTTCCCTGCTTTAGCTGTCAAGGCTCACTTCCTGCAAGACATTCCCAAGGAGAATCCACATGGAACTACCCCGATGCAACCATGGGTGCTGGAGCAGCTGTGTGGAGACCCCTGCCAGTGCTGAGATGTTTACACATTCACCGACTCGGCCTTCCTCCCACAGTTGGCATCCTTGCATCTGTTTTGTGAGATGGAGGAGGACTTTGTGGATTGGTGTTGGACATATGGGTTAATGTTGGACTTGTGGGCTTGGGCAGCACTGGGTTGGGATGTTTTCTTGATGCACACTTAACCTTTACATAAAACTCTCTCTTATAAATGAGCTTCTGTGGATTTGTTTATCCAAAGTACCCAGACTAACTCAGTCACTAATTGGTGAGCAGTTCATAGCTCAAATGCAAGTTTCACAAACTTGACTTAGCTGTTCAAATTGTGAACTTGGGAATACACTCTCTCCCCCTTTTAGTTCTCTAACATATGCTTTGGTCTTTCATTTGTGATAAATCTAGTGTGTTTCTTGGTTAATAACTTGACAACATTTAGGTCTTTCTCCTAGGGCTATCATTTACCACATTCATCATTTTTGTCTTCCATAGGTTATTCAGAATTCTGTCATCCAAGAGAATGATGCTCCCTAAAATTTGAACCCCATCAGATTATATGAGGGGGCTTCAAAAAGTTTGTGGAAAAATTGTATTCAAGGCATCACTAGCACATATGTTTACCTATGAAGACTTTATTGATTAAAATTTAAGATAAGTTATTATTCTGCAATGTTACATCAACAATAGCATGCTAGTAGTTTACAGTAACATAGAGCTATTTCACATGGCATATTAATACCTGAGAATGATATGTGATGCTAAATGGAAATGACAGAACGTAAAATTGTATGTAACATCTAGTAATTACAATGTAGAGATGTGTGCCTAGACATTAATGAAGAGTGGAAGGTAATTTGCACATGGTTAGCATTATGTTTGTTATATTCATTGTGTGCTAAGTTGCTGAAGTTCATAGAGTTCAAAACAATAGCCTGAGTTGGAAACAAACAAACAAACAAACAAACTCACTGCCGTCGCGTCAATTCTGACTTCCCAGTGATGCGATAGGATAATTGGAAAAGTGGTATGGCAGTAATTGAAGGGGAACATAAACCAAGGGTTATAATTACACTTTTGGATTACACTTTACAGTTTATACAGTATCTTTACATATGTGTTAGTCTGGGTAGACTAGAGAAACAAATCCACAGAAACCCATATACATAAGACAGAGTTTTGTATAAAGGGTAAATGTACATTAAGAAAACATCACAGCTCAGTGCTATCCAAGTCCATAAGTCCAACATTAGCCCATATGTCTGACACTGATCTACAAAGTCCTCCCCCATCTCACAAAACACATGCAATGGCACCGACTGCAGAAAGAAAGCCGAGCCAGTGAGCATGTAAGCTTTTCAGCACTGGCAAGGGTCTCCACCCGGCTGCTCCAGCACCCAGGGCTGCATCGGGGTAGGTCCATGTGGCTTCTCCTTGGGGATGTCTTGCAGGAAGTGAGCCTGGCCAGCTGAAGCATGGAACTGACTAAGGCAGCTGCACCCTGGTCCGACCACCAGAGAGCAAGAGACCGGAATTAGAAAGGTGAGGCTCACGGAGCCATTTATCTCTCCACCCTTCAATTAACCCCCTATGTGTTTATCAGCCAGGTTGACCCAATAAACTTTAACTCTCTCAATATATCATTTTAATTTGAGCTCATAACAACCCTTGGAAATAGGGGAATGTGTATTCTCTGCCTCATTTTCAGGTAAAGAATCTGATGTTCAGAGAAGCTGTTTGACTTGCTCTAAGTCATAAGTGATGGGTTAGTATTTATGCCCAGATTTCCTACCTCCAAGCTTAATATTTCTCTTATTATGCCACATTGGGGTTTTTGTTGTTTTGTTTTTCACCCCAGTCACATAACCCTAAGCTTAAAAGCTAACTAAACCCTAACCAAATGAATTACCTAAATTGTGGATTTGAAAAGACATATTGTGATCTGAATCCCTGTCTTTTTGTCCTAAAACAGGTTCTTAAATGCATGTTGTACTTAATTGTGGTGGCGTGTGTTCTGTAATAAATAGATAAAATAAAACAAACGGACTGCATCCCAATGCCCAATATCCCGAATTCCATGATCTATTTGTCAGCGAGTTGCCCTGTGAGGCCTGGTGTATTGTGGGATGCTGGAAGCTATGCTGCCGTATGTCAAATACCAGCAGGGTCCCCATGAAGCCTGGGTGTCAGCAGAACTTCCAGACTCAGACAGATTACAAAATCAGCCAAGGAAAACTCGATGGATAGCATAGCATTTTGCCTGATATCCAGCCAGAAAGGCACTTCCCACAGGTCAAAGGCTCTCATAGTCTACAGCAGCTGCAACAACGGGCTCGATGGCCCAGGGGAGGCAATATTTCCCTCGTTCTGTTGCACATGGCTTTCCCTTAGTAAGAGCTGATTGGCTGGCACCTAAAACAACAACCACCATATTTTTCAAAGCATTCAACTAAAATCTCACATACCAACTCTCTCATGAAGCTTTCTGATGGGCAATACAAAGAGAATTGGTTACATAGGAGCAGAAAGAAGCTGAGAAGTCAGTGCAGAGCCCTCTCTAAAACAGAAAAGTCGGGGCAGCCTCGTCCAAAGCAGAAAGGAAGAAGGAGAAGCACCAACTTCTCTCTTTTGTCCAGCCAGTGTCTCTCACGGACCGAACCCAGCCGAAGCCACCAGATGTGGGGACCTGGGAAACTGAGCAAACAGCTGAAGGACAAGGAGTCTCACAAAGGCAAACAAGCTCAGGATGAAGGTGTACAACTGCTGACCTGGCAGTGCCCCCTCAAAGTCTACTGACTAGGCTTTTGGGATCAGGCTGCGTTTAGTAGGGAGGGAGATGTCTGTCCTCGGGTTTTGTCCAAGGCTGTAAAAATCTGAGACCAGAATATGTGGTGAAGCTGCAGGAGAAATGAGAGGTGAAAGCCCAATGGACCAGCCCATGATGCTGACTAAACAATTCCAAGGAATGCATGAAAACTAACACGGGTTGTCGGTTTGAGAAAAACCAGAAAGGTGCTTTCAGCCAATGCATCTAAGGAGCGCAGGGTGGTGGAATTTTAACATTAGCAATCTCTGAGATGATCTCCGTCTTCTGTGTGCAATGAAGACAAACACTTATTGTTCACTTTACTTGCCTCTGTGTGGAGTCCTGGTGATATAGCTGCTAACTGATGGTTCAATCCCTGGCCATTCTTCAGGAGAAAGACGTGGTGATCTGCTGCTATACAGAGCTGGAAACCCTATAGGGAAGTTCCACTCTGCTGTACAGGGTTCCTGCGCATTTGGTGTTGGTTGGTCCTGATACATACATGTCCTTATATAGATATATTCCATAGGTGAGTGCTTTTAGAGTGAGCCACGGTGGCTTACATAGAAACATTACAAAAAGAAGCAAATATTTAGAGCATCCTAAGGGTGGAGAGAAATGAAAAGAGGGGCAATGAATGCGAAAGGGGAAACAGAAGTCAAAGAGCAGAGAGAGCAGTTTTGTTTTTGAAACAGAGAGAATGAGAGAGTCAAAAGCATTACATGGAGGATCAATGGTGGCGAAAAACAGAGACAATTAAGAGAACGAGGATGGGGTTAGAGAGAGGAATTTAACGGGAGCTTTGGTTGAGGTCACCCCCAGAAATATTGAAAGAGACTCTGACAACTTTGCTTCGATGAATCTGCATTTTTCACAAGGCTAGTTGGTCTGATCTGCGGGCCACTCCATTCTTATCTTCAGCCAAGATGAACCAGTGCAGTGGCAAAAAGCAGTTGTCCTTGAATTGACACTGAGTCACGGTAACCCTGTGTGATGCACGGTGTGTATTGCAGTAGAAAGGGGGACCACAGGCTTTACAATGGCTGATTTTCTGGAAGGAGATGACCGTGCCTTTTTTCTGACCTACCTCTGGGGGGACTTGAACTTCCAATATAAGTTAGTAGCCATACTTAAAACTGTTCCACCACTCAAGGGTTCCCAACAGTGGTAAGGAAAATACTGAAATCATTTGAAACCTTGCAAAAAGAAGTTAAAAGTGGTCTCAGATCTGAGACCACTCCCTCTTGCTCCTCATTCCTGTCTTCTTCAGGAACCACACCCGAACCGATGATTTAATCTCCTTAAAGGAGTCAGGTTATTGATTAAATCCCTCAAACTAAAATGTAATCAACAGGGTTTCAGATATGAGAAAATTAAATCATTAAGAATGAGGTCATGGTTGACTCTGGGCATCAAAACCCGCAGGAAATGCCGGTGTCTCCTGCTGTGTGTTTGCTTTTGTTTCTCCCAGTCCCCCTTTCCTCTACTGAGCGACTACACGCTTGGAGTGTTTAGGCTTCTGATGGATTCAGCGTCCACCTTTTTGACATAGTCACATATTCCTCGCACTCAGATGTTTGAGAACTTGAATTTAGACATATTCTTCCGTCCCTCCCCACCCCCAGATGTTCCCATTGGTTTGATTGGATTGGTCCAAAATTCACTTTCCGTATAAAAGTTTAAACACTAATTCTTCCAAGAAGTGTTTGTCTTCTTGTGAAGTACATGGACAAAGGTCTGGTATTAGTTGCATTGTGCCTGAGAACTCTAATTTTTCCCTTTACTCCTTCCTTTTTCCTGAGTGAAACTTCGTTTCCTCCATCCGGGTACTTGCATGTGCCGTGTACGGACTGAGAAATCCTGAGCTTGTCCTCTTGGAGGGAACAATGACTTGGGCGCTGAAGTGGGAGCTGAAATGATCTTGCTCGTCCCAGCACGGAAACACTGCATTAGGAGAGAACTCTCTGGAGGTTAAGTACCTCCCGGGGGGGGGGGGGATCCAAGTCACAGCAGCAAAAGCAGCAGTGGCTTGGGGCTACTTCCCACCCATCCTGGAGTGGGTTGCATTTGCACCCGTGCAAAATTCTAAGCTCAAGTTTGACTGCAGGTTCTGCAACTCGCAGGTCTGTGCTTTTCCCAGGCCTGCTTTGAGGGCCTTCATTCCCCATCCCACTGGCCAATTCTTGTGCACGTTTGCCCACCTGCCCCCAGGTATGATCTGATTGAACTGGCACCTTATTCTATCCTCCTGTGGGGAGAGAGGAGAGAGAGAGAGAGAGAGAGAGAGAGAGAGAGAGAGAGAGAGAGAGAGAGAGAGAGAGAGAGAGAGAGAGAGAAATTTGGAGTAAACTATAGTAGTGAGGGACCTCCCACCACAACCCTAACCTCCCCACCACCTGAGCCTGCCCTTGCCTTGAGTGAGGAGAGTGGGAAGGGAAGGCAGCTGGAAAATGACAAAGCACTGAGCTCCGTCTGGAGGTCCCCGAACTTGCTGGAAGGGCTCTGGCTCTGTGTGCAGCTGTGCACGTTTCCGAGGAGTGCTTTCAGCATTTTCCACTAGGCCTGGGCTTTCTTCGGAGGAGAGCCTGCTGAGAGAACGGCTCAAGTTTGCCTTCAAGATCAGAAAGCAGGCTTGTGTAGGTTACGTTCTCAAAGAACTCGCTTTTATGACATTTTAATGATCACCATCATATTTTATTCATAGGGTTCAGGCTGAGCCCCGCGGTGTTCTAAACACACCAGGCTTCCATTTTACATTCAGGCCAGTCCAGGGAAAAAGTTTGAAATAGGAGGGAAATGTTGGTATCGGGCATCCTTTACTTACTTTTTTTTTTTTTTAAGAACAAATAGAACTCGCCGAACTCTCACACTGAACTAGCTAGCCTTCAAGGGTTTCTGTTGAACACGTGACTAAGGCACACCTCCTTTGCCGGAGAACCAGCAGCTCGGGAACTTGTGTTTTAGAGCATCACAATGCACCTCCATTGGAAAGCAGAGCCCTCTTTGGATTTCCTCTCCAGCCTTGAAAGTTTGGGTGTGTGGCTCTGTCTTGTTTAAGAGTAAAGGGATTGCTGGGAGCACTCCAGTTTTACCTGTAGTGTGGAGAAAAAGGAGTGAGGTTCACGTTCATTTTGTAGATAAGAATGACAGAGGAATACGATGTTCTCTTTACCTTGCTGCTGGAGACAGGTAATGATAGGGGGTGATTGACTTTTATGTTTCTGAAGTGTTTTTCACATGAAAGCCATTTTCAAAGAAACAGCCAGTAATCCCAGTAATTTAGAGTTTGTTTGAGGCACTTTCAAAGTGACCTCCGTATTTGGGGGGAGATTCCGACAGCACCCATGGGAGGTGAGACTCCAATGTGTAATTAACATCCGGTTGTGACGATTTATCTGTAAATCCACCTTGAGCTCCCCAGCCCAAAGACGAAGGCCCGGAGTGTGGCCGGTGATGACTGGCCTCTTTTTTTTTTTTTTTTAGTCAAAAGGGAGATTTTAATCAAACTACTTTTTAACCAAACTACATCTGCCACAATTGACTTTACAATAGACTGTGTGTCTTTTTAAAAAAAAACATTTTATTAGGGGCTCATACAACTCTTATCACAATCCACACATATACATACATCAATTGTATAAAGTACATCGTACATTATTTGCCCTAATCACTCTCAAAGCATTTGCTCTCCACTTAAACCCTCCGCATCAGGTCCTCTTTTTTTCCCCCTCCCTCCCGGGTCCCCCCTCCCTCATGAGACCTTGATAATCCACAGATTGTTATTTTGTCATATCTTGCCCTATCCGGAGTCTCCCTTCCCCCCCTTCTCTGCTGTCCATCTCCCAGGGAGGAGGTCACATGTGGATCCTTGTAATCAGTTCTCCCTTTCCAACCCACTCACCCTCCACTTTCCCAGCATCGCCCCTCACACCCCTGGTCCTGAAGGTATCGTCCACCCTGGATTCTCTGTGCCTCCAGCTCCCATATGCACCAGTGTACAACCTCTGCCCTATCCAGCCCTGCAAGGTAGAATTTGGATCATGGTAGTTGGGGGGAGGAAGCATCCAGGATCTGGGGGAAAGCTGTGTCCTTCATCAGTACTACATCGCACCCTGGCTGACCCATCTCCTCTCCTAAACCCCTCTGTGAGGGGATCTCCAGTGGCCGACACTTGGGGCCTGGGTCTCCACTCTGCTTTTCCCCCTTCATTCACTATGGTATATATATACACACATATATGGCTGGGCTCTTTCTGGCTCTTTCTCTTTTTCTGCTTTTTGCAGTTGTACTAAAAGATCAAAGGACACCTCTAGGGAGACCTGGGCTAGATGCTGATAGCCCTGTTCCACATCAGCTCGGCATCATCAGTTGTCAAGGATCTGTCTCAACACAGGCTCTAAGTCCTGGGTATGTAACAGACTGCCTATAATGATGGAGTTGGAACATGAACGAAACACTTCCTGATAACAGATGATCCCAAAGCCATTTTATTGGACATTGCAAACTGTGCTATGATTTTTTTCCCTTCCAACTGATTGACTCCTTTTATGATATTTTGCTTGGGTTAATACTAAAATTCATGTTTTTAGTAGCCTCACACTAATTATGCGAATTTACAACCTTACACGGTGTTTCCTAGCAAGGAGACATCAAGAATAAACTAAAAGCCGTTCCAGTGATAATTTATAAGTGGCTAATGCTCTTATGGTTAATTATTCTAAATACTCTCATGTGTTTCTTATGCGTTTAACCAAGCACCTCCCCACCATCCCCCAAACGGAACCTTAATGAAAGGAGCTACCTTGAATGTATGGCTTACATTAGTTCTGTCCTCACCATAACAGCAAAATGAAATCCATTGTAATCAATCGAGTTGATTCTGACTCGTAGGGATACTCTATGAGGTTTCAGAGACTATAAATCTTTATGGAAGTAGGCAGCCTTGTTATTCTCCTGAGGAGCAGATGGTGAGTGTGAACCACTGACCTTGTGGTTAGTAGCCCAGTACCTACCCCACAGTTCCATCAGGGATCTTTTCCTTAAAAAAGAAAAAGGAAAAAGGCGAGTTTCATTGCAAACGTTTTCAAACTAGCTTTAGAGATGTTGTCCGTCTTGACCTAGCATGCCTGAATGGTACAAAGTGTCTATGTGTTCATCAACTAAATGAAAGGTTGGTTGTTTAAGCCCTCCCTGAGGTGCCTCAGAAGAAAGGCCTGGTGATCTACTTCTGAAGAAGACACCATTGACAATTCCATGGAGCCCAGTTCTACTTTGACACATGGGGACACCAAGAGTTAAAATCACCTTCACAGCAACTGGCTATTCTTGACCACAGTAATTCGGAAGTTTCATCTATCTGGATGACAGTAGGTCTTATTCTTAACAGTTCAGTTTCCTTATTTGTGAGATGACAATAAATAGGTCTTTGTGAGAATTAAAGGAAATTGACCACGCAGAGTGAGCGGATGGTCCTTGGTTTGCTATCAGCTGTCCTCCTTATTACTGTCATTTCATGTCCAGTAGCACATATGAGCAGTGATCGCTGGTTTCCCACTAAACTGATGCCTAGGATGTTTTCATTGAGACTAAAAACAGAGGACAGTACCTCCCAAACACTATACTCATCCATATTTTGTAAAAGGAATTTAGGGGAGGTGTTGGATAGGTGTTTGGCTGTTAACCAGAAGGTCAGCAGTTCAACTCTACCAGTGCTCCTCAGGAGAAAGATGAAGCTTTCTATTCCTGTAAATATGAACAATCTCATGAACCCAATATCGGCTCCCTTTTAGTGGGAATTGACAGTGTTTTATACACACACGCACACACACACACACAAAGAATAATACAAAATAAACTATTCTCATTAAATAATTTTTAAAAATTAATCAACTTTAAAAGGTAGGTACTATTATCCTTACTTATAGTTGGAAAGTAGGTCTCAGGGGGTTTAAGAACTCACACTATCAACAGTGAACTATGACTTAAAATAAGGTGATTCTAGAATCGTCCAGTTCCTAGAGGCTGGAAGTTCAAGTCCACCCAGAGGTGTCTCAGAAGAAACCAAACATTGCAATGGAGCAGAGTTCTACTTTGAAACACATGGATCTTCATGAACAGAAGGTATTAAGTGTAACGGAGAGTGCTTTGAAGGTACTAAGGTTGTTTTGTAAAAGAAATTTAAATACATAGCTTTGAAAAATTATTTTCCATTTTTTGGATACCTGCTCATGTGCAAAGATCCAGAGTTAGAAAATTGAAAGGGAAGAACATGCTAAGCCCATCTTAAGATGAAAGAAATCAAGAAAAACATTCAAACCTCCAGTTTTGCAGTATTGAAGAATTCTGTAGGCTGCATATTGAAAGATCCGGAAGTGCTTCAGAAGAAACCAGCCACGGCAATCGTTAGGGAGCATGAAGTGAAGGTGGAAGGACTTTGAGAGTCTCTGTACCAAGCAGAGCCGGTTGACACGTAACCATTTCAAGTTTATGATCATGAAACGATGGTACTGGAGGAGGAAGTCCAAGCTGCACTGGAGGCATTAGTGAAAAACAGGCTCCAGAATTCCTAAAATACCAAATGAAATGTTTCTGTAAATTGAAGCAGCTCTGTAAGCACCCATTAGTTATGCCAAGAAATCTTGAAGACAACTCCTGGTCAGTTGACTGAAGAGGTCCATACTTATGCCCATTCCAAGGATCTGTTGACTCAAATGAATGTGGAAACCATCATTAATATGACATGAAAGTAAATTTGTCCTGAAGGTAATTCAGAAACAAGCGCAGCAGCACATCCTCAGGGGGCACCATCGCGATATCTGCAGAAAGGATTGGAATTGTCAAATGCTTCATTCTACTTATATCTACAATCAACGCCCGCAGAAATAGCGGCCAGGAAATCAGATTACATATTGCAATGTGCATATTGCACTGTAAAATACTTCTTAAAATGCTAAAAGCAAAGGTATCACTTTGCAGACTGTTTCACCTGACCCAAGCTATGATATTTCAGTGGCCTCCAATCATTTCCCACACAGAACAATGAATGAAGACCGAGGAAGAACTGATGCATTTCGACTATCATGATGTAGCGTTTCAAAGGTTCGATGGACTGCAGAGCAACAACACATCCATCTGGGGAAAAGCATCAGCTCCTCAGAAACAAGCTCCTCAGAAACATGCTTGGGGCATGTTATCAGGAGGGACCAGTCTTGGTAATGGACATCATGCATGGGAAAGCAGGGGTTATGGAAATAGGAGAAGATCCTCGACCAGATGGATTAACACAATGGCTGCAACAATGGGCCCGGACATAGGAGTGGCTGTGAGGACCGCACAGGAGCTTGGAGTGTTTTACTCTGTTGTAAGAAAGGTGGCTATCGGTCGGCAACCACTCTTTGGTACCTAACAATAACAACAACAACAATAACAAGATAACCGTATTGATAATGTGTACAATATCTCGTATTTAGCAGTACTGTTTAGAAATATATTTTGCAAGCAACTGAAACTTAATTGTATATTAAACTTTGTCTTAAGTTATTGTGGTTGAAAATATTTTCAAATGCTGTTAGGTGCCATCAAGTTGGTTCCAACTGCATAATGGCTCCATGTAAACAGAAGGAGTCACGCTCGTCGTTGTTGCTGGCCATGAGTCCATGGTTGTGTCCTGTTGAGGGTCTTCCTGTTTCGCACTGGCCTTCTACAGGCTTGATGTCCTTTCCCAGGGACTGGTTTCTCCTGACAACGTATCCGAAGTACACGAGACAATGTCTTGCCACCCTTGGTTCGTAGGAGCATTCTTGCTGGACTGAAGGCTGTGTCATTGTTCATCTTCATCAGCAAACACTTCAAAGTCCTCTTCCCTTTCAGTAAGTAAGACATATTATGCTATCTGCACATCACAAGTTGTACGAGATGTTAATAATCCTCCCTTCAAGGCTGATGCTGCCTTCTTCTTCATATGGTCCAGCTTCAAAGATTATTTGCTCAGCAAAAAGATTAAATACATATTTTTGGTGAAATGATGCACACCTTTCTTGATTTTGAACCATTAAGCATTTCCTGGTTCTGTTTTAATGAGTACATTATGATCCCAGTGTTGTCCATAGTCTGTTAGGATCCACATAGCCAAGGGCCTTTACATAGTTAATAAAACACATATAAACATTTCCCTGATATTCTCTACTTTCAGCTGACATCAGAAATGATATCCCTTGTTCCACATCCTTTTTATAGTCTAGCTTGAATTCCTGGCAGCTCCCTGCCAACGCACTGCTGAAACCATATTTTGGATTATCTTCAACAAAATTTGCATGGATACTAATGATATTGTTTGATAATGTCTTCAGTTCATTGATTCACATGTCTCTGTAATTGGCATAAATATAAATATCTTTTCGCCAGTTGATCAGGTAGCCATCTTCCAAATTTCTTTGGCACACAGGAGGCAGTGCTTCTAGCACTGCAATCGCTGGATTCTATTTATTGTAGCTTCTAAACCGTTTTCCTGTTGCTTTCTGGTGTCCTGTTCAGAAACCCACAGGGGGAGTTCAACCCTGTTCTGTAGGGTTTTTATGAGTTGGATTAAACTCAATGACAGTGAATGATATTTTTCACCAATTCTTCATTGCAGCTTGGACTTCTTCCTTCAATACCATCAGTTCCTGGTCCTCTGCTATTTCCTGAAATAGTTTTATATCAACTAATTCCTTTTGATACAGTGACACTGTGTATTCCATCCATCTTCTTTTGATACATTTAGTAGTTATAGCACTTTCCATACGTCAGGCAATATGCTTAGTACTTGGCAGGCACGAGCTCAATCAATTCTTTTAGCAAAGCTATGAGACAAAGAGGCTTCTGAAAGTGCCAAAACCTCAGTGCCATCAAGTCAATTCTGACTCATGGTGACCTTATATGACAGAGTAGAACTATCCCTATGGATTTTGAGACTGTTACTCTTTATGGGCAGAAAGCCTTGTCTTTCTCCCACAGAATGACTAGTAGTTTCAAACTAATGACCAATTCAAAATCACTAAACTACCAGGGCTCCTCAAAAAACTTCCTGCCATCAAGTCAGCTCCAACCCCTGTGACCTTCTGAAGGGTCCTACATAATATACACTGGAGCGTCGAGGAGGCTTAGGGAGGGTAAGTGTTTTGACAGGTGCATCATATGGAGAAAAAAAGGGGGGGCTTCCCTACAGTCTCATTGCTGCTTGCAAAATCAAGGGGTGCTTCAAATTTTCTGTACCAAGGCATAGTAGGGCCACACCTGACCTAATTATAGTTATTCTTAGAGATTTGGTGTTTGCTGACAGGCACGTGGCTCCAAGCAGCACAGTCAAGAAAAAGGTTAGCTAATCATCTAAGCAACAACTTAGGGATTATTGGTGTCCACTCAGATACTCCAAAAGAAAATGCTTCCTGGCACTTGGAACCAATAGGAAGAGTTTTCTATCTACGGATCTTCAGATTCCCACACAGTTGTGCATTCCATACAAAATAAGAGGAAAAAATTCTAGCCAAATTGTACTACTTTTAGGAGTTGTAACAAATCCCCCTCCATCACACCTAGACACACACAGGGAAATCAGTTTCACATAAGCTGAGAACCAGGTATTGAAATGATCAGAAAGATGCGGAGACTTGAGCTTGAGTAAAATGTGTTCTGTGAAAAGAGAGATTAAGCTGGTCTAACCAGAGGGTGGATGAATAATGTGATGCTGTACTGGAGACCCTGAGAGAATCATTCTCTGAGTTTTGCAGCCTTGAGGTACTTCTAGCACCACAAATATGGGTAGACCTTTCCTCAGAATCTGTAAATATGTCCGCATATGATGGAAATGTAAACTTCTCCAGTTATAGTTCATGGGCATGTGATGATCGCTCGTTTGTTTCCAAGTCTCCCAAAGGAACTCATGCTTCCCTTTGCCGTTTCTCTTCCTCATCTCAAGCCAGTGACTGGAACACTGGGCTAACCCTGCCCATCCATTTCCTCCCCTCTGCCCACTTCTTTCATTCTCCGCTCAGGCTTTAACTCACTTGCGTGGCAACACAGCTCCACTACCTTTTCTTGGACCTTCTTCAACTGCCTTGGTGTCAGTCTGGTCTTTGGGGCCTGGGTGTCTACAAGCAGGTCATTGCAGCACCCACACAGTTCAATGCTGAAACAGGAGTAAGATGTGGGGAAGCCTTGAAATCGGCCCAGAGATGGGACTTGGGCTGCACTGCACCCAGTCACATTGAGCATGAAGAAGAGAGACCTGGTGTGATTTGAGCGATGGTTTTGTGCTTGGGAATAACATGGACGAACGTGAGTGGGGCAGAGCCTGATATTGGAAAACCCCAGGCCTTCAACCGAAGAGTTCTAGACTTGATGAACCAGGCGGTGCCATCGGAAATACTGATCCAAGGGGGTAAAAGGATAAACGCAAAGCGTGAGAGAGATTAGTCTGTTGCGCCGGGTCAATTGGAGGCCGAGGGATTGCGTTTAGAATTGGTTTTACTGCAACAGAAGAAGACAACCTGCAGGCCCGGTTCATGGGGATGGACAGAAAGGGGCAAGACCAGGAGTTCTTTGAAAGAACAAACGAAAGCTGATGACAGACAGCAGTACCTTCGCAGTGCCAAACAGCTGGGAGACAATGGGACCATGTGCTCTCAAAGTGTATTCAGTTCTTTAGTGTTGGACGAACCACGAGTCTACGTTTGTGTTCAATTTCTTGTTTACCGGTGCTTTGCGGCTATGTTGAAACGGTAGAAATGCTGTGCGTTCTCTGAGTCAACAGGACTCAAGAATGAACTAACCATGTTCACCAGATTCAGAGGCAAATGCTGGCGATACGAAGTCATTCGGGTAGTTTGGATACAGATCTTAAACTGTGGGGACTCAAGAGAACAAGGGGCTGTCGACAAGTCTTTCTAGCAAACACACTCACAGCACAGCTTGCTTGCCTTAGCTTGCCTGGGAATAATATATAGTGGGCTATTAACAAAGAATGTGAATTTTATTTATTTATTATTCTGACTTGGAGAGAGGGTGGGTTGGTCGGTCTTCTGATTCTTCAAAGGGTGAAATTTGATTAGGGGTAGTATGATTTATGGGTTGTAGACAAGGTAGTTATTTTGAAGTCAGGTGGAGCTGGGGATGATTTCCTGGCTGCTACTTACCAGCTGTGTGATTGGAGTAAAGTTACTTTACCTGTGCGGTGGCCATAAAGGTCAGAGTCCATAATTTGTGAGACTGTTTGCAACCACTAAATGAATTAACCTGGCACAATGACAGATATCTGGGATATACATAGTAGTAAATGGTAGTTCCTTTCCTGAAAAATGGGAAAAGGTCCACTTGTTAAGCCACATGCATACTAGATAATTTGTCTTGATTGAACCTTAAGGAACTAGTGCAGAATTTATTGAGGGTTGAAAAAAATGTGTGTAATAAGTGACACCTACTGCTTATCGAGTTGACACAGGAGTTGACTCTACTAGACACCAAGGACAAAGAGATGATGGGCAAAGTCATCCTCTTCTCTAGAGAAAAATGAGAAATGAATCAAGGGAAGTCAGCCAAAAGAATAAATTATAATTCCATCCCAAGCTTGGGAAGATTTATTTCCATTATTTAAGGAAAGTAATTGTATCAGTGAATAGACGGAGGGGTCAACAATACACGGATGAAGAAGGGACCCAATCGTTGTAATGGGGACATAAATCTGAAGCTCCCAAGAAATCCCCAAACTGAAATATAAAAGTCAACAGACGTCACATGTCTGGGTTTGCTCGGGGGAGGAAGAGGCTGCAGGGGCTAGCTGGCAAACCCGCAGCAGAAGGCGAGGAGCTGAGGCTTTTGCTGCATAGGAAATGCCAATTTAGTATTCGGGAGATTTTTAATAAGAAATTTAATCTCAGCTTGGTGGAAAGCAAGGACAAGTGATTAAATAATCAAACTGAAGGATGAAAACAGGGACATAGAAAGTTGGAAAAAAGGAAGAAAAATGAGTCTGAAACTTATTTAAGGAAGCTAAGCTAAATTATGACCTTCATGCCTGCTTAAGGAGCACTAAACAAGAATAGCAATTAGTGCAGTCACGGCCTCGTATTTAGAAAACCAATCATTTTTCTTCCGTGCGTATTCTGTGTGTATATATTATTATTTTTAAGTTGTTAAAACGGAATGAGTTTTACATTAAAATGAAGGCAAAAACAAGCCAAATAGCTCACATGTGTATATGAGGGTGCATCTTTTCCTTTGTTCATGGAGGTAACTTAATGGGAAAGAACAGGGCGAGCCGCACTGCATGCCTACGGGCAGTTTGTAAAAACGACGGCAGGAGCATATGACAGGACACTAACACTGTTAGGAGATAGAAGAGGAAACACCTTTTGGAAAGCATTTTAAGGCTAATGAGAATTCCTGACTTCATATAGACCAAGAGAAATGGCAAACAGGGGTAAAGAAATAGAACATTTTAAAAATACAATTTAATAGTAAATAGTCCAATTGCATTTTCTTCAAGAATGATGACCATGTCTCTTTATAATGTACCAATATATGTTTCATTCTTTCAAAAATAATCCATATATATATATATATATATATCTCCTAACTTCATAAATAGAAACCTACCAGAAGATGTTCTAGATTTGAAGACAGTTTTGCTCTCTGTTTTATGAATGATGCTTTTTGATACTAACTACAAAATAAGGCCCAATCTTAGGAGCTCACCTCTTTGACATGACCAAACCTTGGCCGATGCTACTGGAGTACCCTCCTCTACCTTTGGTCCACGGGAGACCGCACTTGACTCACGGGGCCACTCTGCAGACAAATATCTGTGAGACCATCAGCGGCACTTCTGTGGCTTGGTTTACCAGAGTGAGTCATGAATTATTGCTACTAGCTCATACATGCATGAGTTTATTCCAAACAAGATATCATTAAACTGTGATCACTGGATGGCTTTAGACGGGTTCTCTTGGTCATAATACACTTGTCTAGTCTCATTAAGGTGCTTAAAAACAGCCCCCCAAAATTCCAATGAAACAGTGGCTTTCAAAGGTGATCTGCTGGGCCAGTTAAATTCAAGGAAGAGCGTTCCACTCAGAATGTCATGGTGACTGGTCTTTGAGACTCCAAAGAAGTGCTCTTGATCGTTTTCTTGAAGGACACAGGGCAATCATGCGGGCTTATTTGGAAGGAGCTTTAAGAAATGGACTACTGCGTTGGTGAGAAAACCACCAGGAGCATTGTAGCAAGGAAATTTCCTTTAATCCTAACACGTACCATGCGTTCTTTGACATTAGCAGGAGCCGTCACGGAGAAGACCACGGAGTTCCTCATAAATGGATTTGCCTTTACCGCATGCTGAATGAATGGATCTCAGTCTCTGCCTTGGTAATGCCGTCAGAAGGACCTTGATCCGTAAGCACGTTACAACCCTCATACCGTCACGCTTTCACCCCACTCCCCTCCATCCTTCTGACTCCCACGCGGAGGAGAGACCGAGGGGCATGTGCCAGAGGCAAGCCCTTTCAGGGAAGGGAGAATGGACATGAGCGATCAGAGTCCATTTCTGGCCGACAAAATTTATGGCTACGAACCTCGTTGGAGACCAAACTCGCAAAAGCACTTGGCTGAAACTATCTCATAAATCTTTTAAGAGAAGTGAGGAGGCCAGGTCTGAAGAGGCTTCATGGTGAACGATGAAGCGCAGGCACCTACAATGCAGGCCCTGAGGAAAGCTCGTGATGATGTGGAATGCGAAGCAAATGCTGTGTGCACATAAAGGGTAACCAGGACGACCACCCCACAAACTCTTATTGTTTAAAAACACCCCTACCCCCTTCATTAGCGGTCTGCTTAGAGTATGAAACAGCCGGTCAGGTTCGCTCTGCCCCACACTGAGTGATCGTCCTCACATGCTGAAACTGGGCAAATGGATTCTTCGCAGTGGAGAAACAAACTTCCTCACTGTACCAGGCAGTCGTTTGCCTGTCATCAGGTTACTGAAACCAGTCATTATTTTTTGGGGCTGCTGAGATTATTTAGGAATCCCCTGTCCCCAGGCAGACAGACATGGCGTTTTCAGCTGACCTTCAGTGCTTCTGCCATTAGAGTAGTAAATTTCCCTGGAAGGCAGACAGCTCTTGGGTAATTTCAGAGAGGGCAAAGGAGCAGAATTATAGGTTGTCTGAAAGGGTTGAAAGATTAGACCTCTGGAGGGAAAAAAAGAAAATGAATCATGTTGAAGGGCAACTACTACGTAGGGTCAAAGTTTAAATGTCTGTAACCAGTGTTTTAGCTTGCCTCACGGCATACATTTAAAACAAATGAAATTGATTCCAAGGCACAAAATGGCACTTAAAAAATCTACCCATCAGTCATTACAAATCTGAAAACAAGTACAAATAACCTCACT
The DNA here is from genome assembly GCF_050624435.1 of Tenrec ecaudatus. Lineage (NCBI taxonomy): Eukaryota > Metazoa > Chordata > Mammalia > Afrosoricida > Tenrecidae > Tenrec > Tenrec ecaudatus. The sequence continues at coordinate 91,590,053 of NC_134542.1, read as the reverse complement.
ACACTGTCTGAAATCAGTAATTAATTCCCTTTTAAAAAACAAGTAAACAAACACAAACTAAAAGTCTCATGTGCGTTGGCTATCTTCGCAGGAGAGACCAGGGCCTGGACAAGGCGAGCATGCTTGGTGAAGTAGAGGGTCAGCAGAGAAGAGCAGCCCCTCAATGAGATGGACTGATGCAGTGACTGCAGCAAGGGCTCAAACATAACAACGTGAGGGCGACACGGACCGGGAAGCGTTTCTTCCTGCTGTACATAGATAGGTGTGCCGAGTCAGAACCGACTACGTTAGCAATAACAGCAACATAAAAGGAAACAATGGGATTCTTGACTATAAGAATGATAAGATCATATCGGGTTGCTACTGATGTTTGGGAAGGCTATTAAAAACCAAACCCGTGGTCATTGAATTGATTCTCACTTACAGCCACCCTATAGGATTGAGTAGAACGGTCCTGTAGGGGTTCCTAAGCTGTGATCATGATGGAAGCCGATTGGCCATCTCTATCACAGAGAGCAGCTCGTGGGCTCGAACTGCCAACCTTTTGTTTCGCAGAGAGTGCTTCTTCACCTCTATGCTCCAATGAGTAGACCCTAAGGTTCTTTTGTTGAAGTGCCTCTCTCTGCTTGCAGCTTAATTTATATATATTTTAAGGCATTTATTTAAAATACCACAGAAGCCTAACAGCAGATTCTGGGAGAAATGAGAGACATCTAAAGAAGTGACTGAAAGCCTTCTGCTTCAAGCAATGTAGCCAAAATATGTGTCTACCGCTGATTTTTTGCACGCCCGGGTGAACCAAAGTGGCTTGGTAAAGTGGCTGAAAATCTGCTAGCATTGCAAGCCTGGAACTCCACCAGGCAGTAATTAAATATTTTTAGTGTTCAAAAATCCCAGAAAAGAACCAACAATACCTGATCATTCAAGAACAAGAAAATTTAAACAAAAAATTTTGGTCTTAAAAACAAATTTTTCTGCAGTCTTGGATCCTAGTCTAATCTATTAGCCTGAGTTATATTGGCAAGATGGAGTTGACCTGAATGCTTGGGAATGAGAAGTTTTAAAGTCAAACCTTCCATCCATGGTTCTGTGATTGTACGTGATCAGCTGGACTTTGTATAAATAAAAAGTAGGAGGTAGACAGGAAGCGGCCAAAGAAGACAAGACAAGAGCAGGAAGGCGCAGGTGAGTCACGGCCCAACAAGCATGGATCGTGCTGGGCTGAGGCGTGTGCTGAGAATGGGTGGGGCTGAAGGGGGCAGTATCTCTGGGAGCGGCTTCTCCCGAACAAGTGGACCAAGAGGACAGGCACCTGCTGCCGGGCGACCAATGAGCTCAAGAATGACAGGTAATACTTTACAGGTCTCTGACTTGGGGCAAGTTAGTGAGTCGATTCTGTGCCTCGGTTTCCTCCCTGCCGAACTCTCGCTTCTCCTTTGCTGGCAACAGGTGGGAAAGTGCGGTGAAAAAGAAAACCCATTGTGCTGATGTCTCGCTAAGCGGTTGACGTGCTCGGCTGCTAACGGAGAGGTCAGCGCTTCAAACGCACTGGCCCTTCCGAGAAAGACGTGGTGATCGTCTTCCCGTATGATCGGGTTGGTTGTTTCGTTGTTGTTAGGGGCCGTTGCGTCTGTCCCAACCCATAGCGACCCCATGCACAACAGAACCAACCACTCCCCGGCCCTGGGCCTGTGCTAGCATGAAAATCGTTCCTCTGCCGGCGCCATTGCTGCGGCCAGTGTGTCTGTCCATCTCGCTGAGAGCCTTCCTCTTTCCCGCTGCCCCGCTACATTAAAGTGAGAGCCTTGGCAGTTCTCTGGGGGCGGTTCTACTTTTTCTCATAGGGTTGCTATGAGGCAGAATTGACTCCAAGGTAAAGAATGGGGTACAGAGGTAAGCCCTCAGCTACTACCCAAAAGGTTGGTGGTCTGGATTCACCCAGAGGCACCGTGGTGGAAAAGCCTGGCAGCCTACTCCTGGGCGCGGGTTTGGAGAAACCCCTTGGAGTGCAGCCCTGTGCTAAAACCCGTGTGTCTCCTGGAGCTGCATGTGACTTATCAGTCACTGGCTTGGTGGTGCTGCGGAAAAGCCCGGAGAAGGCATGGCCTTCATCATGGTCATCCACTCTGCCTCATGTCAAGGTTGGGCTCTAGCAAGATCCCTCAAGAGCCCCCCAAGTCTGATGTGTTACCACTACGTTCAGAAAACCCCAAACCAAACTCATGTCTATCCAGTCGAAGGCGCTTTAGAGTGTCCCTGCAGGACAGGGGAGGGCTGCTCTGTCCAAGAGTGTAACTCTGGATGAGAGTCAAAGCCTCATCTTTCACTGGTGGAGCATCACTGGTAGTTTCAAACTGTTAGCCTTATGGCTAGACCAACGCATAACCACTATGCCACCAGGTCTCCTCCACTAAGACCAGGCATAAGAAATAAGCTTCCTCCACTAAGACCAGGCATAAGAAATAAGAAGCAATTATGTAGTTAAGGGCCAAAAAAGTTCACTTCTGTCAACTAATTTCATCAGAATTGAAAGGAGTACTAAAAAAAAATTGCCTGTTATGACGATCTGCAGGATCCCTAGTAGCACGGCGGTTAAAGTGCTCCATGACTGACTGCACTGGTGTCTGACCCCACCCCAAACAGAGGTGTCCTGCGTCTGCAAAGGGCCGCCCTGCTCTGTCACCTTAGGAAGCTTGCTGTGAGTTGGTATAGGCTGGATGGCGATGGGTTTGAGCTTGGGGATATGGCATATCCTTTCTCTGCATTACTTAGTTTTTCTCCCACTTTCTCCCTGGTGTCTTTCTCGGTAAGGGCCATCGCCAGATCTGAGTTGAAGAGAGGCGCCAGAGCAGGGGTGTTTATGTCTGTGTGTGAGGACTCATCTTGGGTGGGACGCTCAGTCCAAACAGTGACCCAGGCCCAGCGACGATGAACCAGGCAGATGATTACAAGGACCTCAGGTCACCCTCAGGGAGGACTCATGGCCTCTGTTTATGCAGCTGGGAGAACATCGTAATCAGGTTTTGCTGACTGGGTCTCCGTGTGATCCTCATTCCACTTCAAATCTTACTTTGTCTTAATATTGTAATAACCTTCCAAAGAGACTACCTTCTGAGAATCTAGCAGTTACATCTCCGGCTCAGAGTGGCGTGATTGACTCGCAAGCCATGCTTGTTTGAAGCTTGTCGAGTTAAGCTCTCTATGCTTATTAGAACTAATTGTACAAGGAGATCTTCTGTGTGTGGTGCCTGAAGCCCCATGCCAGGCATGAGAAGGTATTTAAATCCTTTGATAACATGATTATTGGGGATTAAAAAGTAATTAAAATGACTGCCCATGTCAGTCCACTCATCAACAACACTGAAGGGAGCCTGACTTCTAAAGACAAGGCACTGTGTGGCAAGAACTTGTCACCATGTGATGTTCAGAGCTGTTCCTTCCCAGAGCAGCACGCAATGTCATTTGGCCGCATGTGGGTCTTTAATTATGGTGAGACAATTCAGCGCACCCCAACGGCCTCACTGCTTGCTCTTTGCCATTCATTTTAAAGTTGTAACCCAAGTCCTGAGCTGTTTGGTGTGACCCCGAGGTTACTGGAGCTTCCCATTTGTGTGTAAGTAAATCACGGTGATCGGTAATTTCCCTCTGGGATCCTTAGAGCAGAGCAATTACATGGAATTTGCTTGGCTCTTTCATGCATGCCCAGGGTTAGAAACAGGTGCGTGAGGCATTTGGAATGATAACATGGAAGGGATACTGGAGCCCCTCCACGGCTCTAGGTTCCCTCGCTGCCCCATCAATATTCCTGTTGTAACTTTAACTGCACAAACGCAAGGAGATAATGCAAACGGAGGCTCTGTGTATTTTAAGTCACAGAGAAAAGATGGTTTCTATTCTTTCTCACTAGCTGAAACTATATATTTGCTCCGTGTCTAAAAAGCTTGAGACGATATTTCCTTTGTTGATTTTTCCCCTATTTTTTTTCTTTTTGGACTGATGAAAATGTATTGTTATTTCTAGAGTAAACTATGCTGGAGTTGGCTTGGAGATGGGCTGAATTTGGGAAAATTATTAAATAATGTGTTATGTCTGGGTACCCATTCATAGTATATTCTGAGTAGTTCTTTTTTTAAACAAAAAATTTTTATTAGGGACTCATACAACTCTTATCACAATCTATACATACATCAATTATATAAAGCACATCTGTACATTCTTTGCCCATTCTGAGCAGTTCTTAAGGAAGTTCTTAATCCATAATCCATAATGATGTACTGTTTGATTCTCTTAAAAAAACAAGCCTTCCATGTAGCAGATGCAAGTTTTCTGAGAAATCAGTGGCATTAATTTTACAAAACTACAAATCAAATTTGCAATAAGTGGAGAGAGGTAAAAACCTTGATGCATAAACTTCAATGAAATAGTGTACATTTTAAAAAATAGACAGCTCATTTCAGTACTTTATATACATTCTAGGTCTGTTCTAGAATGTCAAATACGAGTACTACTACATAGTTTTAGAATGACTAAATCATAAACTCTAGTATGTTTTTAAAATGACAAAATATACTAAAGTGAATAAAAGATCCTCAAGACTATGGCCCGTAGTCACCTTGCAAGCCGGGACCTGAACTCACCCAGGTAGCTCAACTGCCAGGCAAACAATAGAGAGGCCTAGAAGGTGAGGGACAACACTTGGGAGACGCACGCACGTTCCTTAGAACAATCAATGGTATGAGATCAAGAGGGAAGCCTTTGCCCAGGAATAAAGCTCAAGGTCAGGAAGGGATAGGAGAAAGGAAGGAAAGTGGTAAACACAGGGAAGGAGCTGAAAGAATGACGCTCCCTTGTGGGGATTGCGATCAATGTCACGAATCTAAGCATGTATGAATTGTTGAATGGAAAACCCATTTGCCCTATAAACTTCCTCCCAAAATCACACACAAAAACAGTGGATAGAAGAGAAATAAGCAGTGTTGAATTTCCCAATAAGCAAGGTAAGCACAGGCCTACTTTACAATTTATAATATAATTAATATAATATAATTAAGATAATATAGTTTTATAGTGAACAATTTTATATATTTTTACCACATATAAAATTCTGCTTTTAGGGATGACTGGCACCTGTTTCTCTCCCAATCCTAAAGCATCTTCCTAAAGAATCAAAAGCTCCTTTCAATTGTATCATTTCGGACAGGTACAGAGTACTCAGTAAGCAAGATAAATGTGTGCCTACTTGTACTAATCTGTAGTGAACAGTTTCACATTTTGCATCACATCTAAATTTCCACTTCTAGGTGTGGTTGGCGTCTGCTAACTCAACAGCCCATGCCTGTAGAACCAAAACCTCTTTTAAAATTTCCAATTCCTGACAAGGACAGCGTTTCATGTGAAACCCATATGAAATTGTTCATCTCAAATCCCACCCCACCCCTATCAATTACCTTTTTATGATCACCATCACAGTAGTTGGTGTCGATACTGATCACTATCTAGTTCATTGGAACCCCTCATAGTAGTGGTTATGTGTTGGCTTGCTAACCACGAGCCAGCAGCTTGAAACCACCAGTCCTCTTGGGAGAAGGATGGGGGCTTGAAAACTCACTGGGGTAGTTCAACCCTGTTCTGAAGGATCACTGTGAATCAGCATCGACTCAATGGCAGTGAGACGACTTCTTCTGCTCTCAGACAAGTAGAGACTTTGGTTTTCAAGGGCCATTGATCTTTTGGGCTAATTATTTCTTCAAGTCTTTAATTTTCTTTTTTTAAAAAAATCATTTTATTGGGGGCTTCTTTAATTTTCTTCATTCTTTTTTTGTTCCAGACAGAGAGACCAATAGTTGTAACTTAGATGGCCGATTGCCAGCTTTCAGGACCCCAGTCATGACCCACCTATGTGGGATCTAGAACATTGTCTTTAGGAACTGTGTCGTGCCATTTTACCGAGATGTCCCCAGAAATAAAGTAACAATATCATCTTTTCCATCAGGGGGGATTCCAAGAAAAATGCTACATTGCAAGAAAACTCCAAGTTGAATTTCATGGTTTTGACAACTATGATAATACTTTTCTCCCTCATGTTACTTTCCCACATTGCCTATTTTCCATAACTATCACATTTACTCTCGGATTAACTATCTAGAGTCAGGAAGGTGAAAAACTCTCATCAAAAATATGTATTAAACATTTAATTATAACAAATTGGAGCCAAAAATGTAACCAATAGTTAAGAAATAGAGTGGCCCTTCTCAAAGAATTCGTTTTCTTCCCAAATTTCTAGAAATAAGGGTTTCTGAAGCTAAATCACTTTGCGTGCTGCATATTTTAACTCTATCTAGGAGATTCATCATAAACATTTTTTGATTGATATTTTAATTTTTATTTATTAATAATCTGTCTCCCTTGTGTATGTAAACACCTCAAGAGTGAATGCCTTTCTTCTTTATTCACTGTGTATCCTGAGAACTTAGCCAAGAGCCTGGCCCATCATTGTACTCAACAATTAGTTGTTGAAGAGAGAAATGGAAGGAAGGAAGGAAGGAAAGAAGGAAGGAAGGAAGGAAGGGAGGGAGGGAGGAAGGAAGGAAGGAAGACAATCACTTTGGTTTGGCTTTCAGAGCTCCTGAGGTCAAGAAATATACATTTCAATGGTCTGATCCTGTGTTTCCCAAATGAATTTGTGCACAGAGTTCTTCCCTTCACATACACAGAGCCCCCTTCTTAGAGCAAGAAAAGATAGGTCTTTCATCTTCCTCTAAGGTGGTGTAGTGGCTACGCATTGGGCTGTGATCCAAATGGTCAGCAGTTTGAAACCATCAGCACTTCCTCAGAAGAGAGAGACCGGGCTTTCTACTCCCATAACCAGCTATAGTTTCTGAAATACATATGGGTCACTATGAGTTAGCATTGATTTGATGGCCATGGGTTTGATTTGTTTTTGCATTTATTTTTAAACTTCCTCTAAAGAATGATTGTGTTGGCCATTGTTTTTGTGCCCTTCCCCCAATCCATCAATCACCCTCCGGGAGCCAGACTACTTTACATGATGTATTCTGGACTCCACTGTCTCTGGTTCACTTTGATCAATGAAAGGCAGAAGGCAGAGAGAGAGATCACAGTATTTCTCCCCAGCCTTCTCCCACTTCAACATTGCCATTTTCTCAGTGGCTACCTGCCTCCTTGATGGTAGCTTCGACCCTTCCAGGGTGCCAGCTCTCCGACATCCAATAGTGATGTTCCATCTTCTCTCCACCCAGGTTTCTATTTGGCAATGACTTCCTCTAGTGCTCTCATCTCGTCTCAACATCACCCCTTGACTCCCTCAACCACACCGAAACCAAACCCCAAACCCACTGCCACTGAATCGATTCTCACAGTGACCACACACTGGGTTTCTGGGCTCTAAATTGTTATAGAAGAGAGAGGCCGCCGAGTTTGAGCCTCTGACCTTTCGGTAAGAAATCCAACACGTCCCCAGCAGCAGCACCTCTGTAAGCTCCTTCATTCCCATCTCTCCCAAATCCCATGGGGGCATTCCCGCTGTTTCCTGTCAATCCCCTGGCTTCTTCCGTGATGACCTCTTTAGTCTGGAATGAACGACCAAGGGCACATGGAACTCGAGGACACTCAGTACTTTGCCGGCAGGATCAAAGTTTCAGGCAGTGGTTTTCTCTTTTGACTGAAGTTTTGTGACTGCCCAGAATTTCATCCACATTTGAACAAAAATGCATCCCCAAACCAAGGCGTCCCATTGTTATGAGGCATCCACCTTCCTAACCCACAGCTGGGACGTCAACAATGAGCTAGAGAGCTTTAATCTCTTCTTCATGCAGACTTTGAGCTTTAAGGAAAATATGGACGTATTCCTTTGGGCCATCACTCTTCATTTTAAATGTAGTTCAGGACACTGTATGTACTCGCTGCACATTAATTCAATTTACATAGTCATTTAAAACGATGGCCGCAGCTGCAGAGAATGGATGGAGTGGAAGACACCATCCATTAGCTTTAAATTAAAGGATAACGCTTGGCAGCACCATGACCAAAGGGAAGGAGTGGTGCATTTGTGAACAGAAGGAACCAAGGCTCCAAAGATAATGTTATACACTTTCTTAGCTATAAAGGTTGAACTTAAATATATGTAGAAGAATGTGTGTGAGAGAATTGACAATAATTAAGATCTATATAGTGGCGGCAGAATAATGAGAGCCCAGGACCTGGACAATAATGCCCTAAAGATAATCATGATTATGACACTGTTGGTTTTTTGGGGTTTTTTAAAACATTTTATTAGGGGCTCACACAACTCTTATCACAATCCATACACATACATACATCAATTGTATAAAGCACATCTGTACATTCTTTGCCCTAATCATTTTCAAAGCATTTGCTCTCCACTTAAGCCCTTTGCATCAGGTCCTCTTTTGTTTTTCCCCTCCCTCCCCGCTTCCCCCTCCCTCATGAGCCCTTGATAATTTATAGATTGTTATTTTGTCATATCTTGCCCTATCCAGAGTCTCCCTTTCCCCCCTTCTCTGCTGTCCGTCTCCCAGGGAGGAGGTCACATGTAGATCCTTGTAATCAGTTCCCCCTTTCCAACCCACTCACCCTCTACTCTCCCAGTATCGCCCCTCACACCCCTGGTCCTGAAGGTATCGTCCACCCTGGATTCCCTGTGCCTCCAGCTCCTATCTGCACCAGTGTACAACCTCTGCTCTATCCAGTCTTGCAAGGTAGAATTTGGATCATGGTAGTTTGGGGGAGGAAGCATCCAGGATCTGGGGGAAAGCTGTATTCTTCATTGGTACTATATCGCACCCTGACTGACTCATCTCCTCCCCTAAACCCCTCTATGAGGGGATCTCCAGTGGCTGACAAATGGACTTTGGGTCTCCACTCTGCACTTCCCCCTTCATTCACTATGGTGTATATTTATTGAATGATTCCTTATACCTGGTCCCTTTGGCACCTCGTGATCGCACAGGCTGGAGGAAAGTCAAGGGAGACACTGTTGGTTTTTAAAGCAATTTTAGAAGATATATTTGCTTTGGAATTCAGTGAAGATAGAATATTTCAAGTCATATAATACTGAAAACAAAAATACCTCACAACCCCTTTGGGGGTCAAATGACCCTTTCACAGGGACCACCCAATTCATAACAGTAGCAAAATTACAGTTATGAAGTAGCAATGAAAAGAATTTCATGGTTGGGGGGTCACCACCACATGAAGAACAGTATTAAAGGATGGTGGCATTAGGTTGAGAAACACTGCTCTAAGATGTATGGAGGGAAATGTTCTCATTCTGATAATTGTTGTTGTTGTCAGTTACCATGACGTAGCTCTAAATCACGTATGGCAGAATGAAACATTGGCTGGCTGTGTGCCAGCTTCATGATCATTGGTATGTTTGAGTCCATGGCTGTGTCATTGTGCCAGTACATCTTACTGACTTACTTTGGTTCTCTGCCTTCTACCTATTGACCTTCCTTGACCTTCTGCCTATATGTCACTTGTGATAATACATCCAAAGTAAGTGAGTTGACAACTCAGATAATATTCTATGATCCACAGTACTTTCATTGGCTCATTTTTGGAAGTCATCTTTTTTACCTAGTCTACCTCAGTCTGGGAGCTTCACTGATGCCTGTCTACCATGGATAACTCTACTGGTATTTGAAATAACTCTATTGGCAAGCTTTCTGGATCATAATAACACATAGAAAAACTCTCACAGTACAACCAACTGACATATAGGGGGTTCTGACAATGGGGCTACGGAAATCCTATGTCTTGTGCTTAGGATTGGGTGGATCCCACGAATCATTGGAGAGGGTTACGATGTGATAGACTTGTCCCTTGGTGCAAATGTTCTGGGCTGGTCGGATGGTGACCTGCTCTTTAGCAGCCCAGAGAATCTCCAGCAGCATCAATACCAGTATTGGACTATTAATTAGAGTTGGTATTCTCCAACAGAGATTTTGAGAGAAGTAAACTCAATATAACCAATGCTTCTGTTTTGACCATTTTTGCTCATTCCTTTAACCTAGATCTTAGCTTTTTTTCTTCTGGACATCGTTTTCATTACCTTGGAAATTATTTTGCAAGATAAAGCAATTGCTTTCTAAGTCTGTAAATTCTTGCTATGGGTTGTGTGTTTCCTTTCTCGGATCCTAGTAAATCACCGGATTCCAGGCTAAACCTGTTTGGGTAGGTAAACTTGTGATGAAAACACTGATAATCTGTTCTCCTGTTCTTCCTTATAATGAGTTATTTTAATAATCATTTGTTCATATGCTTATCTGCTTTTCAAAGTATTAGTTCCTTGAACGTACGTGTATTTAGTTTTTATCTCATTCTAGGAGCTGCCTCTTCCCACGATTACTCTCGATGGGAATGACCAGGACCTCAGAGAAAGCTCAACCTTAGACTTTTAGCCCCACCCAAGAATGGTATCAGAACATTTCAACGTATTCCCCAGAGCCTGATTGATTCAGTCCATGGGCAGAATTCCAACAGCCAACTTTCAGCTTTGTCCAGATCGGTGCAGAAGTGACCACAACCATTCCTCTCAAGTAAGTAAAGGACTAAGCTTGCATCATTCCTATTTTATACTTTGAGGTTCCAGTTCCTGATCTCTTCTGAGTTCTCTACTTCCAAAATAAGTAACTTTTTACAGTGTAACAATATAGCCAGATATTCTCAACACTCTACTTCTAGTAGAGTACTTTAGGGTGCATGAATCAGTGGCAATTTTGGTGGTGTTCCCAAGGAAAATAATATATGTCAAGGTGGATCAATGTCTCAAGCTCTTTCTTATTGAAAGCACCTTGAAATTTGTTTTGCATTCTGAATATTTCCATTAACTTTCAAAACATTCTGCAGCTAAGTTTCAGACAGAGTATAAGCCAAAATCCACGGTGCATTCTCTACAGGTAGGTTTCTGCATTAAGCATACCAGTCTGGTCCTTGAAAAACTCAAGTGGACCATGCCAGGTTATGGTGAACTACCACGAACTTGACTGAGTAGCAGTCATGGTCACCTCAGTTGTGAGCATGCAGTATCTTTGCTCAAACATGTCAATGCAACCACAAAGTACGTGGAAGGCGGCTGTGGTTCAAGTCGCATCAGGAAGTGGGGGCAAGAGGAGTTCCCATTTAGTTTGGATGGGTAGCTGTCCACACTGGGGTCTTTGCTCAGGTCTGTGTGCGTCAGGATTTCTAGCAGAATATAATCCGAAAGGATCTTGGATCAGCAAAGTGTGGTGAAGAAGTCACATGGTGTCTCATTATCAGAAGGAACAGCATCTAGGGCCTTAAAGGCTTGTCTTAAACCAAGCAGCCATACAGGTGAGGCATCAATTAAGGACCACATGGAAGAAGCATGCCACCAGCTTGTGTGATCCAAGGATTGAAAATAATAAAATCCAAATCTGAGGGAGGGGAAAACATCAGAGCTTAAATTCTGAACCCTTGGTTTGTAGAAGGTCATGGATGATAGTGGAAGCTCAAATATTGGTGGGCCCCCCATGTGGATGAATACTCTGATCAACCCCTGGAGCCCTGGTCGCATGGTGGCTATCAGTTAGGCTGTGATCTGAAAGGTCAGCAGTTCAAAACCCCAAGCTGCTTCTCAGGAGAAAGACTCCTGTAAAGAGTTACAGTCTTGGAAACTCACAGAAGCAGCTCTAGCCTGTCCTACAGGGTTGCAGTGAGTTGGCGTCAACTCGATGGCAGTGACTTTGGCTTTGGGGGAGGGTTAGGGGTGGGGCGTTGGAATCCCCTTTGCCCATATTTCAGGGGTGTGAATAGCTTTGCTCTCAGACAGAGAACATTGTGAAGCGGATGATGACACATGCAGTTAGGTTAAGATGCAGCACCTTTTTATTTAAACTCCCTTTTCACCCATTTTAAACGTGTTTCCGCTTTTAACGTTTTCCGCTTTATTTTCCATTGAATTTTTCTGTTTTGTTTTGTCATTGTTCATTTTTTATGTTGTTCTCTTTTTGTGTTCCATATGATTTTCTGTATATAAAATCCAGGATAGGTAAATCTATAGAGATAATAACTGGGTAACTAATTACCCAGGCTCCTGGCAGAGGAGACTGGGAAAAATAGGATGCTAAGAACAATGAGTACGAGAAAGAAGAAAATGTTCTGAAATGGATTGTGAGGATGACTGTACAATTCTCCTTAATATGACCGAGCTAATAAATATGTGACGTGTGAACTATACGCCAATACAACTATTAAAGAAAGAGCTTGGTTGTTTTAACAGTCCACAGAGTAGCATACTAACCCAGTATCTTGAGGCTATGTCATGGTGATGGGACGAAGGAACGAGAGATGATAAGTACACCCATGGTAAGTCACAGTATGCCAGAAAGTGTCATAACTGAGGAACCCTTTATATTTATGCAATTTGAAGGGGTACATTAGTGAAATTTCAAGGGGTACAGAGTTGGAGATATGTTGGAAAGTTCCCTATTTTCTTTTAAAAAAGCAAAATCATTATATTTCCTGCCACTAAGAGAGATGCACAATACTTGATAGAGCTCTTTGATTATGGACCAAAAGAGTCAGTAGTTTAATATTTGAAACCTCACCCAGGATTTAACATAATGTAATAAACTCCAGGATGAGAGCTTCTGTGAGCAGCCAAGCAGTTGTGGAAACATTTGGGTGGAATGCCATCTTTCCCCTTAATCAGGACACAGCCCTGAGACCATGAAAGGCAGTTTCACACAGGTTGTCACCTAGTCCTATTGAAGGAGGCTCTGTGGACGGCTTCTCTCCTTGCGGGTCCAGGTCCTGAGTCTGGCTCATTCCTCCACCATATTCTCTGCTGGTCCTGGATTCCTTGGACTCCGCAACCACGTGGGCCAGGCTGGCTGGCCTTGGATGCATCTGTATCTCCTCCACCAGCGTGCGGTCTTCCTGCTTCCCTCTTCATCTTCCTTCTTGGTCCATCAGTCCCGGCAGCTCCTTGAGTCAAGAAAAGGCTCCAGCTTAACATCAGACACACAGACTTGGATCAGACTGGACTTCACTGTTTTTACATCTATGTGAGTGTGTTGGTCTGGCTACATTAGAGAAGCAAATCCACAGAAACTCATATGTATAAGAGAGAGTTTTATATAAAGGGTAAGTGTACATCAAGGAAACATCTCAACCCAGTGCTACCCAAGCCCACAAGTCCAACATTAACCCATATGTCTGACACCAATCCACAAAGTCCTTCTCCATCTCACAAAACACACTTATGATGCCAACTGCAGGAAGAAAGCCGAGTCAGTGAATGTGTAAGCATCTCAGCGTTGGCAGGGGTCTCCACACGGCTGTTCCAGCACCCAGGGCAACATCGGGGTAGGTCCATACAGCTTCTCCTTGGGGATGTCTTGTAGGAAGTGAGCCTTGTCAGCTGAAGCAGGGAACTTGCAAAGCAGCTGCACCCTGGTCCAACCATCAGAAAGCAAGAGACCCGAGAACTAGAAAGGCGAGGCTCACCAAGATATTTATCTCTCCGCCCTTCAATTAACCCCACATGTGTTTATTGGCCAGGTTGGCACAATAAACTTTAACTATATCAGTGAGCCACTTTCTTGATATAAAATTTCTCCTAAGATTGTGAGTTCCATCACATTATAAAGCTGGGTGAGCATTATCAGTGCCTCCTCATTTGGAAATTAAGTCTGGGCCAATCCAAAGCAATATGTAAGCGAGACAACCATGCCACCTACCTGCATTTACCTAATGTATTCCTGTGTAACAAGTGGTCCCGGAACTTAGTAGCTTAATACAACCTTTATTATTACACAGTTCCTGTGGACTAGTAATCCTGGAGCCATTTAGCTGGAGCATCTGATTCAGTCTTTCACAGGCTGCAATTAAGATACAACTGCGGCTGAAGTTATTTCGAAATTCAATTTGAGAAGGATCTTCTTCCCAGATTACTTTCATCATTATAGGCAATATTTGGTTCTTGGCAAATTATTGGGTTGGGGACCTCAGTTAGTCACTGACTGTTGGCAATGGACCACACAGTTCTTTACCACATGAGCCTCTTTGTACAGCAGCTTGCCTCATCAGTGTGAGCATCAGAGAGAGAGAGAGAGAGAGAGAGAGAGAGAGAGAGAAAACACATCATCTTTTGAACCTAATCTCAGAAGTGACATCCCATCACTTTTGCTGCACTTTGGTCACTAGAAGCAATCCACTAGGTCAACTCCACACTCAAGGGGAGAGAATCATGCAAGGGTGTGAATATCAGATTGTAGGAACCACTGGAAGCCGTGTGTGTGTGTGTGTGTGTGTGTGTGTGTGTGAATCAATGCATAAGAAGAAGAACCTAAATAAAAAGATTAATTGTACAACTAGAAGTTTTGAATAACAAAGAAGAGAGCCGCAAAAGAAGCAACTGCTGGCAGGAAAATGGAAACAGTGAAGATTAGCAATAAATGAAACAGAAAAGAAAACGAGAGAAAGAATCAAGACCAGCAGTTGTTTCTTTGAACGGATCAACAACAATAACAACACTGGCCAAACTGACAAAAGAAAATCAGAAGAGGAAGAAAACAACACAAATTAGAAACAGGGTGGCTGACGCCACAGCAGGACTGGCGGAAGCAAAAAGGATCATAAAAGATTACTATAAAATATTGTGCTCCAACACATTAGAAAACCAAGAGAAAATGGAAAAATGTCTAGAAACATCTATCCTCACACAAACGAAAGTAGAAAAACTAAATAGACCCATAACAAGAGATTAGAGATGTAAAAACAACCACAACAAAAACTCCCAACAAAAAAAGCCCTGGTGCAGATGGTGTCACGGAAGAATCTTACCCACATTCAGAAAAGAGCTCAGACCAATACTGCTCAAACTATTTTGCAGCACAGAAAAGGAAGGACTATTACCAAGCTTCTCTATGACGCCAGCACACGCCCGATATCAAGGTCAAACAAAACAACCCACTGCCATCAAGTGGATTTCAACTCATAGTGATCCTACAGTTTCCACAAGAGGAACTCATTACAGTAGCAGATAGCTTCATTTTTCTCCATGTGACAAAAAAAAATTAATCATGACTACATGGAACTCATATCAGGTATGCAAGGATGGTTCAACATTGTAGAATCAATCACTGTAACCATTAAACCAATAAAAGAATGACACACATCTCAATTGTTACAGAAAAAGGCATTCCATAAATCACAACAACCGTCCTTGATAAAAATTCACAGAAAAACAGCAATAGAAGGAAATTCATCAACACAATAAATGGCATTTATACAAACCAACAGCCAGCATTATTCTTGAAGGAGAGAAACTGGAAGAATTTCCCTTGAGAATGAGAATCAGACAAGGATGCCCTTGGTCCTCACTGTTATTCAACATTGTCCTGGAATTCCAGAAATTCTAGCTAAAGCAGTAAGGCAGGGGGGAAAAGAGGCAGCCAAATTGACAAGGACGAACTGGAGTAAAATTATCCATGTTAGTAGATGATAAAATCTTATACATATGAAATCCCAAAGATTACACAAGAAAGCTTCTGAAACTAATTGAAGGATTCAGCAAAGTAGCAGGAAACAAGATCAACATATAAAAATTACGTAAATTCCTCTACCCCAGTGGAAGCAACTTTGAAAAGGAAATTAGGAAAATAATATTACTTGAAATAGTCCTCTTAAAGATTAAATACATATGGATAAATTTAACCAGAGACATAAAAATCCATGCAAATAAAAAAAACCCTACAAAATATTACTTCAATAAACCAAAAAAAATCTACATAAATGGAAAAACATGACATGTTTATGGATATAAAGATTTAATCTTGTGAAGATGTCAACATTACCCAAAGAAATCTATAAATATAATGCAATCCTGATCCAAATTCCAACAGAATTCTTTAACAAGATGGAAAAACTAATCATTGACTTCATATAGGAAAAAACAAAGAATTCTCAGCTAAGTAAAGCATTATTACAGAAGAATAAACTAGGAGGCCCAATCCTACCTGATCTCAGAATCTAGTACATGGCCAAAGTAGTCAAAACAGCCTGGCACTGTTAGAACAGCAGACACACAGACCAACTGGACAGAACTGAGAATCTAGCAGTAGCTCTATCCACTCATGGACAATTGATCTCTTGGGAAAACAGCTAAAATCCACTCAATGGGGGAAGACAGTCTTTTAAGAAAACGGTGCTGGCAAAACCGGATGTCTATCGGTAGAGAAATGTAACAGGACCCATAGTTCACACCATATACAGGATCAAACCCTGAATATAAAACCCCAACCCATGACAATCATGGGTGAAAAAACAGGGACAACATGGGAGCCCCCAAAATAAGGCATAAATGGAATATAAATCATAACTAAAAAGGCACAAACAGCAAAAGATGAACTAGATGAGTGAGACCTCCTGACAATTAAATACTTATGCTCATTAAAACGCTTCTCCAGAGGACAGCCTGCAGTAATTCTTTTTACCTGTGGCATATGCAATCTCGGAAATTTATAGGAAAACTTAGCACCTCAGCAACAAAAGACAAGTAATCCAATTTTAAAATGGGCAAAAGATATGGATAGACATTTCACCAAGCAAGACATCCAGGCAGCTGACAAAGACATAGAGGTATGCTCGTGACCATTAACCCTTAGAGAGAAGCAAATCAAAGCAACATTGACATACTGTCTCACCCTGGCAATAATGGAACTTATTAAAAAACAAAAAATGGAAATCAGACAACAACAAACGTTGATAAGGTTGTGGGGAGATTGGAACTCATATACTGCTGGCGAAAACTTATATAGCACAGCCATAATGGAAAATTGCATGGCACTTTCTTGAAAACTGGAAATAGAAATATCATATCATCCAGTAATCCCACTTCTAGGAATATAGCCTAATGAAACAAGAATCAAAGCATGAATAGACATATGCACGCCCAAGTTCATTGCAACATTATTCACAATAGCAAAAAGATGGAAATAGCCTAAATTCTCATCAATGGATAAATGGATAAACAAACTTTAGTACATACACAGAATGGAATATCATGGCAAGATAAAGAATAACAATGAATCTGCAAAACATCCCACAGCATGTATGAATTTAGAGAACACTAGGTTGAGTGAATAAGCTAATCAAGAAAAGATAAATATTGTAGATCACTGTCATAAAGGAACAAGCCAACAGTAGTATTAGGAAACAGTAATTTACAAATGGATATACAGGCAGACAAATATGCTAAAGATATGTATGTCACTGTAAGGGAGACATTCCCCTGCAGATATAGGATAATTATGGATATTTCTCCATACAAAACCATAGCAGCTGGAAATCTGCTGTGGTTAGGTGTTGGGTTGGCTCCTCCCCAGAGTGACAGAACAAAACACCGGCCAATCCTGCACCATCTACACGGTTATTGCTATGTTTGAACCCGGTTTTACAGCTGCCTTGTCAGTCTGTCTTGTTGAGGGTCTCCCTCCTTTTTGCTCTCCAAACCATGATGTGCCTTTTCAGGAACTGATATTTCCTGACCAAGTATGGAACGTTTAACCATCCTCATCTCTAAGGAGCATTCTGGTTGTACTTTGTCCAAGATAAACTTATTTGTTCTTCTGGCAGTCCAGTCTTTGCAATATTCTTTGCTAACAATGTAATTCAAATAGAACAATTCTTCTGCTGTTCAATCTTATTCATTGTCCAACTTTCCTATGATTCATGGGCGATTGAAGGCACTGTGGCTTGGGTCAAGTGCACCGTTGTTCTCAAAGAGACATCTTATTTTTTTTAACACTTTAACATTTGCCAAAATCAGTATCTACTCTGATTTCTTCCATAAGCATTGACTGTTGATTCAGCCATAATAAAATTCTTGTCGACTTCATTCTCTTTTGTTGATCATGTCTATTGACCCAGGTGTGAGGATTTAGGCTTTCTTTACATTGAATGTCACTCCACAATGAAGACTGTGAGCTTTGATCTTCATCAGCAAGCCACTCAAGTCCTCCTCACTGCCAGCGAACGAAGGTGTCATCTGCACGTCCTTCTTCATATAGAGCAGCTTCTTGAATAATTCGCTCAACATCCATATTGAATGGGTATGGGGAAAGGATACAACCCTGAAGTCACTTTTCTTGGTTTTAAACTATGCAATCTTCCCTTTTTCTGTTAGAATGTTGGCCTCTTGGCCCATGTATAAGTTTTTCATGAGCACAATGAAATGCTGTGGACTTCCCATTCTTCAGTGTTCTCCATAGCTCGTTATGATCCACATAGTCTAATATATTTACAGTCAATAAGACACAAGCAAAAACCTTTTTTTGCATGCTCTCTGCTTTCAGTCAAGATCCATCTGACTTCAGCAATGATCTCTCCCAGTCCACATCATTTTTTCGGAATCCAGCTTGAATTTCTGACAGTTCCCTGTTGATGTGCTGCTACAACTATCTTACTTTCCCATGATATTTTCACATTCTATTAGGCCACCTTTCTTGAAGTGGACACAAATATGGATTTCTTTTACTTTGTTGGATACAGAGCTGTTTTCCAAATTTCTTGGCTTAGATGAGTGAGTACTTCCAGTGCTTCATCAGCTGTGGAAACATTTTAATTGCATTCTGTCTATTCCTGAAGCCTTGGGTTTTTGCTAATGCCTTCCGTGTAGCCTGGACATCTTCCTTCACTATCATTGGTTCTCTTCAGGATCATTGGATCCTATGCTACCCCTTAAAATGGCTGAACATTGACCAATTATTTTTCGTACAGTGATTCTGTGTATTTTTTCCATTTTCATTTGACACTTCCTGCATCAGTCAATGTTTTTCCCAGAGAATCCCCCGGTATAACTCAAGTCTTAAATTCTTCATTTCTTTCAGCTTGAGATGTGCTGAGTATGTTCTTCTGTTTTCGGGTTTCTAACTCTAGGTCTTTACACAATTCGTTATAATACTTTCCTGTGTCTTTTCTGGTTACCTGTGAAAATTTCTCGTCAGCTCTTTACTTCATCATTTCTTCCATTTAACTCAGCTTCTCTACACGTAAGAACAGGTTTCAGAGCATTTTCTGATATCTGCCTTGGTCTTTTATTTCTTTCCTATCTTTTCAATGACCTTCTGCTTTATTCATGGATGATATTCTTGACGTCATCCCACAACTCGTTAGACCTGTCATTAGTATTCAGTGGATCGCGTCTGTTCTTGAGATGGTTCCAGAGTGCAAGTAAGATATACTCCAAGTCATATTTTGGCTTTGGGGGACATTTTTTAATGTTCTTCATATTCAATTTGAACAACTGATATTCTGTTCCACCGTCTGCCTCTGCCTTTGTTTTTATGACACTGAACTTCTCCATCTTCTCTTCCCATAGATATAGTCAATTTCATTCCATCTGTATTCTACCTGGTGATGTCCATCTGTATAGTCACCATTTATGTTGTTGAAAAAGGTATTTCAATTGAAGATGTCATTAGTCTTTCAAATTTCCATCATGTGATCTCCAGCTTCATTTCTGTCACCAATGCTATATTATTAGTCTGGGTACTTTAGAGAAACAAATCCACAGAAACTCATGTATAAGAGAGAGTTTTATATAAAGGTTAACTGTGCATCAAGAAAACATCCCAACCCAGTGCTGTCCAAGCCCACAAGTCCAACATTCACCCATTAACCCATACGTCCAACACCAGTCCACAAAATCCTCCTCCATCTCACAAAGCAGATGCAATGAAGCAGACTGCAGGAGGAAAGCCGAGTCAGTGAATGTGTAAACATCTCAGCGCTGGCAGGGGTCTCCACACGGCTGCTCCAGCACCCAGGGCTGCATTGGGGTAGGTCCATGCGGCTTCTCCTTGGGGATGTCTTGCAGGAAGTCAGCCTTGCCAGCTGAGGCAGGGAACTGCGAAGGCAGCTGCACCCTGGTCCGACCATCACAAAGCAAGAGACCCGAGAACTAGAAAGGTGAGGCTCACCAAGCCACTTATCCCTCCGCCCTTCAATTAATCCCACATGTGTTTATCGGCCAGGTTGGCACAATAAATTAACTCATCACATTTTCCAACTACTTTTCCTTCATTTTTACTTCCAACTTTTGCCTTCCAACACCCAATAATTTACAATGCATCAAGCTTGCATGTCTGGTCAATTTCAAATGGAAGAATTTCATCGACTTCTCCATTTCTTTTCATCACTGGTTTTAGTGTTTGGTGTGTAACTTTGAATAATTGTACTGATTTGACTTCCTTGTATGCATGTAGATATTGTCCTATCATAGACAGATGGATGGATTTTGAGTGTTCTTTTTGATGATTAATCAATGCCATGCCTCTTGAATGTATCATTACCTGCATAGTAAATTATAGAACTGTATCACTCCAAATGACCAATGTCAGCCCATTGCAGCTCACTAGCGCCTAGGGTTCCATTGAATTTCTGAAAACCTTTAATTTCCCTAGATCTGCACACTCTACATTCCGTGTTCTGATGGTTCATAGATGTTTGAAGCTGTTTCTCCTCATTTTGAGTTATGCCTAATCAGCAAATGAAGCTCCTGAAAGTTTCCTCCAGCCACATACTGGTAATGAATGTCAATTATATTTTACAGGGGCAGCTCTTCCCTTCATTTTCTGGCCCTGGTCTGCTGCTCTTTATCAGGGTTTCAAGCAGCTAATCCTCGAGAAGGGAACAACCTGTTAGGTCTCTCTTGTCTGCTCTTTGTGTGAAAACCCTATTGAAACCTGCTCCCCTCCCGGTATTTGAAATATTGCTGGCATTTCTTACAGCACCACGCAGCATGAAATCCACCACAGTACCACAACCTGACAAATGAGGGGCGGGGAACACTCTTTTAGACATAACCAAACACCTCATGGGACAGAGTTCAAAGGTGAAGGGTCATAGGCTTGGGGAACAGCTACATCAACATAGTGTGTAAAGTTAGTGTTCAGAGTCTTGCTTTGTTAAGTTCCAGTCTGCGGTCTTGGCATTCTGCGGGCGGCCATCTAAGATAGAGCTCTTGGTTTCGACATGTCCAGAGCAAAGGAGAGTGAAAACAATAAGAGACGCAAGGCAGCAATTAGGCCAAAGCGTTAATGGACCACACAACCTCAAGATAGGAGAACTAGATGGGGCGTAGGTCCCATGATCGACCACTCTGACATCGATTGCAACAGAGAGACCCAGATCGAGTGGTAGGAAAATGTAGCACCACCACAATACCAAAAGCCCTATTTACAATAAAGACTAAATTTAAGGATCTGGCTGAGACTGGAAAACCCCGTGACAATGGTCCTACCACACCCTTCTGGCATGGGACTGAATCCTGTGCTGGAGACCCCCTGTCAGCCAAATAACAGGCCCATACAATAAACACAACCACCCGAGGAGCATGTGTTTTAGAACAGCCAATTATATGAGATCAAAAAGCCAGCATTTGCCCACAGGCAAAAAGATAAGAAGGTAAGAAGAGGTAGAAAATGCAGACCAAAGGAAATAGGGAACCCACGTGGAAATGGGGAGGGTCCTTATACCCTCCCGATTGTGGGGGATGCATGAAATCAATGTCATCGAACACTTTATGCACAAAATATTGAGTGGGGAATGCATTTTCTCTACAAAGTTTCACCTACAGCCCGAAGAAGGAGAAGAAATAGCAGGGCTCACGGGAGTCCCACAGTGAATACAAAGAAACTGGACGGCAGAAGGCCCCTGGCACTAGGCTCGTTGAGTAAGCACTAAGACCTCACTAGGATTAAGATCGTGTGCAAGTGGCAAACATTTTCCGACTCAATACTTCGAAAAATATGTTTTAGGAAAAGGGAGAAGCCAAGAGTGGTAGATGACTGAAGGGACATCAAATGACAAAAGAAGGCTGAAGAAATGATCAATCTGCTTGACCATACTTCAGTTCCTTTGTCGGCAAATCTTTATGGAGAGGAGCTTTCCAAAGCTCATACGGAATGCCCCCTCTGTGGATGGCACCCACAAAGGGAAGAAATGCCGAGCCAGATTCTGAACTTCCGGGAGGTCCGATCTTTTGCATTCTTCACACCTCGTAATGCTTAATAGGAAGGGAAGCACACTCTCTAAATCCCCTTCCAATTTGCTGTCCTCATGAACAACCTTATTTCCACAACCTCAGGGGTTGTAGACACTCTCAATTTGAAATTTCCCAACCGCTTAAGGTAAGTCGTACCTTTCATGTTACTTAAATACAGTGTTTGGACATTTAATTATATTATGCAAAATTACTAAACAGCTATTTTAAGAAAGAGCTGATTAAAATGAATCTACAAGGTGTGGTATTTATTAGTATTTTATTTTCAGAACCAAGTGCTGCAATGTCGTAGCTCTTGAAGTTGAAACATGACTGGCGCCTAGGAAATCATAGAACACGGATAATGGCTGGTGTTTCATTTCAATGAAATAGTTGCTTTGATGCTTCCTCATAGGGCTGATTAGTCCCCTGAGGGGCTGGCTGAGAGATAGACACCTGTACTCTCAATTTTCTTCTGTATCACTTTGACCCACCTGCTGGCCGTGCCTAGTTAACATACAATCCTTAACACTAAGTTCAAATCCTGGTTTTGCCACTAAGCATGTTACAAAAGGAATTTACCATTCTGAGCTTAGTTATTATTTAAAAATGCCACTTATACTGGAAAATTAATTGAGGCGATCTGTAAGGTGATTAGTCCAATACTGCCTTGTAGTAAACTGATGACAGAATCTTCTAGTTTAGTGTTTTCCATCGGTTCTTAGTTCCTCAGTGAGCTTTTACTTACAAAAGCTAGCTCTGTCTTCTGCAGAACATTAGACATTTTCAGGCAAAGTGTGATACACAACCCAAGTGGTCAGATTTGTTTCTGATCTCATCAAAGAGAGAGCAATAATGTTTGCAAAGGAATCCCTCTGCTTTAATTATACCCAGCGATTCCAGTGACCAGGAGAATTTAACATCTTAGCTAAAAGGTCTGCACTGAGGTCAATGATGACTTCAAAGTTTATCACCCCCCCAAAAAAAACCCCAAATCTTGCTTTATTTATACCAAAAAACCCTTAACATGAAACCAGTTTACAACATTCAACTACTTGGATGCCAATAGAAAGAACGAATGGCTGAATCTTTCCATTTTGCCAACTGACTACGACCCAAGGAGACAGGGACACAGAGGGGGAGGTTGCTATTGCTTTCAGATTGTAACGATGATCTTGGCATCTACCTGGACAAGGCTGAAAGTGATCTTGTTTCTGCCAAATGCGTTTCATTTGAGATGGGAGCATGAATTTCAGAGAGGAGACCTGTAAGGTATTTCTGGGAAAAAATTGGTTCATTAGATGTGCACATGTTATTATCTTTTAAAAACACTGGTTATGAATTCAGAAATGAGAGGTATGGAATAGCTTCAGGTTGTCTGTGATACCTGCACATTAGTTACAATGTATTTAGCTGCAGGAACAGATCACTCAACAAGAGAAGTAGCCTGAATGACATGTAAGATACCAAGGAATAGAGGTAGAACCGGTGCAGAAGTTCTTCTAGTTGCTCAGCAAGGCTATCTGGGCCCTGATCTCTTTATAAACTTTTGTCCCATAATTACTGCCTTCTGATTATAAGCTGGTTGCCACGACTCCAGAGGAACATCATTAAGTTGGAATGAAAGGAGAACCAGAGTGACGCCATCTGGGATTGTCCCTTTTTATCAGAAATGCAAAACCTCGTCCAGAAATGATCCAGCGACTTACACTTACAATGCCATCACATGTCCACTTTGCGAGGGAGGTAGGCGAAATGATGATTTAACTTCCCTGTTCTTGATAGCTGCCATCGGTAGGTTCCAACCATAGTGGCCCTCTGGAGACACTTCCCGGTTGTTCCTGTGCATGAACCCATGGTTGCAGCCCCGGTGTCAGTCCACCTCCTTGAGGGCCTTCCTGTCCTTTTGCTGCCACTCCGCTTTACCAACCATGATGTCCTTCTCCAGGGACTGGTCTCTCCTGGCAACATGTCCAAAGTATGGAAAACAAAGCCTTGTCACCATGGCCTCTCAGGAGCACACTGCCTGTATTTCTTCCGAGACAGATGTCTGTCCTTTTGACAGTCCATGGAACTTTCCTTCCTGTCTCTATGGTAGGGGCTGGCGATGAAGGTCGGGGCAGCCCACATACAATACCGGTCTCATCCCAGGCCGATGATTTTATGTAAATCCTAATATTCTTGGACAACAATAAAGCTCTGTCTTCTATCGGACAGCATCAAAGTCTGGCTTTGGAGAAAGAGAGAAAGAAAGAAAGAAAGAAAGAAAGAGAGAGAGAGAGAGAGAGAGAGAGAGAGAGAGAGAGAGAGAGAGAGAGAGAGAGAGAGAGAGACTGGGGGGATTGGTAAAGCACAGGAAATATGCTGGGATCAGTTATTCTCACAAGACCCATGGTCTCGAGCTGATGTGGTTATTGCTAGATCCAGTGAAGAGTAACTCTAATGTTTAATTTTTGGAGAATAGTCCATTCTAGGTCTTTCATCAGTAGATGATTTGTTTGCCCTGCAGTGAGGGGAGAGAACTGTTCTCAATAAAATATAAAGGGCATTCCATTGCCTTTCCTGTAGGTTATTTGAAAACTCTATACTGTAATTCAGTAGAGGGGATATCTTAATCTGAGACCAGGAAACAGACCAAACATAAAATACCACCCCCCCAAGAACCAAACAAACAGCAACAAAAACCAAAGGTATAAATTTTAGTGGGGTTACCACGGACCCTGGTGGCGTAGTTATTACATGTTGGACTGCTAACCACAAGGTCAGCAGTTTGAAATCAGCAGCCAGTCTGAGGGAGAAAGATGAGGCTTTCTACTCTCATAAAGAGCTGCAGTCCTGGAAACGTGCAGGGGAAGTTCTACTCTGTCCTATAGTGGACTTGATGTCCACGGAGTTGACTCAGTGGCTGGGAGTTTTGGGTGAGTGTGCAGTATGCGCAACGTTTTGGGGATAGAGCTTGAACTTTTAAACAAAGCATAGGAGATGCTCTGTGACCTGGCTCCTGACATCTTCCCCAGCCACTCTCCTGCCCCTGCTTCTTGAGTGCCATCTCCAGCCATGGGAAGCAGTAGCAGTTCTCTAAATGAGCCCTGTCATTTCACATCTCCTTTGCCTATTCTCTACCCCATGCTGAGCATGCTGCATCACTCGGTTGGTCGATGGGGAGCAAACACTGGGCACACCCCTAGGGGGTACTGGACAGAGCCGCAGAGACATGGTCAGCCAAATGGAAACCATGGGGGATGCTAGCTCACCTGGGACTGGCAACTGCCCAAAGCTGCTCAAGTTGCATGCTTTGTGTAACCCTTCTCTTCCAGGGTGGAATTTGGAAGAGGGGCGGGGTTGGGCTTGGCTAGAGAAACACAGAGCATCACTTCTAAAGCTTGATTGGGCAGGGAAGGCGCGGGCACATAAGCACCTCTCAGTCCTCCTCTGGGGTCTCCTCTTGGAAATACAAAACAGAAAGTCCAAGAGGTGGGAGGGTGCCATCCACAGAAGTCCAGCTCCCAGGATACAGGGCAGGGAAAAGGAGTCTGGACATGAGCAGTTAGACAGATCGAAATGCCTTTCTGCCCTTTTGTTGACTCCACAAACTCCTCTTTACCGACCGGAACACATATTGTTACCCACTAATGCTCACCTTGAACGTCCATCAGACCACCCTCTTTAACTTACTGTGGCGTCTACTAAGTCCATCTTTGATATTTACTTACATATATCTACACCTCCCCTATGTCACTTATCACTTAATACTTATTATCTAATAATTCTCTTTCCCTCACTAAACTGTGAGATCGTTGAGGTCAAAGGCTATATATTTATTTGTGTATTCTTTCCCTCTGATCTACTGTCTTGCATACAACAGATATTGATTAAATGCTTGCTAAATGAAGAAAGATGGAAGAGTATGAATGAAAGAGGCCCCCAAAGATTTATCTATTGGAACAATACTCTTTCACCAGCCCTTTCCAAATAACAGAGGTTGCACTTTCATTTGGCCTGAAATTCAAACGTTACATATCACATTGACTGTACATGGATGATCTTTATTTTTTTTTTCAGAATTCAGTATCTTTATTTTTATTTTGGTATCTTTTTCTTTTTTAAAAAACATTTTATTAGGGGCTCATACAACCCTTATCACAATCCATTATACATCAATTGTGTCAAGCACATCTGTACATTCTTTGCCCTCATCATTTTCCAAGCATTTGCTCTTAAGAGGACCTGTGGATGATCTTTGTAATGATAGCTCTCAGCCCTCAATGCTCAGACCCTCCGCCTGCCTAACTAACTGGCCAGATGCCTGGTCTCCTCCGATCATTAGCTCTCCTCCAACAGTAGACATTTTCTAAATGTGTTTTCAGGTGTAACTTGGATACCCCTGGACCCTTCTTTAAACCTGCCCCAGGGTTTGGGGGTCCAAAATGGAGTCATTCCTTCTCTAGAAAGTTCCAGTTTGGGATATTGTTTCATAGATGTTTGGAGTCATCACTTGCAGCCAGCAGTCCCTCAAGTCTGCTTTGATCACTGTGATCTTTCTATTGTCACTTGGTCACCCACTAGATATTGCCCTTGACATTGCCCATGTAGCTACTAGTATTCCTCTGGACCAACTCTTTCTACCCATGCTTGGAAGGTAATCAAGCTTTAGCCTGTGATGCTGTTGACTACATCTACAGACCTCCATGCTACCCACAGGTGTCTGTCCACATAACACCTGGCTTCCTCTTATGCACCAAATGCTATCGCCTCTCTTCTCTTTCAATCTCCCAAGAAGCATTTCTACTTCTCCTGACCAGGGGTTTCAGTAGAGTTTTCCATATCGCACTTGTGGGGCTTCTAGAGACAAGTTTCTCGATTCCCTAGCCTTCTTCTCTGCAGAGCTTCCAGAAACTCTGAGACCATGATAGGGCATATGTGTTGGGGCGGGGGGGGGAGGGGAGTGAGGCCTTTACCTCCACCCAGGAGTGTGTGCGTTGGGGGTGGGGTGGGGGAGGAGGGAGTGAGGCCCTTACCTCCAAGCAGCATGGAGAGGTCAGCACCGTCCCTAACAGGCTTCTCCTGTCCTCGGTGTGAATTTTCTCCAAGAGTTCATTTCCGTGTTCTATAGCTTGCTCCTTTCTGGGGATTTCTTGTTTCTCCTTGGGATGTATACTACCTAAGGCTAATTATACATAGGATTCAAACTCTTTAGTATGGCTTACTGGGTTCCTTAAAAATCAAAGGAGATCAATAGGTGCCTATTGCCAGTATCTCCGAGGTGCCAGTTGCCAATGAGTTGATCCAGATACATGGTGACCCCATGCGTGCCTGAGTAGAACTATGCTCATTGGCTGGTTTTGTGGAAGTAGATTGCCAGGCGTTGTTGTTGTTGTTGTTTTTGAGGTACCTCTGGATGAACTCCTAGCACTAATCTTTAGGGCAGCATTCAAATGCATCGACCATTTATACTCCTCTGGGGGACCCTGGAACACCATCCTCCATTTAATCCAAGATAGTTAGGAAGTGACCTGAAAATCTGTGACAGGAGGCTGTCTACCAGAAAACCCCAAAGACTTTCAGGGAGTGGCAATGTTTCACACGGCACTCTTCCCAAGCAGACTCATCTCTTTAGTAATCCTATTTGCTGTTTGGTCATGGCCAGACCTGCTGTGGACTTAGAGTTGTAGTAAGTGATACAACAAAGACCTATGTCTGGTGATGCAAGCAATCCATTGATGGTGATAGAATGGTGCTTGGTTTGATTATGTGGTCTACCTTAGAGTGCTTCTTTATAATAAGTCTATAAGCCAATAGGTCTAGGTTCTCTGAGATGGCAAATTCTTCACTCCATTTGTAACCAGAGAACAATAGCCACTCACTTTAATTTTTAACCCTATGTAAATTACTGCACCAGGGAGCTGCCAGAGATTCAGGCTGGCTTCAAAAGGAGATGTGGAACAAGGGGTGACATTGCTGATGTCAGATGGATCTTAACTCAAAGCAGAGAATTCCAGAAAGATGTTTATTTGTGCTTTATTGATATGCCAAGGTATTAGACTGTGTGGATCTTAACAGACTACGGATATCTTTGAGAAGAGTAGAACTTCTAGAATACTTCATTTTTCTCATGCAGAAATTGTACCTGGACTAAGAGGCCATTGTGTAAACAGAACAAGGGAATACTGCCTGGCTTAAAATCAAGAAAGGTATGTGACAGGGTTTTCTGCTTTGAAATGAACTTGTTTGTTGATAAAGACTCCAAGTTTACTTCAATTTTATTTTCCATCACTTTTGTTTTAAGTCACTCACACCAATATTTAGGCTTGAGGGATAAGTAATTTTGAGGGAGTTTATTTTTGTCAGGGTTATATCCTCACCATATTTACATTCAATCTGCATGCTGAGAAAATCATCAGGAAAACTAGGTTATATGAAGAAAATGCAGCATCAGGATTGGAGGAAGGTTTATTACTAATTTGTGAAATGCAGATGACTCAGCCTGGCTTGCTGAAAGTGAGGAGGACTTGAAGCTTTTGTTGATGAAGATCAGGGATTGCAGTCTTCAGTATGGATTATGACTCCATGTGAAAAATATATCAATATCCTCACAACTGGACCAATAGGTAACGCTGTGATAAATGGAGAAAAGGTTAAAGTTGTCAAAGATTTGGTCTTGCTTGGATTCTCAATCAACAATCATGGAGGCAGCATTTATGAGATCAAAAGCTACATTGCCTTGGGTAAATCTGCTGCATAAGACCTCTCTAAGTATTGAAAAGCAAGGGTGTTACTTGGAGGACTAAGATGCGCCTGAGCTAAGCCATGGTATTTTCAATTGCTTTATATGTACGTGAAAGTTGGACACTGAATACAAATGACCGAAGAAGGATTGATGCATTTGAACTGTGGAGCTGGTGAAGAATATTGGAAGTACCATGGACTGTCAAAAGTATAGGCAAATCTGTTTTGGAAGCGATGCTCTTAGAGGCAATGATGGCAAGGTTTTGTCGTACATACTTTGGACCTATTGTCAGGAGTGCCAGTCCCTGGAGAAGGGCACCACGGTTGGTAAACTTGGCAGTGGAGAAAACAGGAATTCCCTCAAGGAGCTGGATTGTCGCCCTGGCTTCAACAGTGGCCTCAGGCAGAGGACCAATGGTGAGACTGGCGCAGGACCCGGCAGTGCCTCATTCTGTTGTTTGGTAAGTGGCTACGGGATGGAACTGCCTGGATGACA